>NC_053427.1:14590614-15319100 GCF_007990345.1 Gossypium hirsutum
GTATTTGCCTAAACATGGCCTAACCGGAATGTGGGCCTAAAATTTTGTCTAATCCCGCTCATTTTTACAAATGGTTAACCCAAGCCCATTTTAATATTTAATATTTAATAATTTTATATATTTTTTATTTAATGAAATGATATTTTTATATATCTTAACTTTTTTTTAATGTTTACATTATAGTAGTATTATATTACTATAAATTTAATTTTTATGTGTTATAAATTACATAATATAAAATATAAATTTAAAAACGGGTCGAGTCAAGCCAGGCTAGTGTAACACCCCAACCCAATCCATCTGTCAGATCCGGGTATGGAGTGTCACAAGTAAACCAAGTTCTCCTATCTTTAACTTTTGCCGAATAACTTAACTGTTTTAAAGCAAACTAAAGTAAAATAATCTAAAATAGAATCAATAATAATTTTATTTTTTATAACCAAGTCCTTAAGCCACTAAATATTTAGTCCTTCAATTTCTGTCTCTAATCAGACAAGTTGTTTACAAAATAGCTTTTAAAATTTAGCTATTGTCAACTTTCCAAAAATCCAAATTCAGTGGATGTTATCTGGCTATTGCATGACTGATCTTAATACGAAGCCTCCAATAGTGACCTCCTTCCTAGGTGCATGACTCAGAACCATCCGCGATTACCTAAACTCAACAACATCTGGCTTGGTCTCTCCTCTAAGTCCTCAGTCATCCTCGCAAGTCCTGCGACCAGATGAACTTAGTGAGTTCCTTTACTTCACCATAATTAAGCCTTATCGCACAAAGGTAACAAATATAAAAATAAACTAAACATAAATTAACTCCCTGCTCACTCATGGCGGGTGTTCTTTATCAAGGTGGCAGACTCCACCTGATCTTTCAAGCTACTCGGCTCGCCATGAGACCTTCCTCTGATCGGATTCTGCACTTGACTGTAATCCAAATACCTCGCTGTATCAGCGGGTCCTATCCTTACTTCTCGTCTTTCCTTCCTTTCATACACTCACATTCAGGGTGTCAAATGACCTCCATGGTAACTATTCTAACCTTCTGCCCAAGGATCCTTAGGACATACATTTCATTGGCGGACTTCTCTAGTTGGACTAGTCTTTGGCGAACTCCTTCTTCCCTTACATTAGTCTCAAAGGACTTGTTGACATTTCATTGCTAACCTTCAACATGACTCGCCACTCTGGCGAACCCGTTATAATTCCACCTCATTGTTCGCAATGGGGGATTACTTCCAGTACTCTGCCCTTCACTCTAGCTTTAACTTGGGTACTTTCCTGTCTCATACGTGAAGGTCGATCTGTCTTGTTGGACCAACAGGTTATCGTCCATGTGACTATATGAGCCTGCCACCTCACTTGTTCGTCACCCCCCTATGGGCTAGCATTGTGGCGTGTACCTAATATAGACTTTCCTCAAAAAGAAATAGTCTTGACAGACATTCTATCCCCTGTACAAAATCTTTATCTTAGGAGTTGAATTCTCATACCTCTCACGAGATTTGATGGTCGCGTACAACTTCATTGAGCTCTCATTGGTGGCTCTTCATTTTGGATCATTGCTTGCAAACCTCCAATGAAAGATAAGGCGTTACTCTAAAGCACGTCAGTATAAATATTTAGCGATGATATATTTCTGTTGGTATACACAATTTGATCTATATCCATGACAATTTCATCAGTAAAAGTACTATCAATTTTATTTTTAATAACTTTTATCTATGGTTTTATAACTAGTAGTACACTATCGTATGATGACAATCATTTACCGACATAATTTTTTATCCCGAAGTTTATGATAGAAAATCTAAGTTTTGCATTTTAAAGATTTATCAAAAACTATGCATCATTTAACTAAATTCTTGGAATTATCAATTCATATATTGTATTCCAAATAACATAAAAAAATTATACAACAAAATAAAATAATTAGTTGACTTGTATTATAACCAAAGACCAAACAACACTTGCAATTTGATCATAAAATAATTCTTGATTCAACCTTATCTTAAACATGCATCACGGTGATAAACTACTATTCTTCCTTTATTGACCTTATATAAAATTTTCATATGAAAAGCACATTTTTAAAAGCTTTAAGATTGTTACAAAAGTTAAATAAGAAAAGTGAAACAATATTACTAAAATATAACGGTTTTAAGGCATGTAAAATACATTCCCTTAAGAATTTAAAAATGCTTTTAAGATACAACAAAACCCTCAACAAGCATAATAGTAAAAATGACTAATAGAAAAGTCCTTTATATAGACATCTAATAGGTTTATCTTTTCATGAGATATATTTTCATATGGATGTATCTTTCGATAAGATACATTTTTATCGAGTTGTGTTGTTTTGAAAGTAACTTATATAAAGTTATGTCTTTAACTTTACATACAAAAGTTACATTTTTACAACACATATATTCGCTAATAAATATTATTAGTTAGACTTTCTAGATAATAAAATATTATTACATACCTACATTATAAACTACAACTACTACTACTAACAACAATAGCAATTACTACTATTACTATTACAATCAACTCTCTCTCTATAACAACCACCTGTTATAATAGTATTTTGCTATAACAACAAAGTTTCTAATAGAACAAATTTTTTATGTTTTATTTTAACCTTCTATAATAACTTTTCACTTAGAACGACAACAATCATAATTATAAAGTACATTCTTTCTTAAATTAGTTCTCTCTAACAACATATTGTCGAAAATTTTAGTAAATTTATAGTTATTTCATATAAGTAAGTCGATTAATTATAATTTATTAAATAAAAACTATCTCAGGATGTGTTTGGTAAACAATTGAAAAAAATTCATTGAAAATGAAAATTTTCAACATTTAATATTTCAAATGTGTTTGATAATCATTTTAATTTTTTATTTAATATAGAATTTTCAACAAAATATTGTTAAATAAGAGTAGGTAGGTAGCTACTTATCACTTAGTATAGAAATTATTAAATTGATTTTATTCTATTAAAAAATAAAATAAATTTTCTTTTTTATTTAAAAAATGAGGCATTCAAATTACTATATGTATCTTTTATCCAAACTATCCAAAATAATAAAAATATTATATTAATAAGATGATTAAAAAAATAAATATTTTTTTTAAAATCAATATTTAATTTTATCAAACAACATAATTATATTCAATACTTATATCTATTAATTTACCAAACATTTTTTAATCTAAATTCAACATTTATAAAATTTAGTAATAAAAATTCAATACTTAAATTTTTAATTTTTTAAAAACACCCTTGATTAAAATATTATTTCAATAAAATGTTTAAATTTCACATAAAAAATATATTAATCATATTTTATTAATTAAAAATAATATTTAAGGAATTAAAAATATCAATTCAATAAACATTCAATTCCTTAATTAAATATTCTAGAATTTGGAACATCATAAACTTATAAATTGATTACTTGAATTTAGTAACTCATGATAAATTAATTAATTTAGTTTGATAACTCATACCGATTTAGATTTTTAGACAGAATTGCGAATTTAGATTCAGATAATGCAAAATTTGCATATAATCCAATCTGTTGTCATCCTTAATATATGCTGCTACAAGTCCTAAAGAAGTGGCATATTTTGGATATGTGGCGGTGACTACAAATGAAGGAAAAGTTGTGTTGGGAAGGAGGGATAATCTTGTTTCATGGAGACAAACTATATCAATGACAAAGTGGGTTGACAATGTTGATATTTTATTAGGCGTTAGTTCAAGAATCGGAGTGAGTTTCTTAAAAATCCCATTTTTTAAAATATTTATTGGATTAAGTTGGTTTTTTTGTAAAATTACGAGATTGTGTCGAAATAAAGAAAACACTTCTAGCTGGAAGCATTTCCAATTGATTTGTACGAAAATGCTTCTAGCTAGAAGAGTTTCCTTTCGATCTGTTTTTTTAGGTTAAGGTTTTGTTTTTTTAAATAGGGTTAGGATTTTGTGGATTTTAATGTTTAGAGTTTTGAGTTTTTTTTATATTTTTTAAGTTTTTTTAATATATTATCTAGTTTTTTTATGATTTTTTGAGATGTAAAGTTAATAATTATTTAATTTAGTATTTAGAAGCATCGCATTTATATCAATCGTATATTTGAATTATTCGAATTGTAAAATTCAATTTGATTCATAATCAAAACTCAAACTATTCGATTTGATTAAATCTTAGTTTGTAACTTTTTTTCAATTATTTTTTAAACAACTGGTTTTTTTATCATTTTGTTCACAAGAGGTTAAGGTAGATCAGATTTTTCAATGCATTATTTTTGAACTTTTAGATAGCTTCAAACTTTTGGTTGTTGTTGGCTGTGGCACAGGATGACGATCGAAAAATCCTGTCGATTGCCTATGCAATAATGCCAGGAGAGTCAAACAATTGGGATTTCTTCCTGTCTAGACTAATGAGGCATGTTTGCCCCTAACACAATATATGCGTCATTTCCTACAGGGGACCTGGAATACTGGTCGCAATTGAACTACTGGAAAGCTTTTGGACCGTACACACCATAAGTACTGTCTAAGACATATTGCGGCAAACTACCACAGACAGCACAATTCTGCAGTTCAGCGAGCACAAGTGATCAACATAGGTATGCACCACTATTTCAATTGTTTGATATATAATCAGTCAACAAATGTTGGGCATTTTGAATAAACTATTCAATTTTCTTGACAGTGTACGATCTCATCAAACATAGTTTACATGAAATGTTAAAAAACTTACGGGCAATTAACAGTGTCGGGGTAGGGGTACCTCTCTAACATACCCTTCGATCAGTGGAAACAATCATATGACGGGGGGTTTACGATATGGGTATATGATGACAAACCTGACGGAATGCATCAATTTTGTATTGAAGGGAACGCATCATTTGCCGATAACCTCAGTTGTCAAAGAAACATATTTTACTTTGGCTGACCTTTTGCCATAGCGAGTGGAAAAATATGTTGAACATATGAAGGGTGGCCACATTTGGAGCGAGAATGTACTGGAAGAAATCAGGAAGGCTACAGCACGAGCGAACTGTATGCATCAAGAGTGTCAATCGCTCGAAGACCTATTGTTTTAGGTTACGGAGTTTGATAGACCGAACCAAGGTATTTTCAGAAGAGCATACCATGTACACCTGAGACAATGGACTTGTGGCTGTAGGAGATTTGACGCACTTCGTTTTCCATACGCTCATGCAATTGTAGCATGTAACAATTAATGTTTGGATCACATGAGCTTTGTAGACAAAGTGTACAAACTAAAGCATATGTATAATGTGTGGAGAAACGAATTCCCACCGGTCCTAGATGAATGTATGTGACCGCCAGTATCAAGTGCTCCATTCAAGTTGTTCCCCGATAGATCATTGCGTCGCAAACAAAATGGTTGACCAACATCGACTTAGATACGCCACAACATGGATATTTGGGAGAAGACAAATCAACCAAGATTATACGAGTGATGTAGGAACCCAAGGCATATAATGTCATCATTTCCACATCGACAGGATAATATAATGACAACACCTTATTAACATATTTATTAATTCTTTAATCGATTTTTTTAACTGAAATCTATTTGTTGATTTTTTTCCATTCATACTCAAATTTTGTTGTTCCATTGTTCTCATGCAGACTTGATTTGATAATATGAAATGACAACGATAACCAATTTTGATGCAAAAATGATATCTATTTAAAAACATTTCATATCTAACATCGATACAATAAAAATATTACATATTTATTTAAAATTTTACATGATAAGTACAAAAATAAAATAAATCAATCCAATCCTCAGTCAGAATGTGTGCCACATCGGGTTGGTGGACGGTTGGGAGTCAGATTTTTTCTTAGTTCAACCTCCAGTACAAGCTGGGGTCTCAGCCTCTCATCTTCTTCATCTTCGTCTGTAGTTAATTGCGATCAGTTACTTATCATTTGCCATCATGTATCCTATGTTCTAGGAATAAATGGTTGCAAAGATAGTCCACCTTGGTAAAACAATGATCCCGAAGGTGTTTACGACACCATTAGCATAGGGGTATAACTATATTGTGTCCCATACACTGATAAAAAAATGATCGAACTTTTGATTGAGGCCTCAAACATAGATGGCCTAAATGTCATTGGCATCATCGTTATCTGAAACATCGATGACATCAGCGTGTAATATGTCAAGGACGAATGTCCAAAAACAAAACCTGACATCAAAATAGAAACAAAAAATGTGGTGCAATATGTGGTGCTTGTGTAAAAATGCTGGGGTTAGTATAAGCACTAAAATAAGTCGAGTCATACTTACCAGGGTGGTGCAACCATCAGTGTCGATTCTTGTGTAGGTGTAAACGATGGACCTATCTCGACAACTCTGCCAGACCTTGGATGCCTAGGTGTCTGTCGTGGCTTCCTCGTATGCTATTGTCTACCCCTCACCTTTTCCGCTAACAAATATGGCTTACCATGGACCCTAAACCATGGCATGTACTTTGGATCAAAAGCTAACTCCGAGTGATAATGGCCTTGCGAGTAGGTAAAAACTTGTACCTATTATTCCAAATGTTGATATATTGCACGTGGAATGTAGGTCAGTTTTCATTCGTTCTCCATCACAAGTTGATATGATGCAGATCTTCAATGTCTTGGGGTGCCAGCGGAATCAATTGCCTAAACCCAAATTGCCATAACACTCTATCCAATCTGTGCATCTCCACCATAGCATACACTACCAATGACACATTCACATGTCAAATGTTGGGATTCACCAAGAATTGGACGGGATGCATTCTTGAATTGTTGAATCGAAGTATGGCGTCCATTCAAACTATGTTAAAATAATAATTTTTTTTGTTATATATATACTATTAATTTTTAAATCAACTATGTTAATATTATATAATTCAAATTTAAAAAATACATACCTCTGTTTTCGATCGTTGGTCTAACAGAAGCCATATATCTCGAAGCTCATCTGGTAGTTCCACGTAACTTGGTCTATGGTTCCACCTATTGAAATAATATGTTAACACAATAATTTAAAATTTAAATAATTTTATTATGGTAAATATGTTATCTAATGAATTTTACATTGTTACGAGTGGGAATGTATAGGGGTAGTCCGCTCGATGACGTAAAAATGGCAGTTATACCACACCCATTATTGGAGTAATAGCATGTAACCACCGATTTTAATTTTTGGTGGTTCCATCGCCCAACACATCTTTCGAGACAAGATTGCCAATACGACTGACCCCCAACTGAATTCACTTGATTCTTTGAAGTCGACGAGTTTTAGCAACCACCTTAAATGTATGTCCGAGCGTGTTGTTCTCTTTGAACTTCACTCGGATCCTCATTAAGCCACTGAAAGTTCTTCTTAATCTATTTAGATCTATTCGGGCTCCATAAATAATTTTCGGAACCCTATCCAAAATTTGCTCGCATACATCTCTCCAATCGACTGTGTAAATTGACTCAGTCGCTATCAGCCTATCCACCGATAGTACACTCACCGCATGGAAGATGGAATGTGTGCGTCTCGGGTCCCACCTTTCCACCAACCCACTTACAATTGCAAGGTCCAATTTACAACCCCTACCCATAAGGGCCATGTGCAAAAATCATGCATCTCTTAAGTAAAGTTCGATTAAGGGTGATGAAGGAGTGGGTAGATTACGAATATACGTCTCCAAAATTTGATCTTCGGCCTATATAAAAAAAATACAAAATATTAAATTCCAATATAATAAGAAAATATTTAAATTAAATTTGATTAAATATAATAAAAAAATTCTTACTATTTACAATTGATTGACCAAAATATGTTTGTCATCCAAACAGATTAGAGATTTTATTATTGCTAATTTTGAAAAACACGAAATAAATTGTAATAGAAAAAATAATCTAAGAAAATTTTAATACAATTTTAATAATAAAAAAAAGAGCGTTGAGAGAGAAATAAATTTTGAGCGAGAGATTAAGAAGGAATTGAGAAAAATTTGAAAGAGATTTAAGAATTTGAGAGAGAAAGTTGAGATTGAATGAGAAAAAAATGGAATGGGGTTATAAAAAAAAAAAAAAACTATAGTCTGTTTGGGGGGAGGGAAGCCATTGGTTTTAATAGTTAATTAAATAGTCGCGTTTTCGTTATTTCAACTCAATCCCGTAATTTTACAAAAAAAAGGGCCTAATTCAATAATTAATTAAAAAAAAGGGGAATTTCTATGTAAATCAGTACAAGAAGCGGGAAAAAGAAATTTACACGACTGGGAAATTAAAAAGAAAAAAGAGAAAGAATGGAAGCAGATGAAGACAATAGAAATTTACAAGACTGGGTAATTAAAATGAAAAAGAAAGGAATCAGATGCAGACAATAGATAATATGATAAAAAGGGCCCATTTAATATTTTTCCATGCAATGAGATTGGCTGGTGAGATTTTCATTGAAAAAGTGGAAGAAAAGATAAATTTGGAACGAACAAAGCATCAGTACTTATTCTTCATTGAAAAAGTGGAAGAAAAGAAAAAAAATTGGAAACAAATAATGCATCAGTATTTATTTTATTCCCTTCACATTCACACTCATTCCATCTATTTCCTCCCAGTGTTTCACAACGTAATTCTATACTTTCTGTTTTCTTTCTGCTAACCCATCATATTTACAATATAATTTACGGAAAAGGAATGTTTGGAAATGAAGCTAGGAGAGCAGTAGCATGGATGAATGGGTGCGAAGGAGACCCCAAACTCCCTGTAGGCAGCATAGAGACACGCACATTAACTGTCGTTCCATCTCCATCAAAGGCGATGGAGAGGTTGAATGTAGCCATTAGAGAGTTGAAATGCAGCCCTCCTCCTCTTACCTCTGGCATTCTTCGACTTCAGGTAAACTTTCCCTTCCTTCATAATTAAACATGGTCCAAATACTAGTCTACATCTAGGAACACGAAAAATTTGCTAATTTCTTTCTGGCATTATCTCCGAGATAATGGGTTGTTGCTACGTGGTTGGTTGTGACATTTCTTCCATTTTCCTTATCCCTTCATCAATAAAAAAATTTACATGCAAGTTGACTCAACTAAATTATAAGTTTATGTTTTTGGTATTCTAACCTTAAAAAATTATAAGACGGTAATTAAATTATTTGAATGTTTTTATTTAATTCATTTAATTGTTAAGTTTTTTTTAATTTAATTTGTGATTTCTAAGCAATATTTGGATGATTGGTATGATGGATCAACACCCATTGATGAGTAAAAAATATGCCCTAGATCTAAGTCGATCTAACGATCAGTGTCAAATATCAGAAAAGAAAGATTTTTGGATTTTAATTCGCAGATTTGTGACATTAAAGTTATTTCATAAAAAAAAATTTGTAGAGAATGAAAAAGAGAACTTTCAATTGATTAGCCAATACAAATAAAAAAGGCATAGAGTAATAAATTTAACGACAGAGTAATTTAAATAAAAACTTTTAAATAATTTAATATTAATTTTATAATTTTTTAAATATAAATTTAATAATTTAGTAGTATACCAAAAGTAAAATAATTGAAAGATAATAAAATTGGCGGGGATATATATATTAAAAGTTGGACGAAATAGAAGCTTCAAAATCAACTTTTTTTTCATAATTGACCCAAAAAATTGATTAATTATAAAAATTACCTAGGTGCAAAATATTATACGAAAATAACTTGTTTTCTACAATGACCATCAGTGTTGCTATTGCCATTGGTGGCACCGTCTCTCATCATTACCCAATGATTGTCGGTTTTGAAAAGTATGTTTTTTTTGTGCCTCCATTCCCATTGGCGACACCAGCGTGTATTTTTCTATATACTCATTAAAAATATTGGTATTTTGGGAAAAAAGAAAAAAGAAAAAAGAAAATATTTTAATGGGTGTTGTTGTTTCCTTTGGTGGCACTAAATAATTTTTAATAAAAAGCTGTGTCAAAATAATAAAAAAAGTCGTATCAGATACTTTTTGGTGTCGCCGTTGTCATTGGCGGCACTCATGTCAGAATTTTTTTTTGGTGCCTCCAAGCTGTGTGGTGACATCAATGTATTTTTTTTAATTGATATTTTTATTTCGTTAGATCATGTGGCTGTGCCGGTGATTTTATTAAAAAAAAATTTGTGTCACTGAATTTTATGGCAGCATTGACTTTTTTTTGGTGGCACCAATGTCAGAAAAAAATCGAATTTATCTTGAGTGTCACTTGAATGTCTGGCGGCACCTCCCAATATATATATTGCCTACTCGGTTTTGTTAAGATTTACTTTTTAATTATTTATGAGAGAGAAAAAATTGTTTTTAGTAGAAAAGAAAACAAATTGTATTGAAAATGGATAACCAAATGGTTTTTTTTTCTTTAAATTGGGGCAATTCTACCGTCAATTGAAACTAGTTGTGTATTTGACTGGCCAGAAATTAGGGATAGATTCAATAAGAATATAAGAGGTGGAAGAACTGAAGCGGAAGATTAATGCAAAAATATCTCCATTGTATAATAATATATAAAATCAAAACTAATGTATATTGTTTAGATTTATCTGTTTAAAAAACCCGTAAAATTCAAAAGGGATTATTGTTAAATCCGTTGGAGGAACTCTTTTGTTTCCGCGCAAGTAACGGCTCTGCAAAAATAAAGACAAAGGAAAAAGAAAGAAGAAAATTGAAATTGGTAAGTCTTGTTTGAAGGTACCGATCGAGGAGCAAATCGAAGCAATCGAGTGGCTTCATGCTCAACATGATAATCTTCCACGTTGTTTCTTCTCTGGTAGAAGAAGCAGAGCCAATAGAAATGGTTTCAATCTCTTGATGGACATAGGTAATGAAAATGGCGACACCTCTTTTACCAATAATCTTGTTGGTGTCACCGGTGTCGGCTCAGCGGTATTCTTTCAACAACTTCATCCTTTCTCATATCACGATTGGAGGTCCATTAAGAGGTAAATCATGCAGATTTCTTTTAAATAAAGTTGTCAGATCAAAGCAAATAATGCCTCACGAATTTGGGATTTAGTTATATGTTGTCTTTGTTTTCTTTGGATTGAAGGTTTCTGTCTCCAAAGTGCCCTTTGATTCGTGCATATGGAGCAATTCGTTTTGATGCGACGGCTAATATATCACCTGAATGGAAGGCGTTCGGTTCATTTTGCTTTATGGTCCCTCAGGTTGAGACCTTGTTTTTGTTGACCAAGTAGTTTGTAGGGAATAATTCAGTTCATTTTTTATTTTGTCTCTTTAGTATTTAAACGACCTATTGCTACATACCAAATGACAGGTTGAGTTTGATGAGCTTGAAGGAAGTTCAATGCTTGCCACAACGATTGCATGGGACAATGCCCTTTCATGGACTTGGGATGAAGCCATTCGTTCACTTGAAACCACAATGCAACAGGTGCCTCGACTTTTTAACTTATTTTGCTCATCCTATATACCTATAGCCTCTTTGATTTGTTTAGTACTGTGCAATTAATTAAATTTCCAATTTTGAAGATTGCTTCAGTTGTTGTAAAGTTGAAGAAAGAAGCTTCTGGAGAATCCATCCTCAGTAAAACTCATGTTCCCAATAAGACACATTGGGATCTTGCTGTAAAGAAAGCTTTGCAGGCAATAAACACAAGCACCTCAGAGCTCGTTAAGGTATTTTTAATCCCTTCTGCTGATGAAGTCTCCGAAGCACCATCCCTAAACCATAGTCCTTCTAGTCTCTTGCTCTATATATCAGGTTTTTAGTTTAACATTTTGATGTGAAAAACTAGGTTGTGCTTGCCCGTAGCAGCAGGATTTTAACTGCTACAAATATCGATCCTATAGCTTGGTTGGCTTGTCTGCAGGTACTCTTTTTCTTTTCTTCTCTTCAATAAAGTATTATAGGGGAAGATAAATTTCACTGAGCTGTGTACTTACTGCAGGTTGAAGGAGAAGATGCATACCAGTTTTGTCTTCAGCCACCTAATGGACCCGCATTTGTGGGAAATACAGTAAGTGTGACAGCAGATCTCATTGTGCAATATGCATCTTTTTTTTACCACTCTGCCACATGCTCTTTACTTCTATCTCCAGTTTTCCTTCTTCCCCTATGAGAACAATGTGTGTTCAATAAATTTCCTACTAATGTGAATTTTGCATGATATCTGATCGGTATAGTTTTGAGACCATGACTGAAGTTTAAGCATAGTTGATAGAAGTAAAACTTGTAAGATGTAAGATACTTAAAATCCCTTTTCCCACTTTCTACTCCATTGCAGCTGATAATAGATCTCATGTTTAATTTTTATTTAGAATACACTTACTCTTCTCGATTTCTCTTTGGAATGATCCTTGTTATTCGTGATATTAAATAGATAGTTTCTACCCTTTGCAAAGTGATAATTAACCATAATTTACAATGTCCTCAAATTCCATGTCAGTATTTTGAAGTTCATGGACCTGATTTCACTGCCATTCAGAATTTGTATTCTTGCTTTTTTGTATTTGATTAGAAGTTTATTGGTGTAAGGCTCTCTTGTAGATGAAGTAATGATGCAGGGAAATGGAAAATTATGACCCCCCCCCAAAAAAAAAGTTTTGCTGAACTTAGGTTGTTTTGAATTGCTTTGAGTATCAAAAGTGTCTCAAGGTGTGGATTGGATCCGAAAATATAAAGGCAAGGCATTTTTAGGAAAACGATCAAGAAATACAATTCTCGGGACACTATGATTTTACTCGAACAGAACAATTCTTATTGTGCCGCGAATTGCTCTAAATCAGAATGAAATCAGAGAAACACTAAAGAAAGAATATTTTTCACGGTTGGAATAAGTGATTAATCTTTTTTCTATTCCAAACTAAGAATATTTTTCACGGTTGGAATAAGTGATTAATCTTTTTTCTATTCCAAACTAAGTCTATATATAATGCACCAATAGGTGTTTAAGTGCTTTTATGAATGATCACAACTTTTCATGTTAAAAGATTTACGAATAATTGTGACATTTGAAATCAACCAAAGTTTGAATTGAATTTTGAAATTCAATTCTACAAAAGGATATATATATATTTTTTGAAAATACTTCACATAATATATATTATATAGAACAGTTTCTTCTTGCTTTGACTTATACGAGCTTTGGTGAATAGCCAGAGCTACTATTTCACAGAAAATGGCTAAGCATTAGTAGTGAGGCACTGGCTGCAACCCGTGCTAGAGGTGAATCCAGAGCGCTTGATCTTCAAATAGAGCATGATCTACTTTCCAGGTTCCTTTTGTTACTCTCAACTCTTTACCGAATAACTTCCGTTTTTTCAATGTGTTTACTGATTAATAACCTGTTTTTGTTGCGAATCATGTAGTCCCAAGGACCACCTGGAATTTACTGTAGTACGAGAAAACATACAAAACAAATTAGAGGCAAGTTTTCTTCCGATACCTTAATTTGTCAATTTGCTTTTCTAGGCACTGAAATTTCTTTCACTAGGACTTTTTATGTAATTAAAGTTCTTTCGTAGAATCATTTAGGTTGATGCACTCCAATGCTATCGTGCATCCTCTCCTGCACTTAAACACGTGAGCTAATGTCAAGATAAAAACATATTACCACTATTTCAGTGTTTTCATGAATGGGCATGGTTTAATGATGCCATCATGGGATTCCACTATTTCTTTTAAAAACCTACTTGCAGTATGTTGTCTGGTTCTGCCATATGCTTGCTGTTCACTCACAAGGATATATTTAGCAACAAATGATGAGGCTCCCTCTGTCCTATAAAGGTTGGCTATGTTTCGTCCTTGTGTGTTTGAGTCTTACTTATTTTACCTCTTCTGTGTATATTTATTGTTTAAGTTTCCTAAAATGCTTTAAATCAAAAGGCTTTTCATATAATTTTTAAATATGTTTATAAAATATAAAGAATATCAAGTTTTCATCTCAGAGAGTTTGAACGGAAGCCTCTGTTTTACCTGAAAATAAAGTGATTGTTTACGCTTTTCTGCTTCACAGTCTGTATGTGATAGAGTTGTTGTTGAGCCGAAGAAAACAGTACGAAAACTTCCAAGAATTCAACATTTATATGCCCAGTTGACTGGTAACCTGAGAAAGGAAGATGATGAGGTAATTTCATTATAAGTTTCATATGTCAAATAGCCAGAACTCCATCAGAGCACTAATAAATTTTTGTTGCATGATCTAATATGTCAGTCTGAATTAACTGTTTTATTAAAGTTCCATACTCTTAACTGTTGTTGATTCTAGAATGAGTAGTTAGCTGTAGTAGTCTTAATACATAGACTACTAATATGTCAAAGATCTGGGCGGTAGTTTTCTCTATAGCTTTGCTGTTGTGATATATTTTGTTTTACTACGTTCCTGTGCAGTTTGAGATCTTGTCTTCTCTCCACCCAACTCCAGCGGTTTGTGGACTTCCAAAAGAAGCTGCACGCCTCTTCATTTCAGAAACTGGTATCCCTGCAGATTATATACACTGTTTTTGTTTCTTCTTCTATAGCCATGTTACTTAGGATGAGCGTGGGATAGGAGTATGTCTTCGACACAGATATACTAGACATTTAAAAGTTTTTTCAAATATTTGCAGACTTCTAACCTTGCATCTCTGTTTGAATATATAAACTGGACACGGATACCTAAGGAAATTGAAAACTCGGTTCTAAAGAAATGTGGAATTCCTCCTTAAGTTTGACAGCTTGACATCTTGTGCTCCATATGTTTATTGTTTAGTGATCTAGGGAAAATGATGTGTCTAAAAACTTAGACTGCCAATTACCATTCTCTTACAGAACAAAACCATTTTATGGCTGCTATACTCATTTCTTAAACTTTTCTGCCTTCAGAAATGTTTGACCGAGGGATGTATGCTGGACCAGTTGGTTGGTTTGGAGGAGGAGAAAGTGAGTTTGCAGTTGGTATAAGGTCAGCATTAGTGGAAAAGGTGAGCTAATTAAATAATGACATCTACTAAAGCATGCTTGACTTTTGAGTGAGCATTGAAGTATCATCAAAGCTTCATATTATTCCACATCAATGCTTTCCTTTAACAATGACCTCCAACAAGATTATCACCTTATTATACTTGTAGTGACTCAATTTAATCATTTTAAATTGTTGTAAGAAAGCTTTTATGCTGCCACCAAAATATTTGACTTTAAGTTGATAGGATTCTGGAGCATTGATATATGCCGGAGCTGGGATAGTAGAACGCAGCAATCCCTCGTCAGAATGGGATGAACTAGAACTCAAGACATCTCAGGTGAGTGTAAACGGATTTTTGTCCTTGTGAATTTTATATATTTGCTGCCGCATGGATGCGACATTGAATGCTCATTCATCTGATTTGTATGTCAAGCCGTGTTTTTTGGACTTTAGAGCAAGCATTTAATACGAGTATGTTTATTCTTTTTCCAAGCGTTTAGCATACTTTCATACTCATATTGAAATATAGAAATTAAGAGTCCGGGTAACATGGTATTTAACATTTTTCAGTAGTGTATGCCTTCTAAGTGATTGTGGGAGTGCTTTTGATTCTGCATGCAGTGCACCAAGTTGCTTCAACTGGAGGTTCCCCGGCATTCAAACGTTGAGAATTTGGAAATCATTTATTAACAAGGTTAGTGATTTAGGGTAGAAATATATGATTCAGCACGTCTGGAGATTTGGTTTCTTTTTGTTTATCAATTAACAAGTTTTTAAAATTTGTGTGAATAATGGAATCAAAGCACTTAAAGTTTGATTTTCTTTCATAATATTTTATAAATAGTGTAATGACGCGTCAACTGGTAAGGTTATATCACTTATCTGGATATTGTATGCACAAGTCGATATTATCTTTTATAGATGCCCACCAACTCTTCAAAGATTTATCACCTAAAAGTGCACTTCCTTAGTTTGGAACCTAAGATCACTCCATATAGGAGTTCTATTTACAATCATGGTACAGTAATTTTCTTGTGCTATGATGTCGCACCCACGTGTCCATAAACCGGTATTATCTTCTTTAAGCGTCCATTAATCATTCAAGATTTTGTCACTTAAAAGTTCAGCTCCCCATGTTCGTACCCAAGACCTTAAACTAGATCAAAGGATAAAAAGTAACTCCTATACATAAGTGCATTTTTGAATCAGAAATCGTTGAGAAGAAGTCGGTCGACATCCAAAAAGGATGATAACAACTTGTGCTCACAGACATCAATGCCACAACCCAAATAAATATTAATACCTTGTTTTTCGATGACTTGTGGTAAATTGTGTTTAAAAATAGGGTAAAGTATATCGACAGTCACTCAATTTTGATTAAAATAACGAAACAGTCATTGAACTTTGAAAAATTACAACTCAATCACTAAATTTTGGAAAAATAACAAATTAGTCACTAATGTTATCGAAAAGTGACAAATCAGTCACCCGGTAACATTTTCTATTATAGGCCTAATGGAACAAGTGGCATGGCCAGTTAACTAGTTGATGTGATCAGTTAACTTGCCACGTTGGACATGAGGAGCTGAAGGGTTTCAATTTGTTGGTGGGGGGGAGGGAAATAAAAGAGAGATTTTCTTAAAGGAAGTTGGAATCTAAGATTGTAATTGAAATGATTTTGTTTAGTAGAGAATTTTGAATTTGAAATCCAATGAACCAATTGTCATTGGTAATACAATTATGCATACAAGAAAAAGTGAATATGGACAAGCCAATTATAGAGATTTGCCACAAGTCTCAAGTATAACCCTTTTCCCCTTTGCATACTTAAATGGGAAGCCCTAAAACAACTCATAGTAAAGTTAGTAGTACGTATTATAGCACTAATACCTTAATTAAAAGAGCCAATCAAAAGAGATGATAAAATAATCTTAAAAAGGAATCTTATAAGCAAACATGGTCAAGAAAGATGCTTCTATCTTGGTTGGTCAAAACCAAAACCCCCTATGAAATGAACAACAAAGAATAAGAAAACAATAGAGAAAAACAAATGAAAAGGTGAACAATGGCATACACCAAACTGAAGTAGATTTTATTTAGCTATTAAGATTTGGAACTAAAGAGGGAATAAAAAAAGGAGGGGAAATGTGTCATAAGTCGGCAACTACTAAAAACACCCCCAAAACAACAATTGAAAAGGAAACTTGAAATCTTATATATGAGAAAGTGGTGGTTAAAGTGCTAGAAACAGTAGAATTAGGGCTTAGATCTAGAGATTTCGGTGTTGATTTTGAAAAATCTAAGGTAACTTTGGGGTTTACAAGTTCAAAAGGAATGTTGTTGTCAAACTTGGGAAGTTTCTAGGCTTACTGACAATCGTAACCAGTGGTTGCCGCAATGGACGGCCGAAGCTACAAAGACAGAATACGATTGACATCTCTTTTTCTTCTCTTATTCTTCTACTACCCAACCCAGCTGAGGTTCTTAAATTGGGGTCGTTTACACCGTGGGATGACAACTCAGCTTTTTGTTACAGACGTAACGAAAAATAGTTACGGATGACTGATTTATTATTTTTCTAAAGTTTAGTGACTGAGTTATAACTTTTCAAAATTTAGTAACTATTTTATTATTTTAATTAAATTTGAGTGACTATCGATGTACTTTACCCTTAGAAATATATTCTCTAAAAGCGGCCTTAAACCAGTTGAGAGGGAGTGAAAAGCAAGAGCAATGAGCTTGATTGCATGTCTTAGGTTTTGATGTTATCACATGTTGCTTGTCAACCCTTTAGATTGGTCTTCCTAGTTGAATAAAGAAGGCACCATTTATCATATCATTCTCAAGGTGGCGCTTCTGATGTAGGATGAGTTAATTGTATTACATATTAAGTTGGTGATATCGGTGTATTATCTTTAAGTTAGTTTAACGAGTAACGATATTATTTATATAATATTAAAAAAGTTTATGGTATGAGAAGATTAAAATTATAGATTTGTTGTGTAGTAAAAACAATTATAATATAAATTGTAAAAAGTAGTAATGAAAAGCAAGTAACATAATGAGTAAAAAAAATGAACCCATAAAAGAGTAAATATAATTGCGAATGTAGAAAAAAGAGGATAATAATGTAAAGATTCATTTTTCAATTGGTGAAATTCTTATTTGCAAATAAGAACGACTTAGAATAGAAGAACAAAAATTTGTGTAATATGGCGTATATTCCAACCACGTTTAGAAGGGGTAATATAGGAATTTTTGGCATCATGGGTGTTGAAACTAACAAAAATAAATTATACTTAATAATATTAATATTTGTAGATAGCAACTATAAAGAGTAAAAATAATATTATTTGTTTAGTAAAAACAAGTAAAATAAATATAAAAGGGATTTTGAAATTAAAATAACAATTATGTAAAAAGAGATCGCAAAATAAAATATAAGAATTTCAATATGATAAGAACTTAAGCTCCATTTGTTTCAATGAAAATGACTTTTGAAAAATGATTTCCGGAAAATAATTTACTTTTCTGGAAAAACTAATATTTTCTGGTGTTTGGATGAATCTGTGTAAAATATTTTCTGTTGTTTGGTAGATTTCTTAAAAATATTTCATAAAAGTTGTTTTCAATTAAACAAACATACATTTGAGATTTTCTTATTTTTTTATTGTTTAATTGAATTTATTTTTATCTAAAATTTTATATTTTACATTATTTTTGCATATATTAAAAATATTATGTTAAATTCAGATTCATTACAATATCATTTTTTTAATTATATGACTACTAAATGAGTATTTTTATTTAAAAATGTGACATTAACAAAATTGACAAAACAAATTAACGATGTCAACAATTGAACTTGATTTTCAAATTTGAAAAATAAAAGGGACTAAATTTTTGAAAATAAAAGTACAAAGACTAAATTACAAATCTGTGAAGTGTATATAGACTTATGACATATTTTAACCTTTATACTACAAAACATTTATTATTAATATATTTATAATTGTAATAAATATTTATTATTAAAATATTAATATTGAATATTTTCAATAATATGTGAATAATATTATTTAAAATTAATTATTAAAATAAAATTAAAATATTAAATAATTTATGAAAATAATAAATTATATTTATTATATTAATAATTTATTATATGACTAAATATAAATAATTAAATATGTATGTTTAATAATATTGAAAAATATAATATTTTAAATATTTTCAAAAATAAAAATAAAATTTATTATCAAGCTTGATATAAGTTAATTTTTATATAAAAATAAAATTATTTATAGATGAGCTCTTTTTCAGAAAATGACTTACGTTTTTCAAAAGATTAAGTCTTTTTACAAGAAAAAGGGCTTATTTTACCTTGATTTGTAAGTCATTTTCCGTTGACCAAACTATTTTCTGTGAAACAAACACAGGAAAATGCAGAAAATATTTTCCGTAAAACCTTTTACATATAAACAAACGGATCCTTAGTAACATATAGAATATCAGTTTTGATTCATAGGTTTAATTATCAATGCAAAAATAACTTTCAATGTTCCATGATAAATTAGTTATAGTTACCAACAAAGTGTCTAACGATCAATCTCTCATTATCTTCTCGACAATTAAAAGTACACTCACTGAAATTATTTCTTTTATTAGCAAAGAACCTTGTAACGAAGCGCTAGGATTCGGTTTATTAATAGTATTAAGAATTAGAGAGATCCAATTCTAACCAACAAACACACACAAACAGGTTTCATTCAGATTAGATCACATATTCACAATCAATTGCATACTTCAACATACACAACTATGTTATTCGTCACAAGTATTAAAATAATAAAACAATTACAAATTTAAAAATTCTAATGGACTAGACAAATATTTCAAGTTATCAAATACGAGCTTTATATTCAACAAACCTAAATATTTAAAATTAAAACAAAAGATACGCAAATACCAAAGAATAAAGAAAATATTAAGAAGAAATTAGATGTAATAAACTTGGAGAATCAAAATGTTGAGATCTCCTTAGCTAGAAAAAAAAGTTTGGAAAATCATGTAAAAGAAAATAAAAAAATTAATAAAACAATACTAAGGTGTAGAGGTGATCATGGGCCGGGCCGGGCCGGGTTCGGGCCGGGCCCATATAAATTTTTAGGCCCATCTACTAGGCCCGGGCCCGGCCCGACCCGAAATATGGGCCTAAAATTTTGCCCAAACCCGGCCCGAAATAAAATTACTAAGCCCGAGCCCGGCCCGGCCCGGCCTATATTAAATTTTTTTATTTCATTAAATAAAAAAGTTTAAAAATATAATAAATTAAATATATTTAAAAACATAAAAACAAATATTAAAACAAATAAAAATAATACTAAAACAATTCTTAAAACAATACACAAATTAATAATAAAATAAAAAATGGTTATATTAAAAATTTAAAATAATTAAAAATAAAATAAATATATATATTAATATATAATTCGGGCCGGGCCCGGGCCAAAAAACCCTTACCCGAGGCCCGACCCGTTTTCTAAACGGGCCTCGTTTTTTTGCCCAAGCCCATTTTTCGGGCCTATATTTTTACCCAAACCCTCCCAATTTTCGGGCGGGCCTTCGGGCCGGGCCGGGCCGCCCAGCCCATGATTAGCTCTACTAAGGTGGCTATATGTGGCTTTCTCATTCTAAACCTAAAACTTTGTATTTATAGGGCAAAATTCACATAAAAGAAAAAAATACAAAAGTACTATTAATGAATTGAAATAATTTTCTAGGTTTCTGGTAGATTCGTGTCACAAACTTTTAGGTCATTTTTGGGCACTTTTCGAAATATCTCCCCTCTTTAAATCAAATATCTTGAAATATTTTAGGCATTTTCTATCACACCCTCATTAGGTGAACTAGTTCTGTTTGGTAGACTACGCTGGCGAAGACTGCCTAAGTTGCGAGACTTAGATAGGGTAAGGTTGGTAACTTCATGGTGAAGTACTTTATTGAACTTTGTCGATACTGCAGCATTCCACTGATCAACCTTTATCACTGAACAACCAAGTAAGTTCCTTTGTCCATTGGTTCTGGTGCTCGTGGCTAAGGAAATGCATTTAAGGAGTCAATGCATACAAAGGTATAAATTGTTGACAAACCTAGAAATCTAGTGTATATACATAGTGTAAATACTCCTTCATTGGTGCACAAGCTTTGTATCCAGACTAGTATAAGAAGGCAACGGAGGGATGTTGCATATTGTGATGAAAAAAAGATACATGATAATATGTTTTGCCCCCAATATGGCACTCTGCTGCAAACCGTGGCTAGTGAAAACCTGACCTTCTAGGAACACGTGTATGTTCGAAAAAAAAGAAGGATGTTAGGGGGTATGAAGGTGATAAATGGTAAATAGATTTGATAGTGGTATGAAGATAAGAAGTTAGCATAAAGAAGGGAGTATGTGGGAAAAAGAGGGACATATGTGTAAGATAAGGAGTGCATGTTGCATGAAATGTAAATAGTAAGTCTGATAGTCATAAAAGGATGGTCTACGAAAATAGCATACACGCAAAGCAGTTGTAACACCCTTCACTTGTCTCCGTTTCCAAAATCGAATTATGGGATGTTACAGTAATAAATATGAACAAGAACATGTGAATTAATTCAAAATTTCAATAAATCATTCACCATATCTCAACATTCAAACTAAATATAATTATCATACAATTCCGAGCTTCAACGAGCTTATGAAACCTCTCAAACTAAACTGGTATCAAATAGGGTCTTATTAGAAAACTTAACAAAAAGTGGGAAAAATTAAAAAATAAGGGTCACACGGCCATGTATCCAGGCCGTGTGATAGACTATGGACATGTGTACTTGAATCACACGACCATGTCGCCAAGCTATGCAACAAACTGACGTCGTGCAAGGATGGAGTCACAGGCCGTGTCGATAAGATGTGTAACAAATTGGAGCCCTGTGGACTTAAATGCAAAGTTTTCAACTAAAATGCACATGGCTATGTCTTAGACCATGTAATAGACTAAGACCGTGTGCCAAACTTTATTGAACAAATGAATAGTACCACACGAGCGTGTGACCAGCTCGTGTGACAAACTATAATCGTGTGAATCCAAAACTTCCCAATCAATATAGAGCACACAACCATGTTAAATGCCCGAGTGTGACACACGACTGTGTTATCCCATGCGTGCCAATAGGTACCCTATAATGCAAGTTACAAAACTAAATTCATAGATATACCAAAAGTAAGCACTTAATCAATCTTTATACTTGTTCAAAATACACAAAAGCATACCAAAAACATGTCATTTTCCTAGTTCTAACTAATATGCCATAAGACACCATCACAAACATGAAACAACACCAAAGTTCAACTCAATTTATGTCAAGGTAGAAAGTGACCAAACATAATCCATTACACAAACCAAGTACATTCTTCAATAATCTAATATTGACCAAGAATGTTAAATCTATAACTTATAAGTTTAATGCCAAAACTTCCACACATACCATGTAATATCCCGTTTTCCAGTGGTATCAGAAACGATGGTTTCAAGACCACATTTTGACATGTGAAGTTGTGTTTTATGGTTTAGTTAATGTTTATAAAGTTACACTAGGGTCATATTAAATTTTGGTGATGAAATTTTAATGTTTAGTTAGTCAATTAATTAAAAATGATCAAATTGTAAAAGATGTAAAATTAGCTACAATTGAATTATAGTGATTAGATGGATTAATTATTATTTAAGGGAGGATTATATGGAAAATTATTCTATAAAACAAGTTAATGGATGGTAATGGGTATTGTTTAAGCTTAAATGAATGTTTTATTAAATGGTAGTATGGTAATTTAATAATTACCATAAAAACAAAAGATAACAAATTATGTTATCATCTTTATTGTTTTCTTCATCACCGATTGTAATAGGGGAAATACACCATTTTTGGTGCTTGAAGGTTTGGCCACCATAGCTCTGTGCATGTAAGTAATTTCCAACTTGTTTCTTGTAATTTTTATATTTTTGAGATCGTTGCAACTAGGTCCTACTAACCCGAATCTTTATTTTTGAAACTGTTAAAATTTTGAATGTTACCATTAATGAATATTGATTGTTCTTGATGTTAATGATGAGTTTGAAGTCTTGGTTGTGATTTTGGACTGTTTTGTAAATTGATTTTTGTTAGTTTTAGTTAAAGGATTAAATAGTTGAAATGTTAAAAATCTCATGGTATAATTGTGAAATAGTGATATTTTAGGGTTTGTTTTGTAGCCTTACATATTAGCTAGATGTTTTTATTTTCAAAAGTGGATAATTTGATGATTTTCGGGATAAGGGACTAAATTGCATAAAGTGAGAAAGTTAGGGGCAACTATGTAATTTTTGTAAATAGAAGGGTTCAAATTTTAGAATTTATTAACATATGAAATTTAAGCTAATAAATGAAATAAATTATATTTTAGATCAAGATTCTGTTGATATACAGGGGAAGGAAAAATAGCAGAATAGTTCTTAAACTTCTGTAAATTCTACAATTTAGCCAAGGTAAGTTCGTAATTATTTACTATTCAATGTGATTCACTTGTAATTTATGTCGATATTATCCTGTTAGTTGATCTCTCTGAATGTACATGTGAGTATAATTGTTAGGAATGCAAGTATCATATTTATATATATATACATGAAATTAAGAAGTAGGTATTAATAGTGTTTCTTGGATATGAAATGTATTGGATGAGATTGTAATAAGTTTTAATATGAATACGGAAATGTGAAGTGATTTCATTGCACCTCGGTGCCTCTGATAGTACATTAGTGCCCCTGAATACACTTTGGTGCCCCTGATAGCACATTTGTGCCCCTGACTGCGCTTCGTTGCCCCTATTTTGCATCTATGATGCCTCTGAAAATGTATGAGGTTCGAGTAGGTGAACTGGATAATTTTGAACTTGATTAAATGATATGAAGAGATCTTGAAAACTTATAGACAAAGTAGTTGAGAATTTTAGTTATCATGTTATAATATTTAAGTGATTTCTTTACTAAAAGTAATTCAAGTAGATTTTACCCTATGATCTTACTAAGCCATTTAAACTTAATGAAATTTTCTCATGTCATTTTGTAGTTAACGGTTGTAGATGGCTCAAAAGATTGACATCAAAGCTCACACTATCCATTTACTCTTGGTAGTTTTTATATTTCTTTTTGGTTGTGGCATGTATAAAGGTTTTGCTGTAAGAAAGTTAACATTAGATGTTTATAAGATATGAAAAGTTATTTAGTATTTGTGACTATGTTATGTGGTGTTGAATGGTAAATTTTATTAGTATAATTAGAAGATAATAGTATGTTTGGTTATGAATGTTGATTTAGGTGTGTTAATGGATAAAGTTTTGGTGTATTGTTGGGTTATAATTGAGGTACCTATAAATGTTGTTTGTTTTGGCCATGGGATGGTTTGTCTTTTAGGTGTACCTTGTTAGGCAAGTTTTGGCTTAATTTTAGCTTGTTTAAGGAGCAAATTGGGAAGCATGTGGCTTGAGACACAGGCTGTCATGCAGTCGTGTGCCATACATGGTCACCTCATACGGCCGTGTGTAATATGTTAGTTTTAGTCCAGGTTTCACACGATTTGAGACATGGGCTAGCACACGGCCTGTGACACAGTCGTGTGAGCCAAGTCAGTAAGTTACACGGGCTAGCACACGGCCTACAACATGGCCATGTGTCCCTATGACACGGCCATATGTCCCTATGACACGGCCATGTACCCCTATTTTTTCCAATTTTAAGTTTTTCCAAAATTTTATGTTTTGATACAATTTGGTCCCTAAATACTGTCAATCAAATTTTAGGGCCATGTAAACTTAAAATAAGGCCTAGGGGTATGATTACTCTATGAGTTATTAGATGTTTGTATTTTTAATTGAATATTTGTTCTGATTTAAGATAAATTGTTCCATTTGGCTCTGTAACACTCCGATTCTTAATCTGAAAACAGAGGCGAAATATAGTTGTTACATACCATACTTAAGCATCTAATTCAATGATCAAGTTTTTAAGCCAAATTCACCAACACAATCTTACATATTTGAATATCACATACCATGACCAAACATGCCAAACTTTCATGTTAGTTTATCATATTTTCAATACTTATCAATCATCTTCAAAGTCATCACTTCAAACTATAATCAATCATATTAAAATGACATCATTCAAACATACTTTATAAATACTAGACTCTTTGCTATTACAAAAACACATTTACACAATTCAACCCCTATTTACATACCATATAATCAAAATAAAATGTTTTCACAGTCTACCAAAAGGTGGCTAGATAGTTTGATTTTCAAGTTTGTCCAATTGTCGAGTTCCACAAAACGATAACTATAGGAAACAGGAAAACAAAATAGAGTAAGCTTCAATTGAGCTTAGTAAGTTCATAGGTTGAAAATGATATAACATACCTTAATATCCAATTTTAAATAACAAAATAGTTAACTAACATTTGACCCTGTTACCATAATCATATCAATAGGTGAGTCCATCACATACAAGTCATATAACCTTCCAATTATACAAGTTGATTCAATGCCATGTCAAGTCATCATATCAATAAACATAAATACACCTTCAAATCATTCATCTATATTCTATTACAATACAACTGGTTACTAGTCATCAAATCTTTTAACAACCACGATTCAACCTAGAAGTGAGCATGGGTCGGGCTGGGCTGGGTTCGGACTGGGCCTGACTAAAAATTCAGGCACGTTTGTTAGGCCCAGGCCCGGTTCGGCCCAAAAAATAGGCATAAAATTTTGCCCATGCCCAACCTGGATAAAAATGCTAAAACTCAGGCCCGACCCGGCCCGCCCATATTAATTTTTATATTATTTTTATATAATTTTAAAAAATATATAATACATCAAAAATACTAAAAACATCAAAATAAATATTTCCCAACAAATTGAAAATAAATTTTAAAAAATATGCATAACTTAAATAACACTAAGATAGATGCAACTTAACAAGCAAATGTCTCTAAAATAATAACAAAATTAATAAACATTTTTAAAATAATAACAAAATTAACAATAAAATAAGTTTTATACAATATCCAAACAATAACAACAAAATAATAGCGACATAATAGTAAAATGGTAGCAAAATAGGTAGAAAATAACAAGAAAATAATATTAAAAAATCATTTTTTTTTGCCCTTTAGTGAATTCGGGCCCAGGCCAAAAATGCATTACCCGAGGCCCCACCTGTTTTTTAAATGGGCCTTATTTTTTGTCCAAGCCCATTTTTCGGGCCTATATTTTTGTCCAAACCCTCCCATATTTCAGGCGGGCCTTTGGGCTGGGCCGGGTGGCCCGACCCCTGCTCACCTCTAATTCAACCCAATAAACTAATATGAATAGATATAGATACTCGGTTATCCACCCAAAACACGCTAGAATGCTCAAACGAGTAATCAGTCCAAGAACACACTTGGGCACTGAGTGCCAAGCCCAAAGGTTACACATCATCCCCTAGAAACACGCTTGAATCACTGTAAATATAACTCGGTAATCCGTAACAAATGTTGGATTTCGGTACATTCTATGAACATATAATCATATCATATTTCATCATCTCACCTCATATCAAACTTATACAACACGCAAAATAACCCTATTGGCATGCTAATCCTATCCTATGTCATGTTCATTCGGGCTCAAAACATCTAATAATATATCACTTTTCAATCAAATCCTTTTCCTCACCTTTGTATCAATTACCACATTTTATTCTAAATCCAAACATTCCAAACATACATTTCAAACATAACTATTAAGATAATATAAGGAACTACACCATATGAACTTGCCAGAAAATAACAACAATAGAAGATGTGTTAGAGACTAAGATGTTATTTTTCCTTTTCCTTAGTTATCTACTGGTTGATCTTTTTCTTAATCTATATGGTAATTCATTTCAAATTATCAGTTCCAAATACCTTATAATATTTATTTAATGCATATAACCTTTTATTATCATTTTTCAAAATTTTTCTAAAGTTTTGCATTCTATTCAATTTAGTCTTAAAATCGTAATAACCTTACTTTTCATAATTAAGCCCTGAACTTTAAAATTGAATTCATTAACATTCATTAACAACCCTCAAATAACTAAATTTATAAGAATTTCATGTCACTTTCAACATAATATCATTTTAGTCTTTAAACTCAAAACTAACTAAATTCACTTTACAAAATAGTCTTATTTCAACATAAAGCTCCAAAATCAACTATTAGCATCCAAATAGCTTTAAAATAAACAATGGTAACTTTTCAGAACTTTGATAGTATTACAAAATAGCCCTAGGCTAGCTAGATTAAGCTACAACGATATCAAAAATATAAATTTTATGAAAAAGGGGATCAAAATTGACTTACATGCAAGATACAAGCTTGCTCGAACTTCTCAAGGTTTGCCTATGGAGGTTTCAGTGGTGTGGAGAAGAAAATGATAAAGTGAAAGTGGCCATCAACTTTATTTTTATGTTTTAATACTTTTTTTCTTAATTATTAATATAAAAGAACATATAATTTATTTATAATTCATTCATAAACCGTCCATTATAAAATAATATGGCCAAATTGTCATTTGCAACCATCCAATCATACTTTTATAATCATTTAGCACATATAAGTTAATAGCGATTAACTTTTTTTAGTTTTTACGATTTAGTCATTTTTTTCTTAATTAACTATTCAAACATCAAAAATTACCAAACCAAACTTTAATATGAAACTCTAATAACCTCTTAAGTATTAAATAAATAATATTCAAGGACTCACTCGTCAGAATTGTGATCCCGAAACCGTTATTTTTTACTCCACTGAAAATGGGTTCTTACAGTAGTTATGCCATGTTTGTCATATGCGAATTTCCAAAAATAGTTAGTGTCCATCGGTAGGCTGAGTCTTATCATGGTAGTATCCGCCAGCAGATACTTCGGATTAGAGAAAGTTGTATCTACCAAATATGTCGTGCTAGTCTGTTAGTTTAAGTCTAACTTCTTAATGTTTGATGGTGTTTATTGTGGGATTTGTGTCTTGGAAACTCATTAAGTTTTCATGAACTTACCTAGTTCTTCTTATTTTCAGGTTCTTAGATTGAATGTCGTGATAACAGGGGATCAACCAAATTAGCGACCCATTTGTGAGCCTTTTTTTTTTCGTACGTGACATGTATTTGCTGAAGGTATTAGAGTGATTGTTAGATGCCACCATTTGAAAGTTATTACCCTGTATTTTAAGGGATGATTTTTTGTATTTACGAATGTTTATTTGTTACCTCATGAGATTATTGTTAAACATGGTTTATGGTGTTACCGAGTTAAATTGTGTTGAGTTTTAAATTATTACTCAAGCAGTAACTGGATAGGAAAATTTCATTTGAGTTTAATGATATTTTCTAAGCTTTTGTCAAAAGCTTTTCACTTGTGTCTTTAATCTTTTAAAGTAGCATGGTACTATTTTTAATTCATTTTCGACCATATACAATTTTAAAAAAAATCGAGACACCACTCTGGTAATCGAGCACTAGCCAAACTAGAAAGTTGGTTTTTAAAAAGGTTTAGTGATTTTAATGGTTTTGACTCATTGCTCCATACTCGAATTTGACGATCGGGTTAGGCATGGGGTGTTTCATTTTCGATAACATTTCAAAATCAAATATCTGGAATCATTGTCGATTGTTCACTTTAATACTAAATATGCGACTTAGGAATACGACATCCTATGTAATATTTGATTTTAATAAATGGTTGTTGGATTTAGGTGATGGAAGAATACCTAATATCGCAAGAGAGTTTAATATAGGTACCCTATTTATTACCATATCGAATAGAGTTTTAATCCATTCAATGAATGATTCAGTCTGTGCAATGGCTAGCTACACTTATTTGGATTTTTGGAAAAAATTCACTAACATAAAATATCTAAATGATCAAGCTATATTGTCTTCTACTAATGAAATGGTAGACAAGGTGAACAATTTTGTCCTTTAGAGGATTCCAAGTGAACTTAAAACATATCTCAATGCACATAAAATTACTCTAGCATATGGAATTATTGAACAACAATCCTTTTTATATCTTTCTTTCTTTAGCTATGGACAGTAATAACATGAGGAGAAGATGATGTTTGTAACAATCTGGTTTTCAATAGTGTCAGACATAGTGGTTTCAGGACCACGATTCCAATGAGTGAACCAATAATAATTATTTGTTAATATTTACAAGTCTATTATAGTGTTATATTGGTCATTGATTTGGTAATTTGGTTGACCGGTTAGTAATGTCTGTAAGGACTAAATCATAAGAATTATTAACTACCTACTTAAATGTATTTTATAAGAATTGATTAGGGAGTTATGTGATGATTAACCATATTTGCCTAGTAATGAACGGTTAATGTTGAGTATTTAAGTAGAAATCGTTAGTGAATGGAAAGAAAGTTTTTCATTCTCATCTCTCTCCACAAAACCATCTTCATTAGAGAAAAAAGAAAAGCTCTAGGTAGTCTTGCATAATCGGCTTTGCATTTAAGTGTTTTCAAAGCCTATTCTTCTTGAATTTTATGTTTTGAGATAGTTGTATCTTTATTTAGCTAACCTGTAAGTCTGATTTCAAAATTGTTAAAGTTTGAAGAGTTGTCATTGATGAATTGAACGTATTAACGTATAGATCAAGAATCAAATCAACCAGTAGATAACAGATGCAAAAGAAAGATTACAAATTAATCTTTGATATTCTACTTTTGCTACTATACTAGGTAAGTTCATATGGTAATGTTGTGTTTAATTATGAAATGTTTGAGTTTGAATCAATATAGAAAATGTTAGCAAACTGGAACATGAGGTGGGAAATGTATTGAATGGTAAAAAGGAATGTTCAGATATGCTTGTGGAGCCTAAATGAACAAAGGATACAATTGGCATGCCAATAGGGTTATTGCGCGTTGTATAGGTTGTAAAAGAGATGTGAAGAAGATAAAGGAAGTTCTTTGATGTTACTAGAGTCCATCATTTGATACAAATTTCCAATTATAGTTGTTATGAGCAAAGTTACGTGTTATCGGATATAATAGCTCTTATGAGCAAACTGGCGTATTATTGGATAGAAAACTCTTACAAGCAAGCTGGCGTGCTTTGGTTGGTTACTTGTGCATCCATTTCTATTTATAACTTGTACGTGTGAAACGTGTTGACAGCGAAAAATGAGTTCTAGTTAAGTTATTTATATTAATGTTTTGTGAGGTGAGATGAGTTTTATGTTTAAAAATCTATGAACTTACTAGCATATTTAATGCTTACCCTATTTAATTTCCCTGTTCTTGTAGTTATATTTGCGAAACTCGGTAGATGGATCAACCTACAACTCACATTATCCAACTCCTGTTTCGATAGATTTTATTTTTAATCCTACCCTCGATCAAGTGGCATGTATATAAGTTTAAATTGTATACATGTCTATTTTGAGGAATTGAATGTGAATAAAGATGATATTAATTATAGGTAATTATATATATGTTGATGATGCTTGTACATGTGTATGGCATTGATAATTAATTGCTTGAATGGAAATGAATACATACCTTGGATGTGTGAAATTATTTTTGGTTTCATGGCGGACTTCATAAATATGAGTTGTTAAATGGATATTACAACATCGCTTAAAGCTGCGGATAGTAATCATGTGAGCATTCATGGCAGAGGATCCAAGCATGACTTATTATGCGGACTTAGTGAAATCATGCTGTTATGGCATATTGTCCAGAGGCGAACCAACATGGCGGACACATCTAAAAGCAAGTGGTTATGGCTGGCAGAGTATATGCAAGAAAATTGGCGAACTGATTTTTGCATCATTTTTTGCAGTTAGTCATTTGGCAAAACCTATTTTGGCGAATAACTTTAGCACATTATGTTTAAAATTTTTCCAATTTAATCTTAAACATGCTTGAGTCTAATGATGATTGCATTTAAATATGGTTAGAATAGTTTTACGATTTTAAAACGAAATTTCTTATTAAACTTTGCATGTGAATGTTCTTGTATTTTTACTATAGCATCTCGTAACCTAGGTTCGATGACTTGACCAGGTGAAGGGTGTTACAATGTTTCTATTCTCTTTCCTACACACTGAACTTATAAACATATGATTAGTTTCCTTAACCATGTTTAATTAAGCTAAATGAATGACTAAGATTTAACATTAGTCTACTTAATGGAAATGGATGGATGGGATCTTCCCAATCAACTAATCATGAAATAATGATGGTGCAATATCTATTTGGTCATTAGTTCAATTGCCTCATAAGTCCTCAAGCATTTCCTCAATCAAAACTCATTTTGTGATTACACTTTTGCAATTTAGTCTTGGTATTGCAATTAACGAATTTTTCGATTTAATTACTTGATAATTCAATATTATAATCTCGCACTACATACATAAATTGCTCGGTTAATATTTCCACTAATTCGATTTACAAAATTTGACGTCGAAAGCACATTTTTTGACATCGGCTAAAATCGGGTCGTTAAGTAAAAGGTTTCATTTAAGCCACTGAACTATTCTAAAGTTCTATTTAAGTCATTAGGCTGCTAAGTTCTTTTTTTTTTAAATCCGACTAGTGAGCTCCAAGTAATGATTTGAAAATCGATACGCTAAATCAGTACCCCTCAGTGAATAGAAGAACATACCTTAAATTCAAGTCAATTTGATGATCAGTGTGGGAAATCGAAGAAGAAAATTAGGATTTTGGTTCGCAGATTCATGACATTCAAAGTTATTTTATGAAAAAAACTAAGTTGTATAAGAAAAATGGAAGGAGTGCTTTCGATTGGTGTAAGTAGTGCAACAAAGAAAGTTATATAGCATCTATTTTAAAAACTCAATGATTTAAATAACTTTCAAATAGTTTTTGAAGTCAAACAAAAATTTATCGATAGTTTAGGGAATTTTGATAAAAAGAAAACCTTATTACCAGTTGCCCCGATTTGGCCCGTAGGTCACTTATGAAGGGAGTTGGAGTTTTTGAAGTTTTCCGAACAGCGAGCGCGACCCTGGTATTACAATTTCATGATGCAGTCTTGAATTAACAACAAATAGGAATAGCAAGTTGAGTGGGATCCAAAATTAAGACGAGAGAGCATAATGAGACTCATCTCAGCTTCTGCGGATAATCGAGACGCCGAATCACTGTTCCGCGCCAACCCCATCTCCGAAATCCGCAATGTGGAATCCACCACCAACAAACAGATTCAGGACAAAAAGGAGGAGCTCCGGCAGCTGGTTGGTACCCGCTATCGTGACCTCATTGACTCCGCCGACTCCATCCTCCATATGAAATCAGCTTCCGAATCCATTTCCTCCAACATCTCTTCCATCCACCGTTGTATCCGCTCCCTCTCTGTCTCTGACTTGGAACCTTGCCCCAAACTGCAATCCTCCCCCAACAATACTACTCGCCTCCGCATCTATGGGATCGCCTGCCGCGTTAAATATCTGGTCGACACGCCCGAGAACATTTGGGGCTGCCTCGACGAGTCCATGTTCTTGGAAGCCGCCGCCAGGTATATCCGTGCTAAGCACGTCCATTCCAACTTGATGCTACCCGAAGGTGATTTGGATCACAGCATCTTGTCCAATTTCCCTCTGCTTCAGCACCAATGGCAGATCGTTGATAGCTTCAAGGCTCAGATTTCCCAGAGGAGTCGTGAGAGGTTGTTGGACCGGGGCCTGTCCGTCGCTGCCTATGCAGATGCCTTGGCTGCCGTTGCTGTCATTGATGAGCTGGATCCTGAGCAGGTTATGGGCTTGTTCCTTGAAGCCAGAAAAACTTGGATATTGCACACGTTGACTACTTCTGCTGGTAATGCTAATGCTACCTCTTCTACTGCCATTTCGGCCTTTTGTGATGTTTTAAGCATAATTCAGGTAACCGTAGCACAGGTAGGAGAGTTGTTTTTGCACGTTATGAATGACGTGCCTCTGTTTTATAAGGTTATTTTGGGTTCTCCCCCTGCTTCTCAGCTGTTTGGTGGGATTCCAAATCCTGATGATGAGATCAGGTTGTGGAAATCTTTTAGGGATAAATTAGAATCTGTAACGGTTATGCTTCATAAAACTTTCATTTCTGGCACTTGTTGGAGTTGGTTGAGGGATTGTGGGGCACGGATTACCAGTAAGATTAATGGGAGGTATCTCATTGATGCCATATCTAGTGGCCAAGACCTTAGAGCTGCTGAAAAGTCGATAAGGCTGACCATGGAAAGCAAGGAGGTTTTGCAGGGGAGTTTGGAATGGCTTAAAAATGTTTTTGGGTCTGACATAGAGTTGCCTTGGAATAGGATCCGCGAACTTGTTTTGGAAGGTGATTCAGATCTTTGGGATGAGATATTTGAAAATGCGTTTGCCAGGAGGATGAAAATGATTATTGACTCAGGATTTGAAGATCTGACCAGAGCTGTCAATGTGTCAGGTGTGATCCACACCATTGCAGCAACTGCTGGTGAGAAGATCGTTTCTGAGACATATTTGACTAGGTCTTCTACAGGTGGTAGGGTTTGGTTTACAGAACCGAATAACTGTAAGAAGGCTGGTCCACTATTGGGAAATAGAGCAGTGCCTGAGGAGGATAATCTCCAAAGTTGTCTCAATGCCTATTTTGGTCCTGAAGTAAGCCGAATCAGAGATCAAGTGGACAGTCTCTGCCAAAGCATTCTCGAGGATCTATTGAGTTTCCTTGAATCTTCCAAGGTATCTGTGAGGTTGAAGGATCTAGTTCCCTATCTGCAGGATAAATGTTATGAAAGTTTGTCAACTATAATGAAAGAACTCAAAACTGAGCTTGATATCTTGTACACTGCCATTGGGAGTGAACACAATGAAGGTAATTCAATGTCTCCTTCTATAATTGTTGAGATATCTCTTTTTATTGGGAGACTCTTGTTTGCATTCGAGAATCACTCCAAACACATTCCTGTGGTTCTTGGCTCTCCACGCTTCTGGGTGAAATACACAGCTCCTGCAATTTTTGAGAAGCTGCCTTCCTTATTGTGGCAATCTAAAGCTGTAAACAGTTCTTCTTTCTCTGACAGCCTTGGAAGGCAAATGCTCACTAGTTCTCAGAGGCAAAGTTCATATGCTACTGCTGCATTGCTTGGAGCAAATGAAAGTGCAAGCCCAAAACTTGACGATCTTTGGAAGGTTATGCGAGAGCTGTGTGTTAGAGCTTATAGCTTATGGATGTCGTGGTTATCTGATGAGCTTTCAGTTATTCTCTCTCGGGAGCTTGGACAAGATGATGGATTATCTGCATCAATTCCTTTAAGGGTAACTATTTGACGGACCATTTCTTTACTCTCTCTCTCCCTCTCACTTTTTGTCTTCGGTTGCATGTCAGTAGCTTGGGAATGGGGTTACATAGAAGGATGGATATAGGAACATGATAACTAGGTTTTAGGAATATGGAACCACTTTTAAGTAATAGTCCAATTTTATAAGGCTGTATAACATATCCAAAGACTATTTAGACTAGGGCCATTGACCAAGCCTTTGTACGGTTAAACCCCATCTAATCCTAGCTATTTGGGCCACCGACCAAGCCCTTGTACGGTTAAAATAAAATAAAATAAAATAAAAATAAAATAAAAAACAATCGTAGCTATTCAAACTTAATAATATATCACATGCTAGTCACATGATGTCATGACCACTTAATAAATTAAAATTTAATTGCTAACTATTAACTTAAGTGAAGCAACACATGCAAAAACTGTATAAAGATAAGCAATTCAGATAAAGTCTGGAATATTCCTGCATCATAAAAGAATTGTTTTTAACTAGGGGAGGTTATTGATAAATATATATCTAACTGCTCCAGGGTCTTTTAATGGTAAAGCTATATTTCTTTATTCTTTATTTTTATGATGGTTCAAATGGTGGAATGCAAAGTACACCTTTGATATGTTCTTGACTGTTTTATTCAATTTTTATTTCTTTGGAAGATAACCATTAAACAATTACTGTACATGAGTAGTGGGAATGGGATGGACTCTTTTGAGAAGTTCCTCTTTTATTTGATATAACAGTAATGATTTTCAGAAGGGAAATCATCAAGTTTACTAGGTATATTTGTTTGTATTACAGTGTTGTTGTAGGACAGCTTGGGCCTAGTTTACTGTTTTAGAATTATATATTCTCTTTTATTTTTATTTGTTCTCAAAATTTGACAATATGAAACATTTTGTTAAATCATGCTTTTGCATGATTAAAAACCTAAAAATCATCTTTGATTACCATAATCAATTTCGATAAATATTTAAACAAAATTAAATTATAATCAACTGTTATGGTGGTTGGAGTGTTTTATTTGTATTTTAAAAATAATTTTGCTCTTAATAAAAGGATGCTGTATGAATTTTAAGGTGAATTTCATCCTTTGCTATACTTTTTCAATGGCTTTTGCAACCCCTCCACTAAAATAAACAACTAAGCGTTTAGATATTAAAGAAGGTAACTTGGTTAATACCCAAAACGAATGGCCCATAATCCAATATTCTACAGCCAAAGCATACACAAAACATGTATACGATGTTTTATGGTCTATTCCCTGTTTATTTTTTTCTTTCATGTAAAATTTCTCTTACTAAAAGGCCATAGCTCAATTCAATGATGGAACAGTTTGACTCAAAAACATAATGATTCAAGTAAAATTTTTATGACAAGATGATATCAGAAACCTGTTCTCCATGTTTAAACACACATTCCTGCATCCTTTTTCTTTTGTTGATAAAAAATGTTGGGAAAGCAAAAGAACAGAGAAATAATTAATGTCTAAGTTACTTTAAGTAGGATGAGAGTGCTTCTTTGTGGGAGGAGTAGAGACTTGAGACAAGCAACTGAAAATTGAAGGAGCAATGGAAAAATTTGGAATGAGAAAGGAGTTTGTAGTTCATTGTTGCCTTTTTGCAAGTGGAAAAACAAAAGGAAAGGCATAAGCTTCTAAAACTAATTGTTGGTTTTCAAAGGCAGAATGAAATATGCATTGCTGTCTCTTTGTATTTTATGAGACAAGTTTTTGATATTTTAGGAAGCTGCAAATTCTTGTTTCCTATAATTTCTATAACTTATTTTGTAAAATTTTGAAAAATATTTAGAAAATGATCACCAAAACCTAAAGCATAAAACAAAAGTAATCCCTAGAAGTGATAAGGATTTATGGTGATATTATAGTATGGAATTCTTGAGAATATATGGAATATCACACTTAAGGTTGATTGGAGGAATCCCTGTGCCTCATATTCAGGGTTCCTTAGGGTCAAACCTAAGGTTGATTGGAGGAACCAGTACAATTCACACATAAGACTTTATAGGAATCGCACCTATGTTTTATTGCATTTCACAATCACAAAAGCAATAATGTTGGACATTCTATGATTCCTTTCTCTATCTTCAAAACCAAAAAAGAGTTATACAGACTGCTGGTGTCCCTAATGCCACTAAAACTAGTATTTCAAGCTTTTCATAGTGCTTAGATATTTATACAAATTGATATTATTCACAGTGAAAATAGAAAACTAAAAACTTAAATTATACCAAAAGCCAATGACATAAGGAAACCCTAAACTAATTCCTAGGTACAAAATCTGATTGCCCTTCAAATCAGGAGAAAATAGACAGGTGGTATCGGTAGGGTGTTGGACTTTTAGATCCAGTGACTAGGGATCAAACCCTGACAACCTTAAATAAATTCAAGAAAAAATTAAGCAAAATAAGGTTTTACAACTCAAATTGAAAGAAATATAACTCCAAGATTCAAGGGCAACGGGCGAAGGAGGTCCCAATTAAGCTTTTCATAATTATATTAGCAATTTTGGACACAATACGAAAACACAAGGAGAACACAACACGTTCAATAAACATGATAGTACATATAAACACGATTAACATGACACATTTAACATATGTATTGTATTTGTGCTCAGGGTTTGACACCTTAAATATTCTGTGTTGTGTTTATGTTTTACACACTGACACACCATTCATCATATTTTTTCATGTTTTACTTTTCCTCTTTGGCATATAGAATGCCAAATATGATACATGAATGCAACAGATGAGTTCTTTAGTTGTTGGATGAATGAAATTTTAGAATCTTGCGAAGAAAAGTTCTGCACTTTGCCTCATCTCTGGTTGCTTTAAAACTTTTGAACACTAGCTGAGGCTTTTAGACTTTCATCTGGTCAAATTAATATAATTTGTTTTTGTAATGTAAGTATATGTTTCTAATAAACATATTCGTTCATCTTTTATATATTGCTCAGGGTTGGGAAGAGATAGTTGTCAAGCAAGAACAGTCTGATGAGGGGTCATCTGAGATGAAAATATCACTCCCATCTATGACTTCTCTCTATGTGATCTCCTTCTTATGTCAAGCATGTGAAGAAATTCATAGTATTGGAGGCCATGTTCTGAACAAATCAATTGTGCAGAGGTTTGCATTAAGCCTTATAGAAAAGGTACAAACTTTGTCTTGCTTCATGTTCTTTGATTATTCTAGGAACTCCACAATTATCTTGCTTATAAACTCATACCAAAACAATGCTGTGCATACTGACTTTAACTACTTTCTTGATGGTGTTATTTCTGAAGTTCTTTTTCTTGTAAATGTATACATTAAAGGCTTAATTGATAGTTTATTTGAACTAATTGTATTTGTTAAATTGCATACAGTTAGATCATTGTTTCTTAACTTTCAGTTTTTATCCCTTGAGGATCCTCTTCTATACAATTCCATAACGTATGGTTTTTATGTCTTTACTTTCGTAGATTTTTGGGGCTTTATTACTATAAATTGGGATTGATCTTCTAATTTGCTGTTTCATTTTTGAATACTAGAATTTGGTTCTAATTTGCTGTTTCATTTTTGAATACTAGTTATTCTAGATTTTTTTTTTTTAAATCTAAAAGTGGATAGTTTTTGTAGAATTTTTAATATAATAAGTTTTACAAAAACATTAAAAAGACATTAAAATCCCATTCCACAATTATTATGATATTTTCCAATCTTCTTTGGTAATTTCTCCAACTAAATTAATGTAATTTGACTCATGACACCTGCTTAGCGAGGGATTTTATTATTGTATTGATGCAGTACTTGGTTGCTACCTGTTCTGGTTCACTTGGGTTAAGGCTGAAGGAAACAAAGCTTTGAGGTGTCATTTATCAGGTTTTTAACATAATTAATCCTTCAATATTGAGCTAGATGATAAGTTTGAGTCCATTCAGTTTAAAGTTGCCTTACCATTTCTTTCCCTTGAGTAAGCAGGATGATATGAGTGTATAAATTTGTGGAGTGATTTCAAGTATGCTAAACATTAAATATCACAACATACTGTCCTTAAAGCTGGTAAAGAAAAGAGAAAAATTCTGGGTAGTAATAAATAAAATATAAATACAATAGTGAATTTCATTCTACCCTATTTATTGCTTGATGTTCTTATTGATTCAAACACTAACATGAGAATGTATACCATTTCTTTCTTCACATAATCAAATACATGATCTGTAACTGTCTTCGGTGATGATTGACTTCATACTGTTGCATGGTATATTGCTGTGTCATATGAACAAGTTCGGAGCATATTGAATTGTCTATTAGTGCAGCAATGGCTTGTCGTGAGATTGTTCATTAATTCTCTAGCATCATTACTTTTCCACAACCACTTAAAATATTCTTGTCTGATGATATATTGCTAACATCATCATCGTGCTCCCTTCTTCCTAAAATATAAATCATCTAATATGTGTATACAGACACACACAGAGACGTGTATATAGTTGTTTTCGAGGCTATTAGGGATTTAACCATGGTTAATGTAACTGAGAGTCCAACTCTCTACTAATAGATCATATGGTTGTTGGCAAAATGGAATAATATTTTTCAATCTAATATAAGGGCTCTAATTGTTTAAAGCCAGAACCCTAGAACCCAAAATATTCTGCGAGAATATGCTCTTTGATAGAATCCATTGTTTCGAAAAATTGTAGATGAATAAGGAATTGGATGACAATGAGTTTTTTGAAGTTGGCATAGATGCTGAGGAATTCTTTAATAGCCATTGATAGCATGAGGAATGCTAAAAAGGAAACACTATTAATTGCTCTGGGAAATAAAAAAGTTAATGATTATTGATCCTATTGCTTTTCTTCTGGTATTATTTATAAGATAGTGATCCTTGTCTATAACTGAAATTTTTCTAAAGAAGAAAGAATGCTAGGTTAGATTCAAGGTAAGCTAACTGATTTATTCTACTCCACTTTCAAGATCGGGTTAGTGTTCAATTAACTGACGTAAGCCTACCACTGTTAAGATTTCTCTTTGTTGCTGCAACAAGCATAATGGGTGTGACCTCATTTGCTGCTGAAAATATCTCATCTGTTGCCCAGAATGGATTACTATGATGAGGAATAAATAAATCTGGTAAATCAGTATCTTGTTGTTAGGACTTACCTGTGGAATATTTTTGTCATCACGTGAAACTAGGGTGTACAGTGTTTTCAAGTAGAAGCAGAACAATGTGCACCTGCTTCCTGCTTCTAAAGTTCCATCTATGTCAGCTTTTCTCCATTGCAGTGAAAATGATTTATCTCAATCTCCCTTATTTCATCCTCTCTTTTTTGTGTTTTGTGGCTTCCTTCGTTAAGTTTCCTGTCGAAGCTTACTATCTTTTATTTGCAAGAAACAGATTTAGGTAATGGAAGATGTATGCCTGTGTGTTTGTGTCTCTATATATGTATGTATTTGGTACTAGATGAAAGCTTTACTCCAGTTTTGAAATATAGACCAAGTTTTGCATACATTGATCATAATCTGGCTTTTTTCCTTTGAATACATGGTTCTATTGATACTAATTGCTCAGGTACTTTCTGCATATTCTGTGCTTCTTATTAGATAAGTTATATATCAACAGTTATGTTTTTTTCATCAAGGCCTCTGTAAACATAAAGTTGGTATTCTGGTTAGGAGAAGTTAATGTTTATGAGTTGTGTGGAGTATGATTCTGCACATGCAAAGTTGGTTTGTTTAAAGCTGTGCATTTTTAAGTTGATGTTCAATGGCACAAAGAAAAGAAAAGAAAAACTTAAAGCTTTTGTTAGGTTAATTAGTCTTTGCTTTAGTATGATTTTCATGTTTACATAATAATGGTGATTCCATTTTGGTTTTTTAGATGGTCTTTTGGTCTGTTTTCATGTTTCTATCCAACTTATGTGTTTAGTGTGGACTTAGATTGATTTAAGAGTTTAATGCTGTCTTGTTGCTCATGCTTTATATAAAAAATTGTTATATTTTGTTTGAAAATGCTTTTCAATTTCTAATTATAAAATGAGATGTCGATGAAGGTAATAAATGCTATAGTGAAGGAAGAAAATGGTACTGATAATGGTATTTAGAATGACAAGCTTATATTGGATATAGCAAAATTGCAGCAAGACTCAACATATTATGATGTTTTTCATGGTCATTGGCAAATTCCAGTTGAATGGGGTTGAAGCAATTGGTTCCAAATGAGCATCTTAGGAATATATATAGGCACAACGGCTCAATTAGTAAAGTTTTTGAAAAGTTAGTATTAATTTTATGCATTTACTTCGTTTCACCTATTCTGTGCTACTGCTGAGAGGTTGGTTGTACATTCCCTAATTCGGTTTGCATTTCTCTCTCTTTGGGGTGGGAATGCAGTGTGGTCTTAGTGTTGAATTGGTTCAATGTTTATCTCAGTTTACACTTAGTTAATTTACTGCAATTGGCACATTGTAAAAGATGTCTCCTTGGTAAACAGCATTGGCAACTATGGTTTATGACTTACTTGAAATCAAGATACAAGTTCTATATTTACATCCACTAGAAAGAAAATTAATTGGTCATTGCTTCTGCATGAAGTATTATATAATTTCTTTAAAGGAATAAATAAATTATGCTTCTCTCTTGATAAGTTTCATATGGTGGATTCTTTTTCCTTGGTTTCAAAAATATTGACTAGCTCTAAATAATATTTTGCTAGATTCTCATTTCTTTCTGTTCTTCTTGGTAAATTTATTATTATAGTCCAGTTGGCTAAGCATGTTTGGCACCTTTTTTTTTTTTTTGGTATTCATCTTGTAGGTCATTTCAATTTATGAGAACTTTCTCTCAACTAGAGAGGCCTCGGGAGCTCAACTGTCAGAGAAAGGAATTTTGCAGGTCTTGTTGGACGTAAGGTTTGCTGCTGATGTTCTTTCTGGGGGTGATTTCAATGTAAATGAAGAGTTATCTAGAAAACCGAAGTCTAAATCATCATTCAGAAGGAAGGACCAAGCTCAGACTAAGTCTGTTGTTAGAGATGCTGTTGATGGGCTGATCCATTCTCTTTCGCAAAAGTTGGATCCCATTGATTGGCTGACGTAAGTGTTTCTATAACTTTTTACATGATGAATATAAATTTAATTTTTAATAATAATTCTAAAATTTTTGACAACTTTTATAGAGAGTAAAAACCACATGGTATTCTGTTCAATATCAGAAGAACCAAGATGCATCTAACATTGATTTTAATTTTTCTCATGCTTCTTTCATATTGTATGGTTTGCTACCAAAGTAATATTTATAGGGGATTTTCCAGCACTTTTTTGGGAAATTGTTATTGATTTGCATGTGAGATAAAGCTTGATTTAAATGCTTGTAGTTTTCCCAATATTTTTTTTTTGAGCTGGGGCCTTCATAGTCTATCAAGGCCCCTGTCTTTATTCATCTTCATTTAGTTAAAATTTTTTATGGTGAGGGAATTTATCTGAGATGCAAGTCTTGAATTTTTTTTTTGAGCTGGGGCCTTCATAGTCAATCAAGACCCTGTCTTTGTTTCACCTTCATTTAGTTATGTAAAATCAAGGGAAAGAGAGAGAGAAAGCAAAAGAGGGAAAATAATAAGAAAAATAGTGGCTGAACAGTGGCTGCTGGTGATGGCCGCTACAGCCGTGGGAAATTAGAAGAAAAGGGAGAAGAAGAGAGAATGAAACTTTTAATATACATTTCAATGACGATATACACCCTTATACATCACCTATTTATACTGGTAAACATGCATACAAATAAGGAAAGTCAAAGATTATATACGCTCTTATTATGTGCTATGTGCTAGTCAATCCCTAAAATATCTATACATTAATGATAATAAGATTACTATCAACAAGTTAAATTTTTTGATGCTGAGGGTTTCTGAGATGCAAGTCTTGAATTTTTCTTCTTTTTTTATTTTTTATTTTTGAGCTTGGGCCTTCATAGTCTATCAAGACCTGTCCCTGATTCGCCTTCATTTAGTTTCCTCCTTTTCTCTTTCGGTTTCCTAGGAACACCTTTCTTATCCTCTAAACCTTTTTTCTCTTGTTTGTGTTTTTTTTCCCTTTCCTTTTCTTTTACTGTTTTACTATAAAAAACAACCTCTTCTGTCTATTGCCTGCTTTGTTTTCTTTTTACTTTTCTCTTATTAGTTTCTCTTCTTTTCCTTTTCTTTCTGAAATCTTCTCTCTCTCTCTCGCTCATAGCATATGATAATCACCTGGCCTACCATCACTACAAACTTCACACCAAACACCACTAAACTGAGCACATCACAGCACTATTGGTCTCTTGAATACTAGCATATGTTGCATTCAAGGCCAGTTTTGACTACATCCATCCTAGCCATCTAGATCTAGTATTCGGAAAATCCCTGACAGATCAATGAGATCTAGGTTCAACTAGAAGATGTGGTTGGTTGGCAATAGATCCATATCCTGTTGGCTCTAGATCTTGTCAACTGACCTTGGATTTGTCTTGTCCAAGAATAGAATTAAGTTCGTAGCAACAAATTCCGCCTGTTAGATTCTCTCCTCACAAGAGCAAAATGAAAATCTTGAAAAAGCAACTATGGAAATCTATTAACTAAATCAAATGAATTTTCTTTTCTTATTTGTTTTAACTTTCTTTGAATTATTTAAAAAAAAAAAAGTTACTGTGCACTATTAGAGTTAAATAAGTTGACTGAAAATCTGCTTGATCTGTCCTACTAGATTGGACTCAAAAGATCAGTAGTCCGCTCCCATGCAACCCAAACCTGGTTTGCTCAGAACCAAATCAACTTGCACCCATGTAGACAAGAGCCTGAATTAAATTAAAATTTAAAATTAGATATTATACATAAAGTATTTCATTTGCATTTGTCTTTCATTTTCCATATTTTCTGAATGATAAAATATGTAGCGGATAAAAGATAACTTTAAAAGTGATAAACTTGAACGCTAATGTACATTAGAACTAATTGGAGAACATATTCTTAAATGTGTCACTTTCTTTCACCTTGAGGAGATGTAAGATATGGTTGACATTTTAAGTTTTATTTGTAATTCATTGTGGATAACTAAAAAATAATCAAAGCAATAAAAATAAAAAGTTAATAAATAAAAAGTTAATACTATCAGTCTAGCAAAAATTGTTAATGATTGTTTGGTAGCAGGATATTGTTAATATTTTTTCATGATAAAAGGATATTGTTAATATTTGATATAAAATAACTTTAAATTAGTAAATGAATTTTACATGATCAAATCATTTAAAGAACCTTCTTTTTCCTGATATCAAATATCAAAATTGGAGATATGCCACAAGCTGGTCAGTATCTAACCTTAGTCCTTGTAAAACTTAACTCAGGGTGATAAAATCTTACATTTGCATCCAACCCAATTCAAGTTAAGCCAATTACTTGAAATAACCCATGCCCCAGTGACTGGAAGCTGAATTAACTTGAAACCAAGGTTACCCAAATCAGAACTGATTTAAGTCTCGCTTTATTTTTGAAAGAAGAATTTCAAAATGCTTGAAAATTTGATCTTCTTTACTGTTTCTCTTCTTTTTATTTCCTATAACTCTATTAGTAATATAAAAGTTATATAAGGCCTATGCTTCCTGTAGTTATTTGCTATACTCAAATTTTAATTTCTATATGTTGAGACTTTGATCTTTATTTTATCGTTACTGGATTATAATGACTACTATTTGAAGGAACTTTTAAGTTCCACTGTGAGATTAAATGCTGCTACATGTCTCTTTATTTTATCATTAATATATTATAATGATTCTTTTTTAAAAAAGTATTATAATGATTATTGTTCAAGTGACAGAAAATTTTAAATTCCACTAATGGGTTATGTAATAACCCTAAAATCATGCTATTGGAGTTTAAAAACTCTAATGACAGTTTAGTAGATATTTTCTGATATCGAGATTTAAAAAAAAAAATATTAATATTTTGCTTTGCAATTACATTGTTATTGTATATGGTCTCATTACTAATTTTAACAATCCCTTCAAACATGGGTACTACTTTATGACCTACAGTCCCCATAGCCAAATTTCTTGCTCCACCTAAATGTAATGAAAACTTATATGATATGAAATTGCTGTTGTTACTATAAAAGTGTCTTTTAAGCTCTTTCCAATTTTTTATTTTACCCCTAACTAATCTCAGCAACTTTAGTGAGGATATTAATGTGTATGGACATGCCTTCTGCCATCGGCTCTCCACGATAATGTCCTGTTTGTGTTGGATATTGTAGGAATATTCTGTAAATATTTTAGGAATATTTTGTAGATATTTTCTTTATTAAAATCCCTTATTTTAAGGGATCATATCTCCTATTTAGTATCTTTCCTAACTTAGAGTTTCCTAAAGTAGTGTCATAGGTTGTATATAAAAACTCTGATTTATGTTCTATTTAGTATAAAAAATACTCTGATTTCTACATGGTATCAGCTTAGGTTACGATTTCTTTTTCAACCTAGACCATGTCCGAAACTCGTTCTCCTACTTCGGAGATTACTTCAAATCCAGAAAATTTTTCTGGTTCCGATGCTCCATCAGATTCGTCTGGTCTGACTATCACCTGCCATCGATTGAATGGCAACAATTTTCTTGAAGGGTCTTGTGAAGGTAATCTGGTCATAAAAGATCCAGAAGGTAACCTTTCTTCTACTGCATTTTTCTCCTCCCAGTTGACTCCTAATTGGATCCTCGATTCTGGTGCTACGGATCATATGACTGGTAACAAGGCATTGTTTCACAATTTTTTCCATACCTTTGGTAAAGCTGTCAAAACGGCTGATGGTACCTTGTGCAAAATAGAGGGACATGGCACTGTTATTCTCAATGAACAGATTGCACTTAAAAATGTTCTCTTTGTACCAAATCTGGCGTGCAATCTCATCTCTGTTAGTAAATTGTCCACAGACTTGCACTGCTCTGTAATTTTTAATGATCGTGATTGTACTTTGCAGGCACTGAACTCGAAGAAGATGATTGGTAAGGCCAGCTTGCATAATGGTCTCTACATCCTCCCTACCTCTCCTAAAATCGAGATCTCCAAGTCATTTACCGCTTTAGGAAAAGTTGATACTGTTATGTTATGGCACTTTCGTTTAGGCCATCCTAGTTTCCAATACCTTGCAAAATTGTTTCCTGCTCTATTCATTAATAAAAGGCCTAATTCTTTTTCTTGCAAAGTTTGCTCTCTTGCCAAACATACTAAATCATCTTATTTTCCTTCTACATACAAGCCTTCTTACCCTTTTGCTTTGATCCATAGTGATATTTGGGGCCCTTCTCGGGTGAAGAATGCTGATAATTGTAAGTGGTTTATCACTTTTATTGATGATCACAGTAGGATAACTTGGACTTATTTGCTGAAAGATAAATCTGAAACTGCTAGTGTTTTTGTGCAATTTTATAACATGGTTCTCACTCAATTTGGGTCTAAAATCCAGCTCTTTAAATCTGATAATGGCAGTGAATTTTTTGCTAGGTCTTTAGGTGATTTTTTTAAGGAAAAGGGCATAGTTCAGATTAGTTCTTGTGTTGGAACCCCACAGCAAAACGGCGTTGCCGAAAGAAAAAATAGGCACCTTCTTGAAGTTACTCGTTCTCTTCTATTTACCACTAATGTTCCTAAATATTTGTGGGGGGAAGCCTTATTAACTGCCACATATTTAATCAACCGGATGCCTAGTAAGGTTTTAAAATTTCAAACGCCTCAATCTATATTTTTGCAGCACTTTCCTCATTTTACGCCTATCTCCTCTATTCTACCACTTAAAATTTTTGGCTGCACTGTTTTTATCCAAAATATTGCTCCTAATAAGTCCAAGTTAGATCCTAAGTCTTTAAAATGTGTATTGGTTGGGTATTCTTCACTTAAGAAGGGTTATAAATGCTATCATCCTCCTTCTAAACGATTTTTCACCACTATGGATATAACATTTTATGAGCAGGATTCCTATTTCACTCAGGCTGAAATTCAGGGGGAAACATGGAGTGATTTTCAGCCACAACAGGTATCTCCTTCTAATCTTCATTCTCAACCTTCAGAATTGCCATTTTGTTCGCCATTACCTGCAGATCTGTCACCTGTGAATGCTCCCATTGATTTTCCTGTAGTACCTATGACTAATTCACCTACACCCACTTTAAACACTCTTCCTGAAAATACACCTACTCCAATTGACAGTCTTCAAAAAACACCATCACCCAAACAGCTTCGTGTCTACACAAGAAAAAGAAGACATATCCCTGAGACTGTTTTGCAATCTGATTCTTGCCGAGAATTGGATTTGGGTCCAGCTGCCGAAATGGAAGAAGAAATCAGTAAGTCCACTACTCTAGATGACTTTCCTATTGCTATTAGAAAAGGGGTTAGACAGTGCACCAAGCATCCTATTGAAAAATTTACTGGTTATAATTCATTGATGCCGTCTTTTCAAGCATTTACAGCAACTTTGGATAAAGAACAGGTTCCCACAAGCATAGCTGAAGCTCTAAAGGATCCAAAATGGAGAAGGGCTGTTGAAGAGGAAATTTGTGCACTAGAGAAAAATGCTACTTGGACCATTACAGACCTTCCTCAAGGAAAAAAGGCTGTCGGCTGTAAATGGATCTTTGTTGTAAAGTATAACTCCAATGGCAGTATCCAACGATACAAAGCTAGACTAGTGGCCAGAGGTTTCACGCAAACATATGGGATAGACTTCACAGAAACTTTTGCACCTGTGGCAAAGCTTAACACTATTCGAGTACTCCTAAGTTTGGCTGTAAATTGCGATTGGAAATTACACCAACTTGATGTAAAAAACGCATTTCTTAATGGCAAGCTTGAGGAAGAAGTCTATATGCAATTGCCACCTGGCTCAAAGTCTATTGAAGGTAGCAACAAGGTTTGCAAGCTCAACAAGTCTCTATACGGGTTAAAACAATCACCCAGAGCTTGGTTCGAGAGGTTCACTAAAGTCATTCTTCAAAATGGCTACAAGCAGTCCCTTGCCGATCATACGCTTTTCATCAAGGTAACTTCTACAAATAAGAAAGCTATCCTAATTGTGTATGTGGATGACATCATTCTTACTGGAGATGATGAGGAAGAGATTAGCAATTTGAAGAAGTTGTTAAACAGGGAATTCGAAACCAAGGACTTGGGAAAGCTAAGGTATTTCCTAGGAATGGAGGTGGCAAGATCAAAAGAAGGACTTGTGATCAACCAGAGAAAGTATGTACTTGATTTACTCAAAGAAACTGGTTTTCTTGGCTGTAAGCCGGCTGATACACCAATGGAGGCAAACTTGAGATTCAATAAAGAAGATGAGTCCTTAGTAGACAGAGAGAAATTTCAAAGGTTAGTTGGGAAACTAATCTACTTATCCTTGACAAGGCCAGATATAGCTTTTCCCGTAAATGTAATAAGTCAACACATGACTAATCCTACTGAAGAGCATATGGCAGTAGCAAATAGAATTCTCAAGTACTTGAAGAAAACTCCAGGACACGGCTTAATGTTTAAGAAGACACAAGACAGAACTGTTAAGATTTTTACAGACTCTAGTTGGGCTGGAGATCTCACTGAAAGAAGATCCACTAGTGGGTACTGCACTTTTGTTTGGGGTAACCTTACAACTTGGAGAAGTAAGAAACAATCTGTTGTTTCAAGAAGTAGTGCTGAAGCTGAATTTAGAGCACTAGCTTTGGGGATATGCGAAGGAATTTGGCTACTTAAATTACTAAAAGAACTTGGCACAAATCAGGAGGATCACTTTGAAGTTTTGTGTGATAATCAATCTGCCATTCAGATTGCCAAGAACCCAGTTCAACATGACCGAACAAAGCATGTTGAAATTGATAGGCATTTTATTGCTGATCAAGTCAACAAAAAGACAGCCACTCTTTCTTACATTCCTTCAGAAGGACAGATTGCAGACATTCTTACCAAGGCTTTGCCAAAACCTGTGTTCAATAAATTCCTATTCAAGCTGGGATTATACAATGTATATTCTCCAGCTTGAGGGGGAGTGTAGGAATATTCTGTAAATATTTTAGGAATATTTTGTAGATATTTTCTTTATTAAAATCCCTTATTTTAAGGGATCATATCTCCTATTTAGTATCTTTCCTAACTTAGAGTTTCCTAAAGTAGTGTCATAGGTTGTATATAAAAACTCTGATTTATGTTCTATTTAGTATAAAAAATACTCTGATTTCTACAGATATGGACATGCCTCCTAGCTTTGCAGCATGGACATCAATGTGGTTGGATGTGCTACAACGTTTTCTTGTTAAAAGAACTGATTTAGGAACAAAAAAACAATGTTGTTGGACTTATGACTAGGACATGTGAGTAAGCCTAGGGGGAATAAAAAATTAAAAGAGGAAGGTTATGACACCATCACCATCAGCCTCACCCTTGACAACGGAAACCTGCTAGAGATATGAGAGAAAGGAATAAAGATATGAGAGATTAAGGAAACACAGGAGAAGTAGTGCAGTGGCCTGATTGCCTGCTGCTGGTATTCACCTCCAAACTCTAAGCACATAGCAAGTACAGGGTGCTGTGGTTTATTACAATGGGCCGTTCCTGTTAATAGAAGTTTTCTGATTGTTTTACTTGACACATTGCAGAAGTTAATGCAAAGTTTCATCTGGTAAATTATTGCATTTGTTTATCTAGACCAGATTGTTACTAGTCTAATAAAATGTGTACGGTTATTTGTCAAACTGCACTATGGATCTTAATCAAACTGTGTAAAAATCTGATGAAATTGCCGATGTGTCATCTGCTCTCTTGATGCTTCCTTTTGAGTGCCTTTTTGCCTATCAGTTTATTATTAGAGCCAGTATTTCAACTAGTAAACGTTTATATGTTCTATTTATGTTGTTGGGATTTAGGCATGACTGCATATATCTCTTCTGATTAAAAGTGTTTTCTGAATTACTTCAAGGTATGAGCCATACTTATGGGAGAATGAGAAGCAGTCATACCTCAGGCATGCTGTGCTCTTTGGGTTCTTTGTTCAACTTAATCGGATGTATACAGATACTGTACAGAAACTGCCTACTAATTCTGAATCGAATATTATGAGATGTTCTGTGGTTCCTCGTTTCAAATACCTTCCAATCAGGTCTGTTTTACTTTTTTTTTTTTTTTTTTTTGCTATACAGTCTTATATGTATAATACTATCCTGGGCTTTTTATTCATATATCTGATTTTCTTGTAACTTTTGGTTGGTCATGTAGTGCCCCAGCATTGTCTTCTAGAGGGAATAATGGGAAACCTATTATGGCTGCATCCAATGATGTTACTTCAAGAAGTTCCTGGAAAGCTTATACAAATGGAGAGCTTTCCCAGAAAGGTGATTTGGATGATAACCAGAGTTTTGGTGTTGCAACACCATTCTTAAAATCTTTCATGCAGGTAATGCTATTCATCATCTTTTACGGCATTTAAAATGGCTTTTCTAATTCCCACTGTCACAGTAAAGAAATTCATATAAACGTAGTGTTCACTTCAAAAGCATGCTGGCTGATGCTTATAGGCCTTGCCAATGGCTCTAGAGATTAAAGTACGTTGGTTGGAATAGATTGGTTTGGTTTTATTTGATCCAGTTTGAAGGCTTGATTAAAGTTTCACCCTTTCTGGTTTTAGCTCTTCGCAAATAATACCTCATAATTTTTCTTTTTAATTTGCGCTTAGCATCCTGAAGTTTCATTTGTTGTTATAGGGGAATAAATTAATTTCACACAACAAAATTACAAAGATACCCATTAAATATGTGGATTTGTGCAATTTGTTGGTTAAAATTGATGTTGTAGTCTCCTATGATAATTGAATAAAGCTTCAGGTTGTTTAAGTGCAAGGAAAAGAACTTGGAGTGTGTTATTTACAAAAGTAGGAAATCCCGGGGTTGTAAATGGAATTTACCCTGAAAAAAATAGTAAAATCAAAACCATTGAATCTTGTTGAAAAAGCCAAAACTATCTATTTATACATTAGAAATATAAGTTCTTTTATAGTTTTCCCACATGACTTTTTCTTACTGAATCTCAACTGGATTGGTAAGAATCCGTAGTTGGGGCATGACATATAACGTGATGATGAATGTATTGGGCAGTACGGAAACAAAATAATTATAGGGTGAATCTCAAGTCTCAACCCCTTGGTTGACACTATATGCTTAAATGCGCAGTTTGGCAAGGTGGCTTATTGTGAGTTGAATATACTTGAGCATAACTTGTTAAATAAGGCTTTGAGTTGATATGTGTATATATATCTGAAATATATATAATATACCTGATTGAGTCTAAAAACTCTACTTTTTTATAACTTGACACATTATAACTAACAGTATAAATTAGTTTAAACAATTTTTAACTTCTCCATGTCCATGATATCAGTTGTGAGCGGTCTGAGATGGTTCTTATATCCAGTTGTATGGCTTCTACATATTACTGTTTTTATTTCCTTTTATGTTCTTTCTTTCAAGTGATGCCAAGCATTTTATACTCAATTGTGCTTCTGATAAAAACTAGAAAATTTTGGTAGCATGTTAGGCATATTAAATGTTTTGTTGATGATGAAATTCCTTTTATTGGGGGCGGGCAGGTTGGGAGCAGATTCGGAGAGAGCACGCTAAAACTGGGATCAATGTTAACGGATGGGCAAGTGGGGATATTCAAGGATCGATCTGCAGCTGCCATGTCAACCTTTGGTGACATCTTACCAGTTCAAGCTGCCGGACTTCTTTCATCCTTTACAACCTCCAACAGATCAGATTCTTGATTTCAATCCACATTTTGATACATATATGCATCGCTTACTTTCTATGGCTTTTTCAAATTTCCGACCAATGATAAATAGAGTGTCGAATCCCACAGAGTGTAAATGCTTACTTTTCATATTAACTATAATCTTACCTCCCAGGCGAGGATATATATTTTTTTTTGGGCTAAATTATAAAGTAAAAAAATTTGAAGGTCAAAATATACTCAAGTATAGTTTTTGAACATTTTAATTTAGTCCTTGCATTTTTGTTTTCAAGAATTTAGTTTTTCTATAAAATTTATGTTCATATGTTAACATTAGAATTCTAAAAAAATGACATTGAATTAAAACGCAATTAATAATTTTTAAAAATTCATTTTATTTTAATCATTATAAAATATTTAGATTAACTAATAATATTGATAAATTGAGGTATTAAATTATATTAAAAATTAAAATATAGAAATTAAATTTTATATTTGAACATAATGTTGTTTTTTTTAATTGTATGTCATTTTTTTAAAATTTGAGAAAATAAGCTGTTTTTGAAGAAAGTGTGAAAGTGCGTTAAGTTGAAATAGTCATTTTTTTGAACATTGGCAATGGTAAAACTTTTAAAGGGCTTAATGGTAATTTTATTGTTCCTATAAATACTAAGCCATTTTTCATTCCTTTCACTTAAATCAATTCTCTTAATTCTTTCTAAACTCTCTCAATTTTCTCAAGTTTTGTTCTAAATTTCCCAATATGTTTGTTTAAAAATATTGTAGATTTATTTAATTATTTTGTATATTATTCGTTTCGATTAAGTTTGCACGAATGACAACCTCTTTGATTTGTTTCAAAGACAAGTACATTTTCGCTGCTCAAGTGGTAACGGTAAGAAGAAATTTTAAATTTCGTTATTTTCAATTAAGTTGGTTTTAAAGTATTTTTTAAAAAATATTTTAAATTATTTTTTTGTCGATATAAGTAGGCGGATGATCGTGCTTTGGAGGGGTTCATACATAATTTGTCAAAGGGCCTAATCACAGAAATTCATGGTTACTAGCAAGATGCGAGATTCTTGCATGAGTCTTGTATACTTGGGGGTTGCAAACTCGATCCTACATTCATCAATGCGTTGGTAGAAAGATGGAGGCCAGTGACACATTCTTTCCATCTTCCAGGCGGCGAGAGTACAATCACACTTAATGACGTAGTTTTACAACTCGGTTTACCGATGGATCAGCCAGTCATCACGAGGTTAGCGAGTCGTTCTCGGTAAAGAGGATCTTTGCGAGGCATTTTTGGGGAAGGTGCCAAAGAAGTTTTACGGTGGCCAGATAGATATGAAGTGGTTGAAAACCAATTTCAAAGAGCTTCTTACAAACACGCCCGGCATCGTCAAAGAATAATACGCTCGAACAGTCATCCCAAGGTTAATCGGGGATATCCTAATGCCTAATAAATTTCAAAATTTGGTACATATAAGGTGGCTACTACACCTAGTTGACTTCAAAGAAAGTAGACAAATGAGTTGGGGATCAACCATGTTGGCCATATTGTATTGGGAGTTGTGTCGAGCGACGGAACCATAGAAGATGCCAACCGGTGGTTGCCTGCTCCTGTTGCAGTCATGGGCTTGGTGGCGAGTACCATTTCTATGTCTCCGAGTGAATGACCTACATATGTTTCCATTAGTGACAAGGTAAAAATCATTTCTTAATAAATATGTAGTTTGTATAGTAAATGTTGTTTATTTATTATATGTTTGAATTAACATATCATTTCTATTGGTGGAACCATGGGCTGAGTTATGTGGGGCTACCAGAGCAGCTCAAAGATATCCGGCTACTATTAGATCAACACTTGGAAGCTGAGGTTAGTTACTTATTTACCCTAAACCTATAATAATTACGTAATGATTTGTAAACCAAAATTTCGTATACAAAAAAATTTACAATTGTGCATTGCAGTTAATAGATGCCATACACTGACCTGAATATCATAGAATGCGTTCTGTCAAAATTTTTGGCCAATTAGAGTATGTGGGATGTGAAGGTGTCGTTAATAGTTTACGTAATAGTGGAAATACATGAATTGGATTGAGTGATACAACAGTTCGGGTGGAGGAAACAAATTCCACCACCGCCGCGAGACATGGAAGCATTTCACAAGTTTGATCTACGGAGGAAGAACAATGAGAATTTGCAAGATTATGACAAAGAGTATATCGACATTTAGGATCATAGGACAAAATTCTTACCTATCTACGAACTCTTTTTCTCATTAGACACGACAACTTGTCTAGAGTACATGCCCTGGTTCTGAGTTGCCCGCAAGCCGTATCTACTATCAGTGGAGGCCAGGAATAGACAACTTCATTTGAAGAGGCAAAGACGAGAGGGCCAATAGCGTAGGTCCAAAAGAGGTGTCGCGTTAGGTTCGTTATCAACTCTGACCCAAAAAGCGCCACCGATGTCTACGCCACATCCTAGTCAGTTCATTCACTTATTCCTGTTCATTTCAATAACCCGGTGTTTTTTTCACAAGTACCACACTATGCACCACTGTAGCACCCTACGGTTACCCCTCCCGCAGGCACATATTATCGGGCACCTCTGTCCCCAACATTCTATGCCCTCATGATGATGTCAATGCTGACACAAATGCTGAGCCAAATGCCGATGCATGTACCATTACCAGTGGCGACACTAATGCCATCATAGATGCCAATATCGCTGCCGGGGTTAATCCCAGTGTATTTGGGTTTTGCAACCATGACACTAATGCCATCATAGATGCCAATATCAATGCAGGGGTCAATCCATGATAAGGTGGGTCATCGGTGCAAACACCTTATCATGGAGTGGAGGAAACACGATGGGAGGCTAAAATGACACCACACTCAAGCATAGAGGAAGGCGATGGATATGAAGATAAAGCCAATGGTGGAGATGAAGATGAGTACAATGGTGGAGGTGAAGACGAAGACGATGATCATGACCAACAACTAGAGCTGACACCACTAGTTGTGCACAGAAATCCTACACGCACTTGTCAACCACCGCCCTATGGCACACAGTCACCGATGACGTCGATGATGTATTTTTTATTTACTTATTGCGATGTAAATATAAATGAAATCAATAGAAAAATGATCATGTTTTATATTTCTATTGCAACTTGTATTTTTCTTTGTTAAATTCTAATGTAAATTATACGTTTTCCATATATAATATTTTACTTGAAGTAGTACTTAAAGTAGCAATTTTGTACCTAATGTAAATGTTAGTAGACGATGGAAAATACCATTGAAATGCAAGTTAAAAGAAAGAACATATTTTTTACACAAAAAGAAAGCATTGTAATCAATTTTATATCTTTGGAAAAATTTGAATGCTAGTAACGTTAAGGCCTCGATGTACCTGTTAATATAGAGCATGTTGCCTTTGTATGCCTTGGGTTTCTATATTACTTGCATAATATCTGATGGTTGTCCCTCTCTCGAAGATCCATATTGGTGCGTATCCAAGTGGAATTTGGGTGACCTTTCAGGACGCGACGCAAGTTCAAGTTTATGGCAAACTCAAATGGCGCGTTGGACACTAGCAACCACATACTCTCATCCAGGACATGTAGGAATTCAGTTAACCATACACTGTGCATGCATTCCAGTTTGTACACATTATTAATAAAAAGTGTGTACTCAATTCGTAGATTCATACATGTAGCAAGTACGGGTGAGCATGGGAATCGAAGTGCCTAAAATCTCTCACTGCTACTGGTGGGTGCTTCTTCCTTTGCTTGTTGATTATTCAAATTGTTGTGTTTTCTTCATGTGGAGTTTTAACATAGAAATTCAAAGCCAAACATGAAACAAAACTACTAAAAATTTGTTCTTACTCCTAAAAAAAATTAAAATCATTCTTAGAAAGAGTAATACAATCCTAAAAACATTAAAAAGTTCAATTCAGTAACTTAAAAAGAAGTACAAATTCCTAATATAATAAGAAACTAATTAAATTTTCCTAAATCCACCTATTCTTAAAAGTTCAAATCTTACTAAATAAACTTGAAATATTATTCATCATCTTCTCGAAATCCTCTTTTTCTCTTTTTGTTTTGTTTGAAGAAGAATAATCTGCTTGAATACGTCATCTCCAAGCAGTTTCCTTGGAGGATTCATGGTCTTATCCAACTGCTAGATTGGAACTCATGCTCTTTTACACAATTCTATAATTAAATGGGGGAAAAAATATTCCCATCCCTAGATTTCTTATGCATTCAACCATATTCATGTATATCTATGTTCCAATACATATTTGTTTCTTCTGGAGTATCCCATATGTTATGATAGCATGGATGGGACAGATCTCGGACATATCTATTGTAGGTCATATTCTTTCCCTTCAATTAAGAATCTCAGTATTTCCTCCCTGTCTATTTTTTTAAATTCCTTTAGACCTGTTTTATAAAGATAGTTGCGATAATAATATGGCACATCATAAAATTGGCAAATTCACATCTCAGTTACTGGAACATTGATCATTCTGACCTTCACAAAACACTGCATCCCGTAGAATGGTCTAGTTACTTTCTTTTGTTTTAATGCTAGATAAAATTCCTGCATTATAGGAATTATTATAGGCTCTTCAGACGGCAAACAAAAATTGGTTCATTCTCTTTCTATTGCATTCTCCCAAGCTCCTTTACAACTTCTCATTAAAAGATCAAATCCCTGCTCTTAGATGAAAGTATACGACTGTAGCTATTGCAAGTATTTATCCATGTCGCTTTCTTGGAATTCAATAGATGGACTTGAAGCGCTTACACTGAAACTGGCCATTTGGTAATCTTTTTTCACTGAAGTCCCTTGTACGATCTTCTACGTCTACAATTTGATATTTCTTTCTGGGTAGTGGCAAGTAAGAAGATGAATGTGACCTATTTATGCATTAAAAGAAAAGAATAAAATATTCAAGAGTTATAATTTATTTATACTAAGCAAGAAGTTAAAGAACAAGAAACCTAATATAATTAAACTACAAAAACGTTAATAGTTAATGTTAATTCGGTAAACAAAGTTTACGTAGAGGTGTCGCGACATCCCTTGATTGTGTCGCGACTTCGAGAGCAGTTTTCACGTTCTGAATGTTGTCTATTGTCGCAACATTCAGTATGGGTGTTGCGACATGCACGCCAGATTCCACTATGTTTCGATTGTGGTGTGAAATCAACAATTTGGTCACTTTCTTCACTATCACTTTTTTCATTTGTTAATATCCCTTCCTTTCCTCCTAGATCCCACAGAGCATTGCATTACAAGAATTGTTTATAAACTACTGTGTTTGCCATTCCGCCAAAATAATGTTTTAGTCTTTGGCCATTTACAAGAAAAGATGCCCTTCTTTGTCGATCAGTTCTATTGTCCCATGAGGTGTCACCTAGTGTATGGTGTATGGACCTATCCATCTCGATTTAAGTTTTCCAGGAAATAATTTTAATCTTGAGCTGAATAGTAGAACTTTCTATCTGGATAGAAATTCACATTAGCTCATTCCAAATTGAATTCTTTGATTGCACAATATGCCTTATTCTCAAATTCAATCGGTAAGTGGCAGTTCTTTCCATAAAGTAGCTTATATGGAGACATACCTAGAGGAGTCTTATATGTTGTTCTGTAAGCCCACAACACATCGTCTAACTTTGCTGCCCAATCTTTTCGACTTGGGTCCACTGTTTTCTTTAAAATCTGTTTAATTTCATAGTTAGACACTTCTGCTTTCCCATTAGCCAACGGGTGATAAGTCGTTGTCATTCGGTGTCTTATGTTGTATTTAGCCAAAGCAGCTTCAAATTGGTTGTTACAAAAATGAGATCCTTCATCACTAATAATGCACGAGGTGTACCAAACTTAGCAAATACTTCTACCTCAATTATCCTTGTTTGCTGCATTTCGTCCCTTTTTTATATACTCCTAGTTCGCTAGCATCTATCACACCTTTGTACGAATTCATAGGCGTCTCTGTTCATAGTTGGCAAATAAAACCATGATTGTAGCACCTTTTGGGCTGTCATTTTTTTGCTAAAATTCCCCGCATGGAGATGTACAACATCCTTGTAAAATATCATATATCTCTTCCTCTACTACACACCTTCGAACCAATTGATCCGCACATTGTCGAAACACATATAGATCCTCCCAAATGTGATTTTTTGATTTGTGAATTATCCTCTTCTTCTGTTGCTAGGATACCTGTGATGGAAATACACCCTTTGCAATGTAGTTGACATAATTTGCATACCAGGGTGTTATGTATTTTTTAGGCCTTGTCTGATGGATGTCTACCCTAAATAAATGTTCATCTGCGAAAGTCTCATTAATTTCTCCAGTAGTTTTCACTTTTAAGTTATTCTTTATTAAGGATAAATGGTCTACAATTTGGTTATTAGTCTATTTTCTATCCATTATCCATAGATCGACTTCCTAAAGCAATAAAACTCATCTTATCAGGTTAGTTTTAATCTCTTTCTTGTTCATCATTTATTTTAATACAGAGTGATCAGTATAAACATATACTTTATTTGCCATTAAATAGGGTCAAAATTTTTGGCAAGTAAACACCACTGCCAACATTTCTTTTTTGTTGTAGTGTAATTGCACTGTGATGGATTTAGTGTTTTGCTCACGTAATGAATGACCCTAAATCTGTTATTCCTCTTTTGTCTAAAAAATGCTCCTATTGCATAGTTATTAGCATCACACATAATAATAAAAGGTTCTGACCAATTCAGGGTAATGATTATCGGTGCAGATATGAGTTTCTCTTTTATTACCTCAAAGACTTTAACTTAGTTTCGGTCAAATATGAAATGTGTCTCCTTTTGAAGAAGTTGATTCAGTGATTTAGAGATGTGAGCAAAATCTTTTATAAATCTCCGCTAGAATCCTGCGTAGCCCAAGAAATTTTGAACATCTGGACATTTGTTGGATAGGGAAAGTTTTTTTATAACCTCGATTTTGGCTTTATCAACTTCCATTCCTTTTCTTGAGATCTGATGCCCCAACACCAGTCCTTCTTTCACCATGAAATGACATTGTTCCCAGTTAGACACTAGATTAGTCTCTTCACACCTTTATTAAAACTTTTTCAAGGTTACCCAAACATTATTGAAAAGAATCTTCGTAAACTAAGAAGTCATCCATGAATACGTCCAACCCATCCTCTAACATATCAAAAAAGATAGCGATCATGCATCTCATAAAGGTTGTTGGTGAGTTGCATAAGCTAAATGACATCTTTTAAAAGCATAAGTGCTAAAAGGACAAGTGAAAGTAGTTTAACTCAATTATTATAATTCCAAAATTTTAACAAGTAGTTTTATACAATTAAATCCTTCCATCATAAATTTACAAATTTACCCCTAATACTTTAACTTTTTTACAATTTAGTCCCTAAATTCTTAACTTGCAATTTCACCATTTTTCTAACTAAAACATGCTAGCCGGTTTTACTAGGGGTCTTGAATAGCCCATAATTACCAACATTTCACATTAAAACTAATAAATTTTACTTTTTAACAATTTAATCCTTTAACACTAAAAATACTAAAAATCACTTAACAAAATACTTCTATTTAACAACCAAGCTTAACAATTTATCATAAAACTTCAAAAACATATCAAACTTATCCATGGCATAATCCATAACATTTAATAGTTTTGCAATTTATATACCATGCACTTGAAACAAAGGTTGGTCGATTGTTCTCTATTCTCCCATGGTGTTTTCAGTCAAGATTTGGTAAAAATGAGGAAGATGATGATATTTGGCTTATTACTTTTATGCTTAATTATCAATTTACTAAAATATCCTTTGTTAAAACCTTTAAAACCTTTAATTTTTTTAGCCAAAACTGTCCACTAACACTAGAAAGGGTATAATTACCCAATAAGGTCATTAACTCTTGTTTCCTTATTAAATTAACACCTTTTACAACTAGAAACTTACTTTTGCAACTTATACAATTTAGTCCATTTTCCTAATTAATCATTTAAACTTCAAATTTTCTGAATGAAAATTTAATACTACCTTAAATTAACCTTATAGACATTAAATAAACATTTAAAATATTTACTCACTCATTGGAATCGTGGTCCTGAAACCACTGCCTCCGACACTATTAAAGATGGGATGTTACAGTATTAGCTTTTATAAGCTTTCAGAAAATTTTTTGTTTATGTTTTGAAGGTTGTTATTTGGGTTTCGGGGTTTAGTTTTATCTCTATCTTTGTACCCTTCGTTTTTTTGTTATAGTAAATTTATCTTTTTCTGTGATTTTTATCCTCTTCGGAGGGATTTTTCCACGTAAAATATTTGTGTTCAATCTTTTTAATTTCTTCATTATTTACATGTCCGTTGATTAATTAGATTTATCCCCAACAAACTGGTATCGTATCTTGATCGATTTCCGCATTCAACCCGTTCAGAGATGCAACAACAAGGTTCAACATTGAAAAGTTTGATAGCACCACAGATTTCAATCCATGGCAAGTTCGCATGTCAATCAATTTTGATCTAGAGTGATCTTGATAGGATCTCTGTAGAGAGGAAACCTGATGACATGAAACAATCAGAATGTGATAGGTTAGATAAAAAGGCTCTATCCCCAATTCAATTATGCCTAAAAAATAATGTGTTACAGGAGGTGTTAGTGGAGAAAATGACATACACCCTGTGAAAAAGGTTATAAACCCTTTACGCAACAAATTCTCTGGCTAACTGATTAGTGTTGAAACAATAGTTGTACACGTTTCATATGAATGAAGATGAGAACCTTAAAGGTCACATCAGTCAATTTATTACTCTTTTGAATAATTTAAAGAATGTTAAGGTTCAGATTGACAATGAAGATCAGGCTATGCTATTATTGCTCTTTCTACCCGCTTTATAGTCTTTTAGAGAGAGCTTAATTTATGGTAGAGACAATCTTTGGTTTGAGGATGTTAACGGTCATCTGTTGAGAAAAGACAAACTCGACAATGAGTTTGGTTCATATAGTAAGTCAACTAAGCAAGCCATGGTTTTGGTAGCATCAAAGAAGCAAGATAAGAGATGTTGTTACAAACTGCGTAATAAAAGGGTTGCTGAGAGCAACGGGAATGATTTAGTTGGTGCTAATTTGGAAAATGACAAGAGTGATGATTTCTTGTTGGTGTTAACAAGTGAAAGCTCTGAGCTTACGTCCAAGTGAGTCCTAGATTCAAGGTGTTCTTTCCACATATGTCCCAACAGGAATTGGTTCTCCACATATACTTCAGTTGAAGGTGGAGTTGTCCGTATGGGGAATGGTTCACCCAGTAAGGTAATTGGTATTGATATTGTCCAGATCAGGATGCATGATGAAACAATTAGGACACTATCAGATGTCAGGCATGTGCTGGACTTAAAGAAAAATCTCATCTCCTTGGGAATTTTGGACTCGAATGACTATAAAATTAACATCGAGTCAAGTGGCATTAAGGTATCCCATGGGGCTTTTGTTTTGATGGAATGTAAAAAGATTGACAGTCTTTATGTTTTGGAATGATCAATGGTGACTGGTGAAATAAGACGTCTCTCATTTGTTAAGAAGTCAAATTTGACTCATTTGAAGCGGAGACAACTTGGTCATAAGAGAGAAAAAAGGTTTCATCGTTTCGTATAAGAGAGGTTCTCTTTTGGATGCAGGTTTTCAAAAGATAGGGTACTGTATTCGTGGAAATTAGACCCGTGTCAGTTTTGATTTGGCAGTGCGCAAGTCGAAAGCTAGAAGTCTTCCAGCTTTTAAGTATAAATTTGACTTAGTTAATATCTTACATAGTTCGAGATAGGCCCGTGGCAAGATTTGAAAAAGAAGGTGTAACACCCCTAACCCGTATCCGTCGATGAAATAGAGTTACGGAGCATTATTGGAAACTTTTAACTTACAACATTTTATTACAATCATTTATGAAATCCATCATATTCCATTCAAACACATGCATAACGTCCCTTTTTAGAGCCCTCGAGGCCTTAGAAACACTTTAGAAATGATTCGGGACTAAATTAAAAACATTTAGAACTTCATGAAAAAAGATAGAAAAATTCATAATACAGGGGTCACACGGCTGTGTCCCAACTCGTGTCCCAACCCGAAGTAGGGACGCATGGCCGTGTCCCAACCCGTGTCTGTGCCCATATAACTCTCTGAATTGGTTCACACAGCCAAGCTACATGCCCGTGTATCAAGTCGTGTAACTCTCGCAATGCAACCTTTAAAAAACCTACAAGGGATACACGGTCGTGTCGCGTGACCGTGTATCATACACAGCTGAGACACACGCCCATGTCTCAGGTCGTGTAGACAAGAAATAGGCCAATTTCAAGCCATTCCTTTCACCCAAAACATGATCACATTTACAAGCCATTTGCATTTACATTCAGGCATTCAAAATATACCTAAAACATGTATAATCATGCTTGACCATTATGGTATTTGTTCATACAACCAATATGCCCAAAAAGGCACCTCATTGATAACAACCAAACATGTTTAAACTTTTGCATAGTTTAGCCTTTAATCATCTATATTCTTCTAATCTAATTTCCTTATTAAACTTACTATAATGATTACATACCAAAATTCACTCACAAATATACCAATTTGGCCATTCAAAACATATCATCATTAAACCATTTCAACATTAGCCAATAAGCACCAAAATGTCATTAATCATAAAAACACATGTATACATGCAAACATATCAATTTTTTCACCAACCAAAATAACATATTTACCATTTAAAAATTATGATCAATAATCATATATGACAACTACATTTTTCATACCAATATGAACATGTTCAAATTCCATCATAAGACCACACTCATATATCGACATATCAACCATTTAAAGTACCAAATCTACAAGCTAAAACATAATGGCTAAAACATCAATCAAAATGACATATATATATTCCAAACTCATAAATTAAACATTATACATAGTCCACCTATAAATGTCATTATAACCTTAACCAAGACATCAAAATCTACCGATATAATTGCTAGATAGTGTGATAGATTTTCGACGAGCTTCGAACCCAATCGGGCTTTCGATAATCTTTAAGGTAAAGGAAAAACAACTACGTAAGCAATGAATGCTTAGTAAGCTCGTATAAAATTTGATCATATCAATCTATTTCAAATATGAAATTTTTACATATAAAAGATAATCCTATACCAATATCGCAAGATTCATGAAACCATATTCAACAACTCACAAAGTGACTGAATCTATAGCATCACCTATACATATCATCCCTAGCATAGTAGGATTTTATAAAACTTTAAACCCCTTCAAATTTTCTTACTTTCATTTGCATTTCATTACTTTCCATTGCATTTACTATCTTTAGCTTAAATAACAACATCAATTCAACTCAATATTCCCTTTTTCATCATTTTATGCTTCAAGTATGAACTTATTATTTCATTGCCTTTCCACACCCGTTTCATATACATATCACACGAAACATAAACATATCATTCAACCATAGCCACAAGCTAGTGCATTTAAACATAATTCTTTTTGGAACTAACCACATGATAAACCATTTCAATAGAAATTACATAATTTAAACATTACCACCCTTTCATGATCACAAGCATATTTCCATTTAGTCACTTACCATTTCAATGCATAACTTATAAGTTTAACGTGGCATAATCCAACCACAACTTGGCTAAAGCCTAAGCATGTACACCAAACATGTTAGCCAAACAAACATATAACATAAGCATTATAAACATGGATGAGCACAACATTTATTCATGTATCATATACATATATCATTCATTTCCACTTTCAATATACCATGTAATACCATTTCAATGAAATTCACAAGTATCTATATCTTAGTTCATATCGAACTCTATCACTTCATATCTGAATAATGCCCGTTGAACCATTTAGAATATCGTTGGATACCGGGATAGCTCACACATAGTGTGCTAGCTCATATAACTAAAATCCATCAAATCCTATACATGTATGCTCACACGAGTTGTGAATCGGTATGCTCACATGATCTGTGAATCAGTATGCTCACACGAGCTATAAATCAGTATGCTCACACGATCTGTGAATCGATATGCTCACACGATCTGTGAATCGGTATGCTCACACGATCTGTGAATCGGTATGCTCACACAAGCTATAAATCAGTATGCTCACATGAGCTGTGAATCAGTATGCTCACACGAGCTGTGGGTCGAAACGCAGCTACATGATGCTGCTCACACGAGCTGTGGAGTATCTATAACACATTCCAGATCTCAGCAATCAGTAGGACGTTCAGGACCAGCACCAAAATCATGTAACCCTAATGACATGTAATTTGTATCCAACAAATTCCTAATGTTCAAACGAGACTTGGTAATCGCCGTACGTCGTTGGATTTATGTCGTTTCCTAACACGGTTAATTGCATACTAACATATATATTGATTTAATCACAATATAATCACATATTAACATTCAATTTAATCAGAATTATACAGAATATAGTTCATTCGAACTTACCTGGCTAAACTGCAAAAATACCAAGGTTCAGGGGCATTTTGGTAATTTTTCATTTTTCTCGATTTTTCACCCGATCTTGATCTAAATTAATAATTTCATTCAATATATTAATTCAGACAATAAAAAAATTCATTTCATTAAATTTGGTCATTTTTTACATTTTTACAAAATTGTCCCTAAAGTTTTACTTTTATTCAATTTAGTCCCTATGCCCAAAACATGCAAATTAACCATTTTAACCCAAATTTGAGCATAGAAAAATGTTCATGGTATCCATAACAGCCCATTTATGAAAAAAATTCACATTAAATCCTTGTACTTTTATTAATTTAACAATTTAGTCCCTAATCGATAAATTCATAAAAAATCACTTAACAAAATACTTTTAATTATAAATAAACATTCCAAATTAATCATTTAACAACAAAAATCACAAGATTCATCAATGGAAACATTCAAAATCTTTAACAGTTTCAAAATCAAAGGTACAGGTTAGTTGGACCTAGTTGCAACGATCTTAAAAACATAAAAATTATTGAAAACGGAGCTAAAACGGACTTACATGCATCGTCTAAAGCTAGTATAAATTTATATTTTACATTTTTTTTGTAAAACAAACATGACATAAATATTTTTGTTATAAAAATATTTTAGTGAAATTTCCTTTTAACAATCGAAATTTATTTTATAATAAAAAATATATTTTTAATAATCAATGTCATATATAAACTCAATAATTAATAATGCTTAATTAAAACTTAATTTAAATTACAAATTTTACGTATATGGAAGTACATATTAACACATTAGAGTTGTATGGGATAAATAAAGTTAAGCATTATTTAAACAAATACTCATATTTTTATAATTAAAATATTCATATTTTTATACTAGGTTTTTAATTATGTTATAAGTCCTTGTACTCTACATAAATTTGAAATTTACTCCATGTAATTTTATTTTTGTGTTAGTCCTATTTTTTAGATATAAAAAATTTAGGTTCAGCTATTAACATTATTAAAAATATTTTGTTAAATTCATGTTCCTTATAGCATCATTTTTTAGTTACATGAATACCGAGCATTTTTTATTTAAACATGTGACATCAACAAAATTGAAAAAAAATTAACAATGTTAATAATTGGAATTTATTTTAAAATTTGAAAAGTAGAGTGACTAAATTCCAAGTTTGTGAAGAGTACATAGACTTATGGTATATTTTAACCTTTATCTTACAAAACATTTATTATTGATAATTTATAATTTTAATAAATATTTATTATTAAAATATTAATATTGAATATTTTTCAATAATATATGAAGAATATTATTTAAAATTATTATTAAAATAAAATTGAAATATTAAATAATTTATTGAAATAATAAATTATATAGATAATTAAATAATTTATCATATATAGATAATTAAATATGCATATTTAATAATATTAAAAATTATAATATTTTATATTAATATTTTATTAATTTCAAATATTTTTAAAAATAAAATAAAAATTTACTAATATAATAATATTAAGTTTGAATTAAGTTAATTTTTATATAAAAATAAAATCACCGATAAAGGAACTCTTTTCTAATAAATAACTTTCGCTTTTCAGGACCTGTAAATCATTTTTATTGACTAAGCTGTTTTCTATAAAAACAAATACAAAAAAAATATAGAAAATATTTTTCAAAAACCACTTTTAATAAAACAAACCAACCTTAGTTTTCTTTTAAATCAATAATCCCTAAACTATTAAATATGAAACTATTAAATATAAGAATTGGGATGTAAATAAAAAAAATCCCTGCAAAAAAAAAGCATCCCTAATACTTTTAAATTAGAGATAATATGAGACGTTTGTTTTATCGTCCTTTTATTTCGTTTCTAAAATTCATTAAATTTTTAGTGTTTAATAACTAGACCGATAATTGAATAAGTAATACATCGGGTCTCGATCCAATCAATTCGATCGTCAAATCAATAACAATTAATTAATTAATTAATTAAAAATTCATAAAATCTAAAAAATATTAATCAATTCAACCTGTTTAACTATTGATTATTATCCTCATTTTCTTTTACCAATTTGAATTAAAATCAAAGACAACCGGTTTAACCCTTTTGTTTGGATCGTTATATCAATCAATTCTCAATCCATCCAATTCAGTTTTGTTTCAGTAACATTGGTTGCATTACCAAATCTTGATAGAATCCATGTTAAGGAAACCAAAATATAATTGCTAAGTTCAATGGTAAAAAATTATATTACCTCTAACATAAGTTTCACGACTATATAAAATTACCTGATTTGGAATTGGAGTTAGGTATCGGATATGATGAAGAGTAACACCCCCATAAATTAATTTTTCTATCTTAACCCTTTTATATAAATTATCTATTAGTTTAAATGGTTTTAACCCTAATACATAGAGGAAAGATAAATTTATAGATGATCAACTTTAATCTAGTGTCACGGGCTTAGATTTTTCCCACGCAATTCCTGCGGCCTTAGGCGGTTTCTTTGTTAAAAAAATGCCTAAGTCAGCCTAACTCGCAACAATTGAGGATTCAACAAAATTCCTCTAAGGCACCAACAAAGAACAGTAGAAGAACGAAGTAAGAACAAACTTGAAAGATGAACAAAAGCCATAGAAAAGTAAGAACACTTGAGAGAAAAAGTTTGAGTGAATGCTCTCAAAATTCTATTAACAACTGAATGAATTACAATGGAGAGGTGAGGCCTCTATTTATAGTTGAGCCTCCCCAAAATCAACGATATAGATCAAAGTACATCAATGGATAAAATTAAAAGCTATCTAGTTATCAAATCTCTAAGATTACAAAATCATATCTTCTAAAGATTACATTTAATGTCTAGGATCACATACCTTTGAAGATCACATTCCATATTTGCCAAGCTTTAGAGATGGGCTTTCAATCTCTCCAAGCAACAAACCAGTCTGATTGGGCCAAATGACCTCCTTTGAATACGATGGATCGTACAAGTTCGTCATGGTCGTCATGGTTACGGGCCTCCATGCTCAACTTATGACATTCTCCCCCACTTATTTTAGCGACGCCCTCGTTGCGTCCTCTTTATGGAACTGGACTATCTTTCCTTGGGAACTGCCACAATGCCTTGGCAGGTTCCTGACTTGCTTCTATGTCGGGAAGTCCCTTCCACCGAACTAAGTATTCATGACATGACCAATGGTACTTTTGCCAGATCACACGGTCTGCCTCAATGTTTTCAACTTCACGGTCATGGAGACCTTTACCCCCATTGGTGCTCATTTAGACTTGCCTCAATTTGGATCCTCTTGATCTCCATAGAATGGCTTAAGCATGCTTACGTGAAACACTGGGTGAACTTTGAGCTTTGCTGGAAACTCAAACTTGTAGGCCACATTACCTACGTTCTTCACAAACTCGAAACAGACCCTCATACCTTCGCACAAGCCCCTTGTACAAACCCGTATATTGCAAAATCAAGTGTAGTTTGGCAAGGACTGAGTCACCCATCTAAAATTGCACATCTCTTCTATTCTAATCGGCCCACTTCTTGTGGCACTTACTTGCTTTATATAAACAAGCCTTAATTAAGTTATTCTTCTTTTTCTAATCCTTCGTAAATCGATAAGCTGCCGAATTTGGTCCTGTATAACATGTCGCAATAGTGTTGGGTGTGAGTGGCTATTGGCCCGTCACTATCTCGAACGACCTTTGGTTCGTGGCTCCACTTCGTTGCAAGTTGTATGAAAATTGGCCACATCCAACAACTAAGGCCAATCCCTTTATGTGGCACTCACATAGTGCTGAAGATATGTATCCAACAAGGCATTCACTAGTTCGATTTGCCCATCGGTTTGCGGATGTATGCTCATGGAAAAGTTCAAGTCTGAGCCCATTGACTTGAACAACTCCGTCCAGAACCAGCTCATGAATCGTCCATCTCGATCACTGATAATAGATAGTGGCATTCTCTCAGTATTTCACCACGTGTCTAAGAAATAAATAGGCTGCCTCCTCAGTAGGGCACTCTATGGTAGCTGGAATAAACGTTGCGTACTTCGAAAACCTGTCCACCACAATAAGAATACTCACAAACCCATCAGACTTAGGCAAACCAACAATAAAATCCATGGATACACTCTCCCATAGACTTTTCAGAATGGGCAAGGGTTGTAGCAAACCGGTTGAACTCTTTAACTTAACCTTGTCTTGTTGGCATACTAGACAAGTTTTCACATAGGTCTCTACATCATCACCTATATGAGGCCAATAATAATGATCCTCCAAAAGGGCCAAGGTTCGGTGCATCCCTGGATGGCCCACCTATCTCGAGTCATGACATTCCTTCATCACTTTCTTGCGCAATTTTCCATAGTAAGGCACATAGAGACAATGCCCATGAGTGTATAGCAGCTCCCAATCACGCCAAAATCTCCTCGTTTTCCCTTTCTTGGCAAGCTCAATCAAATTTTTGGCTGTGGGATCATGGGAAAATCCCTATCAAATGCATTCCAATAAGGAACCATTAGGTTGGCTGATTGCCGCAAACTCTATCTTTTCGCTAAGCGCATCAGCCATAATTTTGGCACTCCCCAAGTTATACTCCATTGTGAAATCAAACTCCACTAGGAAAACTTGCTAACGAGCCTGTTTCGGAGACAATTTTTTCTGGATTAGAAAATAACTGTTGGTGACATTATCGGTAAGGGCCATGAACCTGGAACCCAGTAAATAATATCTCCACAGTAGTCATCTCCTTTTTTTGGATCATATACTTTTGCTCCGTCTCATTAAGCTTTTGAATCTTAAAAGTAATTGGATGCCCATCTTGCATTAGTACTCCTCCAATGGCATAATCCGATCCTCTGTGCATACCTCATAACGCTTTGAATAATTCAGCAAAGAAAGTACAGGCTCCATGTCATCACTTGCTTTAATTAGTTAAAGGCCTGTCACATTGCGAATTGCAATCCCATACCTTCCTCTTTTTCAACATGTCCATCAAAGATGTGGTAATCTTAGAGTAGCTTTCGATGAAGCGTCGATAATAATTCATCAACCCAAGGAAAGATCTCAACTCCATCACTTTGGTTAGAGGCTCCTACTTAACAATAGCCTAAATATTGTTCTCATCCATTCGGATCTTGCCACCTCTCACAATGTGGCCTAGGAATGGCACTTCTTGTTGGAAACATGAGTACTTCTTTTATTTGACGAACAACTTATTTTCCCTCAAAGTTTGGAACACTTTCCTCAAGTGTCCTACATGCTCCTCAAGAGACTTACTATACACCATAATAATATGAAGTTAAATAACCATGAAACAATCAAGGAAAGGTTGAAGTACCTTATTCATGACGTTGCAGAATGCAGCTGGGGCATTCGTAAGTCTGAAGGGCATTACAATGAACTCATGTGAACCATATCGCGTCACACAAGCTATCTTTGCTTCGTCCCTCTCAGCTATCTGAACTTGATGGTACCTCGATCTCAAATCCAACTTGGTAAACCATCTCGTACTACCAAGTTGATCAAACAAATCTGCAATAAGAGGAATAGGGTATCTATTCTTCACAGTGATCTTTTTTAAAGCTCGATAATCGATGCACATTCTTAACAACCTATCATGTTTCTTTTGAAACAATACTGGTGCACCATATGGAGATTTAGATGGCCTAATGAATACTGCATCTAAAAGCTCATTCAATTATTTCTACAGCACTTCTAATTCTGGCGGAGACATGATATGGGGCCCTTACTGGCGGTACCATGTTGGACACTAGGTCGCTCTTGTGGTCCACCTCAATCTTGGGTGGAAAACTTTTAGGCAACTGGGCAAGCATCTCATCTCAAAAAGATTGCAACAATTGGCCCACTTTTTTTAGGATCTTACCAACAGACTTAATAGTTTTCTTGATTTTCAAGGTGGCTATGTAGGAGACTTCATCTCTACGTACTCCTTTAGCAGATTGGATTGCCGATAAGGTCTTTCTTTCCACGCTTTCTTTCCTTGTCATTCTTACCATGCATTGATGGTTTGAATCCTAAATCACCATGTAATTACCAGAAGGAACACTAGGCGCATTAACCCGGTCAAGGAAACTTAATCCAACCACCAAATCATAGTCATTAAGTGGTATTACCTTAATGGATGCCTTACCGGTCTAATCGCCAAGTTGGAGATCCATTCCCTTTGCAACCCCTTTGATTGGAATGTTTTCTAAGTTTACTGTTTTGATCTAGCCCTACTCTTGTTGGATCTCGAGGCCAAGTTTACGCGCAGCCTCTTCGGACATGAACAAATCAAATGCACATGTGTCAACAAGCACATTCAATTTTCTACTGGCAACCATGATGTCTACAAACATCAGCCCATGACTCTTTTTGTCTTCAAGACCCCCTAGTATCGAACCAAGATTATTATCATCCTCATAGAACTCCTCTTTTGCTTCCATAGCAGAGAGTACGACCTTCTTCAGACAGTCCTTGATCATATGTGGACCATCACAATGGAAGCAACTTATGAGCCCATTCTTCTTTTTATTCCAAGGCTTCTTATCGTTGCCATTCCTAGTGGGTCTTTCTTTGTCTCCCCCACCATTGCCCTTTGGTTTGAATTTAGGCTTGGAAGACTCAGACTTGTCTTTCTTTCCACCAAATTTGATAAACGATTTTGTCATAGAGATGGTCTTGGTAAGCTTTTGGACTCCTTAGAGTTACAACTCTTACTTCGCTTATGGTTTTAACCCATCCATAAAGGAAAAGAATGCCTATTTCTCACCCATATCTGATAGTGGAAGTATGAGTTTGCTAAACTCCTGTACATACTCCCCCACAGTGCCTTGTTGCGCAAGTCGATGCAACTTTGCTTCAGCTTCATCCTTGGCATACTCTGGATAAAACTGTGCTTTAAACTCACTTTAGAACTCCTCCAAGTCCCAATTTCGTCTCACTACGTTTCAAATTGGTGGACCTACGATGCCACCACAACAAAGCAACGTCAATAAGATACATAGCAGCAGTAATTACCTTAGTGGCATCGTCCTTGATGCCTTTGGCACATAAGGATTGCTCGATTCCCTACAGAAAGTTATCCACATCTCTCGTAGACCTTGTTTCCTTGAACTCATTGGGCTTGGGAACATCCACACTAGGCTTGGGTGTGACAACGGCTAACCCTCCATTGCCCAAAGTAGCCTTATAGATTGTGAGCTCACGCTTGAGCTCTGCAATCTTCTCTTTCAAGGCTATCGTTATAGCCTCAATAGCATCATCCATACTAGTCAGCTTTTCAACAGAGTCCAACACATAATCTCTAAGTTGCTCCTTCATGGACAGCAACCCATCATTGACCCTTTTGTCCATATCATCAATCCTATCCTTGACATCCCCACAGATTCCTCGAGAGTGATGACTCGATCTTCCAAAGCCGACAGTATGTCCCTAAAATAACTAGCTTTTCTAGCCCTCCCACGGGTCTCCATTCCTTCAACATTCTCAGCAACTTCTTTTGATATCTTTCAACGGTGCCTTCAAACGCTAGCTCGGATACCAACTATCACGGACTTAAATTTTTCCCATGCAATCCGTGCAGCCTTAGACGGTTTCTTTGTAAAAAAAAAAGAGAGGCCTAAATTAGCCTAACTCGCAATAATTGAGGATTCAACAGGATTCCTCTAAGGCACCAACGAAGAACAACAAAATAACAAAGTAAAAACGAACTTGAAAGATGAACAAAAGTCATAGAAAACCAAGAACACTTGGGAGAAAAGTTTGAGTAAATGCTCTCAAAATTCTATTAATAACTGAATGAATTACAATGAGGGGGAGAGGCTTCTATTTATAGTTGAGCCTCCCAAAATCAACGGTATAGATCAAAATACATCAATGGCTAAGATTAAAAGCTATCTAGATATCAAATCTCTAAGATTACAAAATCGTATCTTCTAAAGATTACATTTAATGTCTAGGATCACATATCTTTGAAGACCACCTTCCATATTTGCCAAGCTTCAGAGATGGGCTTTCAATCTTTCCAAGCAACGGACCAGTTTGATTGGGCCAAATGACCTCCTTTAAATACGATGGGTCGTACAAGTTCATCATGGTCGTCATGGTTGCGGGCTCCCATGCACAACCCATGACACTAGTATGTCCATCAAATAACCTAACAAATGAATGTGATTTAACTTTCCTTTTTGATGCAATTCTTATTTCTACCCATAAAACCCTCAAACCTTTAAATTGGAGAAAAACATACGGTTAAAAACACTTGAACCCACGTTCTTTTAGTCATTACAATAGCAACAACCTCAATTGAGATAACATTCAATCGGCAAAATTTAACTTTTATTAAAATAAATAATTTAATTTCTTAAATTAGACCACTTAATTTTTGACTGGATCTATAATATCGACTAAAAGTTTACACTTTCCCCCTCATGCATTTTATGGGTTGCTGCAGATCCAAGGATGGCACCTGTTTCTCATCCCTGTGTTAGATTCAAAATAAATATTTAGATGGAGAAATGGTGTAAGAATAAACTGGTTGGCCTCAAATGAAGATAATGAAATTAAGTGAAATTAAAAACAAAATCGTACTCCACATGAAACCATTTACAATTTTCCAGTTTAAGATCAATATTAAAGTATTATGAAACAAGTGTATGATGCTTTAATGGGAAACAGATATGCCCTAAGTTTGTAATTTAACTTTATACAACCATGACTATGTAGTTTAGGCATTAATTCCAAACTTCAGATAAATAGCTCTAATCTGAACTTCCTTCTCCAAAGCTCAATGGTTCCTTCACATTAAGATAGGTATCCATTTTGCTAAGATGATTCAGCATAGCTTTGATCACTTTTTTTGTCACAAGGGAAAGAGTCTAAGCATGCCACATTGATGGTTATTTGTCCAACAGCTGTTTGTGTTTTTTTCGGCATATTTGGGTCCATATTGGTGAAAATAGTGTTCCTTTGGTTTGGGAACAAATTGGAGAATCAGGGCACTTGCTGCTCATACTTATAATCTAAATTTGGTTGATGAAAACTGATGAGAGAATCCATCAATGGTGGAAGAGGTGAAGAACCTATGTCATCATAACTGCTTTCCATGCTACTAGGTTTTTTACCAATTTCCTTGGTTTTGTGTAACATTCGACATAAAACCCAATCTTCCTACAAGTTTCAAAATGACCAAACAATGAGAATTGTATCATTAATTTTAAACGAGCATAATTTGATGTAATTATAACAACAAAATCAAATTTTGACATTAAAATCAACACAAACTTTTCCTATGCTCATTGAGGGTGAAGACAGAAAATCTTTTAGGGGATTAAAAATAAATTATATATTTTAACAATAGTAAAAATATAATTTTATTATTTTAATAATCTAAATCTTTATAATTTGTAAAGGATTAAATTAAAATTTTATCATTTTTAAGCGTCAAAGTGTAATTTTATCATTATAAATTTAAAATTTTATAAATTATAAAATGACCTAAATGGAAAATTTTTCATTTTAGATGAGCTGGCCGCCCCTACCACTGATGCTCACTTTCTTTTAATCTTTTTTTTTTACATTTTGTAATAATAGCTAAATTGTAATTTTGGTCTCTCTAATGTCTATATTTGAGATTTAATCTCTACACTTTAATTTCTAACATAATTTAGTCTTTATATTTTTAATGTTATTAATTAATTCAAATAATTAATACAATCAATTTTTTAAAAAATTTATGTGATTATATATAATTTGACATAAATAAATAACCAATTTAATAAAAATTATGGGTAATAGATACTAATTTAAATAAAACACAAAAAAGGACAGTTTCTTTAACAATATAATAAAACTAAGAAAAACAATCAAATAAAAAATTAGTCGCCTTGTGGTATTTAAAAATACAAAAAAAAAACTCGTTGAGAGATCTGACTTTGACATATATTTAATAGTTTTAAATTGCAAAATGCCCCCAAGATTCATGCAGAGATTAAAGACTTTATAATTTAAAAAAAAAAATAAAAGGTGATTCTTTGATTGTAAATTTGACTGAAACTCCTTTTTTTTATTATAATCAATTTTATATAAATTTTATACGTTAGTAATGTAAATTACAGTAATATAAAATTGAATTAATTTGAGGTATTTTCATAATATTTTATACAATGAAGTTGAAACTTTGCATGAAAAATATAAGGATATTGATGAATTTATAAATTTGATTATTAAAATATCAATTATAAAAATAACGTTTATAGATTGGAAGCAATGTATAAGTGTAAGGTACCTTGAAAGTGGAGACGCTGAAGGTTGGTTGAAGCCTGAATTCATGCATGACCCAATCAGATTTAGTTCCACTGGGAGCCCTACCATGGTAGAACACCAAGGTTTTCCTCATCCCAACAATGGTGCCTTTGCTATGGACAGCCTTATCTTTCCCAGTGGCCTTCCAGTACCCTGACGTTGTTGCCCTATTCGTTCGCAATCCTGTTGCATATTTTCGATCTCTTTGGCTGTAAAAATACCATTCCTTGCTATTCACCCGAGCCGTTTCTATAATAAATTTAATAATTTCCAAAACGAATATATATAAATTAATTATTTTTTAAGAAGTGATATTACAAATATAAAGATAGTTTAATGATGAAACTGTAAATTTATTAATAATTCAATAATCGTTTTTTAATTTTTTTAAAATTTAATGATAAAAAATAAATTTATTAATATTTTAATGTTGAATTATTGAACCCGATGATTTCCTTGGGGGTGTAATTGAAATTTAAATATTCTTTGGGTAAATTATAAAATCCAAGAAATAATTGTGAAGGCTAATTGAGGTGATAAACACTTGGCAGTCCAAAATCCAGATTAATATGCATAAAAAAAAATAGTTTGATTAGTGGCTTAAAATAGCTGACCTAATTGTTGAGTGGTCAATTTCCGTATTAATGGAGAATTAGTGAAGATAATAATGGTAATTTGCCAAGAAGACAAAAAGGGGTTACTTTGCTTACACGTGTAGTACGCGTGAATATAAGTAATTCCCACCACTGTTTTTAAATTATTTAATTATCAACGTTGATGAGATGAAAAGACTTTTGATTGGATTGTAACAATGCCAAAACACTGTCGATTTTGTTTTATTAATTTAGAGATTCAAGACTTTTCAATACAGCTCAACTAGTTATTATTAAACTTGTTGATCCATCGAGCTAGATTGCGATATCAAAAAAGTTACAATCTTTTTTTTCCAATTTGGTTTTCAACTGGTTCACACCAATAATAATAATATTTATATATTTATAATTAAATTATTAAATAATAATTCTGGTTTAATCAACTAAAATAACTATAAAAAAAATGACCCAAACGAGCTAGACAAATAATCCGATTTTAAATGGGTCTGGCCATTATGTAATAGAAAATCTTATGAAAATATAATTTACTATTAAAATTATGGATAAAATATGCTTTAAGCAAGGACAGCGGGAGGGGAAGCAGGCCCTGCTCCCTCTGGAAATTAATAAATTTATATAATTTTAAAATTTAAAAAATAGAGATTAAATTTCTAAAAATAATAATATAAGGTTAATTTCTAAATTTGTGAAAAGTTCGTGGAATTATAATATATTTTATCCTAAAATTATTGATTTTAAGCTAAACTAATTAATCAAAGCTGTCAAATTTTAATTAGAAATTATTCATGTAAATTTAGTATTTAGTTTACTATATTATATTAAACTAGGGTTTATATTTGAAGCAAGGTATTTTAGTTTACTGATTAATTTTTTTTACTTGTTTTCTTAAGAGTAATTAGTAGAAAAGTAGTGGTAATTCTCGGAGTCCATTAATATTCTTTGACAATTTTGTACCCAAAAAAAAAAGGAGAAAAAGAAAAAAGAAAAAGAGATATTCATGATAATAGTAAATATATTTTCATAATATGTATATCAAGTTCATTGCTATAACCAAGAAAGACGTTTTATTTAATTTCGTTAAGAACTATGTCTGAATGTAGACATTTTCCCACCACACAAAATGGAAAACATGAACATAAACTGAAACATATCCTTGATTTGCCTGTCACTCAAATATATATATATATTAATTTTCTCTTATGAGATTCATATCTAATATTATATTGGACACATATTTTAATATTGACATGAAATATGATCTCTTAAATATATTAAGAATTGGAAAAAAAAATCAATTATATTTGTATCAGTCATGGAATGCAAAAAATGAAAATATTCTTGTAAAACCCGTGAAGAATTAGATGAAAGAAATTTGATGGATGCATGCCTATATTTCATGCTCAAAGACTATCTTCACTAAATTTAGAAACAGAAAACATAAAAGGGTAAATTATACCATTCCTCATTAAATTATGGGTAAGCTTTCATTTTATCACTTAATTATTCAAAAGTTTTTATTTAAGTCACTGGATTGTTAAGTTTTTCTTTTTAAAGTTTTGCCAACGAGCTCCAAATAATGATTTGATGATTGGTGAAGTGGATCAGTGCCCATCGACAAGTAGAACATATCTTAGATTCAAGTCGATTTGACAGCCAATGTCGAACATCAAAGAAAAAAACTGTTTGAATTTTGGTTTACAAATTTATGACGTCTAAAGTTGTTTCATGAAAAAAAAAACTAAACTGTAAAAGAGAAGGGGAAAGAGAGCTTTCGATTAGTGTAAGCATTACAAATAGAGAAAGGCATAAAATATTGATTTTAACAGCCTAATGACTTAAATAAAATTTTTTGAATAGTTCAATGATCAAATTGAAACTCTTTTTAGTTAAATGACTAAAACAAAAACTTACTTATAATTTAATGACTAATGGTGTAGTTTACCTAACATAATTAAATCATATGATAAATCTGATCATACCAGGAATATCCCAGGGCTCGCACTTATTGAGATCAACTTCAATCATGAGTTGGAAGGTATCAGTTAAAGCCACCTTCCTCATCAAATAATCACAAACAAGCTCTTCATCTCTAGGATGGAACCTGAACCCTGTTGGCAACTTGGCTTCTACCAACCTTATGTTACTCATATTTTTAAAGTTTCAATAGAGGCAAACACAGAAAGAAAATTGGCTTTGCAAAAATGAGGTATTTGAGAATAAAAGGTCTGCTCTAGATAAGGAGAAGGCAGGGAAGAAGGGGGAAGCCTTAGGAGAATAAATAAACAAGTTAAGTCAAATAGGTAAAATGGATACAGAGGCTTAGGTGTTAATTATTTGGATGATTTAAGACCTCAGCTATCATCAGCAATTTGGCAATTGTTGCCAACCTGCTGGTTTTTGTATATATATGTATAATCTTCTAAATTGTAATTATTCAAAACCCTCTTTCGTCATTGTGTCCTTTTCATTCCTGTAAAATTCTAAAGGAAAAAGAGAACCTCTCATTATAAAGTTGGCCCATACAACCAAATTAAATGGGGAAAAGAATTTATGCTGGCCTCATCAAATCCAATAATTTACATTTTGTTTTACCCATACCTTTGTAATTGTGAACTCAATTTTTAACTACTAAAAAGTGATAGTTTCTTCAATATTTTATTTTTAATTATATATAATTATGATAAAAATTATAATGAAAATTCTTAAAATTAGATATTTATAAAAATCACAACACCCACCTTTTTGTTTTCATTTTACTATGCTATTACAAGTAAAGGGTAAAAAAAAAAAATTCCTACAACCCATATTTCAATTAATTCTCAATACTACCAATCAATTGCCATACACTAAAAATCCTACAATGAAAATTTTTATACATCTTATTTTTCATTTATTCTGACGATAGTCATCACTAGTAATTATATATATAAATTCTTTTAAAAAATATTTATTACTTTTTTCTATTATTAAATCCTTGAAATAATAAATTTTAAATTATTATACTTCTTGATATTATACCCTTTGAAGTGGGTTCTTTTTCATATTCAACAAGTATCTTATATTCTTTTAACTAGTTTATATACACTTGTGTAATGTATAAGTTGATAGTGTGAATTATTTAAAATTTAAATAATTAAAAATTTTATTGTATGGTATTTTTATAGTTTTAAAAATATGGAAAATATTGTTTCTTCTTTTCATATAAGTAATTTATTGCGTGATTACAACAATGAATTTTATTGATATAAAGTGAATTACAATAACAAAATAAAGCCCAGATAATAAATGCGACTGGTACAGCTCAAATTCAAGCCACACCTGAGACAATAAACACCTTTGACTATCAGACTATCATATGAGATTTGATGTGTTACATATTTGAGTTAATTTGAAGTACTAAAAAAATGATAAATTCAATTATTTATTTTGATAGCATGAAAATTTTAAAATAATAGTAAATGAATGATTAACGAAGTAATTAAGATTACCGTTTAGGTGACAAGGAGTATTCATAAATATATGGCATTAAATAGGCAAATAACTGTTTTGTGAAAAATTATTAGATTGACCCTTTGGATCATATCCTATGGGTCGAACCAATAAAATTAAAACATGTCCATATTTTTGCAATCTTAATGACTAATTCTTCTAATCCTTTTGTAACTCCGATACAAAGTAAAGGACAAAAAAATTCACAATCATTGGAGCATATTGTCAGCACACATAGTAGTCATTGAATTATCTAGTCTAAACCTTAAAAAAAAAATAACCACGAATGTATTGGATCCATGAATCAACCAACAGAGAGTGATAAGAGAACTCCATTTTCTAGGTCGTGAAAGCATAGAAAGCTGACAGATCAATTGGGTCCTTGGATCGATCTACGATAGTTTTAAGGGGTAATGTCTTTTGACATTCTCCCTCTTGTCTCGTTTCTTTGTCGATTTTCATTTCCTTTCTTTTACCTTCACTCTGGATAGCCAATATCTTGACAGTAAGTAATCAAAGTTACTCTTCTGAGTTTTCAATTGAAAATATTTTTATCATTTTCACTTCAATTGCAAATGTCAAGATAGAAGCTTCTTTAAATCTTTTTTTTGAATGCTACATACATAGTTGACTATTCATATTTGGGTGGTTCATCGTTTTGTTTGGACCTCCCAGTATAATGCTTTGTTTTTTGAGCTCCTAATTTCATTCTTTCTATTGTTTGCATTGTAATTTTTTTGGGGGAAGATTATTATCTAAAAGCTGGTTTTTATCTGATGGAAAAGGCTAATAGATCTGGTTGCTTTTTTTTTTTTTTTAAATTTGTTTCAATGAACCACACCATAATCGCTGACGGGTGTATTTTATAAGAATAATGTGAAAGAGAGAAACATGATTATGATTTTAAAGCAACATTGCACACAATGGTGAAACCAAAACCCTGCCAAAAAGAACCATTGCTTTCTCTTTGGAGAATTTTTCGATTAAATTAAAGCTTAGTTGTTATAAATATGGTGCAGTAGAATCAGAGGCTTAGGGGAGAGAAAGGAGTTAATCTTTGAAGCTAGATCTCATGCATTTGGCCAGGTCCAATTTGGGTCGAGCTAATGTAAAAGTTTAAACTTATTTTTTAAGTTTGAGTTCGACCCAATTTGAGAAATGAGTATAAAATTTTGTCTAAACTTAACTTAAATAAAAAAAATGTTAAACTTGAACTTAGTTCAACCTGCTTGCATTAAATTTTTTTATATAAAAATAAATTTAAAAAATATAATATACCAAATACATTAAAAATATTAAAATAAATATTTCTAAACAAATTGAAAATATATTAAAAAAATCTTTAAATTTAAATAATATTGAGATAGTTGCAATTTAGCAAGTAAATCCAACAAAATAAGAGTTATATAATATTCAAACAATAACAACAAAACAATAAAAATATAATAGCAAAACATCACAATGACAACAAACAACAGCAAAAGAACAACAAAGCAATAGTGAAAAATTTAGGCAAATTTAGGTTGGGCCGAGCCTAGGCCAGGCCAAAAAATTTTACCCAAGGCTCAATTCATTTAAAAAGCGGGCCTTATTTTTGTCTAAACTCATTTTTTGTACCTATATTTTTACCTAAATTCTCTAACTTTTTCAGCGAGCCTTTCAGTCTGGGCGGATGACCTAACTCAAAAAATTTTTGTAGTTGGCATTCAAAAATATCCATGTGTAACAAGGACATGTAAAAAAATATTCACATGTTTTAATTTTATTGGTTGGGCCCATATCCTATATGGTACGAAGGATCTATAATAATTTCTTTAGGTAAAAAAAATCTACTAATATGTTATAATATTTAATGTGTTGATTTAATATGATTTGCTTTGATTTTATGTAATAAAATTAAAAGAAATATTTTAAAATTGAAAAAGTTTATTAGTGACAGGTTAAAAATATTATAATTTTAGTTTTTGTAATTATGCGGATAAAATTGAAAGTATTTTGATAAAATTAGGCATTGTTTGATAACCCATTAAAAATATAAATGAACAAAACTTAATATTTTTCAATGATTTAATTTATTAAGGTAATCTATAATAAAAAAACAAATGATATAATTTTTTCAATAAAAAGGTGTGGAAAATGATAAGTAGATAATAAGTTGTTTGTCACTTAATGTAGAATTTTTGTAATTCTTTTTATTTTATTTTATTTCTTTAAACATTATCTTTTAAATATTTTATCTTTAAAATTTAAAAAATTACATTTATCAAACAGTCTAATAATTTTCTTTACTTAATTTTAAAAAATATAATAAATAAATTTTATAACCTAAATTCAATACTTAGTTATTTAACACTTAATTTATCAAACATTATCTTAATAAAGGGAAATTATTGAATAAAATAACAACATTAATATATAATTTTTGTAAATACATGGCCAATAATTTTAAAAAATGTAGTTGATAAATTAAGATGATTTGCATAGAATTTTTAGTATTAGTATTATATATTATTGTATTAAAATAGAAGTTTAATTTTGGTTATTGTTATGAGGGATAAAGTGACATTTGATATTTTTATTTTTATAAAATATTTAATGTGGTGCTTTATTTTATAATTGTTTAATGTGTTTTATCATGATACTTGTACTTTTATAGAATGTTTAATGTGGTAATTGAACTATCAATATATGTTTTATTACGGTAACTAGTGTTAACACTGTTAGTGAATTTTGTCACGTAGAAAATTTTTTTTCCAAATCATCAAAGTCCAAATGGATAATATAACATTATGTGAAAACTAAATTGATGCATGATATTCGTAACAGGTTTTAAAGATTTATAAATGAAATGTTCTTGAGACTAACTTATTATCACGATTAAGGCAAGTGTACCTATCAAACAGTAGTATAGTTCAACAAGACCGGATTGTCGAACCCAAACGAACTATGAGTACTAGTATTTACTTCCTTTTTATTATCTAGCCTAAAATTTAAGAGGTTTGGTTGTCTAAACTAATTACTAACTAAGAATGCACAGAAAGAAAAACTTGGGAAAATACTTTTGGGAAAATTCGATTGATTGAGACAATACCTAAGGACAAATCCACCTAGACTTCACTTGTTATTTGACTCTGAATCAGACGATTTATTCATTTGACTTGATCCGTAGAAATCTCTAAGTTATATTATTATCTCTCTCGACACTAATAACGTCTAACCCTAGGTTGAATAATTGAAATCTCTTTCTAATTAACACCCTAGAATTGCATTAACTCGATCTATGGATTCCCTTATTAGGTTTCACCCTAATCTGAAAAAATCTTGTCACCCTATCTCTAGGCGCGCAATCAACTCCACTTAATTATGATAAATTTACTCTTAGACAGGGTCTATTCCTCTTCTAAATAAGAGCTTAACTTGAATCAATATCCTGGAATATCAAAACAAGAATTAAGAACACATAATTAAGAACAAGTCCAATATTTATCATACAATTCAGATAATAATAAGATCTGTCTTAGGTTTCATTCCCCTTAGGTATTTAGGGGTTTAGTTCATATTTATGAAAGAAAACATCTCAAAAGCATAAAGATAACAAAACATAAGAAAACCCAAAACTCCTGAAGGAACTTGAAGGGAGATCTCCAGTCTTGATGATGAATCCGGCTCTTTAGATGGATCAATCGGCTTTCCTTGAGTAATTCCTTGCTTCCTACTCTGCATCCCCCTTCCTAAGTGCCTCCTCAAGTGTTTAAATAGCTTTGGAATGCCTAAGAGCCCTCAAAATTGGCCTTTTCCGAATTGGACTAAACTTGGGTTCGGTAGGGACATGCCCGTGTACGATTACTAAAGGCCGTGGTCAAGGCTGTTAAATGGGCACGGGCGTGTGATCCACTCGTGTAAGTCGTGCTTTGATCCTACCAAATTGACACGGCCGTGTGACACGCCCGTGTGAGGAAGTCCAGGCCGTGTTGTTTTCCCAGGGTCCATTTTCTCCATTTTCGGCCCGTTTCTCGCTCTTTTTACTTTCCTATGCTCTCTTAAGTATAAAACATGAAATTAAAGGATTAGGAGCATCAAATTCAGTAAATCTAAGGAGAAACCATCCACAAATGCGTTAGGCATGGCGTAAAAATATGTATAAATTACGGTTTAAAAATTAAATTAAATTAAATTAAAAAAATACTAAAGATATAGTTAACAAAAAAAGAAGAAGTAAACATTAAACTTACATAAGCAAAAATGTCATCTTCTCCATTTAAGTAAATGGTCATATTCTCCAAAGATTTTCCCATTAAAATAATATTTTATTAATTTTTAAATAATTTTTTTCTTATACTTTCATGTAAGTTTAGTATTTACTTCTTTTTTTGTAATACCCCAAACTCGATCTAGACGTTATAACAAAATCTAGAGAGCTACACTAAACCATTTTTGGAAAACCCAACTTCTAATAATAAAGTTCGAATGATTTGAAGCCATATAAAGATTATAAATAACCATAAAATCCAGTTGTTAAAAACAAAAATCTTAGAAAGAAATAATGATGAAAATATTGATAACATAATAGGAAATAAAATGACCGAGCTCCCGATACACCGACTTAATCAAGTCTGTGGGTTACCTGAAATCCAAACATATAGAGTAAGTGAGTTTATAACTCAGTGTGTGTAACTTATGTATACAATCAATCAGAATTATATATATCAGATATGTTTTCAATTTCTCTTCAATCAGAAAATTCTCAAAATTGAATACAAAGTCGGAAATAGAGGATATCAGATACAATTGCAAAACATATCAGATACAGATACGAAACAGATCAGATGTAGATGCAGATTCCTATCCCCATCCACTACACATTATCTTTATCCATCCATACACATTATATAGTGTATTATGTAATGCCCTAAATTTTGAGCATTTGTTGGTAAATTTTGTTAATAAATGAGTATCTGCTTCTGTGGTTAAGTGTTTTGTTCATGTGTTTGAGATTGAGGGTTTGAGTCTTACTTTTTGAATTTTACTATTTATTTTGGTTTAACCCCTGTCCTTGAGCCCTCGACTTAAGTTTATTTTTATGTAACTTTGTGTCAAGAATGAACTTGCTGATTCGATGGTTTTGACTAAGTCTTCGGTTCCACCTTGTGTGGATAGGAAGAAGACAAAGAAGTCAAAGAATCCTAAAAAAATCAAATGTTTCTTCTACAACAGGAAAGGGCACTTCAGATCAAACTACAAGAAATGACATCGATGGCTTGTTTCCAAAGCTTGGAAAGAAACCCGCTCTTATCACTTTAGAATATGGGGTTGTCCAGCCCACGTTCTAGATATGCAAAAAATTTGGATGCATGAATGAAATTATGCATGGTTGTATGATATCCAAAAGGAACAAAGGGTGGATTATTCTACAATTCAAAAGATAATACGATTAAAGTTTTTACTCATGCTGCTTTTCTTCAAGAAAACTATACGAATAACTTTAAACCTCGAAGTAAAATGGTACTCGAGGAACTTTCAGGAGTTGTAGAATAATCACCAAGTTCAATTCTCAAGAAAGTTGTGGAAAGACCTACAAACAATCAACAATATAGGACAATTTGTTATAGTAGGAGAGTTTCTAAGAAATTAGACTTATTCATCTATGATAGTAGTATTTATATTATGGAAGAAAATCATGAGGATGATGATCCACTCACTTACAAGGAGGCTATGCAAGACATTGATTCCAAGCTCTGGAAACAGACCATGGATGCCGAAATGGATTCTATGAAATCCAATATAGTATGGGAACTTGTATACTTACCAGTTGGGATTAAACTTATAGGGTGTAAGTGGATATGCAAAAAATCCACTCACTTACAAGGAGGATATGCAAAAAAATTTGGATGCACGAATGAAATTATGCATGGTTGTATGATATCCAAAAGGAACAAATGGTGGATTATTTTACAATCCAAAAGATAATATGATTAAAGTTTTTACTCATGCTGCTTTTCTTCAAGAAAACTATATGAATAACTTTAAACCTCACAGTAAAACGGTACTCGAGGAACTTTCAGGAGTTGTAGAATAATCACCAAGTTCAATTCTCGAGAAAGTTGTGGAAAAACCTGCAAACGATCAACAATATAGGGCAATTCGTTATAGTAGGAGAGTTTCTAAGAAACTAAACTTCTTCATCTATGATAGTAGTATTTATATTACAGAAGCCAATCATAAGGATGATGATCCACTCACTTACAAGGAAGCTATGCAGGACGTTGATTCCAAGCTCTGGAAACAGACCATGGATGCCGAAATGGATTCTATGAAATCCAATACGGTGTGGGAACTTGTATACTTACCAGTTGGGATTAAACTTATAGGTGTAAGTGGATATCAAAAAAATCCACTCACTTACAAGGAGGATATGTAAAAAAATTGGATGCACGAATGAAATTATGCACGATTGTATGATATCCAAAAGGAACAAAGGGTGGATTATTCTACAATCCAAAAGATAATACGATTAAAATTTTTACTCATGCTGCTTTTCTTCAAGAAAACTATATGAATAACTTTAAACCTCGAAGTAAAATGGTACTCAAGGAACTTTCAGGAGTTGTAGAATAATCACCAAGTTCAATTCTCGAGAAAGTTATGGAAAGACCTACAAATGATCAATAATATAGGGCAATTCGTTATAGTAGGAGAGTTTCTAAGAAACTAGACTTATTCATCTATGATAGTAGTATTTATATTACGGAAGCCAATCATGAGGATGATGATCCACTCACTTACAAGGAGGCTATAGAGGACATTGATTCCAAGCTCTGGAAACAGACAATGGATACCGAAATGGATTCTATGAAATCCAATACGGTGTGGGAACTTGTATACTTACCAGTTGGGATTAAACCTATAGGGTGTAAGTGGATCTACAAGAAAAATACAAATGTTGAAGGGAAAGTGGAAACACGTAAAGCTAGACTTGTAGGGAAAGGCTACATATAAAAAGAATACATCAATTACGAGGAGACCTTCTCTTCAATAGCTATCCTCAAGTTTATCCAAATACTCTTATCCATTGTTGCGGCTCTCAATTATGAGATATGAAAAATGGATGTAAAGATAGAATTCTTGAATGATTATCTTGATGAGATCATTTACCTGGCTCAACCTATTGGCTATGTTGTCAAAGGAAAAAGGAGCAAAAAGTTTGCAAACTATTAAGATCCATTTATGGGCTTAAACAGATGTCCTACACATGGAATAAAAGATTTGACTAAATGATCAAAACTTTTGGGTTTTGAGAAAAATGTCGATAAACCTTGTGTTAATAAGTGTATAAATGACAAAAAGGTAGTCTTCCTTGTTTTGTATGTCGTTGATATTCTACATATCAGAAACGATGTATGAGAATCGTCATCAGTTAAATTATGATTATCTCAATAGTTTAACATGAAAGACTTAGGTGAAGCTAGTTATATTCTTGAAATTTGAATCCTTAGGTACCGAAAGAATAAAACGATAACTCTATCACAAGCTTTATACATTAATAAGGTATTGGAACGATTTGTAATAACCGATGCAAAGTTAGACACTCAACTGACTGCATCAGGTTTTCATATTTCTTTGGATAACTTTCCTAAAACAGCGGAAGAAAGAGAGCATACGAATAATGTTCCATATGCTTCGACAGTTGGAAGTCTTATGTGTGTAATGTTTTGCACATGTTAAGATATTTGTTTCGTAGGGGAACGGTTAGTCAATATCAAGCAAATCTTGGTCTCAGGCATTGGCAAGACGTAAATCATATATTAAAGTATGTTAAAAGAACTGGGGATTATAAGCCTGTGTATTATGGGGAGATTGTTGGGAAATGTGTTCATATTATAGTAAACATGTAATTGTTTTCTATGTATTTGAATGATAAATAAAGTTAATTTCATATTTCACTATTATGTCCTTTATGTTTCTGTCTTTCATGTTTTGCATACATAGCTAAATTGTGACAAACAAATATTAGTTTATTGATTTTCTAGTTCAAACTGATGATAAGTGGCACTGTAAGAACGTTTACAATATGAGAAAGACAATTTACTTTAGTAGATAATCTAAATAAGTTTGCAATCCCATAAAATAATCAAAGTGAGTGTTTGATTAAAATGTTTAGAAGGATTATTTTGTCATCTACAATTCCAATTTGGGAGATGGCTAGTCTTGGCTATCAGAGTAGTTAACTCCATGGGTAGAGAAATAATACATTAGATTGGACCTAAGATGAATTAATTCTAAATCAGTTTGTGAATTAATTCACTTGTGACATTCATGGTGTGATTTACATAAATCTTGAGTTATTCACTGACCATGCATATGTAACTCACGTGTTTTGATAAAAGTGACGGCTTATGCTTTAAAGTTGATTGAGCCCGTAGCCAATATGTTGGGTACATAACTTGTGTATGACCTGAAGCTTAATTAAAAAGTTAATAATATCCTCTTATTGACATTTTGTGGATTGATAAATATGGATGTAACACCCCTAACCTGTATCTATCATTGGAACAGGGTTTCGGAGCATTACTAAAACATTCAGAACATTTTACAACTAATTATGTAAATTACTATTCATTTATCGAGATCATTCAAAACGTCTCTTAATTAGACCCTCGAGGTCCAATACGAGCATTAGAATCAAGTCAGGACTTAATCAAAAACTCATAAAATTTTTCGCGACATTTCAAAAATTTTCCAAAGTAGTAGGGCTCACACACTCGTGTGGTCAGGCCGTGTACTACACAAGCCTGTGTCCCTAACCCGTGTAACTCTCTAACTTTTAAGAAATCAAGAAATTGAAGTCACATGGCCAAGTCACACGCTCGTGTGCTAAACTGTATGGTGAATTTAATTTTTGACATTTAGGTGCAGTTTTCACATGCCCGTGTAACGTGCCTGTGTCCAAGGCCGTGTCAACCATACAGCTGAGACACACGCCCGTGTCTCTGCCCGTGCACCCAATTCTGAGCATTCTGTTTCTCATTTTTAAGATGCAGGGGACACATGACCGGACCACATGCCTATGGGACAAGCCGTGTGTCACACACGACCAAGACAGACGCCCGTGTGTCTGCCCGTATAGACAAAATAAGCCTATTTCCTAGCCTCATTTGTCACCCAAAACTTACCATTTTCCTGCACCAAAACATACAAACACATTCCAACCATTTCAGGCATTCAATTTAGGCAAATTTCCATCATTCGACATAGCATACCATTACATACATATGTGTTTATAAACTTACCTTGGATTAACTTGGGCATTAACATCATTTGATCACATATACATAACATATCACTTATGAATATCACATCATAACTTACTTAATCATACCAAAATAAGCCATTACTAGCCATTCCAATGGCTAGGTTACAAAACATCATTATCAGTTATTAATGGTCAAATTGTCTTATAGATGACATTATACCAAAATTATTTTACTATATATACCGAAAATGACTAGTTAATAGTGTGACGATGCTCTAGTGATCTCCAACCCTCGCGAGCTTTCGAGCACTATAAAATAAGGGAAAAATAAAATGGAGTAAGCATTACATGCTTAGTTAGTTCGTATAACGGAAACTAAACTTACCAATCTCGTTCATTAAATCTAAGCATACAATAACAAGTTTTCCATCCATTTGGCTAAATTTCCTAAACACATGCATCCAATCAAACATGTTAGTCACAAAGTTTACATGTACATCAAGTAAGGATAGATGAGCTCATCATACAGTATTCTTTCAAGACATTATCATTTTATCTCATAATTCTCATGCCATGTCAAGAGTTTTATGTCTGTTGAATCATTGAAATTCCGATTGATGCTCAAGTAGTACACTCAAGGTGTACGATTCCATAATCCGTCAATTCTAATTTAATGGTACCCATTAGGGTGCTTAATCAAAGAACACACTCTTGAGCCACATATCGTATAACAAGATTACCAATCCAGGCTAAATCTTTTATATAACGTATGCTTAAAGAGTTCAATTAGGATTACTAGTCCAGGCTAAACCCTAATCGTAATGTATACTCAAGAGGTATTATATCAGGATTACCCATCCGAGCTAAATCCTTTCTATAACAAGGTCAATAGGATTACTCATCTGAGCTAAATCCTGTTCGCAACAAATGTAGGACGTTATTCATTTCGGGTAAGCGCATATATTCATCGGAATTGAATATTCAATCGGGACTTAACCCTTTTTCACCACATCAAGCATGTATTAATTCTCTCATATTAGCATTCAAGTAATGTACATCAATATAAATCACGTTCCATGCAATACAACATTCAATTAAACATATTACATACCCAATTAAGTTACACGAACTTACCTCGACACTTGTTCGCGTTAGAAATCTACTAATCCCAAACCTTTTCTTTTCCTCAATCTAACCTTGAATTAATGTTGTTCGGATCTATATAAATAATTTAATCATCAATTTCACACATTTCATATTTAAATAGACTTAATTTACGTCCTAGGCAAAATTACTAGTTTGCCCCTAACTTTTCCATAAATTCTGATTTCGTCTTTAGGCTCGAAAAATGAAAATTGTGCAATTTACTCCCTATTCCAAGCCCAACCAAAATCCCATTACAAATCTTTCAGCACATGTATTCGTAAAAATTTAGAATTTTTCATCAAATTTCACAAGTTTACATTTTAGTCCCTAAATCATGTTTTCATCAAAAATAGCTTTGTAAAAGTTGATTATCTATCAATAACCTTTCATTTTCTACCATAAATTTCTAATTTTCAGCATATACATCCTTATCCCATTTTCCATACTTTGCTAACTTTACAAACTAATCCCTCAAATAGAGAGATTAAGCTATCCTGGTTTCAAAAATATCAAAATTACTAAAAACGAGACAAGAAAACTTACCCAATTAGGCTTTGAAAGTGTTTTCTTTCTCTCATAGGGTTTCCATGTATTTTTAGGTTGAAGATGATGAGAAAATAAGATGATATTTTCTTTTCATCTTTTAATTAATTAAGTATTTTGTAATTTCCAATTTAGTCCTTACCCTTTTTCTATATTTCCATGGATGAGTCACCAATAATCTACATACTTTTCTTTAATGGTCTAATCACCATATAAGGACCTCTATATTTGAATTCTATAGCTATTTTATGTGATTTAGTCCTTCTGTAATTAAACACTTAATCGATAAAATTTTCGTATCAACATTTTCACACAACATGCCTATTATAATACAAATCATCTAATAAAATAAAAATAAGTTTTATTTGTGAGTCGAATTTGTGGTCCCGAAACCACTATTCCGATTTAATTGAAAAATGGGTTGTTATAACTCTCCCCCCTTTAGGGATTTTTGTCCTAAAAAATCATACCAATAAAAACATTTGGGTATTGCTTCTTCATAGTATCCTCCGGCTCCCAGGTAGCCTCTTCAATACCATGCCGTTGCTAAAGAACTTTTACTAAAGCTACCTTATTATTTCTTAACTCTTTTTTTTCCCGAGCTAAGATTTTGATTGGTTTTTCACTATATGTCATATCAGGTTGAATCTCTACCTCTGTCGGAGAGATAACATGTGAAGGATCGGATCAATACCACTGCAGCATAAACACATGAAAAACATTATGAATCCGATCAAGTTCTGGTGGTAAAGCTAACCGATAAGTAACCGGTCCAATTCTTTCTGTAACCTCATATGGTCTAATGAACCGTGGACTCAATTTTCCTTTACGACCAAACTTGTAACACCCCTTACCCATTCCTGAGATCAGGACCAAGTACGAGGCATTATCGGACATGTACTCAAACATTTTTGGGAAATACATGTTATGAAATTTCGTTCCAATTTGAACCCGATCAAACAACATCTTACTGTCCCTATTATGGGCCTACGGGGCCCAAAACATACATTGAGAAAGGTTCGAGACTAAACTGAGGACTTGAGAAAGTTCTTGAAAAATTTTCTAAGTTAAGCCTCACACGCCCGTGTAGAGGCAATGCACACGCCTGTTTGCTTTGGGACACGCTCGTGTCCCCTACCCGTGTAGAATTAATTGAGTTTATTTTCTATTTCGAACCTACAGGGGTTTTCACACGGTCAAGCACACGCCCATGTCCCTGGCCCGTGTCCTTCACACGGCCTAGACATGCCCATGTGGTCGCTCATGTCCAAAAACTCGAGCAATCTATTTATGACATCGGGATGCATTTAGGGGCACATGGCCAAGACACACGCCCGTGTGCTAGGTCATGTCCTCCACATGGTTGAGACTCACGACCGTGTCTCTACCTGTATGTTTACTACCATGCATTCTGAGTTAATATTTTTAGATGCAGGGGACACACGACCATTTCACACACCCATGGGGGCGGTTCGTGTGTCACACACGGCCTAGACACATGCCCGTGTGTTCACCCGTGTGGACCTTGTTAGGCTATTTTCCAAGCCGTTGGTCACCCTCTAATATGCATATCCACTTATAGTTTTCAATAACTTTTGACATGGTCTAATTATACTCTTAAATGACCTTAATATGCCTCATTGGATATAAATCTCGTCTCATCGATTTTTTTACATGCTAGGTTGTCCCCTTTATATTAAGGATTTTCATGACTTGTAACTCAATTAAGCTTGGCTCGTTATCTTAACTCATTGCCAAATTGTGGCCTAACCACTCAATGTGATTTGGTCATATTATATATGACTAATTGTATCACACCATATTTAATCATCACAAGAACACATATGTACAATTTAGTAGGTCATAACCTACACCAACATTAGCCAATTTCCATGGCCATATTCAAGTGAATATGTATATTTTTATAACTCTTCATATTGGCTAGTCAAATGATATATATGTTTACTTTTATAAGCCTTCATATTGGCTAGTCAAATGATACATATAACAAAATAACAAAAGCCCTATACATGCCATTGAACAAAATAAGAGTATCTATATACCAAAGCTAGACAAGAAGATAATGTGTTGACTCTCCAACCGTCTCCCAATCTTCGCGAGTCCATGAGCTCTGTGAGATAGGGAAAAGAGAGGGGTAAGCATTTACATGCTTAGTAAGCCCGAATACCTGGAAAATAAACTTACCAATTAATTAGCATGCATCCATATTAGGCAATAAAACCAACAAGCATGAAATAGTTTCCCTATCGCATGCACTCAAACTGACAAGTTAGTTCCATAACGATACACCATGTAATTTGTCTTAGATGAGCTCATCATCCAACATTTTCATTTTCATATCTCATGTTAATCCCATTGAGTTTCTCAGAAGTCTCGATGGATTATCCATTTACCGTCAAGTCATATGAGCTATCATCTCACGTATGCACTCCCTCGAACCTCACATTTTACAGCGGGATTACCATTCCAGGCTAAATCCCTCGCAATGTAAACTCATAGGGTGATGTCGGGATTACTAGTCCAAGCTAAAACCCTTGTAGTGACAAACACTCGTAATGAGCTCGTATCTGAATTACCAGTCCAGGCTAAATTCAGATCCTAGTCGGATTACCCGTCCAGGCTAAATGCACAATGCACACATATTCTTAGGGAGGCTCGATCACTTAACGAACACCAGTCTGAGCTAGATCCTATCTATATTTAAGATCAATGGATTACCCGTCTAGGCTAAATCCTTTTTTGCAACACATGCAGGATCTTAAGTCATGTAAGCCATGGTTTATCCATCGAATTTCCCTTTTTACTTCAACCGGGACATTTATCATTATTTCATTATTATTAACATATTTCATGGATTTTCATGCCATTATTGTAACCAATTATCATACATTCATAAAACATGCAATTAGATATATTAATAGTTTACTTAGAGTTATTCAAACTTACCTGGTATCTGTTTCAGTTTTGGATCTTGGTTATCTTGAAACCTTTCGTTTTCCTCGATCGACCTCCGAATTTTGTTCCTCGGAGTCTATAACAATAAAAATGAATCATTAATAACTGACATTATTCTTTTCGAGTCTAAATTTCACCCCTAGACAAAATGACTGTTTTGCCCCTAACCTTTCATATTATTTACGATTTAGTCCCTAGGCTCGTATGATGAAATGCATGAATTTTATACATTACCCAAGCCTAGCCAAATTTTCTTTCCTCTTATGGAAGCCTACATTTTTCCTTTATTTCACATTTCTACCACATATTTTACACCTTTTGCAAAAAGGTCCTTTTTGGGGTTTTTCATGAAAATCACCTAGAAAAAGATGTTTAACACGCATCTAACTTTCATATTCCTCTATAAATCATCAAGGAATAAACATGTCACACACGGGTCACTTTACATACATGAACCCTAACTCAAAATATGGGTAAAAATAGAGAGAGTAAGTTACCGAGATTTCAAAAATACGAAGAACATTAAAAACGAGGCTTGGGAGCACTTACTATTGAGCTTGAAAAGTGAAGAAACTGTAGCTATGGTGGCTCTCAAATTTCGATAGCAAGGTGGAGAAGATGAGCTGATTTTTGGCTTATTTTCCATTTTATTTCATTAATTAGCCAAATGACCAAAATGCCCTCAAGCTATTTCTTTAAAATTTTATCCATACATGCCCATTTTTGTCCAAAAACTTAAAAATTGGGAAAATTGATCTTTAAGGACTTCTAATTAATAATCTAAAGCAATTTCAGGCAAATTGCTTTTAGAATTCAAGTTTTGCACTTTATTCAATTTGGTCCTTATTTCCAATTGGACACCTTACTCATAGAATTTCTTCATGAAACTTTAACACATGCATATTCTCATATTCTAGACCTCATAATAATCATAAAATAAATATTTTAACGTCAGATTTGTGGTCCCAAAACCACTGTTCTGACTAGGCCCTATTTTGGGATGTTACATTTCTTCCCCCATTTAGGGACTTTCGTCCTCGAAAGTCTTACCAGTAAACAGGTTCGGATATTGGCTTCTCATGGTTTCTTCTGGATCCCATGTAGCCTTTTCCACACCATGTCGATGCCATAAGACTTTTACCAAAGCCACATCTTTATTTCTCAGCTGTTTAACTTCACAAGCCAGAATCTTTACCAGTTCTTCACCATAGGTCATGTCCGGTCTAATTTCAATCTCCGCCGGTGAAATCACATGAGAGGGGTCTGATCGATATCACCTTAACATAGATACATGGAATACATCATGAATCTTTTCTAGTTCTGGTGGCAATGCCAAGCGATAGGCTAATCGTCCAACTCTTTCTGGTACAATAAATCGCGGACTCAGTTTGCCTTTCCAGCCAAATCTCAATACCTTTTTCCATAGAGATATTTTAAAGAATATTTTATCTCTGACTTGGAACTCAATCTCTTTTCTTTTCAGATCAGCATATGAATTCTTTCTATCTGATGCCGCTTTTAAGCAATCACGTATCACTTTAACCTTTTCTTCAATTTCCTTGATTAGATCAACTCCGTGAATCTAACTCTCTTTGAGTTCTGCCCAATACAATGGAGTTTGGTACTTTCTGTAATACAAGGAGCCATAAGGCGCCATCTTCAAACTCATTTGAAAATTATTGTTGTAGGTGAACTCTACCAATGGCAGGTATTTTTCCCAGCTGCCCTGAAATTCAAGGATGCAACATCGCAACATATCCTCAAGAATCTGAATCATCCGTTCAGACTAACCATCAGTCCGTGGGTGAAAAGCTATACTAAAACTCAAACTAGTACCCAACGGTTCTTGTAACTTCTTCCAGAATCTCGAAGTGAATCTCGGGTCTTTGTCTAAAATAATCGATAATGGTGCCCCGTGTAATCTCACAATCTTAGATATATACAAATCGAACAACTTGTCAAGTGAATAATTTGTCCTTACCGGAATAAAATAAGTCGACTTTGTCAACTTATCAACCACAACGCATATAACATCTTTCTTTTTTAGGGTTAATGGTAATCCCATCACGAAGTCCATAATGATTCTGTCCCACTTCCATTCAGGGACCATCACAGGCTATAGTAAACCAGAAGGTACTTGATGTTTAGCTTTGACTTGCTTACATATGTAGCATTTCGATACAAATTCGAAGATGTCTATTTTCATGTCGTCCTACCAGTACATTTTCTTCAAATCATTATACATATTGGTACTTCCCAGATGAATAGACAAATGGCTATCATGTGCCTCTTCTAAGATTTTTGGAATAATTTCATCGTCCCTTGGTACCCAAACTCTGTCTCTGAACATCAAGCATCCATCAGGACTAATCTGAAAATATGATTCATTGCCCGACTCACATTGAGCTCTTGTAGCTTGCAGGACATTGTCATTAGTCTGAGCATCATAAATTTCCTAAAGAAATGTCGGCCTAGCCCTTAGCTCTGACAAAACCAAACCATCTTTAAACAATGCCAATCAAGCATCCATAGCCCACAGTGCAAACAAAGATTTTCTGCTTAACGCGTTGGCGACCACATTCGCCTTTCCCAGGTGATAATCGATGATCACCTTATAATCTTTAATTAGTTCTAACCATCTCCGCTATTTCGGATTCAATTATTTTTGAGTCATCAAATACTTCAAACTCTTGTGGTCTGTGAATATATAGCAGGTCTCACCATATAAATAATGCCTCCAAATTTTCAAGGAAAAAATAATAGCAGCAAGCTCTAAGTCATGCGTCGGATAATTCTTCTAGTGTGGCTTCAACTGTCGTGAAGCATAGGCTATCACTTTGACATCTTGCACAAGCATACAACCTAGTCCATTTAAGGACGCATCATTGTAGACCACAAACTCTTTTCCCGACTCAGGTAATACTAAAATTGGAGCTTCAGTCAGCAATGTCTTCAACTTTTCGAAACTCTGCTGACACTTCTCTGTCCATTCAAACTTAATGTCTTTCTGTAACAACCTCGTCATTGGAGTCTCTATCATGAAGAATCCTTTAAAAAATATTCGATAGGAACCGGCTAAGCCCAAAAAGATTCTAACCTCGATTACATTTTTAGATAGTTTCCATTCAACGATGGCAGAGATCTTACTTGGATCAACTCGGATGCCATCACCTGAAACAATGTGACCCAAAAACCCTACTTCTTGGAGCCAAAATTCACTCTTGCTAAACTTAGCACACAATTATTTTTCCCGTAAAGTCAGCAACACAGTTCTCAGATGCTTCGTATGTTCTGTCTCATCCTTGGAATAAATCAAAATGTCATCAATAAATAAAACGACGAACTTGTCCAGGTATGACCGAAATATCCTATTCATTAGGTCCATAAATATGGTCGGTGCATTTGTTAACCCAAATGACATGACAAGGAATTCATAGGGACCATACCTCATTCTGAAAGCTGTTTTCGACACATCTGATTCCTTAACTCGCAACTGATAGTAGCCAGATCTCAAGTCTATCTTAGAGAACACAGTGGCTCCCTTCTACTGGTCGAACAAATCATCGATTCTTGGCAAAGGATACTTATTCTTAATAGTCACATTGTTCAGTTGCCGATAATCTATGCATAGCCTCATTGAGCCATCCTTCTTTTTTACAAACAATACGGGAGCACCCCAAGGCAAAAAGTTCGGCCTTGCAAAACCTTTATTCGTCAGTTCTTGCAATTTTACTTTTAACTCTTTCAACTCAGTTGGTGCCATCCTGTACGGAGCAATAGAAATAGGAGCTATTCCTGGCACTAGTTCAATACCAAGTTCTATCTCTCTATCAGGAGGTAGTCCGGGTAATTCTTCCGAGAACTTGTTTGGATATTCACATACTATTGGTACGGACTCAATCTTGAACTCCATTTCCTTAGTGTTCAATACGAAATCAAGGTAGGCTTCATGCCCCTTTCTCATATGTCTTTGAGTAGCAATTGATGTAATTACAACCGGCGGAGTATCCAACTCTCTTGAATCAACCTGTAGAATCTCACCACCTGGGCACTTCAACTCAATATACTTACTACCACAGTTTACAATTACATCATGCAGGGCTAACCAATCTATAATAAGTATTACATCAAACTCATAAAATGGCAATAACATAAGGTTAGCCAGAAAGTAATGACCATAAATTGTCAAAAGATAATTCTTATAGACTTTATCAACCAGGACTGACTTGCCTAATAGATTCGACACTCTGATTATAAATTCCATAGGTTCAATGGATGTATTCATGCTAGACACCAATCTCATGCAAATATATAAATGCATCGACCCTGGATTAATTAATGCAACAACACAAGTATTTAAAAGAGAAAAAGTACCCATGATGACGTCAGGAGCAGAGGCTTCCTCTCGAGTACGTATTGCATACGTTCTTGCCGGGGCTAGAGCCTCTGATTTTACAGTGTCTTTGGCCACAACTCGACTGCCACTAGCACTTCCAAGATATCTCGGAGGTCTACCTCGTGAAAAAGAGCACTCGATTTCTGGGGTACTTCCACTTCTTTATCGATTCGCTCTGGGCAGTGTCTGAGGAAGTGGTCAAGAGAACCACATCTATAGCACGCACCACTCTTCATCCGGCACTCTCCGAAGTGAAATTTATTGCAGCTTTTACACTTCGGCTTTTGGTCATCTACACTTCCTACACTAGTCACCATCGGGGAGGAAGACTTCTGATTACATCGTTTGGAGCCTCTCGCTCTACCCGAATATCCTACCGATGAAGTGGAGCGTTCACGTTGGCTCCTTGATTTTTTTGTGGGAAATGAGAGCGTCTTACCGTTGGATCTCTTGTTTGCAACTCGAGCTTCTCTCTTAGCTAGCTTCCTTTCATTATTGAATTCCTTGGCCTTCTTGGCCCGATCAGCTAATGCAACAAACTCTCCTATCTCAAGAATCCCAATCAATAGCTTGATTTCCTCATTTAGACCTTCTAGAAATGTTTGCATATTTTTTACTTTGTTTGAACCCATTCAATCGCAAATTGACTTAGCCTTATAAACTCCCTTTCGTATTCCACTATAGTTTTATTTCCTTATTTGAGTTCTAGGAACTCCTTTCGCTTCGAGCCTAAGAACCTCTGATTGATGTATTTCTTATTAAACTCCCCTTGGAAAAATTCCCAAGTAACGTTTTCCTTTGGTACCACTGAAGATACGGTCTTTCATCAGTGGTATACAGTATCCTTTAAGAGAGATACAACACATTTTAAACACTCCTCAGGTGTGCACGATAATTCATCCAACACTCGTGTAGTATTCTCGAGCCAGAACTCGGCTCGTTCAACATCATCATCAATCTTAGCTCTAAATTCTTTAGCCCCATACTTTCTAAGCTTGTCCACCGGGGCTTTACCAACTCTTACAACTATCATACCACGTGGCACTTCCTCATCAAGTCGGTTAGGGGCGGGGAAGGTCGTGGTATATTGGGGCGATTCCTCAAATAATCCCTAAACTATTTATCCATCATGTCAAAGAAGATGACTCTAGCCTCTTCCCGGCCTTCAAACATAGGCCTTCTACTACTAGTAGAAACAGCTCATTGTACGGAAGCTGGAGCATGGCTCTCGGCTCTCTCAGACTCATCTTGCGCTTGATTGGAAGATATTTACTATATTCAAAGACAATCAAACAGTTAGGAGATATCATATTATCAACATTCGTATAATGACATGTATAGCTAAACTCAATACACTCTACGGTAGTCTTAGAACTGACTAAACTTAGCTCTGATACCACTAAATGTAACACCCCTTACCCGTACCTGGGACCAGGACCAAGTACGAGGCGTTACCAGACATGTACTTGAACATTTCAGGAAACACGGGTTATAAAATTTTGTTCCATTTTGAACCTGATCAAACAACATCTTAGTGTCCCTATTATGGGCCTACGGGGCCCAAAACATACATTGAGAAAGGTCTGAGGCTAAACCGAGGACCTGAGAATGTTATTGAAAAATTTTCTAAGTTAAGCCTCACATGCCCATGTGGAGGCAATGCACAAGCTCGTGTGCTTTGGGACACGCCCGTGTCCCCTACCCGTGTAGAATTAATTGAATTTATTTTCTATTTCGAACCTACAGGGATTTTCATATGGCCAAGCACATGCCCGTGTCTAAAAACTCGAGCATTTTGTTTATGACATGAACATGCATTTAGGGGCAGACGACCAAGACACATGCCCGTGTGCTAGGCCGTGCCCTCCACATGGCTTTGTCTCTACTTGCGTGTTTACTACCATGCATTCTGACTTAATATTTTTAGGTGCAGGGGAAACACGGCCATTTCACACGCCCATGGGATGGTCCGTGTGTCACACACGGCCTAGACACATGCTGTGTGTTCACTCGTGTGAACCTTGTAGGCTATTTTCCAAGCCTTTGGTCACCCTCTAATATGAGTATCCACTTATAGTTTTCAATAACACTTGACATGGTCTAATTATACTCTTAAATGACCTTAATATGCCTCATTGCATGTAAACCTTGTCTCATCGGTTTTTATACATGCTAGGTTATCCCCTTTATATTAAGGATTTCCATGAATTGTAACTCAATTAAGCTTGGCTCGTTATCTTAACTCATTGCCAAATTATGGCCTAACCACTTCATGTGATTTGGTCATATTATATATGACTAGTTGTATCACACCATATTTAATCATCACATGAACAGTGGACCATAACATGCACAATTTGGTAGGTCATAACCTACACCAACATGAGCCAATTTCCATGGCCATATACAAGTGAATATGTATACTTTTATAAGCCTTCATATTGGCTAATCAAATGACACATATAATAAAATAACAAAAGCCTTTACATGCCATTGAACAAAATAAGAGTATCGATATACCAAAGCTAGACAAGATGACAGTGTGTTGACTCTCCAACCATCTCCTAATCTTCGTGAGTCTATGAGCTCTGTAAGAAAGGGAAAAGAGAGGGGTAAGCATTTACATGCTTAGTAAGCCCGAATAACTAGAAAGTAAACTTACTAATTAATTAGCATGCATCCATATTAGGCAATAAAACCAACAAGCATGAAATAGTTTCCCTCTCACATTCACTCAAACCAACAAGTTAGTTCTATAACGATATACCATGTAATTTGTCTTAGATCAGCTCATCATCCAACATTTTCATTTTCATTTGTCTTAGAAATCTTCTCTAGCATGAATAGCATATATCCTTAAAGGTGCTCGTGCCTCAGATCTAATTGTAATATCCTTGGTAGTACCTCGACTACCACAAACATTGCTAGGATGACGGGGTGGTTTGCCCCTCGAGACAGGATTACTCGAATTTAGAGCTGGTTCTATCTCCTTTTCAACTCTTTCTAGACAATCTCTAAGAAAATGCTCAAGTGAGCCACATTTAAAACAAGCTCTACTTCTAGACCGACATTCCTCATGGTGAAATTTGTTACAATGTTTACATTTCAGTTTGGGATTACCAACACTACCCACACTGGTCACAGATCGAGATGAAGACCTCGGGTTAGAACGTTGAGAGCCCCGCTCTCTTCCAGAATATCCTGTAGAGGTGGTAACACAATCATAATACTTCTTTAATTTCTTAGAAGCAAATGATTGTGACTTACTCATGGTTCTTTTTCCAGAAACTCGAGCCTTTCTTTCAGCTTGTCTTTTTTTCTTACTCAATTCCTCAACTTTGTAGGCTCGATCGGCTAACATCGTAAATTCCCTTATTTTGAGAATTTCAATCAACAATTTGATGTCTTTATTTAAATCCTCATCACAGTGTTTACACATCTTAACCTTGGTTAGAACCCATTCTCTGACATACTTGCTCAACCGAACAAATTTCCGTTCATACTCAGATAGAGTCATGTTTTCCTTGTTTAAGCTTTAGAAAATCTTTCTTTTTCTAATCCATAAATCTTTGACTCACATATTTCTTCCTGAATTCATCCAAGAAGAATTCCTATGTAACATTCTCTCTTGGTACCACTGAAGTTATGGTATTCCACTAATGATAAGCTGTATCTTTTAGCAGAGATACTGCACATTTCAAACATTCAGCAGACGTTCATAAAAAACCCAGATAGTACTTTCTAGCCAAAATCAACCTTTTCCAGATCATCATCTACAATAGCTCTAAATTCTTCTGCCCTATGTTTGTGGATTTTATCTATCGGAGGCTTACCAGTTCTAATAGGTTTAACACTTTGTGGTACATCGGGAACCGGTTGAGGAGCACATGGGGGAGGTTGTTGTACAGTAAGGTTTGTTCTTAGATACTAGGTAAACCATTCATTCATCATTTGAAAGAAGGCTTGTTTTTCCTCTTCACTTCGGCACTCAGACACGGGCCTTTCACTATCAAACACAGACGCAACTCTTTGAACTGAAGCTGAAGCATTGCTCTAAGCTTCCTCGGATTCAGCTTTAGCTCGGTTGGATGGCATTACTATATGAAAAACACATTTCAAATGATCAGGAGTATCACACTATCATAATTTATATAATGACATGTATAGCTAAATTTGTGTTCTCTACGTCAAATTCGAGAATTGACTAAACCGTAACTCTGATACCACTAAATGTAACACCTTTAACCTGTATGTTTCATCAGAACAGTGTTTCAGAGCATTACCGAAGCATTCAAAACATTTTACAACTAATCATGTAAATTACTATTCATTCACTGAGATCATTCAAAACGTCCCTTAATTGGACCCTCGAGGTCCAAGACGAGCATTAGAATTAAGTCGGGACTCAATCGAGAAACTCATAAAATTTTTTGAGACATTTCAAAAATCTTCCAAAGTAGTAGGGCTCACACGCCCATGTGGTCAAGGGACATGCCTGTGTGGTCAGTCCGTGTATTACATACATCCGCGTCCCTAACCCTGTAATTCTCTGAGTTTTAAGGCAAGAAGAAATTGAAGTCACACAGCCAAGTCACACGCCCGCATGCTAGATCATGTGACGAATTTAATTTTTGAAATTTAGGTGCAGTTTTCACACGGCTGTGTAACACGCCCGTGCCCAAGGCCGTGTCAACCACACGGCTAAGACACACGCTCGTGTTTCTGCCCGTGTGCCCAATTCTGAGCATTTTACTTCTTATTTTTAAGATGTAGGGGGCACACGGCTGGACCACATGCCCACGGGACAAGTCGTGTATCACACACGGCCAAGACACACGCCCGTGTGTTTGCCTATGTGGACAAAATAAGGCCATTTCCTAGCCTCATTTGTCACAAAAAACTCACCATTTTCTTGCACCAAAACATACAAACACATTCCAACCATTTCAGGCATTCAATTAAGGCAAATTTCCATCATTCGACATAGCATACCATTACATGCATATGTGTTTATAAACTTACCTTGGATTAACTTGGGCATTAATGTCATTTGATCACATATACATAACATATCACATATGAATATAACATCATAACCTACTTAATCATACCAAAATAAGCCATTACTAGCCATTCCAATGGCTAGGTTACAAACCATCATTATCAAGCTACTAATGGTCAAGTTGTCCTATACATGCCATTATACCAAAATTATTTTACTATATGTACCCAAAATGACTAGTTGATAGTGTGAAGATGCTCTAGTAATCTCCAACCCTCGTGAGCTTTTGAGCACTATAAAATAGGGGAAAAATAAAACAGAGTAAGCATTACACGCTTAGTAAGTTCGAATAAAGAAAATAAACTTACCAATCCCGTTTATTAAATCTAAGCAGACAATAACAAGTTTTCCATCCATTTGGCTAAATTGCCTAAACACATGCATCCAATCAAACATGTTAGTCACAAAGTTTACATGTACATCAAGTAAGGATAGATGAGCTCATCATACATTATTCTTTCAAGGCAATATCATTTCATCTCATAATTCTCATGCCATGTCAAGAGTTTTATGCCCATTGAATCATTGAAATTCTGATGGATGCTTAAGTAGTACACTTGAGGTGTACGATTCCATAATCCTTCAATTTTTATTCAATGGTACCCATTAGGGCACTTAATTAAAGACACACTCTCGAGCCACATACCAAACAACAAGATTACCAGTCCAGGCTAAATCCTTTATATAACGTATGCTCAAAGAGTTCAATTAGGATTACCAGTCCAGGCTAAACCCTAATCGTAACGTATACTCGAGAGGTATTATATCAGAATTACCCGTCTGAGCTAAATCCTTTCTATAACAAGGTCAATAGGATTATTCGTCTGAGCTAAATCCCATCCGCAACAAATGCAGTACCTTATTCATTTCGGGTAAGCGCATATATTCATCGGAATTCAATATTCAATCGGGACTTAACCCTTTTTCACCACATCAAGCATATATTAATTCTCTCATATTAGCATTCGAGTAATGTACATCAGTATAAATCACATTTCATACAATACAACATTCAATTAAACATATTACATGCCCAATTAAGTTACACGAACTTATCTCGACACTTGTTCGTGTTAGAAATCTACTAATCCCAAACCTTTTCTTTTCCTCAATCTGACCTCGAATTAGTGTTGTCTGGATCTATATAAATGAATTTAATCATCAATTTCACACATTTCATATTTAAATGGACTCAATTTATGTCCTAGGCATAATTACTATTTTGCACCTAACTTTTCCATCAATTTCAATTTCGTCCCTAGGCTTAGAAAATGAAACTTGTGCAATTTAATCCCTATTCCAAGCCTAACAAAAATCCCATTACAAATTTTCTAGCACATTTATTCATAAAAAATTAGAATTTTTCATCTAATTTCACAAGTTTACATTTTAGTCCCCAAATCATGTTTTCATCAAAAATCACTTTGTAAAAGTTGTTTATCTATCAACAACATTTCATTTTCTACCATAAATTTTAATTTTTAGCATTTAAATCATTGTCCCATTTCCCATACTTCGATAACTTTTCAAATTAATCTTTCAAATAGAGAGATTAAGCTATCCCGGTTTCAAAAATACCAAAATTACTAAAAATGGGACAAGAAAACTTACCCAATTAGGCCTTGAAAGTTTCTTCTCTCTCTCCTAGGGTTTCCATGTGTTTTTAGGTTGAAGATGATGAGAAAATAAGATGATATTTTCTTTTCATGTTTTAATTATTTAAGTATTTTGTAATTTCCAATTTAGTCCGTGCCCTTTTTCTATATTTCCATGGATGAATCACCAAGAATCTACATACTTTTTTTAATGGTCTAATTACCATATAAGGACCTATATATTTGAATTCCATAGCTATTTGATCCTTATAGCTACTAGAATTCAACTTTCACATTTTATATGATTTAGTCCTTCTTGTAATTAAACCCTTAATCGATAAAATTTTCGTATCAACATTTTCACATGACATGCCTATTATAATATGAATCATCTAATAAAATAAAAATATATTTTTGGGTCAGATTTGTGGTCCCAAAACTACTGTTCCGATTTCACTGAAAATAGGTTGTTACAATGAAACGTGGCAATTGGTTTCTTGTTCTCGAACAAGCAATTAATCATAGTCATTTTTTGACAATGATCATATTAATCATTAAGAAGACAGAATGATAACAATGAGATAAAATAAGATTGTATTGAGTGAACAAATTTAACTCAAAGTAATCAAAGATATCATATGAGGGTAACACACACATGACGAGGTCATTGGACAAAGAAGTTGGATGAATTGCTTTCCTAGAGAGTATACATTAAGGAGTTTTCAATCATGGTACTTCTTGTGGACTGAATCTATGGTTAAGTAATTGCAAATTATCAGAATGATACTTCTGGACATAATTGCAATTACTAAAGGTTAATTGTATATGTTTGATTTGTAATAGCCCGGTTTTAGCTAAATCAAAATAGTGGTTTCAGAATCATAAATTCAAGGTCAAAAAATTATTTTAATATTATTTTTGGTGTTTATAGCATGTGAATATGTATGTGTGAAAATTTCGTGAAATAATTTTAGCGTTTGAATGCTTAATTTGACGAAAGGACTAAATCGCGTAAAATAAAAAAGTAGCATGCTATAAGTTAAGAGTGTCTATTTGCTATGGTTTATTAATCTAAATGCCGTTATAATGTTATTAAACCATTGATAGTGGGAATGGACATAAATGGGCTTATATTAGGTGACTTAATAATGGTTTCATTAAGGTTAAATGTGTAATTTAATTTATTAAGGTAATTAAAATAAAACAAAGTTAAAATATCAACTTCATTCATCTTTGTTAATCAAAATTGAGAAAATAAAACAAGGGTTTGAAGCTTTCATGCATTCGGCACCTTGGTAGCTAGATTAAGGTATGTTCTCTGTTCGGTTTTTGATGATTTTTACGTTTTTGAGATCGTTGCTTAGTAATCTAGCTAGCCCGTACCCTAATTTCTGAATTTTTTTGATGAATTTGTGAGTTTCCATTGATGATAGCTTGATGTTTTTGAATGTTGATGATGGAAAATGAATAATTTTTGATAGATTAATATGTTTTATTAAGTGATTTTTAGAGAAAATAGAAATTAGGGATTAAATTGTGAAAAGATAAAAATATGGGTTTGAAATGTGAAAAAAATGTGAAATATGGATGGATAAGGGTACTATAGTAATTCCACACACATGGGTTTGAATTGAATTGGTGTAATTTTGTGTTTATTGAAATAAACACTAAATTGTAAGAAATGTGAAAGTTTAGGGCCAATGTGTAAATTTGCTTAAATATTTGTTTTTGGAGTCAATTGAATGAATCAATGAATAAATGAGTTAATTTTGAATTCATATAGATCCTGAAAGAAAGAAATCAGATTTAGATCGGGGGAAATCGAAGGTTATTGAATAGTTGACCCGATACGTCAATTACTAATACGAGGTAAGTTCATATGCAAATAAATACTTTTAAATTGATTTTTAAATATTCATTTGCCATTGAATTGCTATGAATATCGAACGAGCAATTACGAGAAAGAATCGATGAGGTTATGATATCCGAAAGTCCCGTACGAACCCTAAAAATAGTATAGGATACGAATGTCATGACATTAGCGTTTTTGAGATGTGATTACATGTAAGACCATGCTGGGACATTGGAATTGTATTGTGATTACATGTAAGACCATGTTTGGGACAATGAAATCGTTATATGTTTCGTGTAAGACCCTGTCAGGGACAGTGGCATCGATATGTGATAACATGTAAGACCATGTTTGAGATATGGCATTGTATGAGCTTTATGTGATTTCCGAGTATCCTTAACAATTCCGAAAGGTTCAACAGGCAAAGTCAAGTCGAGAAAGAATGTGTGAAAGATTTAAGTGACTCAGGTAAGTACGAGGTTCATACAAGTATTGAAAAGGGAAGTATTTGATGAACTCATTTATGAAATTGAATATGTATACATTTGTGAAGGTTTGTAAGCTTATATGTGTTTATTCATAAATTTATTATTTGATGGAAATGATGTTGATTCATGAGATGGTTTTATTTGTATATGGCTTACTAAGCTTTTAAAGCTTACTTTGTGTGTGCTTTCCCTATTTTATAGATTATCGAAGCTAGCTCGTACATTAGGGATCATCGGGAATCGTCATCATACTATTGACTACTTGTTGGTACTTTTGGATGCTTGTAAATATTGTTATATGGCATGTATAGGCTAGTGAGTTGATGATAAGTTTTGACATATGATATTAGCCATGTGTGTTGGCTTGTGAAATGATGTAAATGTTGGTGTGTATGGCCATTTACGTTGGTTTGATTTTGAGATGATGAAATGGTACGTTTTGAAGCATGAAATAGATGATATGTTGATGAAGAAATGCATTTAGAAGTTATGTAAGTTTGATGATTTTGGCATATTGATTTGGTATGTTTTGGCTATGAATTTGAGTAGTTAAGAGGATGGTTTATAAAAGCCGTGAGTGGAACATAGGCTAGCACATGAGTGTGTGGCCGGCCATGTGACCCAAGTCAGTAACCCCTCTAATTTTTCCACGGCCATGGCACACGGGCGTGTCTCCGGCCATGTGGTGCAAGTCAGTATTTATGCCCTGTTTCCACACAGCCTGTGACATGGGCGTGTCTGGTGGTTGTGTGAGGAACACGGGCGTGTGAACCCTTTATGCATGAAAATTTTATAAGTTAGCCAAAATTTTCAAATGTTATCGGTTTAGTCCCGAACCTCTTTCAAGCATGTTTTAAGGTCTCGTAGAGCCTTATAAGGGACAATGTGATTATATTTGATTGAGCTTTATGTGATAATGGATTTATGTGTGAGAAATGTATGATTTGTGTTGTGATTCGATCGGTAATACCTTGTAACCCTAATCCAACGATGGACACGGGTTAGGGATGTTACATGATTGGTCCCTCTACTAGTTCAACAAAAGCTTCACTAGGCTGCATTTGAATCAGAAGAAAATTCTACGACTTTGGAAAAAAATTAATTGAGTCGATTTATTTGATGGAAAATTAAATTAGGTAGTCGTGAGAATTGTCCAATTTGAAAATTTGATTACAGAATTTTCTTAAAAAATTAATTTGGAAAATCTTAATGATTTTTGGGAAAATTAATTTTGATCAAGTAAAATTAAATTAATCAAATTAATTAAATTTAATATGACATTTTTAGAAATTAATCTTGAAGCCAGATAATTGGCCCAATGTGTAATTTAACTTGAAAATTAGACTTGATATTGAAAATTAGACCTGTGAACCCAAAACTAAGATCGAGACCCAAAAAGTGGTCAAATCAAGCCTAGTGTGTGAAACATGGTCGACGGTTCAACCGATAGCTGGACTGGATCGATCTGGCCATCACTAGGCCCAGATTGAATTGACAACAGTCGAATTGGCTTAGGGTGCCATGAGGGTGTCTCATTTGCGATGGCACCATAAGGTATCCTGGTGCCAATAGTGGCAATGGCAGCATTCCGATGGCCGACAGGTGGTCGTGGCGGTAGTTCTTCAATGGTTGAGCAGTGGGAGAATTACACTCGTATTGGGTCTCTACCGGATAATTTGATTTCAGATTAACTATTCCAAAAATAATATTATTTTAACATATTTAATATTTAATTTAATTTAATTTAATTTAATACTTATCTTGAGAATATATTATTAATTTAATATTAAAGTGATTATCTTAATATTAAATTAAATTTAATATTTATCTTATAGATAGATATTTTATTAATTAAATAGATTTAATATTAAATTTAATCTAATACTTATCTTGATTAGTGTTATATTAATTTAATATTAAAATGAGTAAGTTTATTCATAGTTGAACTCTCTAAACTCTCCTTATATAAAGAGAGCCTTGGGTTATTATTTTTCACACACTTAAATTCAACACAAAGTTGTAAAGAGAAAATTCCCTTAAAGAAATTATTTCAAAAAATTTCTAGAGATATTTTTCTTATTTACAACTAGACCTAAAAGTTTAGAGAAATTATGAAATTACCCTACAAGTAATTTTGTGGTAAATTTTCTGATTCAAAGCGAGCCCACACTCGGTAGACATGAACTTGAGGATAGAAGAGAAGACTACCCAGTCGAAGCGTTCATTCTAGACGAATTGAAAAGGTACAATTTTGATTAAGTCTTTATTACTTTAGATATCACAATCAAGTTCTTGTTTTGGAAAAAAAAATTAAAACTCAAACTTTTCCTTAAACTTATTTTCCATTTGTTTTCCAAACCCATTTTCCAAAAATAATAATATCATTTACCAACATGGCAAGACACACACACATTCAACATAACCATCACACATATTTAGCTTAGTTACAAAATCATTAATGCCATCAATTCAAACTTAACATAAGAGACACCATCTACTAACCACTAAGTTAGGTACATGCCAAACTATAACTAAGACCAAAAGAGCAACACAAACATTGATTAAGCTGAGAGGAGAGTCTTAGATGTTGTTAATATATCACAGGCTCAACAGAACATGTTCGTAAACTTTGCACGAAAACAAAGAAATCCACATGTTGAGCAAGAAGCTTAATGGTAATAACATAATTTGGAATCAAAACATTAAAACATTAAGTAATAAAGCTCGCTAACAACATTTAATACTAAACAACAAGTCTAAATCAACATCTCAATACTATTTGATTTCACTATACCGTGCTATCTTTAGACATTACACTAACTATGTTTATAATCTTTCTCCAATATAACTTAACTACCATAGATAAACTAATTTGATAATTCCTTATACGTATAAATACACTTCATAGTTAAGATTCATAATGTCATTAGATCATTTCTCATTTTCATCTTTATATCAGATTAAAAGTATAGTTCTTTGTCTCAAAGTGATCATATTTCATGAATATAATTAAACCACATATCATATTCATTATCATCCCCTATTAAGTTAATATAGAATAAAGGATGGATACATAGATTAATCCCTGACATTCCATAATATGCACATAAGTGCTGATTGAGCATTAATGTATTGATCCCCCTTAAAACTTTGTAGTATATTATGCATCGAAATGCCAAAATGATATGCACTGAAGCGACAAAATGGTATGCATCGAAGTACCAAAATGTTCCCACCAATAAACACAAAAATCCTATGGTATACCAACTATACTTGAGCTTTATCCGATATCGTTAATAAGACAAATCTTTATTATCATTTCTCATTAACATGCATTTCAATCTAAGAGTAATCACAATAACATTACAGTTCACGACAAAGTATTATATCAATTTCATACAATTTCTTATAAACCAGTGCAATAATTATCAATAAATCTCCAACTCAATATCATATAAAGCACATTCACTTACCTTAGTCACTAAGCATATCTTAAGATTGATACTTACCATTGATGAAATAGAACAAACAATAATATCATGAAATGAAAGCATATTAAGTTAGCACAAACCGTATTAACTATCCGTTTATTGCCTTCTTTTTCCCTTTCGCCTTTGAGGTACAACATAGTCTTTAACTACGTACAATAATTTTGATATAAGGAAAATGTCAATTTCTCATCATCAAACATATATAACTTGTAATTAAAGCATGTTACGCACATTTTCACTTAGGTTCTTTTTTAACTCTAATGTCTAAAATTCATGTATCTTTCAACTTTCCCAATTGAATCAAAATCTGATTTCATTTCCCAAAGTTCTCATCTTTTTCACATAGGTCCCTAATAACTCATCAATAGCTTCATTACAAAAACCTAATCAAATTTTACCTCAACATCACCCACTTCATATCTAGCTTGCTCCTCACATAAACTAAGCCTAACAACTAAACATTTGATGGTTTCAAGCTCAATTTCTCTTTGTTCTCATCAATGGCATCTTAAGCTAACTTCCACAATTAAAAAAATCTAAACATTAGGTTGGTTATATCAAGCTTCCTAGGTTAACAACCCATAAAAATCTCAAATAAAAAGCTTGCTTGCCTTAAGGAATGGTGGATGTCACACTCGGATTTCCTTAAGAACTCGAATTTAAAGGAGCTTTGGAAGTTAATTGAGCAAAATAGTGAGTTGGCGGACTCTACTAGGAATTTTGGAAAACTTTGTGATTGTTGGGCAAATAATTGGATTTCAATTCTGATTTGGGTAGTTTGGAACTGGTTGGTTCCTCAGTGGGGGATAATGATGGATGGCTTAGGTGGGCTATGGAGACTGTGCTAAATTAGGATATATATATGTGTGTGAAGGGGAAATGAATTCTTCTCAATCAGTTTATAACTTTCTTCTTCCTTGCATCGTCTTTTTTGATTGTTTCTATAATGACCCAAAATTCACGGGCAACGGAAAAGTGAGTTATAGGGCTTCCGCCTTAGTGAAATAAGTTCGAAAATACTTATTAGAAATATTTATGAGTTTAGTAGAGTGTCTAATTAGGTTTTAATTAAGTGAATTTAGCTTAATTTAGAGAAATTAGTAAAAAGAACTAAATTAAATAAGGGGTAAAATTTTAATTCTAAAGTAATAGAAAATAAAAAGGATTAAAATGGTAATTAAACCATTTACAAAAGATTAGGCGCCATATGCATTAAAAAATCAAGATTTTATTATTATTATTAATTATTAGTATGGTTTTATATTATTATTATTATTATTAAGTTAAAGATATTTATTAATTAAATAATTAATTTATGAATTTTTTGTTTGACAAACAAATTGAATAATGACAATTGTAATAAAAATATTGGTACATTTGTAATAAATAGATACATGTACACTTGTAATAAAATAATTAAGTTACTTAATATTAAAGTAAAAGATATTTGTTAATTAAATAATTAAATTATTAAATACTTGTGTGAATAAAATAAAATAAAATAAATGGTGACAAATGTATGGTATTGATGGCGTACACTTGTGTATATAATTAAATGCTTAATAGATATTTAAAATAAATATATTATAATATATGTTAATTAAGTAAATAAAAGAATAAAAGATTGAAATAAAAAGAAACAAAAAAAAGAAAGAACAGAGACATTCGAAACAGAGCAGGAAGAAAAGGGAAAAGAAAAGAAAAAGGAAAAACTAAGAGTTTAAGGTTTAAAGCTTTGATTGGTAAGTCATTTAAGTCCTTTCTATTTAATTTTGATGTTTTAGAAGTCTTAAAATAAGGTTTTGATGAAACTAATTTGATAGTTTCAAAATTTAAAAGCTTTTAAACATAGTTCATGTTGAAGAAAAAGAAGAATTAGGGATTTAATTGAATGAATTTTAAGTTAGAAATTGAAAAATGGATTAAATTGTAAAAGAAGCTATAAGTTTTGTGTTTTAGGAAATTAAATTGAAAGAAATTTTAAATTAGGGTTTTATAATGAACATTAGATCGTTAGGGTGAACATGGAAGGAAATTGAGTAGAAATGAAGTATAAATTAAGTTAAACAAATAAAAGAGTTAATTAGGGTTAAATGAGAATTAGGGAATAAATTGAATAAAAATTCAATTAATTATTAAATTAATGTTGTAATTAATAATGTACATTGTTATTATTATTTTTATTCGTAGCTAAAGGATAATGAGGCATCAACATCCAGAGGAAAAGAAAAGATCATTGAGGAGTAAACTCGTGTTTCGGGTTTGTATTACTATAGCTCAAACTATTTATTAAATGTATATTGAATTTATAGTTATGGAATAATTAAGATAAGGTAAGTATTATATTTAAATTTAAATATAAGTATGTGTGAAAATTAAATTGTATATGAATTAAGATAATAGATATTTGAATTGATTGAGTATTGAAAATTTTTGTGTAAATGAAATTGAAATTAGAAAAGTAAAATAATACCCTATTAACTTGTCGGACTAGATTTGATACAAATGGCATGCCATTGGATTTGTGATGTGATGAGGAGATTGTAGTTCGGCCGAGAAGATGTTTCTGTTATTTTATACTTCGGTTTATCCGAAGAGGCAATTAATGCCTCACTGGTGTGTTATGGAGGATTTATAATATTCCGGGTGTGTTTGGGTTGGATATTCTGGTGTGTTTGGGTGGAATCTGCGTATCTGTCAAAGTCCGAGCCTTGTTAATAGGGTAAATAATTGAAATGAAATTTTGAAAATGAGATTATTTGTTTTGGCACTATTGAAAAGTATGAGAAAGAATGTATGAACTAAATTATAAATTGAGTTGGTATGAGATAAAAAATATTATGAATTTAAGATTTATGAAGTAATATAATTATATATATAATTAGTTTAAAAAAATAAAAAAATAAACAAAAATTTTATAGTTGATGTTTGTAATTTATTAATGTTAAATAGTCTTGATTTATAGTAATACCACTGAGTATGAAATACTCAGCGTACGGTTGTTTCCGTGCGCAGGTTATTAGAGTTTCGGATTCGATCTAGCATCCAAAACAAGCCCGACTCCAACAAAAATATTTTGTTGATGTATTTCTTCCTTTTGTTAAGTGGCATGTACTAGGTAGTTGCATATAAATTATATGTATACATTAAGTTAAATGATTTTGGTTGTATATAAATGATTATAATGTTTTGGATTATGAATATGATATAAAGTTATGAAATGGTAGATTTGGTATTAAATAATTGAAATGAAATAAATATTATTAATTATACATATATACTAACATGTTATATTGTTTAAACTAAGGTATTAAATCATTATTTTGATATAAATTGGATGTAATTGAGTATACTTAATCATTGGTTGGAGTATTGGTATTGGTTTGTTTTTGAGTTTAAAGTTTGCAGGGGGTTTTATGTAAAAATAAGCAGAAATGTTGTCAAAATTTAAAAAAAAAATAAATTACGAAAAAAATAAAAAAATTTTGGAGAATTTGAACAAGTTCTGTTTCACTTTTAAATTTATGTTTTGGTTTCGAGCGTCTATTATTAGGACTTAACTATTATATTATACTATGAATATTATTTATTTGTGAATTATTTTGTAAGTTGTCTGATATGTCTGGTAATGCTTCGTAATCCTATTCTGACGACGGTTTGGGGTTAAAGGGGTGTTACAACTATTGGTATCAGAGCTATCAGGTTTAGCCGATTCTCGGGCTAAATCGAGCTCGAAAGTGAGTCTAATAGTACATGCCACTTTTGAGTCAAAATTGAGTCGGGATTTTTGGATGCTGACCTATTTTTTTGTTTTTATTTTATAGATAAAAGATGTCAGATGAAAGAATAGAAGATACCGATCAGGAAACGTATACTGGTGATGAAGAGTCGTATGGATTAGATGAAACCGAGTCGGTAACACCTAGCATAAATCCTGTAAGAAATCAACCTCCTAGAGCAGAAAGAAGAAATGATAGAGATAATTCTGATATATGGAGAAAAATTGCCAATGCACTACAAAGAATAGCAGAAATTGTTCCTGCTACGACTTCAGTTCCAACTCAAAGACAGGCCCAGATAAAGGAATTGAGAAAGTATGGTGCCACTGAATTTATGGGTCTGAAAGGAGTCTATCCGTCTGTAGCTGAAAATTGGATGGAATCGACTAAAAGAATTTTACAACAATTAGATTGTACCCCCCGAGAGTGTTTGATTTGTGTTGTATCGTTGCTACAAGAATAAGCTTACTTATGGTGGGAATCAGTGGTTCGACATTTACAGAGAACCAGATAACTTGGGATCTATTTCAGAAAGAGTTTCAAAAGAAATATATCGGAGAAATGTATATCGAAGACAAGAAACAAGAGTTTCTAACGTTACAACAGGGTGACATGTCAGTAATAGATTATGAGAGAGAATTCTCGAGACTCAGTAGATATGCCTCAGAGTTTATTCCAACTGAAGCAGACAGTTGTAAGAGATTTTTACGGGGTCTGTAAGATGAGATCAAATTGCAGTTGGTATCTCAACGTATTAATGAAATGGTAGACTTGATTGAGCGAGCTAAAATGGTAGAACAAGTGTTGGGTTTCAATAAAAAGACTGAAAGTGATCGACCAGCTGGGAGACGAACAAGAACTAGCAGTTCGAATCCTCAGCCGAAAAGACCAAAAGAATCTCAGAGTGATTGGAGATTCAGTTTTAGATCAGACAGAAGTGGAAGAAACAGGGGTAAATAGATGACAATATCTACTGGTAGTGTGAGAGGTCCATCCCGAAGTATAGAAATTCCAGACTGTGAGCACTGCGGAAAGAAAAATTTAGGGAAATGTTGGAGGATAACTCGACGATGTTTTCGATGTGGGTCCACAGATCATTTCATCCGAGATTGTCTGAAAGGTGAAAGTGCCACACCTGCAGTATCTCAAAGATCAGTACCTACTGTTCGTGGCAGAGGATCTAGTAGGGGTGGTTCGGGTTCTGTGTCTAGAGGTGGAGGTGTCAGAAGAAACAGTGATATAGTTACACAACCGTCAGAGGCCAGAGCGCCGGCCAGAGCGTACGTAGTCCGGACCCGTAAGGAGGGCGATGCACATGATATTGTTACAGGTATATTTCTATTGTATTCTGAGCCTATTTATGTTTTAATTGATCTGGGTTCGTCACACTCATATATAAATTCAAAACTAGTTGAATCGAGGAAGTTAGAATCTGAAATGTCTAGAGTTTCTATAGAAGTGTCTAGCCCTTGGGACAAACGGTGTCAGTAGATAGAGTATGTCGGAGGTGCCCATTAATAATACATGATAAAATGTTTCTTGTGGACTTGTTAATCATGCCTTTTGGTGATTTTGATATCATTTCTATATGAACATGGGGTAGTTTTGGATTGCTATAAAAAGAGGTTTAGTATTCAGATAGAAAATAGGGATAGAATTGAAGTGAACGGCATCCGTACCAGTGGTTCGACACGTATTATTTCAGCAATGAAGGCTAATAAATTACTACAGCAGGGTTGTCCAGCATACTTGGCATAAGTTATTAAGTCTGATTCAGTTGGGAGTCAGTGCTGTCAGATTAGGACTGTATGCGAGTTTCCAGATGTATTCCCAGAAGAATTACCGGGCTTACCACCTAACAGAGAGGTTGAATTTGCTATTGAGGTGTATCCGGGTACAACACCAATTTTTATACCTCCATATCGAATGTCGCCCACTGAGTTGAAAGAATTGAAGGTGCAGTTACAAGATTTACTAGATCGTGGATTTTTTAGACCAAGCATTTCACCTTGGGGAGCTCTAGTGTTGTTTGTTAAAAAGAAAGATGGTTCTATGCGGTTATGCATTGATTATCGACAGTTGAATAAAGTGACGATCAAGAACCGGTATCCGTTGCCTCGTATAGATGATTTGTTTGATCAGCTTAAGGGAGCTTTAGTATTTTCAAAAATTGATTTGAGATCCGGGTATTATCAGCTGAAGGTGAAGGAAAGTGATGTGTCTAAAACTGCCTTCTGTACTCGTTATGGCCATTATGAATTTTTGGTAATGCCATTTGGATTGACCAATGCCCCAGCTGCTGTCATGGATCTGATGAATCACATTTTCTAGTCGTATTTAGATCAGTTTGTGGTGGTTTTCATTGATGATATATTGGTATATTTGAAGACAGAGGCAGAACATGATCAGCATATTCAGATAGTTCTACAAATTTTGCAAGAGAAACAGTTGTATGGAAAGCTTAGTAAATGTGAATTCTGGTTATCAGAGGTTGTATTTTTAGGACATGTAGTATCTGCTGACGGGATTAGAGTTGATCCAAAGAAGATCGAAGAAATTGTTCAGTGAAGGCGCCAAAGAATGTATCGGAGGTGCGCAGTTTTCTCGGTTTAGCTGGGTATTACAGGAGGTTTGTAAATGGATTCTCGAAGATAGCACTACCAATGACTAAACTACTACAGAAGAATGTTCCTTTTATCTGGGATGATCAGTGCCAGAAGAGTTTTGAGACTTTGAAACAAATGTTGACAGAGCCACCGGTATTAACATTACCAGAGCCGGGGAAAGATTTTGTCGTGTATAGTGATGCTTCTCTGAGCGGTCTAGGCTGTGTATTGATGCAAGAAGGGAAGGTCGTAGTTTATGCATCTCGACAGTTAAAACCACATGAACATAATTACCCGACGCACGACTTGCAGCTAGCTGCAGTAATTTTTGCTTTAAAGATTTGGAGGCATTACCTATATGGTGAAAAATGCTACATTTACACGGATCATAAAAGTCTTAAATATATTCTATCGCAGAAGGAGTTGAATTTAAGACAAAGACGATGGATCGAGCTTCTAAAAGATTATGATTGTGTTATAGACTATCATCCGGGAAAAGCAAATGTGGTTGCGGATGCATTGAGTAGAAAAGATGCAATTGAATTATGGGAAAGGTTTGCTCGGCTCAGTATTAATGATGATGGGAGCTTGTTAGCTGAGTTAAGGGTTAAGCCGATGATGTTTGATCAGATTAGAGCAGCTCAGATGAAAGATGATAGATTATTGAAGAAAAAAGAAATGGTTCAGGATGGTACAACCAAGAGTTTTAGTATTGACGAGCATGATTGTTTGAGGTTTCAAAACCAGATTTGTGTTCCAGCTACTTCTGAACTAAAAGAGTTAATTCTTCGAAAAGCACATGATAGGGCTTTTTCTTTGTGCCCTGGGGGAACAAAGATGTATCGTGATTTACGAGAATTATATTGGTGGCCAGAAATGAAGAAAGACATAGTTGAATATGTCAATAAATGTTTGACATGTCAGAGATTAAAGACAGAACATCAAGTTCCTACCGGATTGCTTCAGCCTATTAGTATTCCTGAGTGGAAATGGGATCGTATCACAATGGATTTTGTTACGGGATTGCCACTGTCGGCGAGCAAAAAGAATGCTATTTGGGTAATTGTTGATCGACTTACCAAATCCGCTCACTTTATAGCAGTCAGAACAGATTGGTCATTGCAGAAGCTTGCAGAAGTGTATATTCGGGAAATTATTAGATTACACGTTATTCCGATGTCAATAATTTCGAATCGAGATCCTCGATTCACATCGAAGTTTTAGAGACAGTTACATGAATTGTTGGGTACTAGAGTTAGTTTCAATACAGCCTTTCATCCGCAAATCGACGGACAGTCCGAACAGGTAATTCAGATATTAGAAGTTATGCTTCGGGCTTGTATTATTGATTTTGAATCAGGTTGGGAACGTTATTTGCCATTAGCTGAATTTGTCTATAATAATAGTTTTCAATCTAGTATACAAATGGCCCCGTATGAAGCATTGTATGGTCAAAGGTGTAGATCATCGGTATGTTGGACAGAATTGAATGAAAGAAAAGTGATTGGGCTGAAATTGATTCAAGAAACAGAGGAAACAATTAAAAAGATCAAAGACAGATTGAAGGCGACTTTCGACAGACAAAAGTCTTACGCCGATTTGAAACGTCGAGACATTGAATATTCAGTCGGAGACAAGGTATTTCTTAAAGTTTCCCCATGGAAGAAAGTATTGAGATTTGGTCGGAAAGGTAAATGAAGTCCACTGTTTATTGGGCCGTATGAGATTATGGAAAGAATTGGGCCTGTTGCCTACCGACTAGCTTTTCCTATAGAATTACAGAAAATTCATGATGTTTTTCATGTTTCGATGCTTCGGAGATATAGATCAGATCCTTCCATGTTATTCCTACTGAAAATATTTAAATTCGGTCTGATTTGACATATGAAGAAGATCCGGTTTAGATATTAGCTCAAGAAGTAAAAGAGCTGAGAAATAAACGGGTTCCTCTAGTAAAAGTGTTATGGAGGAGTCATAGTGTGGAAGAAGCGACTTGGGAACCGGAAGAAACGATGAGAGCACAATATCCTCATCTATTCTCAAGTAAATTTCGAGGACGAAACTTTTTAAGGGGGAGAAATGTAATGACCCAAAATTCACGGGCACCGGAAAAGTGAGTTATAGGGCTTCGGCCTTAGTGAAATAAGTTCAAAAATACTTATTAGAAATATTTGTGAGTTTAGTAGCGTGTCTAATTAGGTTTTAATTAAGTGAATTTAGCTTAATTTAGAGAAATTAGTAAAAAGAACTAAATTGAATAAGGGGTAAAAGTTTAATTCTAAAGTAATAGAAAATAAAAAGGATTAAAATGGTAATTAAACCATTTACAAAAGATTAGGCGCCATATGCATTAAAAAAATCTAAGATTTTATTATTATTATTATTAATTATTAGTATGGTTTTATATTATTATTATTATTATTATTATTAAGTTAAAGATATTTATTAATTAAAGAGTTAATTTATGAAATTTTTGTTCGACAAACAAATTGAATAATGACGATTGTAATAAAAATATTGGTACATTTGTAATAAATAGATACATGTACACTTGTAATAAAATAATTAAGTTACTTAATATTAAAGTAAAAGATATTTGTTAATTAAATAATTAAATTATTAAATACTTTTGTGAATAAAATAAAATAAAATAAATGGTGACAAATGTATGGTATTGATGGTGTACACTTGTGTGTATATAATTAAATGCTTAATAGATATTTAAAATAAATATATTATAATATATGTTAATTAAGTAAATAAAAGAATAAAAGAATGAAAAAAAAAGAAACAAAGAAAAGAAAGAACAGAGACATTCGAAACAGAGCAGGAAGAAAAGGGGAAAGAAAAGAAAAAGGAAAAACTAAGAGTTTAAGGTTTAAAGCTTTGATTGGTAAGTCATTTAAGTCCTTTCTATTTAATTTTGATGTTTTAGAAATCTTAAAACAAGGTTTTGGTGAAATTAATTTGATAGTTTGAAAGTTTAAAAGCTTTTAAACAAAGTTCATGTTGAAGAAAAAGAAGAATTAAGGATTTAATTGAATGAATTTTAAGTTAGAAATTAAAAAAGGGATTAAATTGTAAAAGAAGCTATAAGTTTTGTGTTTTAGGAAATTAAATTGAAAGAAATTTTAAATTAGGGTTTTATAATGAACATTAGATTGTTAGGGTGAACATGGAAGGAAATTGAGTAGAAATGAAGTATAAATTAACTTAAACAAATAAAAGTGTTAATTAGGATTAAATGAGAATTAGGGAATAAATTGAATAAAAATTCAATTAATTATTAAATTAATGCTGTAATTAATAATGTAAATTGTTATTATTATTTTTTTTCGTAGCTAACAAGGAAAACGAGGCATCGGCATCCAAATGAAAAGAAAAGATCGTTGAGGAGTAAACTCGTGTTTCGGGTTTGTATTACTATAACTCAAACTATTTATTAAATGTATATTAAATTTATAGTTATGGAATAATTAAGATAAGGTAAGTATTATATTTAAATTTAAATATAAGTATGTGTGAAAATTAAATTGTATATGAATTAAGATAATAGATATTTGAATTGATTGAGTATTGAAAATTTTTGTGTAAATGAAATTGAAATTAGAAAAGTAAAATAATACCCTATTAACTTGTCGGACTAGATTTGATATAAGTATGTGTGAAAATTAAATAGTACATGCCACTTTTGAGTCAAAATTAAGTCGGGATTTTTGGATGCTGACCTATTTGTTTGTTTTTATTTTATAGATTATAGATGTCAGATAAAAGAATAGAAGATACCGATCAGGAAATGTATACTGGTGATGAAAAGTCGTATGGATTAGATGAAACCGAGTCAATAACACCTAGCATAAATCCTGTAAGAAATCAACCTCCTAGAGCAGAAAGAAGAAATGATAGAGATAATTCTGATATATGGAGAAAAATTGCCGATCCACTACAAAGCATAGCAGAAATTGTTCCTGCTACGACTTCAGTTCCAACTCAAAGACAGGCCCCGATAAAGGAATTGAGAAAGTTTGGTGCCACAGAATTTATGGGTCTGAAAGGAGTCGATCTGTCTGTAGCTGAAAATTGGATGGAATCGACTAAAAGAATTTTACAACAATTAGATTGTACCCCCCGAGAGTGTTTGATTTGTGTTGTATCGTTGCTACAAGAATAAGCGTACTTATGGTGGGAATCAGTGGTTCGACATTTACCAGAGAATCAGATAACTTGGGATCTATTTCAGAAAGAGTTTCAAAAGAAATATATCGGAGAAATGTATATCGAAGACAAGAAACAAGAGTTTTTAACGTTACAACAGGGTGACATGTCAGTAATAGATTATGAGAGAGAATTCTCGAGACTCAGCAGATATGCCTCAGAGTTTATTCCAACTGAAGCTGACAGTTGTAAGAGATTTTTACGGGGTCTGCGAGATGAGATCAAATTGCAGTTGGTATCTCAACGTATTAATGAAATGGTAGACTTGATTGAGCGAGTTAAAATGGTAGAGCAAGTGTTGGGTTTCAATAAAAAGACTGAAAGTGATCGACCAGCTGGGAAACGTACGAGAACTAGCAGTTCGAATCCTCAGCCGAAAAGACCAAAAGAATCTCAGAGTGATTGGAGATTCAGTTTTAGATCGGACAGAGGTGGAAGAAACAGGGGTAAACAGATGACAATATCTGCTGGTAGTGTGAGAGGTCCATCTCGAAGTATAGGAATTCCAGATTGTGAGCACTGCGGAAAGAAACATTTAAGTGAATGTTGGAGGATAACTCGACGATGTTTTTGATGTAGGTCTACAGATCATTTCATCCGAGATTGTCCGAAAGGTTAAAGTACCACACCTGTAGCATCTCAAAGATCAGTACCTACTGTTCGTGGCAGAGGATCTAGTAGGGGTGGTTCGGGTTCTGTGTCTAGAGGTGGAGGTGTCAGAAGAAACAGTGATATAGTTACACAACCGTCAGAGGCCAGAGTGCTGGCCAGAGCGTACTTAGTCCAGACCCTTGAGGAGGGCGACGCACATGATATTGTTACAGGTATATTTCTATTGTATTCTGAGCCTATTTATGCTTTAATTGATCCGGGTTCGTCACAGTCATATATAAATTCAAAACTAGTTGAATCGGGGAAGTTAGAATCTGAAATGTCTAGAGTTTCTATAGAAGTGTCTAGCCCTTGGGACAAACGGTGTCAGTAGATAGAGTATGTCGGAGGTGCCCGTTAATAATACATGATAAAATGTTTCTTGTGGACTTGTTAATCATGCCTTTTGGTGATTTTGATATCATTTCTATATGAACATGGGGTAGTTTTGGATTGCTATAAAAAGAGGTTTAGTATTCAGATAGAAAATAGGGATAGAATTGAAGTGAACGGCATCCGTACCAGTGGTTCGACACGTATTATTTCAGCAATGAAGGCTAATAAATTACTACAGCAGGGTTGTCTAGCATACTTGGCATAAGTTATTAAGTCTGATTCAGTTGGGAGTCAGTGCTGTCAGATTAGGACTGTATGCGAGTTTCCAGATGTATTCCCAGAAGAATTACCGGGCTTACCACCTAACAGAGAGGTTGAATTTGCTATTGAGGTGTATCCGGGTACAACACCAATTTTTATACCTCCATATCGAATGTCGCCCACTGAGTTGAAAGAATTGAAGGTGCAGTTACAAGATTTACTAGATCGTGGATTTTTTAGACCAAGCATTTCACCTTGGGGAGCTCTAGTGTTGTTTGTTAAAAAGAAATATGGTTCTATGCGGTTATGCATTGATTATCGACAGTTGAATAAAGTGACGATCAAGAACCGGTATCCGTTGCCTCGTATAGATGATTTGTTTGATCAGCTTAAGGGAGCTTTAGTATTTTCAAAAATTGATTTGAGATCCGGGTATTATCAGCTGAAGGTGAAGGAAAGTGATGTGTCTAAAACTGCCTTCTGTACTCGTTATGGCCATTATGAATTTTTGGTAATGCCATTTGGATTGACCAATGCCCCAGCTGCTGTCATGGATCTGATGAATCACATTTTCTAGTCGTATTTAGATCAGTTTGTGGTGGTTTTCATTGATGATATATTGGTATATTTGAAGACAGAGGCAGAACATGATCAGCATATTCAGATAGTTCTACAAATTTTGCAAGAGAAACAGTTGTATGGCAAGCTTAGTAAATGTGAATTCTGGTTATCAGAGGTTGTATTTTTAGGACATGTAGTATCTGCTGACGGGATTAGAGTTGATCCAAAGAAGATCGAAGAAATTGTTCAGTGAAGGCGCCAAAGAATGTATCGGAGGTGCGCAGTTTTCTCGGTTTAGCTGGGTATTACAGGAGGTTTGTAAATGGATTCTCGAAGATAGCACTACCAATGACTAAACTACTACAGAAGAATGTTCCTTTTATCTGGGATGATCAGTGCCAGAAGAGTTTTGAGACTTTGAAACAAATGTTGATAGAGGCACCAGTATTAACATTACCAGAGTTGGGGAAAGATTTTGTCGTGTATAGTGATGCTTCTCTGAGCGGTCTAGGCTGTGTATTGATGCAAGAAGGGAAGGTCGTAGCTTATGCATCTCGACAGTTAAAACCACATGAACATAATTACCCGACGCACGACTTGAAGCTAGCTGCAGTAATTTTTGCTTTAAAGATTTGGAGGCATTTCATATATGGTGAAAAATGCTACATTTACACGGATCATAAAAGTCTTAAATATATTCTGTCGCAGAAGGAGTTGAATTTAAGACAAAGACGGTGGATCGAGCTTCTAAAAGATTATGATTGTGTTATAGACTATCATCCGGGAAAAGCAAATGTGGTTGCGGATGCATTGAGTAGAAAAGTTGCAATTGAATTATGGGAAATGTTTGCTTGGCTCAGTATTAATGATGATGGGAGCTTGTTAGCTGAGTTAAGGGTTAAGCCGATGATGTTTGATCAGATTAGAGCAGCTCAGATGAAAGATGATAGATTATTGAAGAAAAAAGAAATGGTTCAGGATGGTACAACCAAGAGTTTTAGTATTGACGAGCATGATTGTTTGAGGTTTCAAAACTAGATTTGTGTTCCAGCTACTTCTGAACTAAAAGAGTTAATTATTCGAGAAGCACATGATAGGGCTTTTTCTTTGTGCCCTGGGGGAACAAAGATGTATCGTGATTTACGAGAATTATATTGGTGGCCAGAAATGAAGAAAGACATAGTTGAATATGTTAATAAATGTTTGACATGTCAGAGATTAAAGGTAGAACATCAAGTTCCTACCGGATTGCTTCAGCCTATTAGTATTCCTGAGTGAAAATGGGATCGTATCACAATAGATTTTGTTATGGGATTGCCACTGTCGGCGAGCAAAAAGAATGCTATTTGGGTAATTGTTGATCGACTTACCAAATCCGCTCACTTTATAGCAGTCAGAACAGATTGGTCATTGCAGAAGCTTGCAGAAGTGTATATTCGGGAAATTGTTAGATTACACGGTATTTCGATGTCAATAATTTCGGATCGAGATCCTCGATTCACATCGAGGTTTTGGAGACAGTTACATGAATTGTTGGGTACTAGACTTAGTTTCAGTACAGCCTTTCATCCGCAAACCGACGGAGAGTCCGAACAGGTAATTCAGATATTAGAAGAGATGCTTCGGGCTTGTATTATTGATTTTGAATCAGGTTGGGAACGTTATTTGCCATTAGCTGAATTTGTCTACAATAATAGTTTTCAATCTAGTATACAAATGGCCCCGTATGAAGCCCCGTATGGTCGAAGGTGTAGATCACCCGTATGTTGGGCAGAATTGAATGAAAGAAAAGTGATTGGGCCGGAATTGATTCAAGAAACAGAGGAAACAATTAAAAAGATCAAAGACAGATTGAAGGCGGCTTTCGACAGATAAAAGTCTTGCGCCGATTTGAAACGTCGAGACATTGAATATTCAGTCGGAGACAAGGTATTTCTTAAAGTTTCCCCATGGAAGAAAGTATTGAGATTTGGTCAGAAAGGTAAATTAAGTCCACGTTTTATTGGGTCGTATGAGATTGTGGAAAGAATTGGGCTTGTTGCTTACCGACTAGCTTTACCTCCAGCATTACAAAAAATTCATGATGTTTTTCATGTTTTGATGCTTCGGAGATATGGATCAGATCCTTCCCATGTTTTCCTATTGAAAATATTGAAATTCGGTCTGATTTGACTTATGAAGAAGAGCCGGTTCAGATATTAGTTTGAGAAGTAAAAGAGCTGAGAAATAAACGGGTTCCTCTAGTAAAAGTGTTATGGAGGAGTCATAGTGTGGAAGAAGCGATTTAGGAACCGGAAGAAACGATGAGAGCACAATATCCTCATCTATTCTCAGGTAAATTTCGAGGACGAAATTTATTAAGGGGGGAGAAATGTAATGACCCAAAATTCACGGGCACCAGAAAACTGAGTTATAGGGCTTCCGCCTTAGTGAAATAAGTTCAAAAATAACTATTAGAAATATTTATGAGTTTAGTAGCGTGTCTAATTAGGTTTTAATTAAGTGAATTTAGCTTAATTTAGAGAAATTAGTAAAAAGAACTAAATTGAATAAGGGGTAAAAGTTTAATTCTAAAGTAATAGAAAATAAAAAGGATTAAAATGGAATTAAACCATTTACAAAAGATTAGGCGCCATATGCATTAAAAAAATCTAAGATTTTATTATTATTATTAATTATTAGTATGGTTTTATATTATTATTATTATTATTATTAAGTTAAAGATATTTATTAATTAAATAATTAATTTATGAAATTTTTGTTTGACAAACAAATTGAATAATGACAATTGTAATAAAAATATTGGTACATTTGTAATAAATAGATACATGTACACTTGTAATAAAATAATTAGGTTACTTAATATTAAAGTAAAAGATATTTGTTAATTAAATAATTAAATTATTAAATACTTGTGTGAAAAAAATAAAATAAAATAAATGGTGACAAATGTGTGGTATTGATGGTGTACACTTGTGTGTATATAATTAAATGCTTAATAGATATTTAAAATAAATATATTATAATATATGTTAATTAAGTAAATAAAAGAATAAAAGAATGAAATATAAAGAAACAAAGAAAAGAAAGAACAGAGACATTCGAAACAGAGCAGGAAGAAAAGGGGAAATAAAAGAGTTAATTAGGATTAAATGAGAATTAGGGAATAAATTGAATAAAAATTCAATTAGTTATTAAATTAATGTTGTAATTAATAATGTAAATTGTTATTATTATTTTTTTCGTAGCTAACAAGGAAAACGAGGCATCGACATCCAAAGGAAAAGAAAAGATCGTTGAGGAGTAAACTCGTGTTTCAGGTTTGTATTACTATAACTCAAACTATTTATTAAATGTATATTGAATTTATAGTTATGGAATAATTAAGATAAGGTAAATATTATATTTAAATTTAAGTATAAGTATGTGTGAAAATTAAATTGTATATGAATTAAAATAATAGATATTTGAATTGATTGAGTTTTGAAAATTTTTGTGTAAATGAAATTGAAATTAGAAAAGTAAAATAATACACTATTAACTTGTCGGACTAGATTTGATACAAATGGCATGCCATTGGATTTGTGATGTGATGAGGAGATTGTAGTTTGGCCAAGAAGATGTTTTTGTTATTATATACTTCGGTTTATCCGAAGAGGCAATTAATGCCTTACTGGTGTGTTATGGAGGATTTATACTATTCCGGGTGTGTTTGGGTTGGATATTTTGGTGTGTTTGGGTGGAATCCGCGTATCTGTCAAAGTCCGAGCCTTGTTAATAGGGTAAATAATTGAAATGAAATTTTGAAAATGAGATTATTTGTTTTGGCACTATTGAAAAGTACGAGAAAGAATGTATGAACTAAATTATGAATTGAGTTGGTATGAGAAAAAAAAATTATGAATTTAAGATTTATGAAGTAATATAATTATATATAATTAGTTTAAAAAAATAAAAAAATAAAAATAAATTTATGGTTGATGTTTGTAATTTATTAATGTTAAATAGTCTTGATTTATAGTAATACCACTGAGTATGAAATACTCAGCGTACGGTTGTTTCCGTGCGCAAGTTATTAGAGTTTCGGATACGGTCTAGCATCCAAAACAAACCCGACTCCAACAAAAAGATTTTGGTGATGTATTCTTCCTTTTGTTAAGTGGCATGTACTAGGTAGTTGCATATAAATTATATGTATACATTAAGTTAAATGATTTTGGTTGTATATAAATGATTACAATGTTTTGGATTATGAATATGATATAAAGTTATGAAATGGTAGATTTGGTATTAAATAATTGAAATGAAATAAATATTATTAATTATACATATATACTAACATGTTATATTGTTTAAACTAAGGTATTAAATTATTATTTTGATATAAATTGGATGTAATTGAGTATACTTAATCATTGGTTGGAGTATTGGTATTGGTTTGTTTTTGAGTTTAAAGTTTGGAGGGGGTTTTATGTAAAAATAAGCAGAAATACTGTCAAAATTTGAACAAGTTCCGTTTCACTTTTAAATTTACGTTTTTGGCTTCGAGCGTCTATTATTAGGACTTAACTATTATATTATACTATGAATATTTTTTATTTGTGAATTATTTTGTAAGTTGTCTGATATGTCTGGTAATGCCTCGTAACCCTATTCCGACGATGGTTTGGGGTTAAGGGGGTGTTACAGTTTCGAAGAAAAGGAAAAATTTAGGATATCCTTACATGGAACAATGGTCATGAGAATTGAATTTCGGAAGTAGAGAAATTGAGAAATTGGTAAGCTTTCTTATCTTTCTGTACTTGTGGATTTGGGAAAGAGTGAGAGTAAGGATTCCCTAATAAGTTTCTTTAAAGTGGGTTATTGGTTTTAAGGTTTAAATGTCTTCGATTTAACTGACATATGGTTGACATGTTTAGATTCCAAGATGATGACGGCTTTGGCATTTGGATAAGCTAAACTGATGAGGATGAATGAGTTCAAGTGAGTTTTTGTGCTTTGCCCTTAGGATTATCGTTGAAAATGCACTATTGGAATGGTTTGTGTTTGAGTTGTTTTCAGTTGTCTGAAATTGTTATTGTGTATGGAAATGGAAAATAAACATGTTGAGTATAAACCATACTATGTAAATATGTACGATGGATGTTAAATATGTAGTAATTGACCAAGTAATCAATTGTGAACTGTATGATGTAGTAATAAGTGTAGTGACTTAAGTGATATGCATGATTGTATTATATGCAGAGTCCGAAGGAATTTATCTTGAAGGGGTTGATGAAGATAGGTATAATTGGCATATTGGAGGAATAAGTGGACAAGAATGAGATTCAAGGGAGTTCGGGCAGTATCGAGGACTAGTATTTATTAGCTCACTAAAGCGACATCGTGACGACGGTCTATCAACTCTATGGAGTGACACCGCGATGACAATTATCGACTGGTCCTTCAGGGCATCACCGTGTAAATGGTTTATAGGTCCTTTGGGGCTACACCTCGAAAGTGGTTTATTGATTCGTTGGAATCGGAAGTCCGCCAAGATAGTAAACAAGAGTTCATATTGTGTAAGACCATATCTAGGCTATGTCAACAAATGAAGTCCGCTAGGACATTAAACATGGGTTCATATTGTGTAAGACCATACTTGCGCTATGGCAACAAATAAAGTGGGCCAGGACAGTAAACATGGGTTCATATTGTGTAAGACCATAACTGGGCTATGACAAAAAATGAAGTCCACCAGGACAATAAATATGGGTTTATATTGTGTAAGACCATAACTGGGCTATGGCAACAAATGAAGTGCTGGAATGCCGATGCCCCCAAGGAGCATTGGAAAAATAAAATTTCGGCAATCCAACCATGGATCCATGTGCGAGGAACGAATCGCGAAAATCAAAATAATGAAAATGGTTTCGAAATTTCCAAAACTTCAATCTGAGTAGACAGCGACGCCTCAGCAACGAGAATTCTGAACCATTATCGAACCAAGTCGCAACTTTTTAGATGCCAACCTCTACGTAGTCCACCTAGTTGACAATGAACGGAAGAAGTCCCCAAAACGGTTTTAGAGATTTCTTTGTTTTGACAGTTGCTAGACCACTCAAAAAAAAAACTAGGTTTTCTTTTTAGGGTTATTATCTATATATATAACTCCCCTTTTAAATTTGGTATATTTATATTGAATATTTTAAAATATATAAATAAATATAATGATGTTTTAACCAAAAATTATAATTACATTAATTATAACAAAGATTTCTGTAAACTATATTTATTTAAATTTATATAGAACCAACTTCATATATTAATAGAATTATGTTCTCATCATGTGTACAACATTCTTGTACATATAATATGTTCGATATTTGATTGCCCAATTAAATTAATTCTATAATTAATTTAATTCATGTGACAACCAAAAACAATACCAACTATGTTTTATTCCGATCATCTCAACCATATGGTGTGACCCTGTAGGCTCTTGTAACGTTAGCAGTAATACTAGAACAATTCTAATGTTACATACAATGAGTGGCATCTAGAAATGCATTATTGCTACCTAAGTTACAAGAAGTCATGATTCGACATAACCTTTTGTGATTTATATTTCATGCATTAATCCTTAAGTCCTTTATCTCTAGAATGAACACAAGTCATGGAATAGTCACACTTGCATAGTCCTTCTCATGTTTCTTGATATCTTAAGTAGACTATGATATACAAATAAGTATGACATCTCATATCAACTTATTTGAGCATGGCAATGCATTTCTAGTCTCACTCAATCAAGTGGCCTAAGATATTACTCCCATTATGTAGGAGGGACCTATTCTATATTGATCAACCATATCCCTCTACATAGATTGTGGTATATCCAACATCAACCTTTATAGAACAACCAGTTATGGTGTACATTTGACTTTATCAAAATATACAACTCACGATGTTGGGATAATGATGATATCAAGTCTGAGGATCATATACATATTAATCACTATGAGTAATGTTGTGACAATTACATAATAATCCAAGAAACATACTAATAGCAGGTCAGTCCAATATGTTGTTCTCTAACACATATATTTATGCATTGATTTTGACACGCCATATCAATGGCAACTCTTTATCATCAATCAACTACATGTTAGTCTCAATGCATTATTGTTGTCCTAGTCAACAATAATACTTGACTAAGGATCTTTTAAGAACAATCATATTATTCTCAAGACATTATTATAAAACAGTTTATTTATACACACAGAAAGAAAAATCGAAATAATAATAGAAATGCCTTATATTAAAACATGATAAATCAAGTATGTTATTACAACCATCTCATGATTGATCTTTGGGCATACTCTTACATGAAGTCCGCCAGGATGGTGAACTAGGAAGCTGTCAGGGCACGAAAAGTGAAATCACAGTATAGATCGTACGATGAGTAGCATAATAGGATGAATGCATCATGTCTAAAAATGCGGGTAAATGAGATAGTAAAAGAATTTTTGTAACACCCTAACCTGTATTCGTCGCCGGAATAGGGTTACAGAGCATTACCGTAAAACTGTAACATAAAACATACATTACCATACATTGATATAAACATAGCGTAATCCACTAATAAACATGCATATTGTCCCTTAATCGAGCTTTTGAGGCCTTAGAAACACTTTAAAAACGATTTGGGACTAAATAAAAAACATTTGAGACATTGAGGAAAAAGTTAAAAAATTCAAAACTGCAGGGGTCACACGGCTGAGACCTAAGCTCATGTCTCAGGCCATGTAACAATCGAAATAGGGACACATGGTTGTGTCTCAGCCTGTGTTCGTGCTTGTGTAACTCTCTGACTTGAGTCACACGGCCAAGCCACACACTCGTGTGCTAGGTCGCGTAAAACTCAAAATGGCCTCACACACCTGTGTGCCAGGCCGTGTGCTAGGCCGTGTAACTGACTAACTTGCAACCTTTAAAACCTACAGGGGACACATGACCGTGTTGCATGGCCGTGTGTCACAAACGACTGAGACACACGCTAGTGTCTTAAGCTGCGTGGACAAGAAATTGGCCAAAATCAGCCATTTCTTTCACCCAATTCAAACATGTATCTAAACACATTTTGCACATATGACCAAGACATTAAAACATGCCCAAACATGCATAAATTGACCAATTCACTATACTATTAATCCATACAACCAATATGCCAATAAGACATCTCAATCACAAACTATTAAACATATCTAAACATATGCATATTTGGCCAAACATCAACCATACACATCTAACTTATTTCCATACCAAAACATACCATAATTGACCGTATACCATATCCATAAAAACTTACCATTTGAACCATTACTTACATGCATCATAATCACATAAGTAACACAAACCAACCATTTCCAAATGGTTCCAAGCAACCAACTTATATATATATACACCAAACTCAACATTTAGCACTCAAGTCAAACTTAAACATAAGTTCCCTATACATGCCATTTTAACCTTGACCAAAACATCAAATTCTACCGATATAATTTCTGGATAGTGTGATAGGTATCCAACAAGCTTCCAAATTGATCAAGCTTCCGATAATCTAAAAATCATAGGAAAGAAAACTACGTAAGTATATAGTGCTTAGTAAGTTCGCATAACACGAACATAACTTACCATTTCAATGCATAACTGTAAAATTAAACATGATCCAACCCAACCAATAGCTTGGCACAAGCCTAAGCATCATCAAAAACAATTATTAGTGCATTAACGCATAATTTACTTGAATTATCACATGGTCAAGTAAATTCACATGAACATTATGCCATTGGGTTCATACTTTCCATAAACATAGATATACATTCGTAGATCATTTCATACATTTACATAGGTTCATAACATAACCATTGGAAAACTTACCGTTTCGTCCCTTTTCATGCCCGTTGAACCACTTAGACTAATACTGGATACGCGGGAAAGCTCACACAAAGTATGCTAAAAGTATGGTTGAAACCATTCTTTTTCCTTTTCTTTTACATCGTTGCTCACTCGAGCCATAAAATGGATCTGTTAACACAAGTTGACTGTAAGAATGTAAGCTACACAATGCCGCTCACACAAGCTGACTAGTATCTACAACACATGTCAAAACTCGACCATCTGTAGGACATTCAGAACCAGCACCTGAAACATGGTAACCCTAATGACATGTGATTTGTATCCTATATATTCCTAAGGTTCAAACGGGGCTCAATAATCATTGAAACGTCGTTGGGTTTCCATTGTGTCATGACATGATAAATAGCACAGTGGCATATATATCAAAATAACATTAAAACATTATCTAAACATACAAACTTACCTCGATTACGAAGCCATTGAAATAATATCAACTAATTCGAGGCTTTAGCTTTTCCTCGATCTAGATCCGTACGAGGTTTATCTTGACCTAAATAAGAAAATTAAATTAATTTAATACTCATACTATTCAATTTAGTCCAAAATTCATACTTTTACAAAATTATACTTTTGCCCCTAATATTTTAACTTCTTTACAATTTAGTCTTTAATCTAATAAATTGACATTTATGCAAACTCATCCACATTTCATGCTAGCCGAATTACCTAGGGACTTATACAACCTCATACAAATCAACATTTCACAAATTTATCATGGTATTTTACTACTTTCACAAATAAGTCCCTAAATGATACTTTTATCAAAAATCACTTTACAAAACTTGTTTATTTAACAACAAGGAGTCATAATCTTTCATTAAACTTTAAAAACCATACAAAAATATTCATGGAAAAACACTAATCCTTTAAAAATTTTGCAAATTAGTCCCTGGGCTAGTTAGATTAAGCTATAACGACTTCAAAAACATAGAATTCATAAAAAACGAGATTAAAACTACTTACATACAAGTGAACTTAGCTTGACCAGACCTTAGCTATGGCTTCCTTGATAATTTCGGTTGAGGGATGTCAAAATGAAGAAGATGAACACATTTTGTTTAAGTTATTTTAACTTTAATTACTTATTTACCATTTTGTCATTTAAAATTATTCATAATTCAATAAAACCAAATCATAAATGTTTGCTACCACATAAATTGGTTTATTTATCATCTAAGTCATCTTATTTTAAAGTTTGATAGCCAGTAGATACTTTTAACTAATAGAACTATACTTTTTCACCTTTTACGATTTAATCCTTTTCATGAAATTTCTTAACAAAATTTTAACACGACCCTGATATAGTCCTAAAAACATTAAAATAATAATAAAATCTTTACTCATCAAATTTGTGGTCCCAAAACCACTGTTTCGATTTCACTAAAAACGAGTTGTTACAATTTACCAAAATAAGAAAAGAAGAAAAGCTTATAAAAGCACCTAAGAATGCAAGAAAGCATGTTAATAAGGTAGTTTTCCATTTTATGATGGAAAGAGGAATTGGTATATACAGTCTTAGCAATGTAGAGGTAATAGAAGGGATACCTTCTCCGAGGTATGAAGTATCCACCATTGTTAGCTCACTGATAAATAAGTCAATGAAGTAGATTCTAAGCCAAACGTTCGAATAGGTAAAGTCCACTAGAAATTTACAGAGAAAAAGGATGTCAGGGTAGGACTATGTAGAACGTGAAAATCTGCGAGAACCATTAAATAAGGAAATTCGCAGAAGACTACCTTGGGTGGAAAGTCTTTTGAAAAATAGTGGAGAAAAAAAAGTTCATCAAGGCTATATAGCTTAGGGAAGACCATGTGGGACTACCAAAGGTAAAGACCGCCAAGGGATTCTAGGGTGAGAGATAGTCTGTTGGGAAGTATCCAATAATTAGGGTATCTTAAAATATTGGACTAAAGTGATCAAGTACCTTGAAATTACATTGCGGGTACAAGCCCGCTTGGAAAAAGGGAAGTGTTAATTCAGTAAGCCATGTATCACATTCAAGATGTGAATGAGGATTTTAGAAAAATACCTTATTCAGGAAAGGGATCAAGCATAGGTTAAGATGAAAAGTAGACTATTGTCGAATTAGTGTAACAGCCCGATTTTGGGCCTAGTCAGAACAGTGGTGTCGGGACCACGAATCTGACATAGTGAAATTCATTTTTATTATATTTCCGTGGTCTAAAATTTCATGGAATGATTCCATGAAAATTTTGTTCGAAAATTTAGACGTTTGGGCACTCAATTTGGTCAAAAGGACTAAATTATAAAAAGTGAAAAAGTTGACTTCTACATGCTGGAGGTGTTAAATTGTTATGAAATTTTAAATTGAAGGTCCTTAGATGGTAATTAGACCATTTGTTTAGTTAGTGTACAAAAATGGACATGAGGTAAGAGAAATCACATGTTTTAAGTCAGGGGCATTTTGGTCATTTGGCTAATAAATGAATTATAAATCAATCTCCATTAAAGGCAATGTGAATTTAAATTGTTTAAAGACTTTTAGGGAATCGAGATTGTTTCAATTTCACACCACGCTAGAACATTCCAATTCCACATTACTAAAATGAACTTAATGTTTATAATAACGATATTTGTGTCAATTTAAACAATGTGAAACAATATCTAATGCTCGATTTGAGATGGTTATCGAGTTCCAGTGCTATAAAATTAAAAATAATGGCATGTATAAAATCATAGTGTATTAAGTAATGGCTTTTATAGAACCATTTAATTTACGTGCAAATAAAAATAATTTAAATAGGCTTAAATTTAACGACACATTTTAATGAAGCTTTTGGAACAATATCAAAAATAAAGACAAAAGGACAATTTTGGCCCCTTACGTCTGGTAATCGTTTGTTAGCTTAAGCAAACCTATATCCTTAAGTAGACGGAGATGGTGAATCAATCAATGCAAGGCAATTAGTCCATGTCTGACTGCTTTTTGTTGTAATTGTCGCTAGGTTTAAGTCTTTGAATAGAGGATTTTCAAGAGTCCTCTTTACTAATGCTGAGTGGCAAACTTTTCCCAACATAACAAGTTCGCCACAACACTTGTTAGAAATACCCCTTGTTCTAAAATTACTAGTGAAAGCTTCTAGAACAAAGGGCAAACCCATTTTAGTTTCACAATTATTTTCCTTAATAATCCCGTCGTTCTCCTTCGTAGCCATTACTGCCCCACAAGTTAAAAATAAAACCACTAGTACGGAATAAACATTAAGGCTTACCATACTTCGCGAATCTGATGTTACTAGTTAAACTTGGTTCGTAAAATTAATTTTGAATGAGATTTGCAAGGAAAAAACTAACATTTGTAGGAAGTGTTATAACCACATTAGACTAGAATGCGTTACAATAAAATAAAACATTCAATATTTCAATTTAATTAGAACATTGAATATTTCAGTTTAATTAACATTAAGTTTAATTGCTACAAATCTAAATATTAATTCAAAGACACACATATATACTTCCCTATATAATTCTTAAATGGCATTAAATATATCACCTAAATAAGGGTCTGGCCAAATTTTACAGAAATATGAGTGGAAGCTTTTAGCGGAATAAGTAATGGAACTTGGAAAATGAAAAATTCTCTTAGAGAGTGAAATTGGAAACAACAAATGACGTTACATTTTTATAACTCTCGTAGGTATTGCCCAAATAATGAAGAGGATTTGGTTTTTATATAAATTGAACCTTTTTTAACAGGGAGGATGTGGGACATACATCATTGACATATTTGGAGTTTCATTCTTGATCTTTATAAAAACAAGTGATTTAAAGGAAGAAGAAAATGCGTTCTGGCCTAATTTTACTAAAATATGAATGGAAGCTTTTTGTGGAATAGGTAATAGATCTTGGAAAATGAAAAATTCTCTTGGAGAGCGAAATTGGAAACAACAAATGACGTTACATTTTTATAACTCTAGTAGGTATTGCCCAAATAATGAATAGGATTTAGTTTTTATATAAATTGAACCTTTTTTAATAGGGAGAATGTGCACATACGTCGCTAACATATTTGGAGTTTCATTCTCGATCTTGATAAAAACAAGTAATTTAAAGGAAGAAGAATAAGGAAATCAAGTTAAGACTTTGAATCGTTCATCACTTTTGACGGGGATTTCAAGATTGCCTCTCCTCTACGGAAACGAAAGTGGTCATACCTATTAGATTTGTATCGAAGGAGCAAAAATGGGAATTGAAACGAAGTAGTCCATAGGCAAGGAACTATTACAAATTATAGTGCACGTCCTTTGGAGGATATTTCGTGGCACGATATGTGTCTATTAAAAACTCCGAGAAGTCAAGGTATTTTTCCATTAAAGGCAACGTGAATTTAAATTGTATAAAGACTTTCAGGGAATCGAGATTGCTTCAATTTCACACCACGCTAGAACATTCCAATTCCACATTATTGAAATGAACTTAATGTATATAATAATGATATTTGTGTCAATTTAAACAATGTGAAACAATATCTAGTGCTTGATTTTTTATGGTTATCGAGTTCCAATGCCTTAAAATTAAAAATAATGGCATGTATAAAATCATTGTGTATTAAGTAATGGCTTTTATAGAACCATTTAACTTCCGTACAACTAAATATAATTTAACTAGGCTTAAATTTAATGACACATTTGAATGAAGCTTTCGGAACAAATCAAAAATAAAGACAAAAGAACAATTTTGGCCCCTTACGTCAGGTAATCGTTTGTTAGATGTAGCAATCCTATATCCTTAAGTAGACGGAGATGGTGAATCGATCAATGCAAGGCAATTATTCCATGTCTGAATGCTCTTTGCTATAATTGTAGCTGGGTTTAGGTCTTTGAATAGAGGATTTTCGAGAGTCCTCTTTACAAATGCTGAGTGGCAAACTTTTCCCACCACAACAAGTTAGCGGCAACACTTTTTAGAAATACTCCCTGTCTTGAAATTACTCGTGAAAGCTTCTAGAACACAGGGCAAACCCATTTTAGTTTCACAATTATTTTCCTTAATAATCTGGTCGTTCTCCTTCATAGCCATTACTGCCCCACAAGTTAAAAATAAAACCACTAGTACGGAATAAACATTAAGGCTTGCCATGCTGTGCGAATCTGATGTCACCGGTAAAACTTGATTCGTAAAATTAATTTCGAACGGGATTTGCAGGGGAAAAAACTAGCATTTATAGGAAGTGTTATAACCACATTAGACTAGAATACGTTACAATAAAAGAAAACATTCAATATTTCAATTTAATTAGAACGTTCAATATTTCAGTTTAATTAGCATTAATTTTAATTACTACATATCTAAATATTAATTCAAAGACACACATTTACACTTCCCCTTATAATTCTTAAATGGCATTAAACGGATCACTTAAATAAGGTTCAATAAAGATGATTATGTCGTACATGTGTTTCTACGTTGAAACTAGGATTAAACTATTACGTCCACTCCAAACAAACACCTGGACCGTAATATGGTGAAAAAAACATATGGAAAAAGCAATATGGGATATAGTACACTTGCATGACAGGCACACATATTCGTTATGCGTGCCGTCCTATTTTTCTAATTTTTTGAAGTTTTGTATGCACATGTTATGTTGATGGTTAAAAATTCACGTGCAACTCAAAATTGAATAAGCTATACCAGATTCCCCTAATAGTGATATGTATGTGCCACAATGTAGAAATAATTATGCAAAGCATATAATCTTATAACCTTGTTGCTGTTAAAAAGTTTTTATCACACTTATCATATTTATAAAATGGAAATAGCAACTAAATGATTGACATTCAAAATTAATTTATCAAAAATATTTCACGTTGTGATATTAAGTCGATGTATGTCTTTATCGTGGGACTCCAATTCAGTTATTGTCTTCTTCTTTCTACGTTAAATTTTTAGGTGTAAGTGTTCTAGCCCAATTTTACTGAAATATGAATGAAAGCTTTTAGTGGAATAAGTAACAGAGCTTGGAAAATGAAAAATTCTATTAGAGAGTGAAATTGGAAACAACAAATGACGTTTCATTTTTATAACTCTGGCAGGTATTTCCCAAATAATGAATAGGATTTCATTTTTATATAAATTGATCCTTTTTTAATCGAGAAAATGTGGGGCGTACGTCGCCGACATATTTAGAGTTTCATTCTCGATCTTGATAAAAATAAGTAATTTAAAGGAAGAAGAATAAAGAAATCAAGTCAAGACTATGAATCGTTACATCACCTTTGACGGGGATTTCAAGATTGCCTCTCCTCTATGGAAACGAAAGTGGTCATACCTATTAGATTAGTATCGAATGAGCAAAAATGGAAATTGAAACGAAGGAGTCCATAGGCAAGGAACTATTACAATTGATAGTGCACGTCCTTTGGAGGATATTTCGTGGCACAATATGTGTCTTTTAAAAACTTCGAGAAGTTAAGGTATTTTTCCATTAAAGGCACTGTGAATTTAAATTGTATAAAGACTTTCACGGAATCAAGTTTGCTTCAATTTCATACCACGCTAGAACATTCCAATTCCACATTATTGTAATGAACTTAATATTTATAATAATAATATTTGTGTAAATTTAAACAATGTGAAACAATATCTAGTGCTCGATTTGAGATGGTTATATTAAAAATAATGGCATGTATAAAATCATAGTATTTTATGTAATGGCTTCTATAGAACCATTTAATTTTCGTACAACTAAATATACTTTATCTGGGCTTAAATTTAATGACTCACTTTAACAAAGCTTTCGAAACAATATCAAAAATAAAGACAAAAGAACAATTTTGGCCCCTTAAGTCAGGTAATCGTTTGTTAGATTGAGCAATCCTATATCCTTAACCAGAAGGAGATGGTGAATCGATCAATGCAAGGCAATTATTCCATGTCTGAATGCTCTTCGCTATAATTGTCGCTGGGTTTAGGTCTTTGAATAGAGGATTTTCAAGAGTCCTCTTTACTAATGCTGAGTGGCAAAATTTTCCCAACACAACAAGTTCGCTGCAACACTTTTTAGAAATACCCCTGGTCTTGAAAATACTCGTGAAAGCTTCTAGAACACAGGGCAAACCCATTTTAGTTTCACAATTATTTTCCTTAATAATCTGGTCGTTCTCCTTCGTAGCCATTACTTCCCCACAAGTTAAAAATAAAACCACTAGTACGGAATAAACATTCAGGCTTGCCATGGTGTCCAAATTTGATGTTACCAGTTAAACTTGGTTCGTACAATTAATTTCGAACGAGATTTGCAAGGGAAAAAACTGGCATTTATAGGAAGTGTTATAACCACATTAGAATATAATACGTTACAATAAAAGAAAACATTCAATATTTCAATTTAATTAGAATGTTCCATATTTCAGTTTAATTAGCATTAATTTTAATTGCTACAAATCTAAATATTAATTAAAAGACACAAATTTATACTTCCCTTTATAATTCTTAAATGGAAATAAACGGATCACTTAACTAAGGTTCAATAAAGATGATTATGTCGTACATGTGTTTCTACGTTGAAACTAGGATTCAACTATTACGTCCACTCCAAACAAACACTTGGACGGTAATATGGAGAAAAAACATATGGAAAAAGCAATATGGGATATAGTACACTTGCATGACAGGCACACATATTCTTTATGTGTGCCATCTTATTTTTCTAATTTTTTGAAGTTGTGTATGCACATGTTATGTTGGTAGTTAAAAATTCACGTGCATCTCAAAATTGAATGAGCTATACCAGATTCCCCTAACAGTGGTATGTATGTGCCACAATGTAGAAATAATTATGCAAAGCGTAAAATCTTATAACCTTGTTGTTGTTAAAAAGTTTTTATCACACTTATCATATTTGTAAAATGGAAAATGGCAACTAAATGATTGACATTCAAAATTAATTCATCATCTATATTTCACGTTCTGATATTAAGTCGATGTATGTCTTTATCGTGGGACTCCAATTCGGTTATTGTCTTGTTCGTTCTACGGTAAATTTTTAGGTGTAAGCGTTTCGGCCCAATTTCACTAAAATATGAATGAAAGCTTTTAGTGGAATAAGTAACGGAGCTTGGAAAATAAAAAATTCTATTGGGGAGTGAAATTGGTTATAACAAATGACGTTTCATTTTTATAATTCTCATAGGTATTGCCCAAATAATGAATAGGATTTAGTTTTTATATAAATTGATCCTTTTTCAATAGGGAAAATGTTGGGCGTACGTCGCCAACATATTTGGAGTTTCACTCTCGATCTTGATAAAAAAAAGTAAGTTAAAGGAAGAAGAATAAGGAAAGCAAGTTAAGACTTTGAATCGGTACATCATTTTCGACGTGGATTTGAAGATTGCCTCTCCTTTACGGAAACGAAAGTGGTCATAACTATTAGATTAGTATCGAAGGAGCGAAAATGGAATATGAAACAAATGAGTCCATAGGCAAGGAAGTATTACAAATTACAGTGCACGTCCTTTGGAGGATATTTCGTGGCACGATATGTGTCTTTTCAAAACTTCGAGAAGTCAAGGCATTTTTCCATCAAAGGTAATGTGAATTTAAATTGTATAAAGACTTTCAAGGAATCGAGGTTGTTTCAATTTCACACCACGCTAGAACATTCCAATTACTCATTATTTACATGAACTTAATGGTTATAATAATGATATTTGTGTCAATTTAAATAATGTGAAACAATATGTAGTGCTCGGTTTGAGATGGTTATCGAGTTCCAGTGCTATAAAATTAAAAATAATGGCATGTATAAAATCATTGTGTATTAAGTAATGGCTTCTATGGAACCATTTAATTTCCGTACAACTAAATATAATTTAAGTAGGCTTTAAATTTAATGACACATTTTAATGAAGCTTTCGGAACAATATCAAAAATAAAGACAAAAGAACAATTTTGGCCCTTTATGTCTGGTAACCGTTTTTTAACTTTAGCAATCCTATATCCTTAAGCAGACGGGGATGGTGAATCGATCAATGCAAGGCAATTATTCCATGTCTGAATGCTCTTAGCTATAATTGTCGCTGGGTTTAGGCCTTTGAATAGAGGATCTTCAAGAGTCCTCTTTACTAATGCTGAGTGGCAAACTTTTCCGAACACAACAAGTTCGCCGCAACACTTGTTAGAAATACTCCCTATATTGAAAATACTCATGAAAGCTTCTAGAACACAGGGCAAACCCATTTTCGTTTCACAATTATTTTCCCTAATAATCTGGTCGTTCTCCTTCATAGCCATTAGTGCCCCACAAGTTAAAAATAAAACCACTAGTACAGAATAAACATTAAGGCTTGCCATGCTGTGCGAATGTGATGTTACTAGTTAAAGTTGGTTCGTAAAATTAATTTCGAACGAGATTTCCATGGGAAAAAACTGGCATTTATAAGAAGTGTTATAACCACATTAGACTAGAATACGTTACAATAAAAGAAAACATTCAATATTTCAATTTAATTAGAACATTCAATATTTCAATTTAATTAGCATTAATTTTTATTACTACAAATCTAAATATTAATTCAAAGACACACATTTATACTTCCCTTTATATTTCTTAAATGGCATTAAACGGATCACTAAAATATGGTTTAATAAACATGATTATGTCGTACATGTGTTTCTGCGTTGAAATTAGGATTGAACTATTACGTCGACTCCAAACAAACACCCGAACGGTAATATGGTGAAAAAAAACATATGGAAAAAGCAATATGGGATATAGTACACGTGCATGACAAGGACACATATTCGTTACCGTGCCATCCTATTTGTCTAATTTTTTGAAGTTGTGTATGCACAAGTTATGTTGATGGTTAAAAACTCACGTGCATCTCAAAATTGAATGAGCTATACCAGATTCCCCTAACAGTGATATGCATGTGCCACAATGTAGAAATAATTATGCAAAGCGTAAAATCTTATAACCTTGTTGTTGTTAAAAAGTTTTTATCACCCTTATCATATTTGTAAAATGGAAAATGGCAACTAAATGATTGAAATTCAAAATTAACTCATCAACAATATTTCACGTTCTGATATTAAGTCGATGTATGTCTTTATCGTGGGACTCCAATTCAGTTATTGTCTTGTTCGTTCTATGTTAAATTTTTAGGTGTAAGTGTTCTGGCCCAATTTTACTGAAATATGAATGAAAACTTTTAGTGGAATAAGTAACAGAGCTTGGAAAATGAAAAATTCTATTAGAGAGTGAAATTGGAAACAAAAAATGACGTTTCATTTTTATAACTCTAGTAGGCATTTCCCAAATAATGAATAGGATTTAGTTTTTATATAAATTGATCCTTTTTTAGTAGGGAAAATGTGGAGCGTACGTCGCTGACATATTTGGAATTTCATTCTTGATCTTGATAAAAACAAGTAATTGAAAAGAAGAAGAATAAGGAAATCAAGTTAAGACTTTGAATCGTTACATCATTTTCGACGTGGATTTTGAGATTGCTTCTCCTCTACGAAAACGAAAGTGGTCATAACTATAGGATTAGTATCGAAGGAGCGAAAATGGAAAATGAAACAAATGAGTCCATAGGCAAGGAACTATTACAAATTATAGTGCGCGTCCTTTGGAGGATATTTCGTGGCACGATATGTGTCTTTTCAAAACTTCGAGAAGTCAAGGCATTTTTCCATCAAAGGCAATATGAATTTAAATTGTATAAAGACTTTCAAGGAATCGAGGTTGTTTCAATTTCACACCACGCTAGAACATTCAAATTCCACATTATTGACTTGAACTTAATGTTTATAATAATGATATTTGTGTCAATTGAAACAATGTCAAACAATATGTAGTGCTCGATTTGAGATGGTTATCGAGTTCCGGTGCTATAAAATTAAAAATAATGGCATGTATAAAATCATTGTGTATTAAGTAATGGCTTCTATAGAACCATTTAATTTCCGTACAACTAAATATAATTTAAGTAGGCTTTAAAATTAATGACACATTTTAATGAAGCTTTCGGAACAATATCAAAAATAAAGGCAAAAGAACAATTTTGGCCCTTTACGTCTGGTAACCGTTTTTTAACTTTAGCAATCCTATATCCTTAAGCAAACGGAGATGGTGAATCGATCAATGCAAGGCAATTATTCCATGTCTAAATGCTCTTAGCTATAATTGTCGCTGGGTTTAGGTATTTGAATAGAGGATTTTCAAGAGTCCTCTTTACGAATGGTGAGTGGCAAACTTTTCCCAACACAACAAGTTCACCGCAACACTTGTTAGGAATACTCCCTATATTGAAAATACTCGTGAAATCTTCTAGAACACAGGGCAAACCCATTTTAGTTTCACAATTATTTTCCTTAATAATCTGGTCGTTCTCTTTCGTAGCCATTACTGCCCCACAAGTTAAAAATAAAACCACTAGTACGGAATAAACATTAGGGCTTGCCATGCTCTGCGAATCTGATGTTACTAGTTAAACTTGGTTCGTAAAATTAATTTCGAATGAGATTTGCAGGGGAAAATACTGGCATTTATAGGAAGTGTTATAACCACATTAGACTAGAATACGTTACAATAAAAGAAAACATTCAATATTTCAATTTAATTAGAACATTCAATATTTCAGTTTAATTAGCATTACTTTTTATTACTACAAATCTAAATATTAATGTAACACCCCAAACCCGGCCCAGTCGTTAAGGCCGAATCCGACGTGCCACTTTGAAGTCAAAAACCCGTGTTCCCTTTTTAGTGTTTTAAAAAAAGCCGACTTTTGTCAAACTAACCAAGTGAATGGAAGCTGGGCACCAGGTAGGTATCCATAACATAGGAGGTGAGCCATGAAGGCTGCTTAAGTACCAAGCTCTCTGATTGGATCCAATCCTAGACATGCCCACATCCATTGCCACACTTGGTTATAACAAGTTGAAATTTCTTTGAGTGATTATCTTTGGTAAACCGAATATTCGTGACGTCGTGTTATTTTAAAAAAAAAACAAGTATCGTTTTGAAATCACACCCTAAGTCTAGCCCATTTGAATTAGTATCCATCAATTTAAAGTTGTTTTTAATAATATAATCCCAGAAAAATCAAAGAAGAAAATAAAGTTAAAATGGCCTTATTACAACCCAAAAATTAAATAGCAATTAAAAATAACTTAAGAAAACCAGTCTCTTTTTCAAACCCAAAAGTATTCACCATGGCCACTCTAAATCCCCTCCGGCTCCAAGTCACCCACATCAAGGCTCACCTGCAAGATTAAAGAAGGGGTGAGTTTAGGGAAACTCAGTGTGTAAGGAAAACCCATTCAAAGCCCAAGTCAGCTCAAGCCCATTGGGCCTAAGCCCATTTAGGTAACATTGGTACTGGGCTAGAGCCCTTTTCAGATTACAATAAACTGGGCCTTAGTCCCTTATTCAGATAACAGTATGGCCCATAGGCCCATTTCAAAATACACGCAACATCAGTAAACATATGCAAGCCCATTTGGGGAGACTACTCAACCCACCAACCACTACACTCCACCTGTACCAGCCATACACTCTATGTGGGGAATAGCTCAACCCACCTAGCCCAACACTCCACAGTTGCAGCCTTGCTGCTCAGTTAACAGTAAATTGAGGCAAAGCCTCAATACGTGGACAAGCCACTTTCAGTACTTCCTCCGTCAATATCCTAGTCCCATGCATCAGATAATAACAACATGGCATGCAGTAAATAACAACAGTCAAACATGCATTTAGGTCAATTTAACCCTATGGGTATTTTGGTAATTTATCTCCTAGGGGTAAAACTGTAAATTTTTCACTTTTAAAGGTATTTCAGTAATTTATCTATTTTAGGGTTTTTCATGCATATTCTTACCTTTCACGTACTAACAGAATCACTACCGAGGGTTCTTATCGAATTGGGCCCGTTGGCCCATCATTCCAATTTTGGCCCATTAAGCCCAAAAATATCGATGGCATAGAAATCATGCACTTTGCAGTCCAAACATTGCAGCTTTACCAAAAACATTAATCGATTTACCTCACGAGTATTCGCACACTCGCAAATCTACAAAATACCGGTTTTCGGCATTTTGGCTTTTCGACTTTTGCCGATCTAGACTAAGAAAGAGGGTGTTAGTTACACACCTATTTGCGACGATATGCTGACGAGATCCACACACGAACCGCCTACAATTGGATTACTAATACGTTAATTAACTATTCAAATACAAACTACGTATTAACCCCTTACAATATTTGGCCAACCACACCTACAGATCATAGTAAGCTTATAAGAAATCAATAAGCAACTCATTAACAAATTTTTGTCAATGTTTATCACATAATCATAATTTCACTGCAAGTTGTCTTCCTGAGCAACAGTCACTAAATCATTTATAACTGGAGCTACGAAACTCCAAATCAAGTGCCGTTAATTTTCCCTGAAAATAGACGCATATATCTTCTATCCATAAAATTTTCAGAATTTTTGGTTTGGCCAATCAATACCAGATTTTTCTTAAAGTTTCCCATGTTTCACTGTTTGACTAATCTGATCACTCTTCATTCTGAATCAAATTTATCATTGTACAGAATTCAAAATATGTTCTCGTTTATTTCATTTGAAACTAGACTCATTAAGCTTTAATTACATAATTTATTCACCTTATAACTCATCTCTCACAATTTATGGTGATTTTCCAAAGTCACATTACTGCTGCTGTCCCAAGCAGATTTATTACCAAATCACTCTTTCACACATAACTTGCATGCATGTTATTTAAACATGTATATCACCAATCAATCATCACATATCTATGAGTTTACTTAAGTATAGTCTCCATTTCATCATTTTAAAGCACAACATGTTAGCCGATTTTTCCCCTTAGCATCTAAGGCACATGCATGCTCATTTGTTTGGCTCAACTTCACCTATCTTCCATTTTTCATCAAAAGAACATGAAACAACAACCATTTCCTTCATTTTAATTCATGACCAAATGCTCACAACACAACCAAAAACCAAAATATGCTTCAAGAGTTAAGGTAGAATCAAGAAGAACTCATGAACATCAAGATGGAAGCAAACTACCATGAACTTACCTTCAATTTTCTTCCCCAAGTGACCGAACATTCAAGAGATTTCGCCTCTCCTTTCTCTTCTCTAACTTTAGGCTATGATGAACAAAGATGGACAAAACTTTGTTCTTTTCACCCCTTTTTCTTTTAAAAAAATTTCATATTTCATCCATTTAATTCTTTACAAAAGACATGAAATTGCAATCATGAAACATTTACCTAACCCATTATTATGGAACATTTACCTAACCCATTATCAATTTGTATCAATTTGTACCATAAATTATGGATATCAAGTGCACATTTTGTCCACAACAACATGATGGCTGGCCACTTTATGTAAAATGGGAGGTTTGTCATGCAAATCCTCCTATTTTGCACTCCTATTTATTTGGCCACTTCAATTTAGCTTATAGCATTTTCAAACATTTTCACATAGGTTCTATTTCATAATTTCACCCCCTTTTTCTTATGGAACAAAAATTAACTAAAATTGTCGGGTTCTATCTTAAGCTTGGCTTTCTAGAGGCCCACTAACATAATTAAACTTATGCCAACATTCACAGAATTCCCGAAAATTAGAGCGTTACAATTAATTCAAAGACACACTTTTATACTTCCCTTTGTAATTCTTAAATGGCATTAAACGGATCACTTAAATAAGGTTCAATAAAGATGATTATGTCGTACATGTGTTTTTTTGTGGTGAAACTAGGATTGAACTATTACGACCACTCCAAACAAACACCTGGACGGTAATAGGGAGAAAAAACATATGGAAAAAGCAATATGGGATATAGTGCACTTGCATGATAGGCACACATATTCGTTATGTGCACCATCCTATTTTTCTAATTTTTTGAAGTTCTGTATGCACATGTTATGTTGATGGTTAAAAATTCGCGTCTGTCTAAAAATAGAATGAGCTATACCAGATTCCCCTAATAGTGATATGTATGTGCCACAATGTAGAAATAATTATGCGAAGCGTAAAATCTTATAACCTTGTTGTTGTTAAAAAGTTTTTATCACACTTATCATATTTGTGAAATGGAAAATGGAAACAGAATGATTGACATTCAAAATTAGTTTATCAACAATATTTCACGTTATGATATTAAGTTGATGTATGTCTTTATCGTGGGACTCCAATTCGGTTATTGTCTTCTTCATTCTATGTTAAATTTTTAGGTGTAAGCGTTCTGGCCCAATTTTACTGAAATATGAATTAAAGCTTTTAGTGGAAAAAGTAATAGAGCTTGGAAAATGAAAAATTCTATTAGAGAGTGAAATTGGAAACAACAAATGAAGTTTCATTTTTATAACTCTCGTAGGTATTTCCCAAATAATGAATAGGATTTAGTTTTTATATAAATTGATCCTTTTTTAGTAGGGAAAATGTGGGGCGTGCGTCACCGACATATTTGGAGTTTCATTCTCGATCTTGGTAAAAACAAGTAATTTAAAGGAAGAAGAATAAGGAAATCAAGTTAAGACTTTGAATCATTACATCATTTTCGACGTGGATTTCGAGATTGCCTCACCTCTACGGAAACGAAAGTGGTCATAACTATTAGATTAGTATCGAAGGAGCGAAAATGGAATATGAAACAAATGAGTCCATAGGCAAGGAAGTATTACAAATTATAGTGCACGTCCTTTGGAGGATATTTCGTGGCATGATATGTGTCTATTCAAAACTTCGAGAAGTCAAGGCATTTTTCCATCAAAGGCAATGTGAATTTAAATTGTGTAAAGGCTTTCAAGGAATCGAGGTTGTTTCAATTTCACACCACGCTAGAACATTCCAATTCCACATTATTGACATGAACTTAATGTTTATAATAATGATATTTGTGTCAATTTAAACAATGTGAAACAATATGTAGTGCTCGATTTGAGATGGCTATCATGTTCCAGTGCTATAAAATTAAAAATAATTGCATGTATAAAATCATTGTGTATTAAGTAATGGCTTCTATAGAACCATTTAATTTCCGTACAACTAAATATAACTTAAGTAGGCTTTAAATTTAATGACACATTTTAATGAAGCTTTCGGAGCAATATCAAAAATAAAGACAAAAGAACAATTTTGGCCCTTTACGTCTGGTAACTGTTTTTTAGCTTTTGCAATCCTATATCCTTAAGCAGATGGAGATGGTGAATCGATCAATGCAAGGCAATTATTCCAAGTCTGAATGCTCTTAGCTATAATTGTCGCTGGTTTTAGGACATTGAATACTGGATTTTCAAGAGACCTCTTTACTAAAGCTGAGTGGCCAACTTTTACCAACACAACAAGTTCGCCGCAACACTTGTTAGAAATACTCCCTGTATTGAAAATACTCGTGAAAGCTTCTAGAACACAGGGCAAACCCATTTTCGTTTCACAATTATTTTTCTTAATAATCTGGTCGTTCTCCTTCGTAGCCATTACTACCCCACAAGTTCAAAATAAAACCATTAGTACGGAATAAACATTAAGGCTTGCTATGCTGTGCGAATCTGATGTTACTAGTTAAACTTGGTTCGTAAAATTAATTTCGAACGAGATTTGCAGGGGAAAAAACTGGCAGTTATAGGAAGTGTTATAACCACATTAGACTAGAATACGTTACAATAAAAGAAAACATTCAATATTTCAATTTAATTCTAACATTCAATATTTCAGTTTAATATTACTACAAATCTAAATATTAATTCAAAGACACACATTTACACTTCCCTTTATAATTCTTAAATGGCATTAAACGGGTCAGTTAAATAAGGTTCAATAAAGTGATTACGTCGTACATGTGTTTTTGTGCTTTGAAACTAGGATTGAACTATTACGTCCACTCCAAACAAACACCTAGACGGTAATATGGAGAAAAAACATATGGAAAAAGCAATATGGGATATAGTACACATGCATGACAGGCACACATATTCGTTATGCGTGCCATCCTATTTTTCTAATTTTTTGAAGTTGTGTATGCACATGTTCTGTTGATGTTTAAAAATTCACGTGCATCTCAAAATTGAATGAGCTATACCAGATTCCCTTAACAGTGATATGTATGTGCCACAATGTAGAAATAATTATGCAAAGCGTAAAATCTTATAACCTTGTTGTTGTTAAAATTTTTTTATCACACTTATCTTATTTCTAAAATGTAAATTGGCAACTAAATGATTGACATTCAAAATTAATTCATCAACAATATTTCACCTTCTGATATTAAGTCGAATTATGTCTTTATCGTGGGACTCCAATTTAGTTATTGTCTTCTTCGTTCCACGTAAAATTTTTAGGTGTAAGCGTTCTGGCCAAATTTCACTGAAATATGAATGAAAGCTTTTAGGGGAATAAGTAACGGAGCTTGGAAAATGAAAAATTCTATTAGAGAGTGAAATTGGAAACAACAAATGACGTTTCATTTTTATAACTCTCGTAGGTATTTCCCAAATAATGAAAAGGATTTAGTTTTTATATAAATTGATCCCTTTTTAGTAGAGAAAATGTGGGGCGTACGTCGTTGAATTTTTTCGAGTTTCATTCTCGATCTTGATAAAAACAAGTAATTTAACGGAAGAAGAATAAGGAAATCAAGTTAAGACTTTGAATCGTTACATCATTTTCGACGTGGATTTCGAGATTGCCTCTCCTATACGGAAACGAAAGTGGTCATAACTATTAGATTAGTATCGAAGGAGCGAAAATGGAAAATGAAACAAATGAGTCCATAGGCAAGGAACTATTAGAAAAAATAGTTCACGTCCTTCGGAGGATATTTCGTGGCACGATATGTGTCTTTTCAAAACTTCGAGAAGTCAAGCCATCTTTCCACCAAAGGCAATGTGAATTTAAATTGTATAAAGACTTTCAAGGAATCGAGGTTGTTTCAATTTCACACCATGCTAGAAAATTCCAAGTCCACATTATTGACATGAACTTAATGTTTATAATAATGATATTTGTGTCGATTTAAACAATGTGAAACAATATGTAGTGCTCGATTTGAGATGGTTACCGAGTTCCAGTGCTATAAAATTAAAAATAATGGCATGTATAAAATCATTGTGTATTAAGTAATGGCTTCTATAGAACCATTTAATTTCCATACAACTAAATATAATTTAATTAGGCTTTAAATTTAATGACACATTTTAATGAAGCTTTGTGACAATATCAAAACTAAAGACAAAAGAACAATTTTGGCCCTTTACGTTTGGTAACCGTTTTTTAGCTTTAGCAATCCTATATCCTTAAGCAGACGGAGATGGTGAATCGAGCAATGCAAGGCAATTATTCCAAGTCTGAATGCTCTTAGCTATAATTGTCGCTGGGTTTAGGTCATTGAATACTGGATTTTCAAGAGTCCTCTTTACTAATGCTGAGTGGCCAACTTTTCCCAACACAACAAGTTCGCCGCAGCACTTGTTAGAAATACTCCCTGTACTGAAAATACTCTTGAAAGCTTCTATAACACAAGGCAAACCCATTTTAGTTTCACAATTATTTTCCTTAATAATCTGGCCGTTCTCCTTCGTAGCCATTACTACCCCATAAGTTAAAAATAAAACCACTAGTACAGAATAAACATTAAGGCTTGTCATGCTGTGCGAATCTGATGTTACTAGTTAAAATTGGTTCGTAAAATTAATTTCGAAAGAGATTTGCAGGGGAAAGACTGGCATTTATCGGAAGTGTTATAACCACATTAGACTAGAATACGTTATAATAAAAGAAAACATTCAATATTTCAATTTAATTCTAACATTCAATATTTCAGTTTAATTAGCATTAATTTTTATTACTACAAATCTAAATATTAATTCAAAGACACACATTTACACTTCCCTTTATAATTCATAAATGGCATTAAATGGATCACTTAAATAAAGTTCAATAAAGATGATTATGTCGTACATGTGATTTTCTGCGTTGAAACTAGGATTGAACTATTACGTCCATTCCAAACAAACACCTAGACGGTAATATGGAGAAAAAACATATGGAAAAAGCAATATGGGATAAAGTACACGTGCATGACAGGCACACATATTCGTTATGCGTGCCATCCTATTTTTCTAATTTTTTGAAGTTGTGTATGCACATGTTATGTTGATGGTTAAAAACTCACGTGCATCTCAAAATTGAATGAGCTATACCAGATTCCCCTAACAGTGATATGTATGTGCCACAATGTAGAAATAATTATGCAAAGCGTAAAATCTTATAACCTTGTTGTTGCTAAAATTTTTTTATCACACTTATCATATTTCTAAAATATAAAATGGCAACTAAATGATTGACATTCAAAATTAATTCATCAACAGTATTTCACCTTCTGATATTAAGTCGAATTATGTCTTTATCGTGGGACTCCTATTCGGTAATTGTCTTCTTCGTTCCACGTAAAATTTTTAGGTGTAAGCGTTCTGGCCCAATTTCACTGAAATATGAATGAAAGCTTTTAGGGGAATAAGTAACAGAGCTTGGAAAATGAAAAATTCTATTAGAGTGTGAAATTGGAAACAACAAATGACGTTTCATTTTTATAACTCTCGTAGGTATTTCCCAAATAATGAAAAGGATTTAGTTTTTATATAAATTGATCCTTTTTTAGTAGGGAAAATGTGGGGCGTACGTCGTTGACATTTTTGGAGTTTCATTCTCGATCTTGATAAAAAAAAGTAATTTAAAGGAAGAAGAATAAGGAAATCAAGTTAAGACTTTGAATCGTTACATCATTTTCGACGTGGATTTCGGGATTGCCTCTCCTATACGGAAACGAAAGTGGTCATAACTATTAGATTAGTATCGAAGGAGCGAAAATGGAAAATGAAACAAATGAGTCCATAGGCAAGGAAGTATTACAAATTACAGTGCACGTCCTTTGGAGGATATTTCGTGGCACGATATGTGTCTTTTCAAAACTTTGAGAAGTCAAGGCATTATTCCATCAAAGCCAATGTGAATTTAAATTGTATAAAGACTTTCAAGGAATCGAGGTTGTTTCAATTTCACACCACGCTAGAACATTCCAAGTCCACATTATTGACATGAACTTAATGTTTATAATAATGATATTTGTGTCAATTTTAAACAATGTGAAACAATATGTAGTGCTTGATTTGAGATGGTTACCGAGTTCCAGTGCTATAAAATTAAAAATAATGGCATGTATAAAATCATTGTGTATTAAGTAATGGCTTCTATAGAACCATTTAATTTCTGTACAACTAAATATAATTTAAGTAGGCTTTAAATTTAATGACACATTTTAATGAAGCTTTCGGAACAATATCAAAACTAAAGACAAAAGAACAATTTTGGCCCTTTACGTCTGGTAACTGTTTTTTAGCTTTAGCAATCCTATATCCTTAAGCGGACGGAGATGGTGAATCGATCAATGCAAGGCAATTATTCCATGTCTGAATGCTCTTAGCTATAATTGTCGCTGGGTTTAGGTCATTGAATACTGGATTTTCAAGAGTCCTCTTTACTAATGCTGAGTGGCAAACTTTTCCCAACACAACAAGTTCGCCGCAACACTTGTTAGAAATACTCCCTGTACTGAAAATCCTCGTGAAAGCTTCTAGAACACAGGGCAAACCCATTTTAGTTTCACAATTATTTTCCTTAATAATCTGGTCGTTCTCCTTCGTAGCCCTTACTATCCCACAAGTTAAAAATAAAACCACTAGTACGGAATAAACATTAAGGCTTGTCATGCTGTGCGAATCTGATGTTACGAGTTAAAATTGGTTCGTAAAATTAATTTCGAATGAGATTTGCAGGGGAAAGACTGGCATTTATAGGAAGTGTTATAACCATATTAGACTAGAATACGTTACAATAAAAGAAAACATTCAATATTTCAATTTAATTCTAACATTCAATATTTCAGTTAAATTAGCATTAAATTTTATTACAGCAAATCTAAATATTAATTCAAAGACACATATTTACACTTCCCTTTATAATTCATAAATGGCATTAAACGGATCACTTAAATAAGGTTCAATAAAGATGATTATATCGTACATGTGTTTTTTCTGCGTTGAAACTAGGATTGAACTATTACGTCCAATCCAAACAAACACCCAGACGGTAATATGGAGAAAAAACATATGGAAAAAGCAATATGGGATAAAGTACACGTGCATGACAGGCACACATATTCGTTATGCGTGCCATCCTATTTTTCTAATTTTTTGAAGTTGTGTATGCACATGTTATGTTGATCGTTAAAAATTCACGTGCATCTCAAAATTGAATGAGATATACAAGATTCCCCTAACAGTGATATGTATGTGCCACAATGTAGAAATAATTATGCAAAGCGTAAAATCCTGTAACCTTGTTGTTGTTAAAATTTTTTTATCACACTTATCATATTTGTAAAATGTAAAATGGCAACTAAATGATTGACATTCAAAATTAATTCATCAACAATATTTAACCTTCTGATATTAAGTCGAATTATGTCTTTATCGTGGGACTCCAATTCGGTTATTGTCTTCTTCGTTCCACGTAAAATTTTTAGGTGTAAGCGTTCTGGCCCAATTTCACTGAAATATGAATGAAAGCTTTTAGGGGAATAAGTAACGAAGCTTGGAAAATGAAAAATTCTATTAGAGTGTGAAATTGGAAACAACAAATGACATTTCATTTTTATAACTCTCGTAGGTGTTTCCCAAATAATGAAAAGGATTTAGTTTTTATATAAATTGATCCTTTTTTAGTAGGGAAAATGTGAGGCGTACGTGGCTGACATATTTGGAGTTACATTCTCGATCTTGAGAAAAACAAGTAATTTAAAGGAAGAAGAATAAGGAAATCAAGTTAAGACTTTGAATCGTTACATCATTTTCGACATGGATTTCGAGATTGCCTCTCCTCTACGGAAACGAAAGTAGTCATAGCTATTAGATTAGTATCGAAGGAGCGAAAATGGAAAATGAAACAAATGAGTCCATAGGCAAGGAACTATTACAAATTATAGAGCACGTCCTTTGGAGGATATTTCGTGGCACGATATGTGTCTTTTCAAAACTTCGAGAAGTCAAGCCATCTTTCCACCAAAGGCAATGTGAATTTAAATTGTATAAAGACTTTCAAGGAATCAAGGTTGTTTCAATTTCACACCACGCTAGAACATTCCAAGTCCACATTATTGACATGAACTTAATGTTTATAATAATGATATTTGTGTCGATTTAAACAATGTGAAACAATATGTAGTGCTCGATTTGAGATAGTTATCGAGTTCCAGTGCTATAAAATTAAAAATAGTGGCATGTATAAAATCATTGTGTATTAAGTAATGGCTTCTATAGAACCATTTAATTTTCGTACAACTAAATATAATTTAAGTAGGCTTTAAATTTAATGACACATTTTAATGAAGCTTTCGGAACAATATCAAAACTAAAGACAAAAGAACAATTTTGGCCCTTTACGTTTGGTAACCATTTTTTAACTTTAGGAATACTATATCCTTAAGGAGACGGAGATGGTGAATCGATCAATGCAAGGCAATTATTCCATGTCTGAATGCTCTTAGCTATAATTGTCGTTGGGTTTAGGTCATTGAATACTGGATTTTCAAGAGTCCTCTTTACTAATGCTGACTGGCAAACTTTTCCCAACACAACAAGTTCGCCGCAACACTTGTTAGAAATACTCCCTGTACTGAAAATACTCGTGAAAGCTTCTAGAACACAGGGCAAACCCAATTTAGTTTCACAATTATTTTCCTTAATAATCTGGTCGTTCTCCTTCGTAGCCATTACTACCCCACAAGTTAAAAATAAAACCACTAGTACGGAATAAACATTAAGGCTTGTCATGCTGTGCGAATCTGATGTTACTAGTTAAAATTGGTTTGTAAAATTAATTTCGAACGAGATTTGCAGGGGAAAAACTGGCATTTATAGGAAGTGTTATAACCACATTAGACTAGAATACGTTACAATAAAAGAAAACATTCAATATTTCAATTTAATTCTAACATTCAATATTTCAGTTTAATTAGCATTAAATTTTATTACAGCAAATCTAAATATTAATTCAAAGACACATATTTACACTTCCCTTTATAATTCATAAATGGCATTAAACGGATCACTTAAATAAGGTTCAATAAAGATGATTATATCGTACATGTGTTTTTTCTGCGTTGAAACTAGGATTGAACTATTACGTCCAATCCAAACAAACACCTAGACGGTAATATGGAGAAAAAACATATGGAAAAAGCAATATGGAATAAAGTACACGTGCATGACAGGCACACATATTCGTTATGCGTGCCATCCTATTTTTCTAATTTTTTGAAGTTGTGTATGCACATGTTATGTTGATCGTTAAAATTTCACGTGCATCTCAAAATTGAATGAGATATACAAGATTCCCCTAACAGTGATATGTATGTGCCACAATGTAGAAATAATTATGCAAAGCGTAAAATCCTGTAACCTTGTTGTTGTTAAAATTTTTTTATCACACTTATCATATTTGTAAAATGTAAAATGGCAACTAAATGATTGACATTCAAAATTAATTCATCAACAACATTTCACCTTCTGATATTAAGTCGAATTATGTCTTTATCGTGGGACTCCAATTCGGTTATTGTCTTCTTCGTTCCACGTAAAATTTTTAGGTGTAAGCGTTCTGGCCCAATTTCACTGAAATATGAATGAAAGCTTTTAGGGGAATAAGTAACGGAGCTTGGAAAATGAAAAATTCTATTAGAGTGTGAAATTGGAAACAACAAATGACGTTTCATTTTTATAACCCTCGTAGGTATTTCCCAAATAATGAAAAGGATTTAGTTTTTATATAAATTGATCCTTTTTTAGTAGGGAAAATGTGAGGCGTACGTCGTTGACATTTTTGGTGTTTCATTCTCGATCTTGATAAAAACAAGTAATTTAAAGGAAGAAGAATAAGAAAATCAAGTTAAGACTTTGAATCGTTACATCATTTTCGACGTAGATTTCGAGATTGCCTCTCCTTTACGGAAACGAAAGTGGTCATAACTATTAGATTAGTATCGAATGAGCGAAAATGGAAAATGAAACAAATGAGTCCATAGGCAAGGAAGTATTACAAATTACAGTGCATGTCCTTTGGAGGATATTTCGTGGCACGATATGTGTCTTTTCAAAACTTCGAGAAGTCAAGGCATTATTCCATCAAAGCCAATGTGAATTTAAATTTTATAAAGACTTTCAAGGAATCGAGGTTGTTTCAATTTCACACCACGCTAGAACATTCCAAGTCCACATTATTGACATGAATTTAATGTTTATAATAATGATATTTGTGTCAATTTTAACAATGTGAAACAATATGTAGTGCTCGATTTGAGATAGTTATCGAGTTTCAGTGCTATAAAATTAAAAATAATTGCATGTATAAAATCATTGTGTATTAAGTAATGGCTTCTATAGAACCATTTAATTTCTTTACAACTAAATATAATTTAAGTAGGCTTTAAATTTAATGACACATTTTAATGAAGCTTTCGGAACAATATCAAAACTAAAGACAAAAGAACAATTTTGGCCCTTTACGTCTGGCAACCATTTCTTAGCTATAGCAATCCTATATCCTTAAGCAGATGGAGATGGTGAATCGATCAATGCAAGCCAATTATTCCATGTCTGAATGCTCTTAGCTATAATTGTCGCTGGGTTTAGGTCTTTGAATAGAGGATTTTCAAGAGTCCTCTTTACTAATTCTGAGTGGCAAACTTTTCCCAACACAACAAGTTTGCCGCAACAGTTCTTAGAAATACTCCCTGTATTGAAAATACTCGTGAAAGCTTCTAGAACATAGGGCAAACCCATTTTAGTTTCACAATTATTTTCCTTAATAATCTGGTCGTTCTCCTTCGTAGCCATTACTACCCCACAAGTTAAAAATAAAACCACTAGTACGGAATAAACATTAAGGCTTGCCATGCTGTGTGAATCTGATGTTACTAGTTAAACTTGGTTCGTAAAATTAATTTCGAACAAGATTTGCAGGGGGAAGAACTAGCATTTATAGGAAGTGTTATAACCACATTAGACTAGAATACGTTACAATAAAAGAATACATTCAATTTTTCAATTTAATTCTAACGTTCAATATTTTAGTTTAAATTAGCATTAATTTTTATTACTATAAATCTAAATATTAATTCAAAGACACACATTTACACTTCCCTTTATAATTCTTAAATGGCATTAAACGGATCACTTAAATAAGGTTCAATAAAGATGATTATGTCGTACATGTGTTTTTCTGCATTGAAACTAGGATTGAACTATTACGTCCACTCCAAACAAACACGTAGACGGTAATATGGAGAAAAAACATATGGAAAAAGCAATATGGGATATATTACACGTGCATGACAGGCACACATATTCGTTATGCGTGCCATCCTATTTTTCTAATTTTTTGAAGTTGTGTATGCACATGTTATGTTGATGGTTAAAAATTCACGTGCATCTCAAAATTGAATGAGCTATACCAGATTCCCCTAACAGTGATATGTATGTGCCAGAATGTAGAAACAATTATGCAAAGCGTAAAATCTTATAACCTTGTTGTTGTTAAAATTTTTTATCACACTTATCATATTTCTAAAATGTAAAATGGCAACTAAATGATTGACATTCAAAATTAATTCATCAACAATATTTCACGTTCTGATATTAAGTCGATGTATGTCTTTATCGTGGGACTCCAATTCAGTTATTGTCTTCTTCGTTCCACGTTAAATTTTAAGGTGTAAGCGTTCTGGCCCAATTTTACTGAAATATGAATGAAAGCTTTTAGGGGAATAAGTAACGGAGCTTGGAAAATGAAAAATTCTATTAGAGAGTGAAATTGGAAACAAAAAATGACGTTTCATTTTTATAACTCTCGTAGGTATTTCCGAAATAATGAAAAGGATTTAGTTTTTATATAAATTGATCCCTTTTTTGTAGGGAAAATGTGGGCGTACGTCGTTGACATATTTGGAGTTTCATTCTCGATCTTGATAAAAACAAGTAATTTAAAGGAAGAAGAATAAGGAAATCAAGTTAAGACTTTGAATCGTTACATCATTTTCAACGTGGATTTCGAGATTGCCTCTCCTCTACGGAAACGAAAGTGGTCATAACTATTAGATTAGTATCGAAGGAGCGAAATTGGAAAATGAAACAAATGAGTCCATAGGCAAGGAACTATTACAAATTACAGTTGTAACACCCCAAACCCGGCACAGACGTTACGGCTGAATCCGGTGTGTCACATTGAGATGTTTTTCGAAAACCATGTTTTCATTGAAAACCTTTTGTTGATGTTTAGAAACTTTTACCGTTTAAACTTGTAAACCTTTGTAGTGGCAGGAACATGTTATTTTAAAAACAGTTAAGTATCGAAAAATCAAACCTTTTTTTTGTGGCTTAAAATGAATGGATACTATGCACCAGGTAGGATTCAAGAAAAGAGGAGGTGAGTCAATTAGACTGCTGAAGTACCTAGCTCTTCTATGATCCAATCCTAGACATGCACACATCCATTTCCACACTTTAAGCTCATTACTTGTCCACGAACAACAAATTAAGTTTAAGTCTATTTCCTTTGAAAACATTTACTTTGCGGAAGCTTTGCTCGGTTATCGTGATATTTTAAAAATAAGTAACTTTTATAAAATGCGCCCTAGAGCTAACCAATCTTAAGGAATCAATTTAAGTGATGTGAATCTCAAGTTGAAAACGATTTAAGTAATTTAAAAACCCAAAATAAAATTAATAGGGCGACCTTATTACAACTTTAACCAAAATAGAAAAGATCAAAAATAAATGCAGAATTTAAAAGCAAGCTAATTGAAACTTATTTAAAAACCAGAAATTTAATCTTCGTGGCCACTCTGAATCCCGCCCAGCTCCAAGTCCACCAACTAGGGCTCACCTGCAAGGATGGAAGGGAAAGGGGGTGAGTTTGGAAAACTCAGTGTGTATGGAAAACCATCCAAAGCCCAAGTCAGCTCAAGCCCATTGGGCCTAACCCCTACTCAGATAACCGCGGGTACTGGGCCGAAGCCCTTTTCAAAATACGATAAACTGGGCCTTAACCCCTTTTCAGATAACAGTATGGCCCATAGGCCCATTCTAGAACAGAACAGACATATTTGTGTATGCAAGCCCAACCTAGCCTATAACCAACCGCTACACTCCACCCATACCAGCCCTCCACTCCATGTGAGGAATAGCTCAACCCACCCAGCCCTACACTCCACAGTTGCAGCATAGCTGCTCAGATATCAGTAAGTTGAGGCAAAGCCTTCAGTACGTGGACAAGCCACTTTCAGTACTTCCTCCATCAATAACCTAGTCCCATGCATCAGATAATAATAACATGGCATGCAGTAAATAGTAACAGTCAAACATACATTCAGGTCAACCTTAACCCTAGGGGTATATCAGTAATTTTGCTCCTAGGGGTAAAACTGTAAACTTTCCACCTATAAAGGTATTTCAGTAATTTCATCAGTTTTAAGCGTTCTCATGAATGTTACGATCCTTACTAGCCCATTTGTTATCGCAGTAATTTATTTATCTCAATTTCACTATTTTAGCCATTGGGCCCTAAAACCCCTAATGGGCCCTACAGTGTCCATTATCCATTTAAGCCCATTTAACACAAGTTTTATGACCAGTTTACCGGTTTAAGCAGTTTCGATTCTACAGTCTCATAGAACATACTTATTGCCTATTATATATTTTTATTATTATTTTATTTATTAACCCGTATGAGCCCGTAAGCCCATTGGGCCCAATTTTAGCCTATCGAGGCCCAATTACTGAAGTGCACGAAATTTCACACACGACTAACTTACCACTTTACGATTTCAGATCTAATGATTTCTAAATGTCTTGTGAGCACTCGCACACTCACAAGCCCACGAAATGCCAGAATTTTGGCATTTCGGCTTTTGCCGAATTGAACTATGAGAGGGTGTTGATACACACCTATTTTGCGACGACTACTACTGAGATCCCTTACGATGTCCTACAATTTATTACCATAATTCTTAGTTTGCAACCCACAACGACCAATCCCAATATTCAGCAACCCATATTCGAACCATGCCCCTAAAGCCTTTAGAATTTACCTTTTTGCCTAAAACTGATGACTAGAACTAAGTCTAGTTGTTCCAAAGATCCAAGCCTTCAATCAAACCTCTAGAAGACACTAATCACCAAAAGAAATCGTCGGTGAAAGACCCTTAAAGCCCTATGCCCAAATCGATAGCGTCTCTAGATTTTAGGGACTTCGGCTTTTCTAAATTGTAAAATAAGACTAGATCTGAGGTGATGAGCACTTACCACTTATTCCTCTTTGACTTCTACACAGATCTGATGCATATCTATCCACTAAACGATAGTAGAACTCGAATCCAGGAGATCTGAAGTTTTGGCTATAAGTCCCTAAATCTATGGTATTTCGACTTTTTAAGTGACGAAAAAGATGACGATTTGAGGCTATAACTTTGAAGTATTGTTGTCGACAGATACTAAGGGTTTAGAGAAGATGAAAGTTGATCAAAAAGAACAAAAATAACTGAAGGATTTTGGCTTGGAGAAATTGGCACAAGAAGTGAGTTTTCGGGATTTTGGCTTTTATGGCAATCGGCTATGGAGGTTTTGTGAAGGATGGGATTGACAAAGGAGATGAGTAAAATGGTAGGAATGTTTCGGCTAGAGAAGAAAAGTAGGAGAAAAAGAAAATAAAAGAAGAGAAGAGAAGAAATCGGCACCAAGGAGAAGGAATTTGCATTTTCGGCTTTTGTGAGAACTCAGAGAGGATGAATGAAAGTGAAAGCTTCCAGGTGGCTAACCCTAATTCTCCAAGACAAAAAAAGAAAAGAACCTAACCCTAATATCAACTAAAACAATCGGCCCAACCTCTTTAAGGCCCTTGCCGAAATTCACTTAAGTGATCACATGCCCGACGCATGCCTAAAATTAAAAAGTAACAATATGCCTATCTTGCAACTTGAACCCTGGACCTTTAATTCCTTCCCAAACACCATTTTTTTTAGGAACTTAGTGGCGCCACCTTGCCACTTTACCAAGGCTTTATTTGTGTCATAATCTACGAAGTTCTTCTTAAAAGCCCACTTAACCAAGACTCCTATTCACTTAAAATCCAACCTTGATATTTTATCGTGTTTAACTTAGGCTTGGGCCTTCTAAAGGCCCACTAACACATTTAAATACAGTTCCAATATTCCGAACACCAAAACAATAATAATTTTATAAATATATCTAATAATAAAAATTTCAAATATCAATAATACAGTAAGTAATAGTAATAATTTTCATAAAATTTTTCAAACAAACATACAGTAATATTATTCTAATAATAATAATTTTATCTCATAATACTAATTAAAATTTTATAAAAATTTAAAATATCCGTAATAATAAATACAGTAAAAATTTTCTAGTAGTAATTTAATTCAAATTTTTTTTCTTAAACGATAATATTTAAAACTTCTTACTTATTCAGGTTTTCTTCTATCCGAAACTCAGACTCAAAACCCAACTCTTCTAGGCCCCAAATTCAGGGTGTTACAAATTTACCCTCCTTAAAGAAATTTCGTCCTCAAAATTTCTAAAACTAAAATAATCGTGTAACACTATGCTACTATGCTACCGCTGCGCACTCTGATCTAAATAATTTTAATACGACCCAGAACATCTAATCACCGAAATAAATAAACACCTTATCGCACACGTATACAATTCGTACCCAAACATCACGCACTCCTAACTAGAATAAGCTTGGCAATCTTGAGCTCGATGTTCCCATGACCCGTATCTAAAGCATGCTCCTGTCTTTCGATGGCACTCACCCGGATGACGCCTGTTGTAGTTCTTGCAGGTCGGAAAGTTTGGTCGTGTCTTAACATATTTCATAGAACGAGGCTCTGTTCTTTGAGAACTAGGATCCTTCCTTTTCTTACACTCCAAGCACCCTACTTGAAGCGTTTCCCTAATTTCCTTAATTTTGGTATCCAATACTTCCTCTACCACTTTCCTTACTAACTCGGCCAGTGCCTCAGTACCAAGCTCCGAGTTACCGCTACTCGAAGTTGGCAGACTTTGCTTACCCTTAGAATCCATATCAATACTCTACATTACCAGTACACATATCAAATAACTACAAATATCTCAAAAATTTTACTATTTATTCATATGTCTTATGCAGAGATAGTATTTTAGAGTTTTTGTTCTTTACAGAATCATAGCCTAGCTACAGTCTCAATCTTTTTGGGTTTTTAGTTCCTATTGTCTCAGTCTCTATGGTTTCAGTATCGACCTAGCTACAGTATCATAGTAAAGTCTCAATCCTATCTACAGTACAGTATTTAAGGCAAAAGTACTTACAAACTTGGTGCCAGGGATTCAGTGTGCCACATTAGATTTCAGAAAACTTAGAATAATCTAACCTCTTTAAAATCAAATTCTCAAAACATGTGTATTTTGAAGAAGACAAATTTGAAAAAAAGTCTCTTTAAAACAAAAATTTTCCAGAAAATCAGATTTTTTTCCAAAAATACCCTTCTTGGGATTAAAAATTTTCGAAAGCCTTTTTGGACCCAATCTACAGCCGAGTTGTTGCAACTTGGCTCTGATACCACTAAATGTAACACCCCAAACCCGGCCCAGACATTACGGCTGAATCCGGTGTGTCACATTGAGGTGTTTTTCGAAAACCATGTTTTCATTGAAAACCCTTCTTGATGTTTAGAAACTTTTACCGTTTAAACTTGTAAACCTTTGTAGTGGCAAAAACATGTTATTTTAAAAACAGTTAAGTATCGAAAAATCAAACCTTCTTTGTTATGGCTTAAAGTGAATGGATACTACGCACCAGGTAGGATTCAAGAAAAGAGGAGGTGAGTCAATTAGACTGCTTAAGTACATAGCTCTTCTATGATCCAATCCTAGACATGTACACATCCAGTGCCACACTTTAAGCTCATTACTTGTCCATGAACAACAAATTAAGTTTAAGTCTATTTAAAATATTTATTTCCTTTGAAAACATTTACGTTGCGGAAGCTTTGCTCGGTTATCGTGATATTTTAAAAATAAGTAACTTTTATAAAACGCGCCCTAGAGCTAACCAATCTTAAGGAATCAATTTAAGTGATGTGAATCTCAAGTTGAAAACAATTTAAGTAATTTAAAAACCCAAAATAAAATTAATAGGGCGACCTTATTACAACTTTAACCAAAATAGAAAAGATCAAAAATAAATGCGGAATTTAAAAGCAAGCTAATTGAAACTTATTTAAAAACCAGAAATTTAATCTTCGTGGCCACTCTGAATCCCGCCCAACTCCAAGTCCACCAACTAGGGCTCACCTGCAAGGATGGAAGAGAAAGGGGGTGAGTTTGGAAAACTCAGTGTGTATGGAAAACCCATCCAAAGCCCAAGTCAGCTCAAGCCCATCTGGCCTAAGCCCTATTCAGATAACTGCGGGTACTGGGCCGAAGCCCTTTTCAAAATACGATAAACTGGGCCTTAGCCCCTTTTCAGATAACAGTATGGCCCATAGGCCCATTCTAGAATAGAACAGACATATTCGTGTATGCAAGCCCAACCCAGCCTATAACCAACCGCTATACTCCACTCGTACCAGCCCTCCACTCCATGTGGGGAATAGCTCAACCCACCCAGCCCTACTGTAATATCCTGATTTTGGGCCTAGTCGGAGGTTTCGTGACCACAAAATCTGAGATAGAAATAATTATTTTATGATTATTTTGAGGTCTATGATATGATTGCATGATTGTGTGAAAATTTCGTGAAGAAATTTTATGCATAAAGTGCTTAAATTGAAATTAGGGACTAAATCGAATAATTTGTAAAACTTGCATTCTAGAAGTTTCTAGTATGAAATTGTTTTGAAATATTAATTAGGAGGTCTTAAATAGCAATTTTACCAATTTCTAAGTCTATGGACAAAAATTGGACATGGATGGAATTTTTGGAAAGTTTAGTAGTAAGGGCATTTTGGTCATTTAGGGGTAAAATGAATTAAAATACAAAATTAAAAGCCAATTTTGCTCATCTTCAACCCCATGGCCGAATATAGCAAGGAGAAACCATGTCTAGGGTTTTTCAAGCTTCCAAGCTCGATTAGCACGGAAAACTAAAATTCGGTCTAAAATGGGGAAAATACCAAGTTGTGGACGAAATGGTAAAAGTAGCCATTTTCGCATACGAGGTAAGTTCATGTGTAAATGTAGTAACATAATTGTTGTTTTAAGGAATTTAATGTTGTTTATATGATATGATGCTTATTATTATCATGAAACGTTATGTTTTGTGGTTATTGTTGAATAATATGTAATTATGTGAATTACTTGATGAGTATGAACTATCACCGAGTATCGGTTCCGATATTCCGTGGAAGACGGCAAAGATGTGAGATCGAGGAAAAAAGCCCGTTTGAACCTTAGGAATAGATTAGGATACAAGTGACATGTCACTAGGATGTTTGGGCATCCAAACTCGTTGAGTTGAGTCCGAGTTCACTTATGGATGCGAATGTCCGAACTCGTTGAGTTGAGTCTGAGTTCGAGAGATGTAACTAGGCATCCGAGCTCGTTGAGTTGAGTCCGAGTTCACTTATGGATGAGAACGCCCGAGCTCGTTGAGTTGAGTCCAAGTTCACTTATGGATACGAACGCCCGAGCTCGTTGAGTTGAGTCCGAGTTCACTTATGGGCGGGTTACATGGTAGCTTGGCTACATATGTAGCACTTATGTGCAAACTTTCCATGTATCCGAATTATATTCCGATGTGTTCAACGGGTAAAATTCTACTCAAATGGAGGAATACTCGAGATGAAAGAGACGTATTGGTAAGTGTTGTGAAATGAATACTTTGAATAGGTATGTACTTAACCCTCGGGTTGAAAACCCGATATAACAACAATATGGTAAGATGATAAATGAAAATGTGATATGAATGTCTCGGTGATGATTATGCAAATGATGTTTTATGTTTGCGTATATAGTTGTGTTACTTGCTATTTGCATGTGAGCTTACTAAGCATTTATGCTTACTCCCTCCTTTTCATTCCTTGTAGTGTTGACAAGCCAGCTCGGAAATCGGGAACGGTCGGAGGTACGCTCACACTATCCGTATACCATCTTGGCATAATGGCTTGTATATTTTGAGTATGGCATGTATAGCATTATAATCATTTTGTGTATATGGTCTTATGATATGGTTATTGAGTGGTATGGAAATGCTTGGTAATGATTAGCCATTGGAATGGCTAATCATGATCATATTTGGTGTTATATATGCTAAATTGCTAGCTAATCCATGGAAACCATGAAATAGGTAAATTTTACCATAAAATAGATTCAGACAGCAGCAGTGACGTGAGTTTGAAAAATCACTAAAAATAGTAGAGATACAATTAGATGATGAATAATATATGGAATTGAAGAATTATGAGTCTATTTTCATATGGATGGAACAAAACAGGTATATGAGTTATATTTTATGAGATGTTTAAATTTTTGTGAAACAGGGCCAGAGCAATTTCTGGATCCCCTGTTCTGACTTTGGAAATTCACCATAAATTTTTCAAAGATAATTATAAGTCATTATTTATATTTACAGATTCCTTATTGAGTCTAGTTTTATTAGAAACAAACGGCATAGTCATTGAAACTCTGTACAAGGAGATATCTGATTCGTAATAGACAGAGGTCAGAGCAGTCGAACCCTGAAACAGGGGAGACTTTAACTAATAAACTGTACTAATTTTCTAGACCAAAAATTCTAGAAAAAAATTTGTAAACATATATATAATTCTAGTTTTAGGGAAAATTTACGGAATTGGATTTCGAGTTTTGGAACTCAAGATATGAATTTTTAAGCGACTGTGACGCAGATTGCTAGCTTGACTAAAAATTTTAAAAATAAATTGTTTGAGCTGTTTAAGTAATGAATTAAGTCTGTTAACACCTCATGTTCGACTCCGGCGACGGTCTCGGGTACGGGGCGTTACACCTACACTCCACAGTTGCAGCATAGCTGCTCAGATATCAGTAAGTTGAGGCAAAGCCTCCAGTACGTGGACAAGCCACTTTCAGTACTTCCTCCATCAATAACCTAGTCCCATGCATCAGATAATAATAATATGGCATGCAGTAAATAGTAACAGTCAAACATGCATTCAGGTCAACCTTAACCCTAGGGGTATATCAGTAATTTTACTCCTAGGGGTAAAACTATAAACTTTCCACCTATAAAGGTATTTCAATAATTTTATCAGTTTTAATGGTTCTCATGAATGTTACGGTCCTTACTAGCCCATTTTTCATCGTAGTAATTTATTTATCTCAATTTCACAATTTTAGCCATTGGGCCCTAAAACCCCTAATGGGTCCTACAGTGTCCATTAGCCATTTAAGCCCATTTAACTCAAGTTTTATGACCAGTTTACCGGTTTAAGCAGTTTCGATTCTACAGTCTAACATAACATACTTATTGCCTATTATATATTTTTATTATTTTTTTATTTATTAACCCGTATGAGCCCATAAGCCCATTAGGCCTAGTTTTAGCCTATCGAGGCCCAATTACTGAAGTGCACGAAATTTCACACACGACTAACTTACCACTTTGCGATTTCAGATCTAATGATTTCTAAACGTCTTGTGAGCACTCACACACTCACAAGCCCATGAAATGCCAGAATTTTGGCATTTCAGCTTTTGCCGAATTGAACTATGAGAAGCTGTTCGATACACACTTATTTCGCGACGACTTCTACTGACAGACCTTACGATGTCCTACAATTGATTACCACAATTCTTAGTTTGCAACCTACAACAACCAATCCCAATATTCAGCAACCCATATTCGAACTATGCCCCTAAAGCCTTTAGAACCTTACCTTTTTGCCGAAAACTGATGACTAGATCTAAGTCTAGTTGTTCCAAAGATCCAAGCCTTCAATCAAACCTCTAGAAGACACTAATCACCAAAAGAAATCGTCGATTAAAGACCCTTAAAGCCCTATGCCCAAATCGACAGCCTCCCTAGATTTTAGGGACTTCGGCTTTTCTAAATTGTAAAATAAGACTAGATCTAAGGTGATGAGCACTTACCACTTATTCCTCTTTGACTTCTACGTAGATCTGATGCAGATCTATCCTCTAAACGATAGTAGAACTCGAATCTAGGAGATCTGAAGTTTCGGCTATAAGTCCCTAAATCTATGGTATTTCGGCTTTTTAAGTGACGAAGAAGATGACGATTTGAGGCTATAACTTTGAAGTAATGTTGCCGACAGATACTAAGGGTTTAGAGAAGATGAAATTTGATCAAAAAGAACAAAAATAACTGAAGGATTTTGGCTTGGAGAAATCGGCACAAGAAGTGAGTTTTTGGGATTTTGGCTTTTATGGCAATCGGCTATGGAGGTTTTGTGGAGGATGGGATTGACAGAGGAGATGAGTAGAATGGTAGGAATGTTTTGGCTAGAGAAGAAAAGAAGGAGAAAAAGAAAATAGAAGAAGAGAGGAGAAGAAATCGGCACCAAGGAGAAGGAATTTGCATTTTCGGCTTTTGTGAGAACTCAGAGAGGATGAATGAAAGTGAAAGCTTTCAGGTGGCTAACCCTAATTTTCCAAGACAGAAAAAGAAAAGAACCTAACCCTAATATCAACTAAAACAATTGGCCCAACCTCCTTAAGGCCCTTGCCGAAATTCACTTAAGTGATCACATGCCCGACACATGCCTAAAATTAAAAAGTAACAATATGCCTATCTTGCAACTTGAACCCTGGACCTTTAATTCCTTCCCAGACACCATTTTTTTTAGGAACTTAGTGGTGCCACCTTGCCACTTTACCAAGGCCTTATTTGTGTCGTAATTTACGAAGTTCTTCTTAAAAGCCGACTTAACCAAGTCTCCTATTCACTTAAAATCCAACCTTGATATTTTACCGTGTTTAACTTAGGCTTGGGCCTTTTAAAGGCCCACTAACACATTTAAACACAATTCCAATATTCCGAAAACCAAAACAACAATACTTTTATAAATATATCTAATAATAAAAATTTCAAATATCAATAATACAGGAAGTAATAGTAATAATTTTCATAAAATTTTTCAAACAAACATACAGTAATATTATTCTAATAATAATAATTTTATCTCATAATACTAATTAAAATTTCATAAAAATTTAAAATATCCGTAATAATAAATACAGTAAAAATTTTCTAGTAGTAATTTAATTCAAATTTTTTTTCATAAACCATAAATTTAAAACTTCTTAATTATTCAGGTTTTCTTCTATCCGAATCTCATACTCAAAACCCAACTCTTCTAGGCCCCAAATTCAAGGTGTTACAACAGTGCACGTCCTTTGGAGGATATTTCGTGGCACGATATGTGTCTTTTCAAAATTTCGAGAAGTCAAGGCATTTTTCCATCAAAGGCAATGTGAATTTAACTTGTATAAAGACTTTCAAGGAATCGAGGTTGTTTCAATTTCACACCACGCTAGAACATTCCAAGTCCACATTATTGACATGAACTTAATGTTTATAATAATGATATTTGTGTCAATTTAAACAATGTGAAACAATATGTAGTGCTAGATTTGAGATGGTTATCGAGTTCCAATGCTATAAAATTTAAAATAATGGCATGTATAAAATCATTGTGTATAAAGTAATGGCTTCTATAGAACCATTTAATTTCTGTACAACTAAATATAATTTAAGTAGGCTTTAAATTTAATGACACATTTTAATGAAGCTTTCGAAACAATATCAAAACTAAAGACAAAAGATCAATTTTGGCCCTTTACGTCTGGTAACCGTTTTTTAGCTTTAGCAATCCTATATCCTTAAGCAGACGGAGATGGTGAATCGATCAATGCAAAGCAATTATTCCATGTCTGAATACTCTTAGCTATAATTGTCGCTGGGTTTAGGTCTTTGAATAGAGGATTTTCAAGAGTCCTCTTTACTAATGCTGAGTGGCAAACTTTTCCCAACACAACAAGTTCATCGCAACACTTGTTAGAAATACTCCCTGTATTGAAAATACTCGTGAAAGCTTCTAGAACACAGGGCAAATCCATTTTAGTTCTCCTTAATAATCTGGTCGTTCTCCTTCGTAGCCATTACTACCCCACAAGTTAAAAATAAAACCACTAGTGTGGAATAAACATTAAGGCTTGCCATGCTGTGCGAATCTGATGTTACTAGTTAAACTTGGTTCCTAAAATTAATTTTGATCGAGATTTGAAGGGGAAAAAACTGGCATTTATAGGAAGTGTTATAACCACATTAGACTAGAATACCGTACAATAAAAGAAAACATTCAATATTTCAATTTAGCTGGAACATTCAATATTTCAGTTTAATTAGCATTAATTTTTATTACTACAAATCTAAATATTAATTCAAAGACACACATTTATACTTCCCTTTATAAGTCTTAAATGGCCTTAAAAAGATCACTTAAATAAGGTTCAATAAAGATGATTATGTCGTACATGTGTGTTTCTGCGTTGAAATTAGGAGTGAACTATTACGTCCACTCCAAACAAACACCTAGACTGTAATATGGAGAAAAAACATATGGAAAAAGCAATATGGGATATAGTACACGTGCATGACAAGCACACATATTCGTTATGCGTGCCATCCTATGTTTCTAATTTTTTGAAGTTGTGTATGCACATGTTATGTTGATCGTTAAAAATTCACGTGCATCTCAAAATTGAATGAGATATACAAGATTCCCCTAACAGTGATATGTATGTGCCACAATGTAGAAATAATTATGCAAAGCGTAAAATCTTATAACCTTGTTGTTGTTAAAAAGTTTTTATCACACTTATCATATTTGTAAAATGTAAAATGGCAACTAAATGATTGACATTCAAAATTAATTCATGAACAATATTTCATGTTCTGATATTAAGTCGATGTATGTCGTTATCGTGGGACTCCAATTCAGTTATTGTCTTCTTCGTTCTATGTTAAATTTTAAGGTGTAAGCATTCTGGCCCAATTTTAGTGAAATATGAATGAAAGCTTTTAGTGGAATAAGTAATAGAACTTGGAAAATGAAAAATTCTATTAGAGAGTGAAATTGGAAACAACAAATGATGTTTCATTTTTATAACTCTCGTAGGCATTTCCCAAATAATGAATAGGATTTAGTTTTTATATAAATTGATCCTTTTTTAATAGGGAAAATGTGGGGCGTACGTCGCCGACATATTTAAAGTTTCATTCTCGATATTGATAATTTAAAGGAAGATGAATAAGGAAATCAAGTTAAGACTTTGAATCGTTACATCATTTTTTATGTGCATTTCGAGATTGCCTCTCCTCTACGGTAACGAAAGTGGTCATAACTATTAGATTAGTATCGAAGGAGCGAAAATGGAAAATAAATCAAATGAGTCCATGGGCAAGGAACTATTACAAATTATAGTGCACGTCCTTTGGAGGATATTTCGTGGCACGATATGTGTCATTTTAAAACTTCGAGTAGTTAAGCGTTTTTCCATCGAAGGCAGTGTGAATTTAAATTGTATAAAGGCTTTCAAGGAATCGAGGTTGTTTCAATTTCACACCACGTTAGAACATTGCAATTCCACATTATTGACATGAACTTAATGTTTATAATAATGATATTTGTATCAATTTAAACAATGTGAAACAATATGTAGTGCTCGATTTGAGATGATTATCGTGTTCCGGTGCTATAAAATTAAAAATAATGGCATGTATAGAATCATTGTGTATTAAGTAATGGCTTCTATAGAACCATTTAATTTCCATACAACTAAATATAATATAACTAGGCTTTAAATTTACTGAAACATTTTAATAAAGCTTTTGAAACAATATCAAAAATAAAGACAAAAGAACAATTTTGGCCCTTTACGTCTGGTAACCATTTTTTAGCTTTAGCAATCCTATATCCTTAAGCAGACGGAGATGGTGAATCGATCAATGCAAGGAAATTATTCCACGTATGAATGCTCTTAGCTATAATTTTCGTTGGGTTTAGGACTTTGAATACTGGATTTTCAAGAGTCCTCTTTACTAATGCTGAGTGGCAAACTTTTCCCAACACAACAAGTTCGCCGCAACACTTGTTAGAAATACTCCCTGTATTGAAAATACTCGTGAAAGCTTCTAGAACACAGGGCAAACCCATTTTAGTTCTCCTTAATAATCTGGTCGTTCTCCTTCGTAGCCATTACTACCCCACAAGTTAAAAATAAAACCACTAGTACGGAATAAACATTAAGGCTTGCCATGCTGTGCGAATCTGATGTCACTAGTTAAACATGGTTCGTAAAATTAATTTCGCACGAGATTTGCAGGGGAAAAAACTGGCATTTATAGGAAGTGTTATAACCATATTAGACTAGAATACCTTACAATAAAAGAAAACATTCAATATTTCAATTTAATTAGAACATTCAATATTTCAGTTTAATTAGCGTTAATTTTTATTACTACAAATCTCAATATTAATTCAAAGACACGCATTTATACTTCCCTTTATAAGTCTTAAATGGCATTAAACGGATCACTTAAATAAGGTTCAATAAAGATGATATTGTCGTACATGTGTTTCTGCGTTGAACTTAGGATTGAACTATTACGTCTAATCCAAACAAACACCTGGACGGTAATATGGAGAAAATAACATATGGAAAAAGCAATATGGGTTATAGTACACGTGCATGATAGGCACACATATTCGTTATGGGTGCCATCCTATCTTTCTAATTTTTTGAAGTTGTGTATGCACATGTTATGTTGATGGTTAAAAATTCACGTGCATCTCAAAATTGAATAAGCTATACCAGATTCCCCTAATAGTGATATGTATGTGTCACAATGTAGAAATAATTATGCAAAGCGTAAAATCTTATAACCTTGTTGTTGTTAAAAATTTTTTATCACACTTATCATATTTCTAATATGGAAAATGGCAACTAAACGATTGACATTCAAAATTAATTCATCAACAATATTTCACCTTCTGATATTAAGTCGAATTATGTCTTTATTGTGGGACTCCAATTCTGCTATTGTCTTTTTCGTTCCACGTTAAATTTTTAGGTGTAAGCGTTCTGGCCCAATTTTAGTGAAATATGAATGAAAGATTTTAGGGAAATAAGTAACGAAGCTTGGAAAATGAAAAATTCTATTAGAGAGTGAAATTGGAAACAACAAATGACGTTTCAATTTTATAACTCTCGTAGGTATTTCCTGTAACGCCCCAATTTTTGGGACTTCTGTGAATTTTGGTGAATTTTAGAATTTCTATGTTTTGACTGTTTGGCGTAGGTTTAATTATGTTAGTGGGCCTTTAGAAGGCCCAAGTTTAAGATTAAGTCTAGGGTTTAATTAATTTTGATCCATAAGGGAAAAGCGGGTTCTGGTTGACATGGGTCTTAAATATTATTTGGGTAAAATAAGACATAAGAAATCAAGTGGCAAAGTGGCATGTGGCGCCACTAGGAAGGCTATAAAAGTGGCATGTAGAAGTGTAGGAAGAGCCCAAGTTCGAGCCGCGAGACAAGCAAATAAGGTGTTTATTTTTGTGCACAAAAAGGGGAGGTGATGGAACTCAAGGGGGAACTATGTTAAGGAGAGTTTAAGATGATAAGGGGATTGAGTAAGGATAAAGATAAGGGAGGAAATCTAGGAGCTGATCAAGGAGCAAGAGGTGGCCGGCCAAGGGACTTTAGCATGGGAAATTCGGCTAGGGTAATGCTTGTATTAATTCGGCACAAGGGGGTAAGTGAGCCATTTTCTGATCACTCTTCCTCTCCTTTTATTTTTCTTTTTTCTCTCCATTTGTTTTCTTTTCTTCTTCTTTTCCCCATAGCTGAATCCTTCAGCCATCTTACTCTATACCACCTTCCTTCCATTATTTTTAAGACTGTAGCCGATTACCTCAAATCCTGAAATCCCGAAAACTTGATTCCTCTTATACCGATTTCCCTAGCCAATTCTCTTATTTTTTTCTCATCATCTTTGGCCAATTCTCTCATCCTCTAAACCCCAAGTTTCTGTCGACAATACCACAGTAAAACCATCATATTTTAGCTTTCTCTACACTATTGCAAAAAAGCCAAAAATCTCACACTATCCTAAGGACATAGCCGAATACTGAGATCACTGAAGGCTTGACTTTTGTTATCGTTTGAGGGGTTAAAGCTATAACAGAATCAAGTAGGAACTAAGGGGGGACGCTGACTGAAAGAATCGGTGGTAAGGCTTCCCAACTTAGTCTATCTTTCGTATTTTAAGAAAGGGAGGTTGTCATTTTTTGACTTGTATCCCTAAGGGGTTGTGGTAATAGTATTAATTTGGTAATAGTATGATTAAGAGGCTGTTGATCAAGGGCTTGGACAAGTGGAGCGAACGGATCTGGATCGAGACGTTGCTTTCGGCAAAGGTAGGAACGCTAAGGCCTAAGGTGTTGTTGGCCGAATATGGTAAGGAGTTAATATGTAGTTCGTTTCGGTAGTTAGATTAACGTGATAGTAATATAATTGTAGGCAGTTCGTGCGTGGATCTCGTCAGCGAATCGTCATAAAACAGGTGTGTAACTGACACCCTCTCATAGACTAGATCGGCAAAAGCCGAAAAGCTGAAATGCCGAAAAGCCGGTATTTTGTGGGCTGGCGAGTGTACGAATGCTCGTAAGAAAGACTGATTAACGTATTTGGTAAATTCAAGTGTTAAGACTGTAGAATGCGATATTTTGTGCATTATGACGTTTTGGGCTAGGCCAATGGGCCAACAGGCCCACTTTGGTTAAAATACGAGGTAAGTGCTTCCGAATACTTGGTAACGCTAAAACGGGCATGAAACCCTAGCCATAGGTTATAATTACTGAAATACCCTTATGCATGCAAAATTACCATTATACCCCTAGATGTAAATTGACCATTATACCCTTAGGGTTATTTTGACTAAAAAGCATGATGACCTGATTCTGTATGATGTATGCCATGATTGTGAATCTGTGCACGGGGACATGGGTTATATTATGGAGGAAACGTCCTGGTGGCTATGCCACAAATTATCTGATCTGGTGGCTCTGCCACATATATATCTGTTCTGGTGGCTCTGCCACGATTATCTGTATCTGGTGACTCTGTCACATTATCTGTTCTGGCAGCCATGCTGCATATTTCTGAGGCGTGTAGCGGTTGGGTGGGTCGAGTAGTCTCCCCACATGGTGAAAGGTTGGTAAGGGGGTGTATGTGGTTGGTTATGGGTTGGGTTCTGCATATCCATGAAATATCCATCTGATTTATTATGGGCCTATGGGCTTAACTGTTCTGGGCTAAGGCCAATTTATTCTGCTTCTGTGGTTTGAGCTGATATGGGCTATGGTTGGGTTTATTTTACACACTGAGTTTCCCCAAACTCATCCCCTATCTTCATCCATGCAGGTAACCCCCAACCATAGTGGGCTTGGAGCTACGAGGGATTCGGAGTGGCCATTCGTTCTGCAATATGGTTTCCTTCTGGTGAATTGGACTTCATTTTTCATTTACTTTGATGATTTGGATTTTATTATGTAATAAGGCCGCTCTATTATTTTTTTTGTGGGTTTGGTTCATATTTTATTATGATGAACTTAAATTATATTAACTATCAAAATGGGCCAGATCTAGGGTTCGTTTTCTAAAACATAAATTAATTTCAAAGTAACACGATTACAAACAAGGCTTCTACTATGGTAACGTTTTCCAAATTTAAATATGTTTTATTCTAAAATGGACATAAATACAATGGTAACCTAAAAATATACGCGCTGTTAGAGTGTGGCAACGGCGGTGTGCATGTCTAGGATTGGATCCGAAAGAGCTTGGTACTTAAGCAGTCCGATGGACTCACCTTCTCTTTTCCGGTTTCCTACCTGGTGCACAGCTTCCATTCACTTTAACCCTTAATGAATTAATCCTTTGAACATCAAGTACGATTTTCTAGACATAGGAATGTTAAAAGTGTTGATGTGGCACGTCGGTTCCGGTCATAAAGTCTAGGCCAGGTTTGGGGTGTTACATTTCCCAAATAATGAAAAGGATTTAGTTTTTATATAAATTGATCCTTTTTTAGTAGAGAAAATGTGGAGCGTACATCATTGACATTTTTAGAGTTTCATTCTCGATCTTGATAAAAACAAGTAATTTAAAGGAAGAAGAATAAGGAAATCAAGTTAATACTTTGAATCATTACATCATTTTCGACGTAGATTTCGAGACTGCCTCTCCTCTATGGAAACGAAAGTGGTCATAACTATTAGATTAGCATCGAAGGAGTGAAAATGGAAAATGAATCAAATGAGTCCATAGGCAAGGAACTATTACAAATTACAGTGCACGTCCTTTGGAGGATATTTCGTGGCACGATATGTGTCTTTTCAAAACTTCGAGAAGTCAAGGCATTTTTCCATCAAAGGCAATGTGAATTTAAATTGTATAAAGACTTTCAAGGAATCGAGGTTGTTTCAATTTCACACCACGCTAGAACATTCCAAGTCCACATTATTGACATGAACTTAATGTTTATAATAATGATATTTGTGTCAGTTTAAACAATGTGAAACAATATGTAGTGCTCGATTTGAGATGGTTATCGAGTTCCATTGCTATAAACTTAAAAATAATGGCATGTATAAAATCATTGTGTATTAAGTAATGGCTTCTATAGAACCATTTAATTTCCGTACAACTAAATATAATTTAAGTAGGCTTTAAATTTAATGACACATTTTAATGAAGCTTTCGGAACAATATCAAAACTAAAGACAAAAGAACAATTTTGGCCCTTTACGTCTGGTAACCGTTTTTTCGCTTTAGCAATCCTATATCCTTAAGCAGACGGGGATGGTGAATAGATCAATGCAAGGCAATTATTCCATGTCTGAATGCTCTTAACTATAATTGTCGCTGGGTTTAGGTCTTTGAATACAGGATTTTCAAGAGTCCTCTTTACTAATGCTGAGTGGCAAACTTTTCCCAACACAACAAGTTCGCTGCAACACTTGTTAGAAATACTCCCTGTATTAAAATACTCATGAAAGCTTCTAGAACACAGGGCAAACCCATTTTCGTTTCACAATTATTTCCCTTTATAATCTAGTCGTTCACCTACGTAGCCATTACTACCCCACAAGTTAAAAATAAAACCACTAGTACGGAATAAACATTAAGGCTTCCCATGCTGTGTGAATCTGATGTTACTAGTTAAACTTGGTTCCTAAAATTAATTTTGAACGAGATTTGCAGAGGAAAAAAATGGCATTTATAGGAAGTGTTATAACCACATTAGACTAGAATACGTTACAATAAAATAAAACATTGAATATTTCAATTTAATTAGAACATTCAATATTTCAGTTTAATAAGCATTAATTTTTATTACTACAAATCTAAATATTAATTCAAAAAGACACATTTATACTTCCCTTTATAATTCTTAAATGGCATTAAACGGATCACTTAAATAAGGTTCAATAAAGATGATTATGTCCTACATGTGTTTTTGCCTTGAAACTAGGATTGAACTATTACGTCCACTCCAAGCAAACACCTGGACGGTAATATGGAGAAAATAACATATGGAAAAAGCAATATGGGATATAGTACATGTGTAACACCCCGAACCCGAAACCGACACCGGAGTCGAACACGAGGTGTTAACGGACTTTAACCCCTTAAAAAATTTATTTTCCAGACACTGCCCAATCTGTGTACTAGTCGTTTTAAAAATCATATCTTGAGTTTCGTAACTCAAAAATCAGTTTCGTAATTTTTCCCAAAAATTAGACTCATGTGCCCATCTATGTATTTTTTTCTAGAATTTTTGGTCAGGCCAATTAGTACAGTTTATTAGTCAAAGTCTCCCATGTTGCAGGGGTCGACTACACTGCCCTTTTCCCATTACGACTTGGATATCTCCCTGCACGGGGCTTCAATACTGATGCCGTTTGTTTCTATGAAAACTAGACTCAGAGAGGAATCTGTACATATATAATACGACCCCTAATTATCTCTGGTTAATTTATAATGAATTTCCAAAGTCGGAGCAGGGAATCCAGAAACCGTTCTGGCCCTGTCCCACAAAAATCTGATTATCTCTTAATATACTGCCCATATGATCTTTTCGTTACTTCCTCATGAAAACAGACTCATCGAGCTTCGATTAAATAATTTATTCATCAATTAATTCCACTCCTACTATTTTTAGTGATTTTTCAATCTCATGACACTGCTGCTGCCAGCATCTGTTACGAAAGTAACTAGGTCCATTTCATGCCTACCCTTGATCCAACTCAATCGAACATTCGTGCCATTTTCGCATGGCTTAAAGTTTACATGCCAAAGTTCAAACACAACGTAATAGCTTATACATGCCAAAATGTTCTTCTAAGCCAACTAAGAAGAAAGTACCAAAACTTGCTATCCGGTGTGATGACTTCGATGACGGCCTGACCCCGCAAAAATAGATGAGTCCAAGCAAACTATAATGGGTGACAAGGAAACACCGAGTGAGTTTATAACTCAGTAAGTCATAAGCAATGCACTACCATCCATCAATAACATTATCACAAGAGGAAACAAAATAGAACGAGACAATTTACTCCATCCATACCGAACCATACCATAGTTCCTCCAACCTATCGATTCAGTTTCATATCAATTCATGCATTCACATTCCATATACTCATCAATAGGACATTGAAGCATTTTCATAAATCAATTTATTTTCGTTACAATCAAATGACTAAACGGCCTTTCACCCATCCTACGATAAATTTTATGTACGTGACTTCAAGTATATTTGTCACATAGGTTCAAACTTACCGAGCTCAACACCAAGTATAAGCATAGCACCTATTAGCCATGTACTCAAGACACTTACCCGATCCGCTGTCCGCGATCGACTCAATAGTGTCGCACACATAGTGTCCATAATGATTCACGAATGTATATTGAGTCTGCACACTCAGTGCTATATAATCAACTCGCACACTTAGTGCTACGTAATCAAATCGCACACTTAGTGCTACATAGTCAAACTCGCACACTTAGTGCCGCATGGTCAATTCGCACACTTAGTGCATCATATTCATTTCGCACACTTAGTGCAACATAGTCAAATCGCACACTTAGTGCTGTACAATTTAATCCCGCGCACTTAGCGCCAATCTCATGGTCATAAATGGTTGTACCCGCACGTTTAGTGCCGAGATCAACAACTCAGTACATCTTACCTCTTTTGATTCAACAATTTCATCATCACATACTACATGCATATATATATGTATATTTATTCATTCCATTCAGCATCAATACATAAACATTATGACCATTTGAAATAATGCCAACTACATGCTTAATGACTTACCTTGTGTTGGGTAAGACGGTTCCAACTCGGCTACTCAGTGATCTTTTCTTTGCCTTTGCTTGATTCTCCTCCTTTAGCTCCTTGAGCTTAATCAATAATTCACTAGTTTAACCATCTTGTTAAACATTCATAATTCAATTACACATGCTTATGTATGTTTGTATATTCGGCAACCATCCTCACTAATTACTCATGTTGATGGCCGAATGGATGTATGTGTGTACAATGTCAACTATAACATCATGTAATTCCACATATGACTACATTTCTTAAGTTCCACATCTTAATGCCCATTATACATAATCAAATTTAACATCATATATATATTTACTCATGTGGCCGAATATACATACTCCCATATAATATCAAGTACTCACTTTAAGTATATTGCCGAATATACTTAATCATACACACACCTAACCAAAATAATTTCTAAAATCTTTATATCATTTATAATACATCTAATTATCCTTTTTCACATTATCAACTCAAATCACATACATTATTTACTATAACATCTTTACATTCGGCATTGGTGTCAACCATAGTAGCCGATTCTTCCTACTTTGTACCCATGCATCTATTAATCCTTAGTTGGTTCAAACACTTCACACACTAGGATTCATCAAATTTTTAACAAGAAATAAAATCTCTAATCCTCAAACTACCATGGCCGAACCTTCATGGAGTTGCTAAGACTCCTCATTTCTACTTCTCACACACTCTCACATCCAAACCCTTTTATTAAACACCCAAAGTCAACCATCTCCTTACCTCATCACCAAAGACATCAAAATACCAACCAAGAACGTAACATTCATGGCCGAATGTCATCTCCATCATTTAACAAAGTTTGAACCATGGCTAGGTAGATTTTGAACTTACAACTTAAAATATACATGAATCTCAAAGAATAACATTAAACATACCTCAATCTAGTTACATGCATGGCCAAACTTCCTCCTAATCCTCTTCCTTAGGATTTTCGGTCAAAAGAGGTTGAAAAAGGATGAACAAAACCTTTCTTTTCCTTCCTTTAGCTCACGGCAATGGGGTGTATGCATGAGACCATTATTATTATTTTTTTCTTTTTTTTTTCATCACCCTTCCTTTCATTATTTAATTATCATGCTTATTATTTTATTTTCCTTACCATACATCACTAACACAACATGTTGGTGACATGTTTCCACCCATAGCATGGCCGGCCACTACATATTAGGGAGGGGGAATTTGACATGCAAGTCCCCTTTTTCTTCCACATGCACTAATAGGTCCTCATGCATTGACCTATCACATTTTAAAATTTTCTCATATAAGTCCTATTGACTAAATTCACATGCAATCGACTAAATCGAAGCCTGAAATTTTCACACATTCATGATTACATATTCTAGACAATAAACATCACATTCAAACCTTTCGGTGACTCGGTTTAGCGGTCCCGAAACCACTTCCCGACTAGGGTCAATTTTGGGCTGTCACAACTCTCCCTCACTTAAGAAATTTTCGTCCTCGAAAATCTTACCGGTAAATAGGTTTGGATATCGTTCTTTCATCGAGCTCTCGGGTTCCCAGGTTGCTTCCTCGATCCCGTGTTTGAGCCACAACACCTTAACCAATGGAACCCTTTTATTTCGCAACTCTTTCACTTCACGAGCTAGGATACGAATCGGTTCTTCTTCATAGCTCAAGTCAGATTGAATTTCAACTTCTGAGGGATTAATCACATGTGACGGATCGGATCTATAACGTCGAAGCATTGAAACATGGAAGACATCGTGCATCCTTTCAAGTTCAGGGGGCAAAATCAATCTATATGCAACCGGCCCCACTCGTTCGGAAATTTCGTACGGCCCAATGAATCTCGGGCTCAACTTGCCTTTACGGCCAAATCTGAGTACCTTCTTCCAAGGTGACACTTTAAGAAACACTTTATCTCCCACCTGATATTCAATGTCCTTTCGTTTTAAATCCGCATACGATTTTTGACGATCTGTGGCTACCTTCAGACTTTCGCGGATTACCTTTACTTTTTGTTCGGCATCTTTAATCAAATCAACTCTGAAAATTTTACTTTCACCAAGCTCGGTCCAAAACAATGGCGTACGGCATTTACGACCGTACAAAGCCTCATAAGGTGCCATCTTAATACTTGATTGAAAACTATTGTTGTAAGCGAATTCAATCAAAGGTAAATATCGTTCCCATGAACTACTGAACTCGAGGATGCAACATCTCAACATATCCTCAAGTATTTGAATTATCCGCTCGGATTGACCATCGGTTTGGGGGTGAAAAGCGGTGCTAAAATGCAGCTTCGTACCCAAAGCTTCTTGCAATTTCTTCCAAAATCGTGAGGTGAATCTCGGATCTCTATCCGACACGATAGAAATAGGTACTCCATGTAATCTCACAATCTGAGAGACATACAATTCGGCTAGTTTATCCAATGAAAGATCCGTACGCACGGGGATAAAGTGAGCCGACTTAGTCAGCCTATCAACAACAACCCAAATCGCATCCTTCTTACTTGCGGACAATGGCAGTCCGGACACAAAGTCCATTGTGACTCGGTCCCATTTCCACTCGGGTATCATGATCGGCTGAAGTAACCCTGAAGGCACTTGATGTTCCGCTTTCACTTGTTGACATATTAAACATCTCGAAACAAAGTCGGAGATGTCTCGTTTCATACCATGCCACCAAAACCGACTTTCAAGTCGTTGTACATTTTCGTGCTCCCCGGGTGAATTGACATTCGGCTACAATGGGCTTCGTTCAGAATCATCGGAATGAGTTCCGAATTCCTTGGAACACACAAACGACTTCTAAACCTCAAACAACCATCATCATCAATCTGAAACTCCGATTCCTTGTTCGGAACACACTCAGCTCGTTTTGCAACCAATTCATCATCGACTTTCTGAGCTTCACGAATTTGATGAGTCAATAATGGTTTGGCTTTTAATTCAGCTACTAACACATTGTCAGGTAGAACAGACAAGTGTACATTCATCGCTCGCAAAGTAAACAGTGATTTCCGGCTTAAGGCGTCCGCAACCACATTAGCCTTTCCCGGGTGGTAATCAATGACAAGCTCGTAATCTTTCAACAACTCAAGCCAACGTCTTTGTCGCAGATTCAAGTCTCGTTGAGTCATCAAATATTTGAGACTTTTGTGATCCGAAAACACATGGCACTTCTCACCAAACAAATAATGTCGCCATATTTTCAATGCAAACACAATGGCGGCTAGTTCGAGATCATGGGTCGGATAATTTCTCTCGTGTGGCTTCAATTGTCTCGACGCATAGGCCACAACTCGACCTTCTTGCATCAATACGCAACCCAACCCAAGTAGGGATGCGTCACTATAAATGACAAACTCTTTACCTGATTCGGGTTGCACCAAAATTGGAGCTTCAGTCAAATAAGTTTTCAGTTGATCGAAGCTTTTCTGACATTTCTCTGTCCATTCGAACTTAACATCCTTTTGAAGTAGCTTCGTCATTGGTGTGGCTATCATCGAGAAACCTTTGACAAATCGTCGGTAATAACCGGCGAGCCCTAGAAAGCTCCGGAATTCGGTAACATTTCTCGGAGGCTTCCAATTAAGTATGGCTGAAATTTTGCTCGGGTAAACTCGAATACCCGATGCGGATACCACATGACCCAAGAAGCTAACCTCTCTTAACCAGAACTCACACTTACTGAACTTAGCATATAACTGCTTATCCCGCAAAATTTGCAACACTAGCCTCAGATGCTCAGCATGTTCGGTCTCATCTCTTGAATAGACCAAGATGTCATCAATAAACACAACTACGAACCGATCCAAATACGGCCTGAAGATCCGATTCATCAAATCCATAAACACCGCAGGGGCATTAGTGAGCCCAAACGGCATCACTAAGAACTCGTAGTGACCGTACCTCGTTCTGAAAGCAATTTTGGGTACGTCCAAATCTCGAATCCGCAACTGATAATAACCCGATCTCAAATCTATCTTTGAAAACACCGATGCTCCCTTTAATTGATCGAATAGATCATCAATACGCGGTAACGGATACTTATTCTTTATCGTCACTTTATTCAGTTGACGATAGTCAATGTACAACCTCATGGTTCCGTCCTTCTTTTCACGAACAATACTGGTGCACCCCAAGGTGAGAAACTCGGTCGAGCGAAACCTCTATCCGTCAATTCTTGCAACTGAGCTTTCAACTCTTTTAACTCGGTTAGTGCCATACGATACGGAGCGATCGAAATTGGCGTAGTTCCAGGTACAAGCTCAATACCAAACTCTACCTCCCGAACAGGTGGCAAACGCGGTAACTCTTCAGGAAAGACATCCGGGTATTCACAAACCACCGGCACCGATTCGGGTTTCTTTTCTAACTCCTTGTCATCAAGTACATACGCGAGGTATGCTTCGCACCCTTTCCTTACATATTTCTGGGCCAACATTGCTGATATTACAGCTGGCAACCCCCTTAAGTCCGCAGACTCAACTCGGATTATTTCGTTATTTGCGCACCTCAAATCGATAGTCTTGCTTTTGCAATTCACAACCGCATCATGCGCGGTTAACCAATCCAAACCAAGAATAACATCAAACTCGTCGAATGGCAAAAGCATCAAATCGGCCGGAAAACGGGATTCTCGGATTATTAGAGGGCATCTCTTACACACTTTATCAACAAGTACGCATTGACCCAAAGGGTTTGATACTCGAATTACGAGCTCAGTAGACTCAACAGGTAGAGTCTTACTGGTTGCTAAGGTTTCGCATACATATGAATGAGTAGAACCAGGGTCAATCAATGCAATCACATTAGTATCAAAGAGAGTGAAGGTACCAGTGATGACGTCGGGGGAGGATGCCTCCTCTCGTGCGCGAATGGCATATGCTCTAGCAGGAGTACGGTTCTCGGCTCGATCGGCCGTATCAGAGGCCCCCCTCTGACTACCACCCCTGCCTCCTAAAATTCTCGGTGGTCTACCTCTAGATGTCACTCCACTAGGTCTTGCACCTTGAATCTTATTCTTCTCATCCAGCTCCGTGCAATCTCTAATAAAGTGGTCCTTCGAACCGCATCCGTAACAGGCTCTGCTAGTAGACTTGCCCCAACATTCACCTAGGTGTCGTCTTCCACATTGGGGACATTCAGGTTCCTCGTGACGATTATTGCCCACACTAGCTACCGAAGTAGCTCGGGAGCCCATCGATGGTCTTGCCCTGATGGAAATTCCCGCAGTCGCCCTCGACTTATTAATGTCCTCCCTGAACTTCTTTACAGCTGAGAACGGAGCTTTACCCGTCGATCTTTTACGATAATCTCTAGCTTCAAATTCAGCCTTCCTCTTCTCCTTTCCAAGTTCTTCCGCCTTGCAGGCTCGTTCGACTAGTGTTACGAATTCTTTTATTTCCAAAATACCCATTAGTAGCTTTAAATCTTCATTCAATCCTTCCTCGAATCTTTTGCACATAGCAACCTCATCAGCTACACACTCCCGGGCATACCTACTGAGTCTTACGAATTCATGTTCGTATTCAGATACAGTCATACGGCCTTGCTTGAGTTCCAAGAACTCCTTACGCTTCTGATCAATGAACCGTTGGCTAATAAATTTCTTTCGGAATTCCGTTTGAAAGAAGTCCCAAGTTACTCGCTCGTTCGGGACTCTGGAAATCAAGGTCCTCCACCAATAGTAGGCTGAGTCTCGCAACAAAGATACAGCACATTTTAGACATTCGTCGGGTGTGCATGACAATTCATCGAACACCCGAATGGTGTTATCAAGCCAGAACTCGGCCCTTTCGGCATCATCAGTTACTATGGCCTTGAACTCCTCGGCCCCACGCTTCCTAATCAAGTCTACAGGTGGCTTACTCAGCCTCACAGGATCAGCGACTGATGGCATTACAGGCTCTTGGGGTGGATTATTCAAATTTGGGAATTGTTGGACAGCCGGGTTGGTTCGGGCATATTGCGCGACCCACTCATTCATCATGGTAAAGAAGGCTTGTTTAGCCCCCTCACCTTGATTATTCGCAGATGACTGAGGTTCAACAGGTGGCGTCCCTTGTGCAGGAGCAGCCGCTACGCTCTCAACGTCATCCGCTAGGGTTCTTTCTTCATCGGGATCCATTTACTAATAAAAACAAAAACATTTCAACCGTCAGAAGTCATCACACATTTAAACATTAGCATTCGGCATGTATAGCTAGACTCATACGCGCTATGGTAGTCCTAGAACCGACTAAACCATAGCTCTGATACCAATCAAATGTAACACCCTGAACCCGAAACCGACACCGGAGTCGAACACGAGGTGTTAACGGACTTTAACCCCTTAAAAAATTTATTTTCCAGACACTGCCCAATCTGTGTACTAGTCTTTTTAAAAATCATATCTTGAGTTTCGTAACTCGAAAATCAGTTTCGTAATTTTTCCCAGAAAATAGACTCATGTGCCCATCTATGTATTTTTTTCTAGAATTTTTGGTCGGGCCAATTAGTACAGTTTATTAGTCAAAGTCTCCCATGTTGCAGGGGTCGACTACACTGACCTTTTCCCATTACGACTTGGATATCTCCCTGCACGGGGCTTCAATACTGATGCCGTTTGTTTCTATGAAAACTAGACTCAGAGAGGAATCTGTACATATATGGTACGACCCATAATTATCTCTGGTTAATTTATAATGAATTTCCAAAGTCGGAGCAGGGAATCCAGAAACCGTTCTGGCCCTGTCCCACAAAAATCTGATTATCTCTTAATATACTGCCCATATGATCTTTTCGTTACTTCCTCATGAAAACAGACTCATCGAGCTTCGATTACATAATTTATTCATCAATTAATTCCACTCCTACTATTTTTAGTGATTTTTCAATCTCATGACACTGCTGCTGCCAGCATCTGTTACGAAAGTAACTAGGTCCATTTCATGCCTACCCTTGATCCAACTCAATCGAACATTCGTGCCATTTTCGCATGGCTTAAAGTTTACATGCCAAAGTTCAAACACAACGTAATAGCTTATACATGCCAAAATGTTCTTCTAAGCCAACTAAGAAGAAAGTACCAAAACTTGCTATCCGGTGTGATGACTTTGATGACGGCCTGACCCCGCAAAAATAGATAAGTCCAAGCAACCTATAATGGGTGACAAGGAAACACCGAGTGAGTTTATAACTCAGTAAGTCATAAGCAATGCACTACCATCCATCAATAACATTATCACAAGAGGAAACAAAATAGAACGAGACAATTTACTCCATCCATACCGAACCATACCATAGTTCCTCCAACCTATCGATTCAGTTTCATATCAATTCATGCATTCACATTCCATATACTCATCAATAGGACATTGAAGCATTTTCATAAATCAATTTATTTTCGTTACAATCAAACGACTAAACGGCCTTTCACCCATCCTACGATAAATTTTATGTACGTGACTTCAAGTATATTTGTCACATAGGTTCAAACTTACCGAGCTCAACACCAAGTATAAGCATAGCACCTATTAGCCATGTACTCAAGACACTTACCCGATCCGCTGTCCGCGATCGACTCAATAGTGTCGCACACATAGTGTCCATAATGATTCACGAATGTATATTGAGTCCGCACACTCAGTGCTATATAATCAACTCGCACACTTAGTGCTAAGTAATCAAATCGCACACTTAGTGCTACATAGTCAAACTCGCACACTTAGTGCCGCATGGTCAATTCGCACACTTAGTGCATCATATTCATTTCGCACACTTAGTGCAACATATTCAAATCGCACACTTAGTGCTGTACAATTTAATCTCGCGCACTTAGCGCCAATCTCATGGTCATAAATGGTTTTACCCGCACGTTTAGTGCCGAGATCAACAACTCAGTACATCTTACCTCTTTTGATTCAACAATTTCATCATCACATACGTACATGCATATATATATGTATATTTATTCATTCCATTCAGCATCAATACATAAACATTATGACCATTTGAAATAATACCAACTACATGCTTAATGACTTACCTTGTGTTGGGTAAGACGGTTCCAACTCGGCTACTCAGTGATCTTTTCTTTGCCTTTGCTTGATTCTCCTCCTTTAGCTCCTTGAGCTTAATCAATAATTCACTAGTTTAACCATCTTGTTAAACATTCATAATTCAATTACACATGCTTATGTATGTTTGTATATTCGGCAACCATCCTCACTAATTACTCATGTTGATGGCCGAATGGATGTATGTGTGTACAATGTCAACTATAACATCATGTAATTCCACATATGACTACATTTCTTAAGTTCCACATCTTAATACCCATTATACATAATCAAATTTAACATCATATATATATTTACTCATGTGGCCGAATATACATACTCCCATATAATATCAAGTACTCACTTTAAGTATATTGCCGAATATACTTAATCATACACACACCTAACCAAAATAATTTCTAAAATCTTTATATCATTTATAATACATCTAATTATCCTTTTTCACATTATCAACTCAAATCACATACATTATTTACTATAACATCTTTACATTCGGCATTGGTGTCAACCATAGTAGCCGATTCTTCCTACTTTGTACCCATGCATCCATTAATCCTTAGTTGGTTCAAACACTTCACACACTAGGATTCATCAAATTTTTAACAAGAAATAAAATCTCTAATCCTCAAACTACCATGGCCGAACCTTCATGGAGTTGCTAAGACTCCTCATTTCTACTTCTCACACACTCTCACATCCAAACCCTTTTATTAAACACCCAAAGTCAACCATCTCCTTACCTCATCACCAAAGACATCAAAATACCAACCAAGAACGTAACATTCATGGCCGAATGTCATCTCCATCATTTAACAAAGTTTGAACCATGGCTAGGTAGATTTTGAACTTACAACTTAAAATATACATGAATCTCAAAGAATAACATTAAACATACCTCAATCTAGGTACATGCATGGCCAAACTTCCTCCTAATCCTCTTCCTTAGGATTTTCGGTCAAAAGAGGTTGAAAAAGGATGAACAAAACCTTTCTTTTCCTTCCTTTAGCTCACGGCAATGGGGTGTATGCATGAGACCATTATTATTTTTTTTCTTTTTTTTTCTTCACCCTTCCTTTCATTATTTAATTATCATGCTTATTATTTTATTTTCCTTACCATACATCACTAACACAACATGTTGGTGACATGTTTCCACCCATAGCATGGCCGGCCACTACATATTAGGGAGGGGGAATTTGACATGCAAGTCCCCTTTTTCTTCCACATGCACTAATAGGTCCTCATGCATTGACCTATCACATTTTAAAATTTTCTCATATAAGTCCTATTGACTAAATTCACATGCAATCGACTAAATCGAAGCCTGAAATTTTCACACATTCATGATTACATATTCTAGACAATAAACATCACATTCAAACCTTTCGGTGACTCGGTTTAGCGGTCCCGAAACCACTTCCCGACTAGGGTCAATTTTGGGCTGTCACAACATGTGCATGACAGGCACACATATTCGTTATGCATGCCATCCTATTTTTCTAATTTTTTGAAGTTGTGTATGCACATGTTATGTTGATCGTTAAAAATTCACGTGCATCTCAAAATTGAATAAGCTATACCAGATTGCCCTAACAGTGATATGTATGTGCCACAATGTAGAAATAATTATGCAAAGCGTAAAATCTTATAACCTTGTTGTTGTTAAAAAGTTTTTATCACACTTATCATATTTGTTAAATGTAAAATGGCAACTAAATGATTGACATTTAAAATTAATTCATCAACAATATTTCACGTTCTGATATTAAGTCGATGTATGTCTTTATCGTGGGACTCCAATTCGGTTATTGTCTTCTTCATTCTACGTTAAATTTTTAGGTGTAAGCGTTCTGGCCCAATTTTAGTGAAATATGAATGAAAGCTTTTAGTGGAATAAGTAACAGAGCTTGGAAAATGAAAAATTCTATTAGAAAGTGAAATTGGAAACAACAAATGACGTTTCATTTTTATAACTCTCGTAAGCATTTCCCGAATAATGAATAGGATTTAGTTTTTATATAAATTGATCCTTTTTTAATAGGGAAAATGTGGGGCATACGTCACCGACATATTTGTAGTTTCATTCTCGATATTGATAATTTAAAGGAAGAAGAATAAGGAAATCAAGTTAAGACTTTGAATCGTTACATCATTTTTTATGTGGATTTCGAGATTGCCTCTCCTCTACAGTAACGAAAGTGGTCATAACTGTTAGATTAGTATCGAAGGAGCGAAAATGGAAAATGAATCAAATGAGTCCATAGGCAAGGAACTATTACAAATTACAGTGCACGTCCTTTGGAGGATATTTCGTGGCACGATATGTGTCTTTCAAAACTTCGAGAAGTCAAGGCATTTTTCCATCGAAGGCAATGTGAATTTAACTTGTATAAAGGCTTTCAAGGAATCGAGGTTGTTTCAATTTCACACCACGTTAGAACATTCTAATTCCACATTATTGACATGAACTTAATGTTTATAATAATGATATTGGTGTCAGTTTAAACAATATGAAACAATATGTAGTGCTCGATTTGAGATGATTATCGTGTTCCGCCGCTATAAAATTAAAAATAATGGCATGTATAGAATCATTGTGTATTACGCAATGGCTTCTGTAGAACCATTTAATTTCTGTACAACTAAATATAATATTACTAGGCTTTAAATTTAATGACACATTTTAATGAAGCTTTCGAAACAATATCAAAAATAAAGACAAAAGAACAATTTTGGCCCTTTACGTTTGGTAACCGTTTTGTAGCTTTAGCAATCCTATATCCTTAAGCAGACGGAGATGGTGACTCGATAAATGCAAGGAAATTATTCCATGTCTGAATGCTCTTAGCTATAATTGTCGCTGGGTTTAGGTCTTTGAATACAGGATTTTCAAGAGTCCTCTTTACTAATGCTGAGTGGCAAACTTTTCCCAACACAACAAGTTCGCCACAACACTTGTTAGAAATACTCCCTATATTGAAAATACTCATGAAAGCTTTCTAGAACACAGGGCAAACCCATTTGCTTCTCCTTAATAATCTGGTCGTTCTCCTTCGTAGCCATTACTACCCCACAAGTTAAAAATAAAACCACTAGTACGGAATAAACATTAAGGCTTTCCATGCCGTGCGAATCTGATGTTACTAGTTAAACTTGGTTCCTAAAATTAATTTCGAACGAGATTTACAGGGGAAAAAACTGGCATTTATAGGAAGTGTTATAACCACATTAGACTAGAATACATTACAATAAAGAAAACATTCAATATTTCAATTTAATTCTAACATTCAATATTTTAGTTTAATTAGCATTAATTTTTATTACTACAAATCTAAATATTAATTCAAAGACACACATTTACACTTTCCTTTATAATTCTTAAATGGCCTTAAACGGATCACTTAAATAAGATTCAATAAAGATTATTATGTCGTACATGTGTTTTTCTGCGTTGAAACTAGGATTGAACTATTACGTCTGTTAGAATTAAGTGACCCAAATTATTATTTAAATAAAATACGATGGAAAATAAAATAAAAGTAAAATCCATATAGAACTAGACTTCTTTTATTTTATTTTAGAATAAGGTTTTTTAAACCTTATTAAACTTCATCTATTTTATATTGATTAGGATAAGGTGTTTCAATCCTACTAGAATATGGCTTTACAAGCCTATAAATAGACATAGTCTATTCCTCTTGTATTGATTCAAATTTTTCGACATAGTGAATTTTCTTCTCCTTTGCCCGTGGTTTTTTCCTGAAAGGGTTTCCACGTAAAATTTGTGTCTTCTTTATTTTTTTTCTCAAATTGGTATCCGAGCTTCCGGGTTATTCATCTCGATCATGATAATGGCGTCTTTGAAGTATGAAATTCTGCTATTGGATCGCAACACCAAATTTGCATTGTGGCAAATTAAGATGCAAGTAGTTCTTGCACAAATGGATCTGGAGGATGCCCTGCTAGGGATAGATAAGATGCCTTTGACATTAACAGATGAAGAGAAGAAGCGTAAGGATCGAAAGGATCGAAATGATAGAAAATTTTGGTGAAGATGATGTTGTAGAAGATTACAGCGATGGTGAACTTCTAGTTGCTTCTATCAATGATTCTAAAGTAAGCGAGGAATGGATACTTGATTCAGGCTGCACCTTCCACATGAGTCCCAATCGGGATTGGTTTACAACTTATGAAACAGTGTCTGAAGGTGTTGTTTTGATGGGAAATAATGTTTCGTGTAAAATCGCAGGTGTTGGAACAGTTAAAGTTAAGATGTTTGATGGAGTTGTCAAAACACTTAGTGTGGTACGACATGTTCCAGAATTGAAGGGTACAGATATACAGCTGAAAGTGGGATTTTAAAGATTTCCAAAGGTTCCCTTGTTGTGATGAAAGGGCAAAGAAAAACTTCCAAGTTATATGTTTTGCAGGGTTCTAGTGTTACTGGTGATGCAGCTGTCGCTTCCTCTCCCTTGTCAAATGATGATATTACTAAACTTTGGCATATGTGCCTAGGGCATATGAGTGAGAATGGCATGGTAGAATTGAGTAAAAGAGGACTTTTTGATGGGCAAGGAATTTGCAAACTAAATTTCTGTGAGCACTGTGTTTTTGGGAAGCAAAAGAGAGTTTGATTCACTAGAGGAATCCATAACACGAAGGGAATATTGGAGTATATTCATTCTGATCTGTGGGGGCCATCCAGAGTGCCTTCGAGAGGTGGAGCTAATTATATGCTAACCTTTATTGATGATTTTTCTAGAAAAGTTTGGACGTTCTTCCTGAAGAAGAAAAGCGATGTGTTTTTCGCATTTAAGTTTTGGAAAATTATGATTGAAAAAATAGACAGGAAAATAGATAAAATACCTCTGCATAGAAAATGGCTTAGAGTTCTATTCTGATGAGTTTAATAGATTGTGCAAGTCAGAAGGGATCATGAGACACTTGACAATTTATCATACTCCACAACAAAACGGCGTTGTAGAACGAATGAACAGAACGATCATGGAGAAGGTTCGATGTATGTTGTCAAATGCCAACTTATCGAACTCATTTTGGGCAGAAGCAGCCTCTACTGCATGTTTTTTAATCAACCGATCTCCATCCGTTGCCATTGAGAAAAAGACTCCACAAGAGGTATGGTCTAGTAATCCTACTAATTATTCTGATTTAAAGATTTTTGGGTGTTCTGCGTATGCTCATGTTGATAATGGAAAATTGGAACCGAGATCTATTAAATGCTTTTTTCTTGGTTATAAAGCTGGTGTAAAAGGGTATAAGTTATAGCGTCCTGAAAATAGAAAAGTTGTGATTAGCAAAGATGTTGTTTTTGATTGAACTGCTATGCTACCTAACTTATCTCTTAAAGAATCTTCCAATAAAGAAAATCAAAAACAGGTGGAGCATCAGATTAATACAGAGTCAACTCCTCAAGCTAGAACAAAAGTTGAGAATAGAGTTGCTTCTTCACCACAATACTCTATCGCCAAAAATAGAACTAGAAGAGAAATTAAACCTCCAAAGAAGTATGCCGAGGCTGATCTAGTTTCTTATGCTATAAATGTGGCTGAAGATATAGATGCGAATCAAGAGCCATCTAATTATTCTGAGGCGGTTAGCTGTGAAGACTCAGAAAAGTGGATGTTTGCTATGCAAGAAGAGATGGAATCACTCTACAAAAACAGAACATGGGATCTTGCGAAACTTCCTAAAGGTAAAAAGGTTGTTCATTGTAAATGAGTGTTTAAAAAGAAAGAAGGGACTCCAGGAGTTGAAGAACCCAGATATAAAGCAAGGCTTGTTGCAAAGGGTTACAGTCAAATTCCAGGAGTGGACTTCACAGATGTGTTCTCTCCAGTTGTTAAGCATAGTTTGATTCGAGCTTTGCTTGGTATTGTGGCCATGCATGATTTTGGAGCTTGGGCAGTTAGATGTAAAAACTGCATTTCTGCATGGAGAACTTGAGGAGGATATTTACATGCAACAACCAGAGGGTTTTATAGTCTCAGAAAAAGAAGACTATGTTTGCTTGCTGAAAAAGTCCCTTTACGGTTTGAAACAGTCACCAAGACAGTGGTACAAGAGGTTTGATTCCTTTATGACTTCTCATGATTTCAAAAGAAGTAGTTTTGACAGTTGTGTTTACTTTAAGAAAAATAGTGATGGTTCTTTTGTGTATCTACTTCTTTATGTTGATGACATGTTGATAGCAGCAAAAGATAAAGGAGAGATAAGAAATGTTAAAACCCAACTAAGTAAAGAATTTGAGATGAAAGATTTAGGACCAACAAAGAAGATACTTGGAATGGAGATTCTCAGAGATAGAAAAACAAGTAAATTGTACCTAAGTCAGAAGGGGTACATTGAGAAAGTTCTTTGCAGGTTCAATATGCAGAGTGCTAAGCCTGTTAGTACTCCTTTAGCAGCCCATTTCAGACTTTCATCAGTTTTGTCTCCACAATCAGATGATGAGATTGAGTACATGTCACATGTTCCATACTCTAGTGCAGTGGGATCTATCATGTATGCTATGGTTTGTTCATGTCTAGATTTATCATATGCAGTCAGTGCAATTAGCAGATACATGGCGAATCCCGGTAAAGAACACTGGAAAGCAGTTCAGTGGATTCTAAGATACTTACGAGGTACTACTGATGTTTGCTTACAGTTTGGAAGAACTAAAGATGGAGTCATAGGGTATGTTGATGCTGATTTTGCTAGAGACCTTGATAAAAGAAGATCTCTCACAGGTTATGTCTTTACAATCAGAGGTTGTGCAATCAGTTGGAAAGCCACTTTGCAGTCTACAGTTGCTTTGTCTACCACTGAAGCTGAGTACATGGCGATTACTGAGGCTTGTAAAGAAGTTATTTGGTTGAAGGGACTCTTTAGTGAACTCAATGAAGACCTTCAAATCAGCACAGTATTTTGTGACAGTCAGAGTGCCATCTTTCTTACAAAAGATCAAATGTTTCATGAGAGAACAAAACACATTGATGTTCGGTATCATTTTGTTCGTGATATTATTGCTCAAGGTGATATTCTTGTGAGCAAAATTAGTACTCATGAAAATCCTGCAGATATGATGACTAAGTCACTTCCTATAACCAAGTTTGAGCATAGCTCAGACTTGGTTGGTGTACATTGTTGAAGTTAAACCCTTAAGGGGTTTTATGGAAGAGGTGGAGAACTTGTTTATAAAAAGTTCGCGATGAAGAACTTGTTCATTGAGAATTTGTTTCAAGGTGGAGATTGTTAGAATTAAGTGACCCAAATTCTTATTTAAATAAAATACTATGGAAAATAAAAAAAAAGTAAAATCCATATAGAACTAGACTTCTTTTATGTTATTTTAGAATAAGGTTTTTTAAACCTTATTAAACTTCATCTATTTTATATTGATTAGGATAAGGTGTTTCAATCCTACTAGAATATGGCTTTACAAGCCTATAAATAGACATAGTCTATTCCTCTTGTATTGATTCAAAATTTTCAACATAGTGAATTTTCTTCTCCTCTACCCGTGGTTTTTTCCCGAAAGGGTTTCCACGTAAAATTTGTGTGTTCTTTATTTTATATTTTATATTTTTATTTTTATTTTATTTTAGTTTTCTCAACGTCCACTCCAAACAAACACCTAGACGGTAACATGGAGAAAAAACATATGGAAAAAGCAATATGGGAGATAGTACACATGCATGACAGGCACACATATTCGTTATGCGTGCCATCCTATTTTTCTAATTTTTTGAAGTTGTGTATGCACATGTTATGTTGATGGTTAAAAATTCACGTGCATCTCAAAATTGAATGAGCTATACCAGATTCCCCTAACAGTGATATGTATGTGCCAGAATGTAGAAATAATTATGCAAAGCGTAAAATCTTATAACCTTGTTGTTGTTAAAAAAATTTATCACACTTATCATATTTCTAAAATGGAAAATGGAAACTAAATGATTGACATTCAAAATTAATTCATCAACAATATTTCACGTTATGATATTAAGTCGAATTATGTCTTTATCGTGGGACTCCAATTCGGTTATTGTCTTCTTCATTCCACGTTAAATTTTTAGGTGTAAGTGTTCCGGCCCAATTTTACTGAAATATGAATGAAAGCTTTTAGCGGAATAAGTAACAGAGCTTGGAAAATGAAAAATTATATTAGAGAGTGAAATTGGAAACAACAAATGATGTTTCATTTTTATAACTCTCGTAGGTGTTTCCCAAATAATGAATAGGATTTAGTTTTTATATAAATTGATCCTTTTTTAGTAGGGAAAATGTAGGGCGTACGTTGCCGACATATTTGGAGTTTCATTCTTGATCTTGATAAAAACAAGTAATTTAAAGGAAGATGAATAAGGAAATCAAGTTAGGACTTTGAATCGTTACATCATTTTCGACTTGGATTTCGAGATTGCCTCTCCTCTGCGGAAACGAAAGTGGTCATAACTATTAGATTAGTATCGAAGGAGAAAAATGGAAAATGAAACAAATGAGTCGATAGGAAAGGAACTGTTGCAAATTATAGTGCACGACCTTTCGAGGATATTTCGTGGCACGATATGTGTCTTTTCAAAACTTCGATAAGTCAAGGCATTTTTCCATCAAAGGCAATGTGAATTTAAATTCTATAAAGTCTTTCAAGGAATCCAGGTTGTTTCAATTTCACACCACGCTAGAACATTCCAATTCGTCATTCCTCACATGAACTTAATGTTTATAATAATGGTATTTGTGTCAATTTAAACAATGTGAAACAATATGTAGTGCTCGATTTAAGATGGTTATCATGTTTCGGTGCTATAAAATTAAAAATAATGGCATGTATAAAATCATTTTGTATTAAGTAATGGCTTCTATAGAACCATTTAATTTCCGTACAACTAAATATAATTTTACTAGGCTTTAAATTTAATGACACATTTTAATGAAGCTTTCGGAACAATATCAAAAATACAGACAAGAGAACAATTTTGGCCATTTACATCTGGTAACCGTTTTTTAGCTTTAGCAATCCCATATCCTTAAGTAGACGGAGATGGTGAATCAATCAATGCAAGGAAATTATTCCATGTCTGAATGCTCTTAGCTATAATTGTCGCTGGGTTTAGGTCTTTGAATACAGGATTTTCAAGAGTCCTCTTTACTAATGATGAGTGGCAAACCTTTCCCAACACAACAAGTTCGCCGCAACACTTATTAGAAATACTCCCTGTATTGAAAATACTCGTGAAAGCTTCTAGAACACAAGGCAAACCCATTTTAGTTTCACAATTATTTTCCTTAATAATCTGGTAGTTCTCCTTCGTAGCCATTACTGCCCCACAAGTTAAAAATAAAACCACTAGTACGGCATAGACATTAAGGCTTGCCATGCTGTGCGAATCTGATGTTACTAGTTAAACTTGGTTCGTAGAATTAATTTCGAACGAGATTTGGAGGGAAAAACTGGCATTTATAGGAAGTGTTATAGCCACATTAAACTAGAATACGTTACAATAAAGAAAACATTCAATATTTAAATTTAATTCTAACATTCAATATTTCAGTTTAATTAGCATTAATTTTCATTACTACAAATCTAAATATTAATTCAAAGACACACATTTATACTTCCCTTTATAATTCTTAAATGGCATTAAACGGATCACTTAAATAAGGTTCAATAAAGATGATTATGTCGTACATGTGTTTCTGCGTTGAAACTAGGATTGAACTATCACGTCCACTCCAAACAAACACCTGGACGGTAATATGGAGAAAAAAAACTTATTGAAAAAGCAATATGGGATATAGTAAACTTACATGACAGGCATACATACTCGTTATGCGTGCCATCCTATTTTTCTATTTTTTTGAAGTTGTGTATGCACATGTTGTGTTGATGGTTAAAAATTCACGTGCATTTCAAAATGTAATGAGCTATACCAGATTCCCCTAACAGTGATATGTAGGTGCCACAATGTAGAAATAATTATGTAAAGCATAAAATCTTATAACTTTGTTGTTGTTAAAAAGTTTTCATCACACTTATCATATTTGTAAAATGTAAAATGGAAACTAAATGATTGACATTCAAAATTAATTCATCAACAATAGTTCACGTTCTGATATTAAGTCAATGTATGTCTTATTCGTGGGACTCCAATTCGGTTATTGGATTCTTCGTTCTACGTTAAATTTTTAGGTGTAAGCATTCTGGCCCAATTTTACTGAAATATGAATTAAAGCTTTTAGTGGAATAAGTAACAGAGCTTGGAAAATGAAAAATTATATTAGAGAGTGAAATTGGAAACAACAAATGATGTTTCATTTTTATAACTCTCGTAGGTGTTTCCCAAATAATGAATAGGATTTAGTTTTTATATAAATTGATCCTTTTTTAGTAGGGAAAATGTAGGGCGTACGTTGCCGACATATTTGGAGTTTCATTCTTGATCTTGATAAAAACAAGTAATTTAAAGGAAGATGAATAAGGAAATCAAGTTAGGACTTTGAATCGTTACATCATTTTCGACTTGGATTTCGAGATTGCCTCTCCTCTGCGGAAACGAAAGTGGTCATAACTATTAGATTAGTATCGAAGGAGAAAAATGGAAAATGAAACAAATGAGTCGATAGGAAAGGAACAGTTGCAAATTATAGTGCACGACCTTTCGAGGATATTTCATGGCACGATATGTGTCTTTTCAAAACTTCGATAAGTCAAGGCATTTTTCCATCAAAGGCAATGTGAATTTAAATTCTATAAAGGCTTTCAAGGAATCCAGGTTGTTTCAATTTCACACCACGCTAGAACATTCCAATTCGTCATTACTCACATGAACTTAATGTTTATAATAATGGTATTTGTGTCAATTTAAACAATGTGAAACAATATGTAGTGCTCGATTTAAGATGGTTATCATGTTTCGGTGCTATAAAATTAAAAATAATGGCATGTATAAAATCATTTTGTATTAAGTAATGGCTTCTATAGAACCATTTAATTTCCGTACAACTAAATATAATTTTACTAGGCTTTAAATTTAATGACACATTTTAATGAAGCTTTCGGAACAATATCAAAAATACAGACAAGAGAACAATTTTGGCCATTTACATCTGGTAACCGTTTTTTAGCTTTAGCAATCCCATATCCTTAAGTAGACGGAGATGGTGAATCAATCAATGCAAGGAAATTATTCCATGTCTGAATGCTCTTAGCTATAATTGTCGCTGGGTTTAGGTCTTTGAATACAGGATTTTCAAGAGTCCTCTTTACTAATGATGAGTGGCAAACCTTTCCCAACACAACAAGTTCGCCGCAACACTTATTAGAAATACTCCCTGTATTGAAAATACTCGTGAAAGCTTCTAGAACACAAGGCAAACCCATTTTAGTTTCACAATTATTTTCCTTAATAATTTGGTAGTTCTCCTTCGTAGCCATTACTATCCCACAAGTTAAAAATAAAACCACTAGTACGGAATAGACATTAAGGCTTGCCATGCTGTGCGAATCTGATGTTACTAGTTAAACTTGGTTCGTAGAATTAATTTCGAACGAGATTTGTAGGGGAAAAACTGGCATTTATAGGAAGTGTTATAACCACATTAAACTAGAATACGTTACAATAAAGAAAACATTCAATATTTCAATTTAATTCTAACATTCAATATTTCAGTTTAATTAGCATTAATTTTCATTACTACAAATCTAAATATTAATTCAAAGACACACATTTATACTTCCCTTTATAATTCTTAAATGGAATTAAACGGATCACTTAAATAAGGTTCAATAAAGATGATTATGTCGTACATGTGTTTCTGCGTTGAAACTAGGATTGAACTATCACGTCCACTCCAAACAAACACCTGGACGGTAATATGGAGAAAAAAACATATGGAAAAAGCAATATGGGATATAGTACACTTACATGACAGACACACATACTCGTTATGCATGTCATCCTATTTTTCTATTTTTTTGAAGTTGTGTATGCACATGTTGTGTTGATGGTTAAAAATTCACGTGCATTTCAAAATGTAATGAGCTATACCAGATTCCCCTAACAGTGATATGTAGGTGCCACAATGTAGAAATAATTATGTAAAGCATAAAATCTTATAACTTTGTTGTTGTTAAAAAGTTTTCATCACACTTATCATATTTGTAAAATGTAAAATGGAAACTAAATGATTGACATTCAAAATTAATTCATCAACAATATTTCACGTTCTGATATTAAGTCAATGTATCTCTTTATCGTGGGACTCCAATTCGGTTATTGGCTTCTTCGTTCTACTTTAAATTTTTAGGTGTAAGCGTTCTGGCCCAATTTTACTGAAATATGAATTAAAGCTTTTAGTGGAATAAGTAATAGAGCTTGGAAAATGAAAAATTATATTAGAGAGTGAAATTGGAAACATCAAATGACGTTCCATTTTTATAACTCTCGTAGGTATTTCCCAAATAATGAATAGGATTTAGTTTTTATATAAATTGATCCTTTTTTAGTAGGGAAAATGTGGGGCGTACGTCGCCGACATATTTGGAGTTTCATTCTCGATCTTGATAAAAACAATTAATTTAAAGGAAGAAGAATAAGGAAATCAAGTTAGGACTTTGAATCGTTAGATCATTTTCGACGTGGATTTCGAGATTGCCTCTCCTCTACGGAAGCGAAAGTGGTCATAACTATTAGATTAGTATCGAAGGAGAAAAAATGGAAAATGAAACAAATGAGTCGATAGGAAAGGAACTGTTACAAATTATAGTGCACGTCCTTTGGAGGATATTTCGTGGCACGATATGTGTCTTTTCAAAACTTCGATAAGTCAAAGCATTTTTCCATCAAAGGCAATGTGAAATTAAATTGTATAAAGGCTTTCAAGGGATCGAGGTTGTTTCAATTTTACACCACGCTAGAACATTCCAATTCCACATTATTGACATGAACTTAATGTTTATAATAATGATATTTGTGTCAATTTAAACAATGTGAAACAATATGTAGTGCTCGATTTGAGATGGTTATCATGTTTCGGTGCTATAAAATTAAAAATAATGGCATGTATAAAATCATTGTGTATTAAGTAATGGCTTCTATAGAACCATTTAATTTCCGTACAACTAAATATAATTTTACTAGGCTTTAAATTTAATGACACATTTTAATGAAGCTTTCGGAACAATATCAAAAATACAGACAAGAGAACAATTTTGGCCCTTTACATCTGGTAACCATTTTTTATCTTTAGCAATCCCATATCCTTAAGCAGACGGAGATGGTGAATCAATCAATGCAAGGCAATTATTCCCTGTCTGAATGCTCTTAGCTATAATTGTCACTGGGTTTAGGTCTTTGAATACAGGATTTTCAAGAGTCCTCTTTACTAATGCTGAGTGGCAAACTTTTCCCAACACAACAAGTTCGCCGCAACACATGTTAGAAATACTCCCTGTATTGAAAATACTCGTGAAAGCTTCTAGAACACAAGGCAAACCCATTTTAGTTTCACAATTATTTTCCTTAATAATCTGGTAGTTCTCCTTCATAGCCATTACTGCCGCACAAGTTAAAAATAAAACCACTAGTACGGAATAGACATTAAGGCTTGCCATGCTGTGCAAATCTGACGTTACTAGTTAAACTTGGTTCGTAGAATTAATTTCGAACGAGATTTGCAGGGGAAAAACTGGCATTTATAGGAAATGTTATAACCACATTAAACTAGAATACGTTACAATAAAGAAAACATTCATTATTTCAATTTAATTCTAACATTTAATATTTCAATTTAATTAGCATTAATTTTTATTACTACAAATCTAAATATTAATTCAAAGACACACATTTATACTTTCTTTTATAATTCTTAAATGGCATTAAACGGATCACTTAAATAAGGTTCAATAAAGATGATTATGTCGTACATGTGTTTCTGCGTTGAAACTAGGATTGAACTATCACGCCCACTCCAAACAAACACCTGGACGATAATATGGAGAAAAAACATATGGAAAAAGCAATATGGGATATAGTACACTTACATGACAGGCACACATACTCGTTATGCGTGCCATCCTATTTTTCTATTTTTTTGAAGTTGTGTATGCACATGTTATGTTGATGGTTAAAAATTCACGTGCATCTCAAAATTGAATGAGCTATACCAGATTCCCCTAACATTCATATGTAGGTGCCACAATGTAGAAATAATTATGCAAAGCATAAAATCTTATAACCTTGTTGTTGTTAAAAAGTTTTTATCACACTTATCATATTTGTAAAATGTAAAATGGAAACTAAATGATTGACATTCAAAATTAATTCATCAACAATATTTCACGTTCTGATATTAAGTCAATGTATCTCTTTATCGTGGGACTCCAATTCGGTTATTAGCTTCTTCGTTCTACTTTAAGGTTTTAGGTGTAAGCGTTCTGGCCCAATTTTACTGAAATATGAATTAAAGCTTTTAGTGGAATAAGTAACAGAGCTTGGAAAATGAAAAATTATATTAGAGAGTGAAATTGGAAACAACAAATGACGTTTCATTTTTATAACTCTCGTAGGTATTTCCCAAATAATGAATAGGATTTAGTTTTTATATAAATTGATCCTTTTTTAGTAGGGAAAATGTGGGGCGTACGTCGCCGACATATTTGGAGTTTCATTCTTGATCTTGATAAAAACAAGTAATTTAAAGGAAGAAGAATAAGGAAATCAAGTTAGGACTTTGAATCGTTAGATCATTTTCGATGTGGATTTCAAGATTTCCTCTCCTCTACGAAAACGAAAGTGGTCATAACTATTAGATTAGTATTGAAGGGGCGAAAATGGAAAATGAAACAAATGAGTCCATAGGCAAGGAACTTTTACAAATTATAGTGCACTTCCTTTGGAGGATATTTCGTGGCACGATATGTGTCTTTTCAAAACTTCGAGAAGTCAAGGCATTTTTCCATCAAAGGCAATGTGAATTTAAATTGTATAAAGACTTTCTAGGAATCGAGGTTGTTTCAATTTCACACCACGCTAGAACATTCCAATTCCACATTATTGACATGAACTTAGTGTTTATAATAATGATATTTGTGTCAATTTAAACAATGTGAAACAATATCTAGTGCTCAATTTCAGATGGTTATCGAGTTCCGGTGCTATAAAATTAAAAATAATGGTATGTATAAAATCATTGTGTATTAAGTAATGGCTTCTATAGAACCATTTAATTTTCGTACAACTAAATATAATTTAACTAGGCTTTAAATTTAATGACACATTTTAATGAAGCTTTCGAAACAATATCAAAAATAACGACAAAAGAACAATTTTGGCCCCTTACGTTTGGTAACCGTTTTTTAGCTTTAGCAATCCTATATCCTTAAGCAGACGGAGATGGTGAATCGATCAATGCAAGGCAATTATTCCATATCTGAATGCTCCTAGCTATAATTGTCCCTGGGTTTAGGTCTTTGAATAGAGGATTTTCAAGAGTCCTCTTTACTAATGTTGAGTGGCAAACTTTTCCCAACACAACAAGTTCGCTGCAACACTTGTTAGAAATACTCCCTGTATTGAAAATACTTGGGAAAGCTTCTAGAACACAGGGCAAACCGATTTTATTTTCACAATTATTTTCCTTAATAATCTGGTCATTCTCCTTTGTGGCCATTACTGCCCCACAAGTTAAAAATAAAACCACTAGTACGGAATAAACATTAAGACTTGCCATGCTGTGTGAATGTAATGTTACTAGTTAAACTTGGTTCGTAAAATTAGTTTCAAACGAGATTTGCAGGGTAAAATACTGGCATTTATAAGAAGTGTTATAACCACATTAGACTAGTATACGTTACAATAAAAGAAAACATTCAATATTTCAATTTAATTAGAACATTCAATATTCCAGTTTAATTAGCATTAATTTTTATTACTACAAATCTAAATATTAATTCAAAGACACATTTATACTTCTGTTTATAATTCTTAAATGGCATTAAACGGATCACTTAAATGAGGTTCAATAAAGATGATTATGTCGTACACGTGTTTTTGCGTTGAAACTAGGATTGAACTATTACGTCCACTCCAAACAAACACCTGGATGGTAATATGGAGAAAATAACATATGGAAAAAGCAATATGGGATATAGTACACTTACATGACAGGCGCACATATTCGTTATGCGTGCCATCCTATTTTTCTAATTTTTTAAAGTTGAGTATGCACATGTTATGTTGATGGTTAAAAATTCACGTGCATCTCAAAATTGAATGAGCTATACCAGATTCCCCTAACAGTGATATGTTTGTGCCACAATGTAGAAATAATTATGCAAAGCGTAAAATCTTATAACCTTGTTGTTGTTAAAAAGTTTTTTTCACACTTATCATATTTGTAAAATGGAAAATGGCAACTCAATGATTGACATTCAAAATTAATTCATCAACAATATTTCACGTTATGTGTAACACCCCTTACCCGTATCCGTCGTCGGAACAGGGTACGAGGTATTAACAAATCATAGTACATACTATTAAATAAAACCGAGACAAAAATATGGCGTGCAATTAGATCATGAATCATTATAACATATGCTTTTAACAATACTAGCCAATTTCAAAGGCTTCGTACAAAATAATCGGTCAAATACTATAATTAATATTTTAAACCTAAGCAATTATGACATGTAACAAAATAACTAAGTCTACTATACATGTCATAAATCAAAATGTTCAGTTCAAATACCCAAAAATATTGATAGTGTAGGCAGATCTTCAACGATCCTTGACTCCTGTACAAGTTGACACTATAAGACAAAAGAGAGAAAAGAAAGTAAGCTTATAGCTTAGTAAGCAAGTATATAAATAATGAATAAAGAAATTAATATGTTTACACAATAACTCAAGTGTATCTACTTTTAATTTCACAATTTACTCCACTTTGGTCAAGCTGTCTCTCCTGCATCATATTCACTAAATAAATCATAACTCGAGTTACAAAACTCGAAATTGAAATCCGTAAAATTTCCATGAAACTAGACTCATATAAATTCTTACTAAAATATTTCTAGAATTTTTGGTCCAGCCAATTAGTACAGTTTATTAGTTAAAATTTCTCCTGTTATACAGCTCGACTGATCTGACCTCTGTTCACTACGAATTGAATTTATCCTAGTAAACAATTCAAATAGCCATGAAATTTGTTTCATTTAAAACTAGACTCAATTATTAATCTATACATATAAACTATATTTCTTAATTTGTTTTGTACAATTTTTAATTATTTTTCAAAATTAGAACAGGGGATCACATAGTCATTCTGAGCGAGTCACACTCAAATATAAATATCTCAAAATATAGAGTTCCTTTACTTGTTCTGTTTCTTTTACATGGAAATAGACTCCTTAAGCTTTAATTCCATATCTCATTCAGCCTCTAATTAAATTCATACTATTTTTGGTGATTTTTCAAATTCATATCACTGCGACTGTCCAAAATAGTATTATTGCTAATTCACTCTTTCACACTTTCTTTGTATTAACCTCATTTTAACATGCATATCACAATTCATTTTCACCACATTTCATACATCACAAGTATAGGTCCATGATTACAATGTCACCATAAAACCATCCCGTTGAACAATTCGGATCAATCCTCGATACTTGATGGTTTCAGCACACAGCCCCACCATCATATTTCATATAATTCGGCTCTCTTCTACACATGGTGAACACTTAGTACCACCCATGTGACCTAGCCAATTTATCTCATAGCTCTCTTGTCTACATGGTGTCCTTCACTTGGAATCACACATGCGACCTAGCTACATTTATCCTCTCTCGTAGCTCTCTTGTCTACATGGGATACATCCCGTATCACACATGCGACCTAGCTACTACATAGTATCTCGTAGCTCTCTTGTACACATGATGTGCACTCAGCACCATACATGTGACCTAGCTACGTTTCATCTATATTATTCAATCTTTTCGAAAGTTCAACCGGGATTTCTCTCGCTATTACTTATTTCCATTCTTCCAATAGTCGATTTATGATTCAAAATCAACTAAAATATATAAAATAGGCTGAAATATAAAAATGTAAATGAAGTTAATGTATTATTTACATACAAACTTACCTCGGTGCAAAATATGAAAATTTTGCAATTTAGTCCAAAACCATTTCCTTCCCCCGTTCGGATCTCAATTTCTGTTGGAGAAATCACATGTGAAGGATCAGAACGATAACGTAGCAACATTGATACATGAAATACGTTATGAATTCTTTCTAATTCTGCCGGTAATGCCAACAGATATGCCACTGGTCCAATCCTCTTAAAAATCTCGTACGACCCAATAAAATGCAGACTCAACTTGCCTTTTCGGCTAAATCTTAGAATCTTCTTCTATGGTGACACCTTCAAGAACACTTTATCACCCACCTGAAATTCAATCTCTTTTCTTTTTAAATCTGCATATAACTTTTGTCGACATGAAGCAGCTTTAAAGTAATCACGAATGACTTTTAATTTCTCTTCAGTTTCGTTAACTAGATCAACTCCGTGAATCTGTTTCTCACTAAAGGAGTCCGACACTTGCGACCATACAAGGCTTCGTACGGTGCCATCTGTATACTTGACTGAAAACTGTTATTGTAGGCAAATTCAACCAAAGGTAGATATTTCTCCCAACTGCCTCCAAATTCTAAAATACAGCATCTAAGCATATCTTCAAGTACTTGGATTACTCTTTCCGACTAACCATCTGTTTGTGGATGAAATGCGGTACTAAAGTTCAATTTTGTGCCCAAAGCTTCTTGTAACTTTTTCCAGAATCTCGAGGTAAACCTCGGATCTCTATCTGATATTATAGACATAGGTACCCCGTGCAACCTCACAATTTCAACAATATATAATTCAGCTAATTTATGAAGTGAGTAATCGGTACGTACCAGTATAAAGTGAGCCGAATTTTTTAACCTATCAACCACTACCCAAATAGCATCCTTCTTTTTAGGAGTCAGAGGCAAACCGATTACAAAATCCATGGTAATCCTATCCCATTTCCACTCAGGCACCATTATCGGTTGGAGAAATCCTGAAGGCACTTGATGCTCAGCTTTTACTTGTTGACAGATCAAACACTTGGTTACAAATTCAGAAATGTCCCTTTTCATGCCTGGCCACCAATATAACTTCTTTAAATCATTATACATTTTTGTGCTACCAAGGTGAACTGACAAACAGCCACTATGCGCCTCATGTAATATTTTCTGAATCAATTCATCATTTTTCGGTACACATATCCTGTGTCGAAACATCAAACAGTCATCTGGTCCAACTCGAATATCTGAGTCGTAACCCGATTCGCACTGAGTTCTCTTGGTTCGCAACTCACTATCGTTCTTTTGAGTATCACAAATTAGCTGGAGAAATAACAGTTTAGCCCTCATCTCTGCTAAGATTGACCCATCATCAGACAATGCTAACCCTGTATTCATGGCTCTCAAAGTAAAAAGAGATTTCCTGCTCAAGGCGTCAGCAACTACATTCGCTTTTCCCGGATGATAATCAATCATTAGCTCATAATCCTTCAATAATTCAAGCCATCTCCGCAGTCGTAGATTGAAATCCTTTTGATTCATCAAATACTTCAAACTTTTGTGATCAGTAAAAATTCGGCATTTTTCACCATACAAATAATGTCGCCAGATCTTCAAAGCAAAGACAATAGCGGCCAATTCCAAATCATGTGTAGGATAGTTCTTCTCATGCGGTTTTAACTGTCTTGAGGCATAAGCTACCACTTTACCCTCTTGCATCAACATACATCCAAGGCCTGTCAATAATGCATCACTATAAATTACGAACTCCTTCCCTGGCTCGGGCTGTACTAAAATTGGTGCTTCAGTCAATCGTGCTTTCAGCTTTTCAAAACTCTGCTGACATTTATCAGTCCATTCAAACTTAACATTCTTTTGCAGCAACTTAGTCATAGGAGAGGCAATCATCGAAAATCTCTCGACAAAACGTCTATAATACCCGGCCAATCCTAAAAAGCTTCTAACCTCGGATACATTCTTTGGCGGTTTCCAATCAACGATCGTGGAAATCTTGCTCGGATCCACCCGAATACCATCACCTAAGACTATATGTCCCAAAAATCCGACTTCATGAAGCCAGAACTGACTTTTACTAAACTTAGCAAATAGTTTCTTTTCTCTCAAGATCTGCAATATGGTTCTCAAGTGTTCGGCGTGCTCAGACTCATCCCAAGAATAAATTAGAATGTCATCTATAAACACTACTACAAACTTATCTAAATATGGCCGAAAGATTCGGTTCATCAAGTCCATAAATATAGCTGGAGCATTTGTTAAGCCGAAAGGCATCAGAAGGAACTCATAATGTCCATACCTTGTCCTAAAGGCAGTTTTCGACATATCCGACTCCTTAACTCTCAACTGGTAGTAACCGAACCTCAAATCGATCTTTGAAAACACTGTGTCCCCCTTTAACTGATCGAATAAATCATCAATCCTCAGCAACGGGTACTTGTTCTTTATAGTCACCTTATTGAGCTGACGGTAATCAATGCAAAGCCTCATTGAGCCATCCTTCTTCTTTACGAACAATACAGGAGCACCCCAGGGAGAGAAACTCGGTCTCACAAATCCCTTGTCTGTTAACTCTAGCAACTGAGCCTTCAATTCTTTTAATTCAGCCGGAGCCATTCTATATGGAGCAATCGAGATCGATGTAGTCCCCGACAACAAATCAATGGCAAACTCTATCTCTCTGTTCGGAGCCAATCCAGGCAATTCCTCTGGAAATACATCTGGAAAGTCACAGAATATCGGTACTGATTCAAGCTTCAATTTAAACAGCTCAGTATTCATTACATAGGCCAAATAAGCTTCACACCCTTTCCTTATGTATTTCTGTGCAGACATGTGCGAAATCGCCATAGGCAATTTATTTAATTCATCAGTAATCACATCGGGAGATGATGCATCCTCTCGGGCACGTATGGCATAAGCTCTAATAGGCGCTCTAGCTTCTGATCTCGCCGCTGAATCTTCATTACAGTTTTACTGCCAGCTCCACTTCCAGTATTTCTCGGTGGTCTACCTCTGCTAGCGGTAGTACTCTGTCTAGCACTCTGAAATTTTTCTTCTTTAACTTTCTCCGGACAGTCTCTGATAAATGCTCGCGAGAACCGTACCTGAAACAAGCTCGCTCGTTTCCCCAACACTCTCCATAATGTTGCCTGCCACATTACTGACATTCAGACTTTCTAGATCGCACATTACCTACACTTGCCACTGAAGTAGCTTGAGCTTTAGACCCCGAATATGCCCTACCACGATCTCTGTGTGAATCCCTAGCTGAAACTATAATTCGAGGGTTTGTCTCTTTGGACCTCTTTGATTGAGATTGAAATAACTTGCTTATCGGCCTCTTTCTGGCATCTCGAGCCTCAATAGCAGCTTTTCTTCTTTCTTTGTTCAATTCTTCGGCTTTAAGAGCTCGGTCAACCAATACTACAAATTCTTTCAGCTCCAAAATTCCCACAAGCACTTTAATGTCCTCATTTATCCCATCCTCAAACCTTTTGCACATAATGGCCTCGGTGGACACACATTCCTGAGCATACTTGCTGAGTCTTACAAAATCGCGTTCATACTCTGCCACAGACATCTTGCCCTGCTTCAATTCAAGGAACTCCTTCTGTTTTTGATCAATAAATCGCTGACTTATGTATTTCTTTCTGAATTCTTCTTGGAAGAAATCCCAAGTAACCCTTTCTTTTGGCACCACTGCTACCAAAGTCTTCCACCAATGGTAGGCTGAATCTCTTAAAAGTGATACAGTACACTTTAAGCACTCTTCGGGTGTACATGAGAGCTCATCAAATACACGGGTAGAATTTTCAAGAAGAACTCTGCTTTCTCGGGATCATCATCGATCTTTGCTCTAAACTCTTCGGCCCCTTGTTTTCGAATCTTGTCAATCGGAGGCTTGTTCATTCTTACCAAATCTATGCCTTGAGCAGCTACAGGAACCGTCTGAGGTATGGGAGGGGGTTGAGGAGGTTGAGCATTTGGGTTTGCTCGAATAAACTCAATATACCAATTGTTCATCATTTGGAGAAAGGCATCCCGAGCCTCATCTCCCTGTCTCAATGTCTCAGGTCTACTTTCTACAGGCGCAGTCCCTTGTGCAGGAGCCGGTGCATTACTAGCAGCATCATCAGCCACAATTCCGTCAGGATCCATTACTATATTAAAACAAAACACAGTTTAGAATAATCAGGAGTCACCACACTATCACAGTATATTTATGGCATGTATAGCTAGAATTTTACACACACTTTATTAGTCCGAGAACCGACTAAACCATGGCTCTGATACCACTAAATGTAACACCCCTTACTTGTATCCGTCGCCGGAACAGGGTACGAGGTATTAACAAATCATAGTACATACTATTAAATAAAATCGAGACAAAAATATGGCGTGCAATTAGATCATGAATCATTATAACATATGCCTTTAACAATACTAGCCAATGTCAAAGGCTTCGTACAAAATAATCGGTCAAATACTATAATTAATATTTTAAACTTAGGCAATTATGACACATAACAAAATAACAAAGTCTACTATACATGCCATAATTCAAAATGTTCAGTTCAAATACCCAAAAGTATTGATAGTATAGGCAGATCTTCAACGATCCTTGACTCCTGTGCAAGCTGGACGACACTATAAGACAAAAGAGAGAAAAGAAAGTAAGCATATAGCTTAGTAAGCAAGTATATAAATAATGAATAAAGAATTTAATATGTTTACACAATAACTCAAGTGTATCTACTTTTAATTTCACAATTTACTCTACTTTGGTTAAGTTGTCTCTCCTGCGTCATATTCACTAAATAAATCATAACTCGAGTTACAAAACTCAATATTCAAATCCGTAAAATTTCCCTAAAACTAGACTCATATTAATTCTTACTAAAATTTTTCTATAATTTTTGGTCTAGCCAATTAGTACAGATTATTATTTAAAATTTCCCCTATTATACAGCTCGACTGATCTGACCTCTGTTCACTATGAATTGGATTTATCCTAGTACACAATTAAAATAGCCATGAAATTTGTTTCATTTAAAACTAGACTCAATAAGTAATCCAGACATATAAACTATATTTCTTAATTTGTTTTGTACAATTTTTAATGATTTTTCAAAATTAGAACAGGGGATCACATAGTCATTCTAAGCGAGTCACACTCAAATATAAATATCTCAAAATATAGAGTTCCTTTACTTTCTCTGTTTCTTTTACATATAAATAGACTCATTAAGCTTTAATTCCATATCTCATTCAGCCTCTAATTAAATTCCTACTATTTTTGGTGAGTTTTCAAATTCACATCACTGCGACTGTCAAAAACAGTATTATTGCTAATTCACTCTTTCACACTTTCTTTGTATTAACCTCATTTTAACATGCATATCACAATTCATTTTCACCACATTTCATACATCAAAAGTATAGGTCCATGATTACAATGTCACCATAAAACCATCCCGTTGAACAATTCGGATCAATCCTCGATACTTGATGGTTTCAGCACACAGCCCCACCATCATATTTCATATAATTCGGCTCTCTTCTACACATGGTGAACACTTAGTACCACCCATGTGACCTAGCCAATTTATCTCATAGCTCTCTTGTCTACATGGTGTCCTTCACTTGGAATCACACATGCGACCTAGCTACATTTATCCTCTCCCGTAACTCTCTTGTCTACATGGGATACATCCCGTATCACACATGCGACCTAGCTACTACATAGTATCTCGTAGCTCTCTTGTACACATGATGTGCACTCAGCACCATACATGTGACATAGCTACGTTTCATCTATATTATTCAATCTTTTCGAAAGTTCAACCGGGATTTCTCTCGCTATTACTTATTTCCATTCTTCCAATAGTCGATTTATGATTCAAAATCAACTAAAATATATAAAATAGGCTGAAATATAAAAATGTAAATGAAGTTAATGTATTATTTACATACAAACTTACCTCGGTGTAAAATATGAAAATTTTTCAATTTAGTCTAAAACCTTTTCCTTCCCCCGTCGAATACGAGTAAGGGGTTTTATACAATTCCTTATGGAGTTCAGTGTGGATTAAAGGGATTAAGGAAAGAATAAAAAATTATGATGAATTCTCGATTAAAATGCCAGTAAATGTTGCCTATCCTCGATAGAAAATATGAGTATCAGAGATAAGACACATCATGAAGGGTATATGGAAAGTCTAAAATAATGAAGAACAAGGTCAAGACCCATAAAAAAGTAATGCTTATTAGAACTTACTTATGGTTGATGGTTATGTACATTGACAGTTAGCTCAGAGAAAACAAGGCATTAACTACGCCAACGAAATTTATGAATTCTCCTATGAAATTAAGAGAGTTTACATTTGTGCATAAAATTTCATTTTTCTTAAAATTTAAGAAGCTTTCTATGAATATCAACGTACAAGATCTCACTAAGTTCTTTCAAACTTATAGAATTCACTACTTGTATGCAAGTTAGATGAAGACTTGAGGATCGAGTGGAAAGACCAAGCTAGACACCATTAAATGTTAGTGATGGGCGCGGTAGCTGTTTCATGTATATAAAAGGGCACCTTTAGAGGCCGCGCTTCGAAAATTAAGTTGGATATATCTATATCAAATTCTTAATTTAAAAATTTGTAAATAACTGCTAGGTTTAATAAGGTCTCAAAGTTGTAAGAATTTGTCACTTGTATGATATGAGTTCTAGTAGAAGTTAAATTTAGAAATTTTAGATTTGTCTAAGTACGTAATTAAATCAACTTAGGAAATTTGCTAAGATATTCAGGCTAATTGTGACATTTTGTACTTGAACCTTGTGATTGGGTCAGGTATAGTTTGTTACAGGGGATGGCAATGGTGGATGAGAAAACTGAAACTTTTCTTTTTCTTTTCTTACTTTTGTTGAGAATAAGAAGAAGAAAAAAAGAATGCCCTTCCATTTCTCTTTCCCACTAACACTTACACACACTATTAAAACTAGCTTTATTTGATAAATTGTTTTGATATAACAAACAAAAATATTTTTGAATGAAGCTTGTTTTCGAACAAAGAAATTGTAAAGTTCAAAGCATAAAAATTATTTCAAGACTTCCGAACATCTTAGAAAATGTTTTGAACACTTAAAACTTTTAGACAAAGTTTAAAAACTATTTTAAACTCTTTAACTTGATTGAAACATTTTTAAATTTGTTGAAAAACTATTTCCTAAAAAAAGTATCAATATTGTCCAAACAATATCGATACCCATTCAACTGTTATCGATTCCATTTTCTATATCAATACTAAAGTTGCTTACTATCTTGAAACAAAAATTGAATAAAAGCAAAAAGTATCAATTCTTTTCAGAATATATCAATACCTATTGGATTTTATCGATAACAGTTTTGTATTCTGACTTGATGATTTTTCAAACAATTACAAAAAGTATCAATAACTGATCGACTGTAAACGTCATAGCAATAATGTGCAAGCATACACTGTCAATGCAAGTATAATAGACAGACGTGAGTCTGTCGCATATCAATTCCACAGGGATGGTTGTCTTTTGTCTATTAATGTCAGTGCAATACTAAATAGAAATGAGGTAAATTGTGAGTATAGCTATTGAAGCAATAATTCGAAAACAATAAGATAAAGTATGCTATAGTTAAACTAGGATCCCCAACATGAATCTTCAGTAGTATACTATGTACTCACATGGTATAAAAGATAGGTGATTATCGATGCAATAAAATTTATGTATATCTTAACAAATGCAACTCTGCGGTTTAATTTGAGAATTAACCATGCACATTAACCTCACCTTCTGATGATGGAAATAGGGCACTATTAAGAACAAGTGGACTAAATTCCTTTAGTCTTTACTCAACTTCCGCTGAAAAGCTTATTAGCTCAAATTGTCACTGCACCTTCTAATGTTAGTGACTGCAATAACACTTCCATCTTTAGAACATTCAAACCCCTAAGATTAAACAACAAAAATATGATTTAATAAGATAACATTTAACAAACCATTCATTGTACTTCCATACAGTAGAAAACATAGAGTAATCACCGGCGTTTTCAAGAAATGAGAAAGAATCAAGTGGAGAATACTATTTCTAGGCTATTCGATTGAATCTATCCATTTCCCCTAGTTTTGCACTTAGATCTCCTCGTCAGAAGTAGATCTGCATCAGTCTTCATGTTGGCTCACCCAAGGAAACTCAAGTTGTCATAGCCACAAGCTTCAAAGTAGGGTAAGAGAATGGTGGTACACCAAAAATTTTCCTCCTTTCATTCTTTTCACGTTATCCTTTTATGTTTTCCTCAACAATATAGGTGTCCTTCTCTCAAGATTCTTCTATCCTTGTTCGTACAAGTTAGTTACACCGGACTGGACAGCTTACTCATGGTTGGTTCTTATAAGACAACTGTCAACTGCAGCAACAATTTTGAATGCCATCTAGAATTAACTCCTGCAATGACACTGCGAATATCTATCAACTGCAGCAACAATTTCGGATGCAATCTTGAATTAACTCATGTAGCGACATTAGTGCAGAAAGATAGCAAAATTAAAGATGATATAGGCTAGGATTCACTGAATTATAAAAATGCAATTTATTAAACTAAACATGCTAAAATGTATGCTAAGGGTAACTAAATTGGAACAATTTAAACAATAAGTAGGGAAAAAAAATATTTTCTTTCTACTACAATCGATAACCTTTCAAAAAATATAGATACCTTTTACCATGTATCAATAAATAGTTTTTGGTATCGTTGTAAACTAACTTTAATGGTCACTAAATGAGACATTAAATGCTAATAGTATTAATACTCGTAGAAAAAGTATCGATACTTTTTGTTGCAGGTGAATTAAATGATACAGTATTTTAATCCCCAGTGATTCTATTTATTTCCTCAACAACCACAACAGTTGGAAATAAATTAGGGGGTATAAATACCAGCTTCCAAAGGTCCTACAACAGCAAGAAAAAATATTCAAGCTTAAAGATCAATAAAAAAAAAACCTTTTGTCCTAACATTTTCTATACTTTTCTTATAAACACTTGTGAGCTTCATTGTTATTCTATCAGCTCAAGTCTTCTTCTTTGTAATTGAACTTAAATTGCAAACATTTTGATCTTGTAAGGAATTGTTCTTGGTTTGCTTATTTGTATTTCTTTGAGAGGGTCTGTGTCTTAAGGTTTGGGTAGAAACCTTAAGGGAGTTTGTAAGGTTAAACCTTATCCTCAAAGGTTGTCAAATTAGTGAATTTAGGAAATTCCTTAGTAGTGGAAAGCTAAGGTAGTGAAGTAGGCAATTGGGGTCGAACCACTCTAAATTCTTATGTTCAATTTTCTATCCTTTCTCTCTAGCATCCACAAAAATTTTTAAAAGCCAATCCATCCCCTCTTGGCAATTTCAATTTGATTTTTGAGATAATACTTATATTTAACAAAATAATTAACTTATTAATTAACCAAATCTAATGGACATTAATTCATCCTTACATAAGTAAGTGGAAATGGATGGCAAAGAGGCTGTTGGGCCACTAATCAAGCTTTAATAATGGCTAAATTGCTCGAGTCTTTGGCATAATTATAACTTAAGGGCTTGCTTAAACTCTAATAAAATCTTTCTATTTAGCTCACATCACAATTAAATCTCTATATTCTAATTGAAAACTTATATAATTTAATCACTTGACAATTTGATCTTTTAATTTCATATACGTCATATAACTCCTTAAATAAAATTCTTGCGGTTAGCTTGACTTAGAAAATTTAGTCTTGAAATCGACTTTTATACTTTGATGACACCATCAAAAATCAGGTCATTACACGTGCTTTTTATTTTAGTCAGGTAGATTAAATCTTAAATCTAAGGTTTATATTTATTCATTTTGATCTAAGGATTAAAAACATTTTTATTTTCATGGTTTTCATTTTAAAAGTTCTCACTATAGTTGTCACCAAATTTAATTCCTACCAAAGTGAGTTTATTTCAAATATAGTTATTTGATAAATTGAAAATTAAGTACTAAAAAATAAGTGCTAAAATTAAATATTGAAAATTAATGCATTAAATTTAAGTTTCAAAGTTTGTTTGATATATTACTTAAAACTTAATACAAAATATAATTAGATTGTATGATAAATATAAACTTTAAATTATTAAAATTTTATTCTACAATTTATACTTAATTTTTAACTATTTCATAAATTTTAAACATTTCATATTATTTTAAACAAAATTAAATTTTAAACCTAAAATTTATAATATTAAAATAAATAAAAAGTATTTTTTACTAAATGGTAAGTAGCTATTATCTATTTATTATTTATTATATTTTTATTGAATTGTTTTTATTTTGAATTATTGAGCATATATAAAAAAATAAATATTTCAAAATATTAAATTTTATTAAATCTAGTTTGTGAAAGAAAAAAAACCCTCGCACGTGAACACAAATAGTTCACACGAACGAACTAGGGTTTGAAAGCGTAGTCCTTTAAATATCAATAGAAGCTCTCCTCTTCGAAATTCTCAATCGAAACGTCACCATTCTAAAGAGGTCATCGTAAATTCGAGTACAAAGCGCTAACCGAGATGAGAGCCAAGGTACTTTCCTCTAATTTCTCATTTTCATGATTTTTTTTTTATTCTTCTTTCTTATTTTCTTCTTCAAATATATAAATCCCTTTTGCGTTTAGAAATTAATTTGTTTTTACTTATTATTTCGTAGAACTTAGGGGTTTTATGATGTATGATCTGTTTTCGAAAACGAAAAAGCGGGCATTGAAGGGCAGGAATATTTGTGATATTGGTTGTAATGAATGATAGAGCCTAGGATAAATTTGATTACAATCTGATTAATCCAAATTCTTTAGTTTTAATTGCTTTTGCACTTTTAGCTATGTTTCCTTTTAGTTAACCGATCGTAATCAATGTGGTAAAGTAAATAAAGAAAATAAAGGGAACTGGGTGAATTTGAGAGATTATTGTGTTGAGACTGAAAAATGAGTAAAGCTGGTGAGAGAAGCCTTAAGCGTAAGTGAATTATGTGTTAACATGCAACTATATGGGTTATCAATTTGGAAAGTGCTTATATTTCGGTTAGCTTTTTAGCCTTTTTTCCTCTTTCCTTTAGATGTTAACTTGCAAAGTGACTGAGATGAAATGCTATTGAGGAAAATTAATTTGTTAGCTTTGGTGCTAGTTTGGGGTGGGGAAATGAATGTAATATGATATGCTATTCAAGCTAAAAATCTTGAACAAATTCTTCCCTTGAGCATTATTTTGACTCTTCTGGTGATTCAAATATAACTTTGTTCAATTCCCTTGAACAAAAAGTTTTATCTGGTTGATATACATTCTTGTTCTAGCTTTCCCTAATTAATTTCTTGGCTATTTGAACAAAATGGACATGGTAACAGTTTGGAATTATTTTGTGAGGGAGTGATTTGAAACTAAATGCTCAACTATCTTATGCTTTTCAGTGGAAGAAGAAGCGTATGAGGAGGCTGAAGAGGAAGCGCCGAAAGATGAGACAGAGATCCAAGTAGATGCGCCTTGGACTGAATTAGTTTTGCCCTGACAATCCCTTGTCTTCATAATTATCCTGCATATGTTGCATGAAGTTGTGAAGATTGAAGGGTATTTTCAGGCAACCTTATCTGTTTTGTCTTCTATATCTCGGTTAAAGTTTTAAGACTGTTTGAGATGTTTGTCTAGTACTATTAGATATTATGTTGGGGATTTGTGGTTTGATCTGTGTAAGCAGTTATCTTAACATCCTAAATGTTTGAAATTGAAACTTTTGTTCTTCTTATATGGTCTATAATATGCGAGATAGATTGTTTCCTTATATCCTCTAGCATTTATGAGATTGTTGAAATGGCCTTCGACTGGTTAGATTATTAGTTGAAATGGCATAGTCATCAGATCAGGTATGTCAGCAGTTCTCGATTCGATCTGGGTTATCATTACATCCTTCCAAATCCAACATAATTATTTGGTATGGAGTAAAAGACCAGGAGATACCATCCTTGCGGGTTTTATCGAGGATAAAACGTACTTGAAAACATTGATATTCAAATTGAGTAAAAAAAAAAACCCTTAAAAAACATAGTATGATGAGTAAAAAAAAAAAGTTTTCAAAATGAGTCCTTTGTTCGATGCTTGTTGAAGAGGGGGATAATAAATAATGTAATATCAGCCATTAATACATAATTAAAAGTGTTCTACATGTAATAAAGGATTTACAACAAAAACAATAACCAGCTTATTCAAATAAAAGTGCCACAAATTTGAGTCCTTGTGCTTGAACTAGATTCATCTTCATTCCACCTTCCAAATAATTGGACCACTGCCAAATGATCTCAAAGCCATTTCTTCATAACAAAATTTATATTTATCAGTCAGATCAGAATCAAAATCACAGATCGATAATCTTTCGATTTCTTCCATTTTCCTACGTGTTTTGCACTCCGAAAATCAAAAGTTATCAATGGCAGAAAGGTTGTACTGCATTATAAGCCTTTCTACATGTTGACTAACAACTTCTCTCATATGCAGCTCCTTCAATACTTGTGCTGCCAGCTCCATTTGTCCTTCATGAGCAATCCCTTCCACAAGTATGGTATACGTTGTCTCGTTAGGCATATAGCCTTTCTCTATCAACATCTCGAAAACCTTCAAGGAGAGATCAGTTCTGTGGGATTTGCAGAATCCCAATATAAGGGCATTGAAATTGTCAACATCAGGCTTAAAGTTACTTTCTTCCATTACTATGAAAATCTGCATTGCTGCTTGCAGCATTCCCTCCAAGCACAATCCTCTGATTAGTGAGGAATAAGTGTACGAGTCCGGAGTGAAGCCAGACTTGGTCATTTCATATAAAAGCTGAAATGCTGGATATGTGTTCCCTTTTCTGCATAAACTAGAAATTACACTCTTGTAGAAATCATTAGGAGAGGAACTTTGTTTGCTCGCAAGGCTTTGAAATATGGAGAATGCCTCTTGCACCATTCCCTGCTCACACAGCACAGCAATAGCATTATATGTTCCTTCATTAGGTTTACAGCGTCTATAGATCATCTGGTCTAGACACTTAACCACAAGATCCACCTTCTCCTCTTGGCAAAGTTGAGCGATTATTGGGTTATAACTTGTAGCACTGACTTTAAAACGTCCTCTAATCATTTCATCTAAAACATCCATAGCATGGTAAGTCCTGCCATGGAGGGCAAGAGAACCAATCAAAATATTGTAAGTAACTACAGAAGGAGAACGGTCGTCACCATCCATCTCCGCCAAAAGCTCATTTGCTTCTTTCCACCGTCCCTCGTAACACAAATTCCTTAACACAATGTTATAGCTCACAACATTTGGATTAAATCCTTTAGCAGGCAAATCTCTGAAGAACCTAATAGCTTCATCAGTCCTCCCTTCCTTGCACAACCCAGTCAACAAAACATTGTAACTAACCAAATTAGGCTTCCCACCTTTGGCAATGATCTCATCCAAAAGCTTCGTTGCTTCATTTACACCTTTTTCCTTATAAGCAGCTTCAAGCAAGAAAGAATAAGTGAATTCATTGGGAACTAGTCCTTTTTGTATTAACCTATCCAAAAGCTGCAAGCTTTGCTTCAAGTTTCCATGCATACAAAGACCTCTAACTAAAGAGTTATAAGTAACAGTATTAGTTGGATAACCATGAGCCTCCATTTTTTCCACTAACTGCATTGCATGCCCAACATTTCCTCGCTTGCACTAATGATTCACCAAGAATGTATACGAAGCTGCATCAGGTATGATACCAGAATCAACCATCATCTCCATCACTCTAATAGACTTTTTCATCTTATTAACCTTGCACAAATCATACAACAGCTGAGTAGCTTGAACTACATCAGGCTTCTGTCCCTTCCCCACCATATATTCCATGTGAAAATATGCATCGCTAAGCCTAAGTTCCCTACTTTTACTGTCACTCTTCCCAGTCTTCCAGTTGGGTAAAGTAAAAACAGAATCTTTAGGAGAAATTGTGATCTGGGTAGTGGCTAAAACCTTGGAAAAGCCCTTGCTGAGTGAAAAATAATGAAGGTTCGCGATTTGGTAAAAGAAACCAGATGGTCTCCTTGTCGTTTCAGGTGACGGGTTTGTCAAAAAAGATATAGAGTTGATTAAAGTTGCCATGGATTACAAAAACAAAGAAAAAAAGTATGACAGAAAGATTAATTCAATTCCTGTTGAGTAGTGAAAAGGAAAACAGAAAGAGATGAGTCTAAGTTCAGCAAATATTTTCTAAGAGAAACTGAAGAGAATAAGAAGGATGAACATACATATAACTTGGTGGAGTGGGCCTTGAAATGAAGATTGTTGGGTGGCTTTTCTTCAGTGAGGAGAGCTTCTTTTACTCTGGCTAGAGGGCAAGGGCAGAGACTCACCTCGTCGCCTGCCCATTGCCATCCACTGCTCTTTCCCTCGTTATCCAACTGCAGCTGGTGGACAATTTTTTTTACCTACCTACGCGCTGTTTACTAGTATGATAGCCACGCGCTGCTTTCCCGAACTTCCTGCAATGTTAATGCTTTTTTAAAGCCAAGCTTCCCGGTATTGAGTTGTGATATTAATTTTTAGGTATTTAATGAAGTAAAATTTAGACTAAAATATTCTTTAACCAAACAGAGTTCATATACACTAACCATTGTTATAATCGACGGCTTCTACGAGCCAAGCACGGTAAAACATTTCCCTTCCTTAAACTTAACACGTGCCTTGAAATTTGTAACACACATCGCGAGGTGTTAAGGTAAACTGACGAGCTCAGAAACTAACGAGCTTGCAGATTGACGAACTCTCTAATTAGCGAGCTCACAAACTGGCAAGCTTGTAAAGCAACATAGACGGCTCCCTACATGCGAGGTTATTCGCAAGGAAGGGCTAAAATTATAGCCATACCAAAAACATGCGTAATAAACGTGTTTACCAAGTTCCATTCCAATCCCATTTTGTCAAAATACTCTAATTTACAATTCAAAGATTTCGCGTGTGACAATCACACATGTAAGTTTAAGTATAGTAACAAGTAATATAAAAAGATTGTTCCCCTAGGAAGCTATTATTAATTATAACACTAATCACCAACTATTACTCTATAATTTATTCAAATAAATCAATAACAATTGTTTTTTGAAATTTAAATTAGTAAATAAAATTTAAAAAATTAATCAATAATAAAACACTAGTATTACAATTTTATCCAATGAATTAACTAATTATTATTATCTTCACCCAATTTATCTTGATAGAGTTTATTACTAATCTTGGTACTAAGATTTCCTTAATTCTTTATTAATCTATTAAAAATTAATTTAATGTAATTATTGTGTTATATTTCTATGTCAATAATTCAAACCAAATCGATTAAAAATTATTATATCCCCATCCGTATAAGGACACATGACAAGCTGAAATGCCACCTCAAACTGGAAGGTCACGCACAAGCCTTCATCTCGACACAACCATTTGGACAAACACAAATTATCTGTTGCCCAAACCTTCAGGCTTTCGTGAGAAACATGATGCCTTTGGTCCAAATATGACATGTGTTCAACTTCTCTATAACATCAAGCCAGATTTAATGACAAGATCTATCTCATCACAGACACCCTTGTCCCATCAAAGACATCCACCCATGTAACACCTCTAACCCATATCCGTCGCCGGAATAGGGTTATGAAGCATTACCATAAAACTGTAACATAAAAACATAAATTTCCAAACATTTTATTAATCATAGCATAATCAATTTATATTCATACATGTCATCCCTTATTTGAGCCTTTGAGGCGTTAAAATCACTTTAGAAACGATTTGGGACTAAATTGGGAACATTTGAAACATTAAGGAAAAAATTAGAAAAATTCAAACTGTAGGGGTCACACGGTCGAGACACATGATCGTGTCCTAGCCCGTGTATGTGCCCATGTAACTCTCTGACTTGGGTAACACGACCAAGCCACATGCCCGTGTGCCAGGCCGTGTAACTTTTGAAATGGCCTCACACACCTGTGTGGCAAGCTGTGTGCTAGGCCGTGTAACTGCCTGACTTGTAACATTTGAAACCTACAGAGGACACACGACCGTGTCTCATGACCGTGTATCACACACGGCTGAGACACATGCCCGTGTCTTGGGCCGTGTGGACATGAAATTGGCCAAAAATAAGCCATTTCCATCACTCATTTCAACCATGCACCTAAACACAAATTGCACATATGATTAATGTATTAATGTAACATCCCGAAATAAGGCCTAGTCGGAATAGTAGTTTCGGGACCACAAATATGACATTAAAATAATCATTAAAATAATTATTTTATGATTATTATGAGGTCTAGGATATGAAAATAAGAATGTGTTAAAGTTTCATGAAGAAATTCTATGTGTAAGGTGTCCAATTGGAAATTAGGGACCAAATTGAATAAATTGCAAAACTTGGATTCTAGAAGCAATTTGTATTAAATTGCTTTGGAATATTAATTAAAGGTCCTTAAAGAGTAATTTTCCCAATTTTTAAGTTTTTGAACAAAAATGGGCATGCATGGAAAATTTGGAAAGGTTAGTAAGGAGGGGTATTTTGGCCATTTGGTTAATTAATGAAATAAAAAGGAAAAATCAAGCAAAAATTCACTCATTTTCTCCTCTATGCTGCCAAATTTGAAGGACTCTCCATAGCTAGGGTTTTCCAACATTTCAAGCTCAATAGTAAGTGTTCCATAACCCCGTTTTTAATGTTCTTCGTATTTTTGAAACCCTCATAACATGCTCTATCCATTTCTACCCATATTTCAAGCTAGGGTTCATGCTAGTAATTTGACCGATGCATGAGATGGTTTTTCTTTGATGATTTATGGAGGGTTATGAAAGTTAGATGTTAGACAAAGATCTTTTTCTAGGTGAGTTTTCATGAAAACACCAAAAAGGGACCTAAATGAAAAAGGTATAAAATGTGGGGTAGAAATGTGAAATAGAGGAAAATGTGAGCTAGTATGAGCTTATGATACATTCATCTAGGCTTGGGTAGCCAAGGAATTACATGCACTTCATTATACGAGCCTTAAGACTAAATTGTAAAAGTGTGAAAGGTTAAGGGCAAATTGATCATTTTTCTCGGGGTGATTCTTAAGCCGAAAATGAACAATGTGAGGTATTAATAATTTATTTTTACTGATATAGACCCCGATGAACCAATTTCAGAGGTCAACCATGGAAAACAAAAGGTTTCAGAATAATCGAGACACGAATCAGAAATGACCACCAGGTAAGTTTGTATAACCCGAAGTAAAATCTTAACATACTTAAATATGCATGTTCTTGAATGTATGAAAATTTAGATATTCATTTCATGATAATCCATGAAATGTGGTAGTGTAATTGAAAAGATGATAAATGTCTCGGTTGAAATAGAAAGGGAAATCCGATGGATAAATTATGGCTTACATGACATGAGATCCTGCATGTGTTGTAGAAAAGGATTTAGCCTAGATGGGTAATCCAATGATCTCAAAATAGAAAGGATCTAGCCCAGACGGGTGTTCCTTGAGTGATCGAGCCTCTCAAAGAATATTGGTGCATTAAGGATTTAGCCTGGACGGGTAATCGATTGAGGATTGAATTTAGCCTGGACTGGCAATTCAGATCCGAGCTTATGAGAGAAATTACCGTTAAAAAAGGGATATAGCCTAGACTGGTAATCAGCATGATAACTGGATTAGCTATGATCGGTAGATGTAGTTCGGATGCTACTTAATGACATGATGATTATTGGCTATCCATCGAGATTTCTAAGAAATTCAACGGGATTAACATGAGAAATAAAGAATGGAAACATTGAATTGATGAGCTTATCTAAGACTAATGACATGATGTATTGTTATGAAACTAACTTGATGATTGAGTGCATGTGATAGGGAAACTATTTCATGCTTGTTGGAATTATTGCCTAAATATGGTTGTATGCTAATTAACCGGTAAGTTTACTTTTTGGTTATCCGGACTTAATAAGCATATAAATGCTTACCCGCTTCTCTTTTCCCTGTCTTACTGAGCTCGTGGACTCATAAAGATTGGAAGACGGTTAGAGAATCAACATACTATCGACTTGTCCCGTTTTGGTATTTAGATACTTTTATTTTGTTTAACGGCATGTATAGGTCTTTTGGTTATTTTGTTATATGTGTCATTTGGCCAGCCAATGTAAAGGTTTAAATGGTATACTTATTCTTTTGTATATGGCCATGGGATATGGCTTATATTGATGTAGGTTGTAAACCTACTAATGATGCATGTTTACGTTTAAATGTTTCATAAGATGTGAAGATGAGGTCTATCATGGATGGATGATTGAAATGAGACCTAATAATTTGAGAGTGGACATAGCATATAATGGTATATGGTTATAATATGGCCTAAGTGTAAAATGTGTTATGTTAATCCCTAATAGGAAAAGGATAATTTGGCATATACTAAACCGATGAGATGAGGTTAACATGCAATGAGATATGCCAAGGTTGTTTAAGAGTATAATTAGGCCATGTTAAATACCATTGAAGTCTTTCAGTGTGTATGGATGATAGAGGGTGACCAAAGGCTTGGAAAATAGCCTTAAAAAGGTCTACATGGGTAGACACACAGGCATGTGTCTAGGCTGTGTGTGACACACGATCAGCCCTATGGGTATGTTGCTTGGCCGCGTGTCTCCTACACCTAAAATTTTAGGTCAGTTTGCATGGTAGTTAACACACTGGCAGAGAAACGGCTGTGTGTCTCAACCGTGTGGAGGACACGGCCTAGCACATGAGCATGTACCTTGGCCGTGTGCCTCAAAACGAGTACAGAATGTCTGGGTTTTTAGACACGGGCAACGACATGGGCGTGTCTAGGCCGTGTGAGGGACAAGGGCCAGGGACACGAGTGTGTGCTTGGCTGTGTGAAAACCCCTGTAGGTTCAAAATGAAAAATATATCCAAATAATTCAACATGGGTGAGGGACACAGGCGTGTTCCCAAGCACACGGGCGTGTCCCCAAGCACACGGGTGTGTGTTTTGCCTCCACACAGGCGTGTGAGCCATAACCCTAGGAATTTTACTAAAATTTTCTATAGTTCTCGATTAAGTCTTGGATCGCTTTTAATGTATGCTTTGGACCTTGTAAGTCCATAATCGGGACACTATGCTGTTTTTTGATCAGTTTTCAATTAGAACGAAATTTTATAACCCATATTTTTTGAAAGTGTCTGAGTATGTGTTCAGTAACGCGTCGTACCTTGTCTCGATCTCGGGTACGGGTAAGGGGTGTTACAATTAAAACCTACCCAAAACATACATAATAAGACCAATTCAATAAGCCATCATCGATCTAACCAATATGCCATTAAGGCACCTCAATCACAAAGCATCCAACATATCTAAACATATGTCTAATTGGTCATATTTCATACAAACACGTTTAACTAAATTCCATATTCAAGTATACCATAATTAACCATATTGCAAACATGCCAAACTTACCACTTTGGTCATAAAACCATGCATCAACTTGACCATATTAACACCAACCATCAAGGTATCAAATACCATAAGTGCATCAACCATAATGACACTTATACATACCAAAACAACAACTAGATCATTTATACACAAGTCCACCTATACATGCCATTATAACTTTGACCAAAACATCAAAATCTACCGATATAATCGCTAGATAGTGTGATAGGTCTCCGACGAGCTTCCAAATTGATCGAGATTTTGATAATATATAAAACAAAGGAAAGAAAAGTATGTAAGCATAAAATGCTTAGTAAGTTCATAAATCATGAACATAGCTTACCATTTCAATACAAAAAAACATGAATCAGTCCAACATAAGCTTGGCACAAGCCTAAGCATCATCAACAACACAAGCTAGTACTTTAACACATAACTTAATAAAATCATCACATGGTAAGATAAATTTCATGAACATAGTATCTTTGAATTCATACTTTTCATAATCATGAATATACATACATTGATCATTAACATTTCATACCTTTCTATAAATTCATAATATAGTCGATCGGAACACTTACCGTTCCTTCCCTTTTCATGCACGTTGATAATATTGGATATGCGGGAAGCTCACACAAAGTGTGCTATACATATGGTCAAAATTATTACTTTTCATTTTTTTTTACATCATTGCTCACTCGAACCAAAAATGAGTCTGCTCACACAAGATGATGGTCGAAATATAGCTACATGATGTCGCTCACACAAGCTGACGAGTATTCACAACAAATGCCAATGAGGTACTGGTGTTAATTCAACCAAAGTCGGATAAAGAATTTGTGATCTATAGTGATGCATCGTTAAATGGCTTGGGTTGTGTATTGATGCAAAATGGCAAAGTGATAGCATATGCTTCTAGATAGTTGAAGCCGCAGGAAAAGAATTATCCGACACATGATTTAAAGCTTGCAGCAATTGTATTTACTTTGAAGATTTGGCGACACCATTTGTACAAAGAAAAATGTCATATCTTTACGGATCATAAAAGTCTGAAATACTTAATGTCGCTGAAAGATTTGAATTTGAGACAGAGTAGATGGCTTGAGTTATTAAAAGACTATGATTTGATCATTGATTATCATTTGGGAAAAGTTAACATTGTTGCTGATGCTTTGAGTAGAAAGTCTTTGTTTGCTTTACGACCTTTGAACACGCAGTTTAAATTAATTAATGATGGTTTTATTTTAGCTGAGTTAAAAGCTAGACTGATATTATTGCAACAAATTTGTGAGGCTCAAAAAATTGATGATGTATTGAAAGCTAAATGAAAACGGATTGAGATGATTCCTGATTCAGACCGTTAGATTGGGACTGATGATAATTTATACTTCAAAGGAAGAATTTGTGTGCTGAGAAATTCTGATCTTATTCAGAAGATTTTACAGGAAGCTCACAGTAGTAGCTTGTCTATTCATCCTGGTAGCAATAAAATGTATGGTGATTTGAAACAAATGTACTAGTGGCCAAGTATGATACGAGAGATTTCTGAATTCGTATCGAGATGTTTAGTATGTCAGCAAGTTAAAGCCGAGCATCAGGTACCTTCCAGTTTGTTACAGCCAGTGATGATTCCATAGTGGAAATAGAAATGCATCACGATGGATTTTGTATCGAGATTGTCTCTATCTCCGAGAAAGAAAGACGCTGTTTGGGTTATTGTTGATCATTTGACGAAATTTACGCATTTCATTCCAGTGCGTACAGATTATTCACTTGAGAGATTAGCAGATTTATATGTTGCTGAGATTGTCAGATTACACGGGGTGGTAGTTTCTATTATTTCTGATAGGGATCCGCGATTTACATCTCTATTCTGGAGTAGGTTACATGAAGCTTTAGGTACTTGTTTAGTTTTTAGTGTCGCATTTCATCCTCAGACTGATGGTCAGTCCGAGCAAGTGATTTAGATACTCAAAGATATGCTTTGATGCTATGTTTTAGAGTTTGAAGGTAACTGGGAGAGATTCCTATCATTAGTTGAATTCGCATACAACAACAATCACCAATTGAGCATAAAGATAACACCATACAAAGCTTTATATGGTCGAAAGTGTCAAACTCCATTGTATTGGACTGAGCACAGTGAGAAAAAGCTTCATGGGGTTGATTTGATATGAGAAACCAAAAAAAAAGGTTAAAGTGATTTGAGACAGTTTGAAAGCAACTTTAGATTGACAGAAATCGTATGCGAATTTGAAAAGAAAAGACATTGAATTTCAAGTCAACGATAAAGTTTTTTTAAAAGTCTCACCCTAGAAGAAAGTTTTTCAATTCGGTCGTAAAGGAAAGCTAAGTCCAAGGTTTATGAGGCCATATGAGATCATTGAAAGAATCAGGCTAGTAGCTTACAGATTAGCTTTACTGTCAGAGTTAGAAAGGATCCACAATTTTTTTCACGTGTCGATGTTACAATGGTATCGATCAGACCCTTCACACATGATTTTCACCAGTTGACGTAGAGATTGTAACACCTTTAACCATATTCGTCGTCGAAACAGGGTTCCAAAGCGTTACTAGAATTTTTTAGAATAATTACAAATATTTCAAGTTAATTACTATTCATTTTCCGAAATCATTCGTAACGTCCCTTAAATGGACCCTCGAGGCCCATTATGAACATTAGAATTGAGTCGGGACTTAATCGAAAACTTTAAGAATTTTTTGTGAAATTTCAAAATTTTCTAAGTTGTAGGGCTCACAAGCCCGTATGGTCCAAGGGACACGCCCATGTGACCCTAGGACACGCCCGTGCTGCAGGCCGTGCTCGACCTCGTGTAACTCTCTGACTTGTGCCACACGGTCGACCACACTCCCATGTGCTAGGCTATGTAACACACACGGCTAAGACACACGCCCGTGTCTCTACCCGTGTGCTCAATTCTAAGCATTATGTTTCTCAAATTTAAGGTGCAGGGGACACACGGCCAAACCACACGCCCATATGCTAAGCCGTGTGTTCATACACGGTCAAGACACGAGCCAGTGTGTCTACCTGTGTGGATAAAATAAAGCCATTTTTCTAGCTTCATTTCTCACCCAAACCTTGTCATAAACCTACACCAAAAGTTGCATTCATAAACCAACCAATCCAAGCATTTAAATCAAGCTAATTCTACCATTTAACATGGTATATCATTACATGCTTTCATGCTTGTAATCTTACCTTATTAAGCATACTCATTTAACCTTTCTCAATCAATCAATAATAAACACTTAAGTTATCACAATGAAATAATCTTAATATGTATGTATATATCAATACATAATCTTTACTAGCCATTCCAATGGCTAGATTACAATAACCATTTACATTTACATGCCAATATGACCAAATTTAACCAATACATGCTATAATAACCACAATTGTTGTACCATATGTACCAAAATGGGCCGATGGATAGTGTGAGTGATCCCCGCCAAGCTTCCAATCCAACAAGCTTCTGATTTACTATAAAATAGAAAAATAAAACTAAGACTATAAAATAGAAAAATAAAACTAAGTAAGCATATAATGTTTAGTAAGTTTGTATAACATGGTACTTAACTTACCATTCATTCTATTTCAAGATAAACATGTAAGGCACGTTCAATCAATTTGATCTCAAACCCTACACATATCCTCATTGCCCTTGTTAGTCATATATTCCATAATAACAATCAAGAAACATATATGGACTCAACACAATGAGATTTCCAGATATGTATATATATATTTTCCATATCAGGTATCCATATAACATGTATAAATCATATCTCTATATTACAAGTATATTTTCATAATAATTCATCTCGAGTTCAGATTATTTCATGTCAGAACTTTGCTCATTATTCAACTGAAATATAGATAATCACATAGATAATACACTCGAGATGTACAAATCTGTTCTCATAGATGAATGTATTCATCAAACAAATTTCCATGTTCATATATCATGATTTCATACTTCCATATTTCATATAACATCATTTTCATGTACTGTAGGCGGATACATGTAAAAACCCATTTCTTTTCAGGTTAGGATTTTACCCGATGAATTGTTGAAAATATCAATGGATACTCAAGTAATACACACAAAGTGTACAAACCAGTAAATCCGTTACTTCATATCCAATAGTACCCCTTAGGACACTTAATCAGGAAACACACTCTCGAGCCACATATCATATAACTTACCAGTCCAAGCTAAATCCTTTCTGTAACATATGCTCGAGAAGGATTATATCAGGATTACCTATCTGGGCTAAATCCTATCTGTATTGAGGTAAATAGGATTACTCGTCCGAGCTAAATCCTGTAAGCAACAAATGCATGACCTCATTCATTTTGGGAAATCACATATCCATCGATTTTTCATTTATTAAAAGGAATTTGACATTTATCAGGTAATTGTCGGGTATGTGATCAATCTCATATATTTATGCATTTATGCAATTTAAACGTTCACATTCAACTCAAGCATAAAAATAACATTTTTATCATCTATCACTTATCGAGTATTATCATTTATTTCTCGCATTTTCATTTATTTCATGCATTATCATTTATCATGCTTTGTTAGATATGTCTTCAAAGTCATATAGATATAATATTTATAAAATTCACATACACAGAACATTAAATTCAAGCATATAAATATACACAGTTTAGTTACACGAACTTACCTTAACAAATGTTCGTGTATGTAAAATCTACTAATCCGACATTTTCCCCTTTTCCTCGTTCTAGCTCCAAATTTGGTCTATCTGGATCTACACGTGTAAATTTAACATCAATTTAATATAATTCATACTCAATTTAGTCCAATTTACCCTTTAGGCAAAATTGTCATTTTTCCCCTAAACTTTTAATAAATGACGATTTCGTCCCTAGGCTTGAAAAATAAAATTTATGCAATTTACTCCCTATTCCAAGCCTAACCAAAAATTAAATATAAAATTTAAAACACATGTATTCTATAAAATTCTGAATTTTTCTTCAATTTTCACAACTTTACAATTTAGTCCCTAAATCATATTTTCATCAAAAATCACTTTGTAAAAGTTGTTTATCTATCAACAACCTTTCATATTCTACCATAAATTTAAAATTTTTAGCATATTCATCCATGACATAACTTCTATACTTTGATAACTTTTCAAATTGATCCCCCAAATTGATAGATTAAGCTATCCCGATTTCAAAAATAAAAAAATTACTAAAAATGGGACTTGAATACTTACCTAATTTGGCCAAGAAAGCTTGCTTTCTCTTTCTTAAGGTTTCCATGGAATATTTGAGGAATAAGATGATATAAAACGATTTTTTATTCCTATTTAATTATTTATCATCTTTTAATTATTTTGATTTCTAATTTAGTCCTTAACCTTTTTCTAATTTTCCATTTATGAATCATCCAAAAATATCTATTAACTTTTCATTAATGGTCTAATTACCATTTAAGGACCTCAAGTTTTGAATTTCATAGCCATTTGATCCTTATAGCTACTAGAAATCAACTTTAGCACTTTACACGATTTAGTCCTTTATCAAATTAAATATGTAATTGATAAAATTTCTTTACGAAATTTTCACACAATATTTTTATCATACTGTAGACCATAAAATAATATTAAAATAAATTTTCTTTCTGAGATCGAATTTTTGGTCATGAAACCACTATTCTGATTTCTCTAAAAATAGGTTGTTACAGATATTCAGCCTGATATGATGTAAAGTGAAGAACCGATCAGAAATCTAGCTCAAGAGGTTAAAGAATTAAGAAACAAAAACATAGCTTTAGTAAAATTTCTTTGGCAACATCATGGTATAGAATAGGCGACCTGGGAACCAATAAAAGCTATGAAAGTGCAATAAGAAAACCTTTTTTCTGGTAAGATTTTCGGGGACGAAAATTCCTTTAGTGGGAGAGTTGTAATAACCCCTTTTTAGTGAAAATGGAACAGTGGTTTTAGGACCACAAATATGATATGAAAATATTTATTTCATTATTATTTTAATGTCTACGGTATGTTAGTAGTGTCATATAAAAATTTCATTAAGAAATTTTAATGTTTGCATACTTAATTTCGCGAAAAGGACTAAATTGAAAAAGGTGAAAAAGTGGAATGCCAGTAGTTAAAGGTATCTATTAGCTATGCGATTAATTTTTTAAGGGATTTAAATGGTAATTAAACCATTATTCTTATGAGTGGACAAATATGGACACTAGTGTAGTGAATTTTTAAAGGTTAAAAGAAAGGTTAATTTAGTAATTAGCATATTAATCTTAAATTAAATAAACAAATTGGTTTCATCTTTTCTATGTTTCTTCTTCACCGAAAATTGAAGGAAAGGATAACCATTTTTAGGTTTCTAAGCTTCGGTATTGATTTATTCTTGCATGGTATGTATTCAAGCCCCGTTTTTAATGATTTTTATGTTTTCGAGATCGTTGTAGCATAATTAGCTAGCCCAGGGACTAATTTGCAAAATTGTTAATATTTAAGGGTTTTTCCATGAACATATTTGTCTGTTTCTTGAAATTTATTGAAAGATTATGAGTCATTGTTGTTAAATAAACAACTTTTGTAAAGTGATTTTTGATGAAATTATCATTTAGGGACTTATTTGTAAAAGTAATAAAATGCCATGATAAATTCATAAATGATATTTTGTATAGGTTGATATGAGTCCCTAGGTAAATCGGCTAGCATGATATGTGGATGAAATTGCATAAATTTCAATTTACAAGCTTAAGGACTAAATTGTAAAAAAGTTCAAATAATAGGGGCAAAATTGTAATTTTAAAAAGTATGAATTTTGGATTAAATTGAATAGTATAATCTTAAATAGATTGAATTTTCTTATGTATATCAAATTAAGCCTCGTACGGATCTAGATCGAGGAAAACATAAAGTCTCGCATTAGTGATCCTATCTCGGCATCTTTGTATTCGAGGTAAGTTCGTATGTTTAAATAGCATTTTAATGTTATTTGATTTATGTGCTATTATGCTATTTATTATATCATGTTACGATGGAAATCTAACAATGTTACGATGACTATCGAGCCCTATTTGAACTTTAGGAATATATAGGATACAAACGACATGTCATTAGGGTTACCATGTTTCAGGTTCTAGTCTTGAATGTCCTACTGATGGTTGAGTTCTGACATTTGTTGCGGATACTCGTCAACTTGTATGAGTGGCATCGTGTAGCTACATTCTGACATTCAGCTTGTGTGAGCAGACCCATTTATGGCTCTAGTGAGCAATGATGTAAAGGAAAAGGAAAATGAATGGTTTCGACCATATGTTTAGCACACTTTGTGTGAGCTTCCTGCGTATTCAATATTATTATAAGTGGTTCAATGTGCATGTAAAGGAAAGGAACGGTAAGTGTTTCGATCGACTATATTATGAACCTATGGAAAGGTATGAATTGTCAATTATCAGTGTATGTATATTCATGACCATGGAAAGTATGAACTCAAATGTATTATGTTCGTGAAATTTATCTTATCATATAATGATTTTGTTGAGTTATGTGTTAAAGCAATAACTTGTGTTGATGATGCTTAGGCTTGTGCCAAGCTTATGCTGGATTGATTCATGTTTAATTTATAAGGTTTAGCACTGAAATAGAAAGCTTTGTTTATGATTTACGAACTTATTAAGCATTATACGCTTACGTTGTTTTCTTTCCTATTTTTATAGATGATCGGAAGCTCTATCAGTTTGGAAATTCGTCGGAGACCTATCACACTACCCAATGATTATATCGGTAGTTATTGATGTTTTGGCTTAGTTAATAATGGCATGTATAGGTGGACTTGAGTTTAATGATCTAGTTGTTATGTTTGGCATGTATACATGGTGTTTTGGTTGGTGTACTTTTGGCACATTGATGCTTTGATGGTTGGTGCTATTATGGCTAAGTTGATGCATGTTGGATTGACCAATTTGGCATGTGATGGTATGTTTATAATATGGCCAAGTAGGGTTATGCTTTGAAATGGTTATGAGCTATATGTATTGGTATTGTAACAGTCCGATTTTGGGGCTAGTCAGAACTATGGTTCCAAGACCACAAATTTGAAGTCAAAAAAATTATTTTATTATTATTTTAGAGTCATAGCATGTTTATATTAGTGCATGAAAAATTTGATGAGTGAATTTTGACGTTTGTGAGCCTAATTGTGAAAAATGACTAAATCGCATAAAGTGCAAAAGTCTTAAATTGATAGCTAAGGGTGTTAAATTGTTAAGAATCTTAATTTGGGGGTCTTTAAAGGGTAAAAAGACCCTTAGATCTTAGCTTGGCCGACCATGGAAGATAAAAATGTTGAAAAGTCAACATTAGGTAATTAGATGACGTAATGTGTAATAAAATAATGCTTAAGCCTAGCTATCATCTTTTCTTTCACTCTTTCTTCATTACCACTGATTTTTCAGCCATTCTTGGGGTTTTGAGCTTCAAAAATTTCAGCAACTTATTCCTCTTGCAAGTAAGTGATGCACATACTTTTTGTTGATGATTTTTGCATTTTTGGACCCCTTGAAGCATGAGCTTTCAAATGAGGGGACTATTTTGAAAAATGGTTGAAAGTCTAGGGTTCTGCCATGAGAGTAAATAGGTTGTTTTCTGAAATTTTATGGAAGAATATGAGTCTTGGTTATGAAATAAACAACTTTTGTTAAGGGATTTCTCATGAAAACCCTAACTGGACCATTTTGTAAAAGTTGGTAAAATAGATAGTAATATTGTGAAATATTGGAAATTTAGGGTTTTCATAAGAGAGATAAATGATAGGTTAGGCTTGGATGATAAGGAAATTCGATAAAAATTGATTTTCGGACCTAGGGGTAAAATGGTCATTTTATAAAAGTATAGGGGTAAAATGGTCATTTTTCCCAAATACAGATTTATTGAATGCCTAGATGGATAAAATGATTAAAGGTGTGAATTTTGTTATCATAGATCCAGAAATTCAAAATTCGAACTTAGACCGGGGAAAGGCTTAGCAAATTGATTAGACCGACTAGTCGCCATATTTTGTAACCCGAGGTAAGTTGTATGCAAATAACACAACTACATTGCCATTATATGTGTTGAATTGGTTTAGCATGAATTTCTTGATTGTGGAAATGAGAATACATGAAGATAATTGAGATGGTAACATTCCCGGTTGAACCATAGAAAATAAATCGGATATTCATGCCATGACATATGGGTTATTGTGAGCTAGTGTAAGACCATGTCTGGGACATGACATCGGCATTAAGACGAGAGCTAGTGTAAGACATGTCTGGGACATGCATCTGCCTCGAGATGTAGGCCAGTGTAAGACATGTCTGGGACATGCATCGGCTACGTGATGAGCCAGTGTAAGACCATGTCTGAGACATGGCATCGGCATCCTACCCCATGTTTGAGGCTTAATGAATATCCGGTAATGTTCCAAATGGTTCAACGGTGAGAGTTATGGTTTAAGATCATGAGAAAAGTATAACCGTGTTGTGAGTAATACAGGTACCTATTCGTTACATATATAATATGAGAGTTCGATATGTGCTATATGATGGGAATTGGATAGTGATGCGTAAGTTATGCTTATGCCTACTTTTGTATTAAGAGCATGTTTTTAAATGGTAAAGTTGTTTTTATATATTTGTATGCTTTTTACTAAGCTTTATGCTTACCCCCTCTCTTCTCCATTTCCTTACAGTGTCGCATAAATAGCTCAGGGATTCAACGGACGTTGGAGACTACGATCAAACTATCATCCGGCGCACTCAGTATAGTTATAATCCTAGTTTTGTGAATGGCATGTATAGGACTAGACTTTAATGTTATGTGTCATTGAGAAATAGCCAAATGTGTTGACTTGGGGTAAATCCCTTTATTTTGTATAAGGTCATGGATAATGGTCAATATTCATTTTGATTTATAAATAGAAGTTGATATTTTCATGGATGAGTAAATTGCACAAATGAAATGTTCTCCATTGTGGCTATTTTGGTTATGTGATGTACCCTTGTTGTGGCATAGAGTGATTTTATGCAGGTTATGTATGTAAGGGTGACAAAGAGGCTTAGTAAATAGCCTCATTTTGTCGACACGGGTAGGCACACGGCCATGTGTCTAGGCCATGTGTGACACACGACCCGCCACATGGGCATGTGATCTGCCCGTGTGTCCCCTGTACGTAAAATTTGCAAGTCTATATGCATGATAGTAAACAATAGGTAGAGACACGGCTGCATGTCTCAGCTGTGTGAAGTGCACAGCCTAGCACACGAGTGTGTGCCTTGTCCGTGTGAGCCTTAAGAATAGCTGACATCAGAAACAGAATGTCCAGGTTTTTGCACACGGGCTAGGACACGGGCGTGTCATGGCCGTGTGAAGGACACAGGCCAGGGACACGGACGTGTGGTAGGCCGTGTGAAAACCCTTGTAAGTGTGAATTTAAAATTAATTCCACACGGTTAGAGGACACGGGTGTGTCCTTGTATGGCTTAGGCCTTGTGAGCCACACGGGCCAACAGTACGACCATGTTGAGTCGGTCACATGGGCGTGTTGCCCCTCCCACATGGGCGTGTGCCCCTATGTCTAGTAATATTTTTTCGACTTGTGGGAAGATCTGAATCATTCCCGAATTGTTTTGAATGAATGCTTGGACCCTCGTAAGTTTTTGTTATTAAGTTATTGATAATTTTTATGACTGAAAATATGAGAATGTATGTGTTCAAGTTGGGTAATGCCTCGTATTCCGTCCCGACGTGGGGTACGGGTGTGGGGTGTTACATTTAAGTGGTATCAGAGCTATGGTTTAGTCTGTTCTAGGACTAACCTAGTATGAATACGAGTCTAGCTATACATGCCATAACAGTATATTGATAGTGTGACGACTCCTGACGATTATAAATTGTATTTTCATATAGTAAATGGATCCTGATAGACCTACGGCGAATGACGTAGAGAGTAACGCGCCGGTTCCTGCTGAAGGGACCGCGCCAGTTGAGAGTGAGCCCGTGACCATGGGCAAAGGCGGAGAGGCTAGAGAAGCCTATCTCTGAATGATGGATGCTTGGTACACAGATTTCGTTCGTGCGAATCCGAACACTCTACCTCCCCCACCTCCTCCAATTCCTCAGTACGCCCCTGTAGCTCCGCAATGAGCAGACGTGTTTAGGAGGGATAAGCCTCCGGTAGGTAAAATTCGAAAACATGGGGCCGAGGAATTCCAGGCCAACATAGATGACGACCTAGAGAGAGCAAAGTTTTGGTTGAAGAATACCATCAGGGTATTTGATGAACTGTCGTGCACACTTGAAGAGTATGTGAAGTGTGCGGTATTGCTCCTATACGACTTGGCCTATCAATGGTGAAATACTCTCGTGTCCATTGTACCGAGAGAGAGTAACTTGGGTATTCTTCCAGGAAAAGTTCCGAAAGAAGTATATTAATCAAATGTTCATAGACCAAAAGAGAAAGAAATTTCTAGAGTTAAAGTAAGGCCGTATGACAGTAGTGGAATATGAACGTGAGTTTGTGAAACTCAGCAAGTATGTGCAGGAGTGTGTATCCACTGAAGCTACCATGTGTAAAAGGTTTGAAGATGGTCTAAATGAGGATATCCGAGTATTTGTGGGCATTTTGGAGTTAAGGGAATTTGAGGTACTCGTTGAGAGAGCATGCAAAGCAGAAGAGTTGGTTAAAGATGGGAGAAATGCTACTATTGATTCGCGCGATTCAAGGAAAAGACAAATGGGAAATCGCATCAGTCCTCATCTAAGAAATCTAAGGAATTCACTACCTGATCAAACGCTTCGATGGGGTTGTCGAATAGAAACAAGAACCAGCAGAACACAGCTTCTAGGGCCCAGACCACTTTTGTTGCAAGTGTCGGCAGTGCTCGGCCAAATACACCAGAATGTTCGTGATGTGGTAAGTGCCATTTCAGTGAGTGCCAAGATAAATAAAGAGGGTGCTTCAAATGTGGGTCATTGGACCACTTCATCCGACACTGTCCCAAGCTTGATGACAAAGAGAAAAAGCAAGATGTGAGAGCAAGTAGTGCTCCTTTGAGGGGTAGACCACAAAAGAACACTGGAAGCGGGGCTACTAGTAGAGGTACGCCAAGAGATGCTACAATGAGGTCTGAAGGCAGAGCGCCTGCGAGAACTTACGCCATTCGTGCCCGTGAAGAAGCAGAGTCTCCCGACGTGATCATGGGTACCTTCTCTATCCATGATATGTCTGTTGTTGCTTTAATTGACCTGGGGTCTACCCACTCTTATATTTGCATGGAATTGATATCCCGTATGAACATGCTAGTAGAGTCCACTGAATTTGTGATAAAAGTGTCCAACCCTTTAGGTAGACATGTTTTAGAGGACCAAGTGTGTAGAAATTATCCTTTGACAATTAGAGGTCATTGTTTTCCGACTAACTTAATGTTATTGCCGTTTAATGAATTTGATGTAATCCTTGGGATGGATTGGTTGACTTCTCATGGTGTTGTAGTGGACTATGGGAGAAAAGTTATTGAGTTGAAATGTGAAGACAGAAATATTCTTTGGGTTGGGCCAAATGAATCGGATAACTTGCCTGTGATAATATTGTCTTTGACTACTGAGAAGTATTTGATGAAAGAATATGAGGCTTATCTCACTTTTGTGCTAAATTCTCAAGCATCTAAGTCAAAGATTGAATCTGTACCAGTGGTTTGTGAGTTTATAGATGTGTTTCCAGAAGAATTGCCTAGATTACCTCCAACTAGGGAAGTTGAATTTGGTATTGAGTTGGTCCCTGGTACGGCACCTATCTTAATCGCTTCGTATAAAATGGCTCCGACGGAATTGAAAGAGTTGAAGGTAAAGTTGCAAGAGTTAATGGATAAGGGCTTTGCGAGACCGAGCTATTCATCGTAGGGTGCCCCGGTACTTTTTGTAAAAAAGAAAAATGGGTCGATGAGGTTATGTATCAACTATAGACAGCTCAACAAGGTAACTGTGAAGAATAAGTATCCTTTGCCAAAGATTGATAATTTGTTTGATCAGCTCAAGGGAGCCACCGTGTTTTCTAATATTGATTTGAGGTCTGGCTACTATCAGCTAAGATTTAAAGAGCAAGATGTATCGAAGACTACGTTTCGGACGAGGTATGGGTATTATGAGTTCTTAGTCATGACATTTGGTTTTACTAATGCCCCAGCGGTGTTTATTGATATGATGAACCGCATTTTCAGGCTGTATTTAGATAAGTTTGTAGCGGTCTTTATCAATGATATACTGATTTACTCGCATGATGAGGGTGAACACGCGGAGCATCTGATAACGATTTTATAAGAGTGAATTTTGGCTTAGAGAGGCTAGATTCTTAGGGCACATCATGTCGGGAGATGGAATTAAAGTTAACCCAAGCTAGATCTCGGCTATTGTTGAGTGGAAACCGCCGAGGAATGTGGCAGAGGTTCGAAGCTTTTTGGGTTTGGCTAGATACTATAGATGGTTCGTAAACGGATTCTCTATGATAGCTACTCCAATAACAAGGCTGCTGCAAAAAGATGTCAAGTTTGAATAGACCGAAAAGTGCCAACAGAGTTTCGAGAAATTAAAGGCTTTGTTGACCGAAGCCCCAGTGTTAGTGCAACTGGAGTCAGGTAAGGAGTTTGTGATATATAGCGACGCCTTCTTGAATGGTTTGAGGTGCATGCTTATGCAAGAAGGTAAGGTTATAGCTTACGCTTTGAGACAGCTAAAGCCTCATGAGAAAAACTACCCGACGCACGATCTAGAGTTGGCTGCCATCGTGTCCGCATTGAAAATTTGGAGACACCATTTGTATGGCGAGAAATGCCGAGTATTTACCGATCACAAAAGTCTCAAGTATTTGATGACTCAAAAGGAGTTGAATCTACAGCAACGAAGGTGGCTAGAGCTAATAAAGGATTATGAACTGATAATTGACTATCACCCGGGAAAGGCGAATGTAGTCGCCGATGCTTTGAGTAGAAAGCCATTGTTTGCCTTGAGGGCCATGAATACTCAGTTGATTGTGTCTAACGATGATTTGCTACTAGTAGAGTTGAGAGCTAGGCTGACATTCCCACAAGATATCCGTGAAGCTCGGAAAGGTGATAAGGAGTTACAAGTTAAGATGGCTCAGTGCGAGATGGAAAATGAATCTGAATTTTGTGTTGATACCGATAGATGTATAACGTTCAAAAATAGAGTTTGTGTACCCAAGAATAATGAGCTTGTACAGAGATTCTACAAAAGACAAATAGTGGTTGTTTGTCCATCCACCTGGATAGTGTAAAAATGTACAACAACCTGAAGAAAATGTACTGGTGGTCGGGACTGAAAAGAGACATTTTAGAGTTCTTTTCTAAGTGTCTTGTGTGTCAGCAAGTAAAGGCCGAACACCAAGTACCTTCAGGTCTACTTCAGCCTATCACGGTCCCCGAGTGGGAGTGGGATCGGATTACTATGGATTTCGTGATTGGTTTCCCATCAGCCCCAAAGAAAAAGGAAGTTGTTTGGGTTATTGTGGATAGGCTAACAAAGTCGGCATATTTTATACCAGTGTGTATCAACTACTCCCTTGAGAGATTGGCTAACTTGTACGCTTTTGAGATTGTGAGATTGTACGGCGTACCCTTGTCGATTATTTTGGATAGGGACTCGATATTTTAGCACAGCATTTCACCCGCAAATTGACGGTCAGTCGGAAAGAGTGATTCAGATTTTAGAAGACATGTTGCAGTGTTGTGTTCTTGAGTTTCAAGGTAGTTGGGAAAGGTACTTACCATTGGTTGAATTCATCTACAACAATAGTTATCAGTAAAGTTTGAAGATGGTGCCTTATGAGGCGTTATATGGGAGAAAGTGTCAAACGCCCTTATATTGGACCGAACTCAGAGAGAGTCAGATTCACGAGGTCGATTTAGTCAAGGAGACTGAAGAGAAAGTTAAAGTGATTCACGACTGTTGGAAGACCGCCTTGGATAGGCAAAAATCCTATGCAGATTTAAAACGGAAAGAGATCAAATTTCAAGTCGATGATCGAGTGTTTTTGAAGGTATCCCCGTGGAGGAAAGTTCTCAGATTTGGTAGAAGAGGCAAGTTGAGTCTTCGTTTCATAGGACCTTATGAGGTTACCGAGAGAGTAGGGCCGGTTGCCTATTGATTAGCTTTACCACCAGAATTGGAAAAGATTCATGACATATTTCATGTGACCATACTGTGCCGATATAGATCAGACCCTTCGTATGTGATTGCACCAACAGAGGTTGAGGTTCATCCGGACATGACTTATGGTGAAGAGCCGGTCAAGATTTTGGCTGGAAAAGTTAAACAGTTGAGGAATAAGAGTACAGTACTCGTGAAAATTTTATGGCATAGACATGGAGTCGAGGAAGCCACATGGGAACCCGAGGAGACTTCGAGAGATCAATGCCCGAACTTATTCACTTGTAAGATTTTCGAGGACGAAAATCCCTAAAGAGGGAGAGTTGTAACAGCCCGATTTTGGGGCTAGTCGAAACTTTGGTTCCAAGACCACAAATATGAAGTTGAGAAAATTATTTTATTGTTATTTTAGAGTCATAGCATGTTTATATTAGTGCATGAAAAATTTGATAAGTTAATTTTGACATTTGTGAGCCCAATTGTAAAAAAGGACTAAATCGCATAAAATGCAAAAGTCTTAAATTGATAGCTAAGGGTGTTAAATTGCTAAGAATCTTAATTTGGGGTTTTTTAAAGGGAAAAAAATACCTTTGGATCTTAGCTTGGCCAGCCATGGGAGATAAAAATGTTGAAAAGTCAACATTAGGTAATTGGATGACATAATGTGTAATAAAATAATGCCTAAGCATAGCTATCATCTTTTCTTTCATTTTTTCTTCATTACAACCGATTTTTTAGCCATTCTTGGGGGTTTTGAGCTTCAAAATTTTCAGCAACTTATTCCTCTTGCCAGTAAGTGATGCACATACTTTTTGTTGATGATTTTTGCATTTTTGGACCCTTTGAAGCATGAGCTTTCAAATGAGGGAAATATTTTGCAAAATAGTTAAAAGTCTTGGGTTTTTCTATAAGAGTAAATAGGTTGTTTTCTGAAATTTTATGGAAGAATATAAGTCTTGGTTGTGAAATAAACAACTTTTGTTAAGGGATTTCTCATGAAAACCCTAATTGGACCATTTTTGTAAAAGTTGGTAAAATAGATAGTAATGTTGTGAAATATTGGAAATTTAGGGTTTTCATAAGAGAGATAAATGGTAGATTAGGCTTGGATGATAAGGAAATTCAATAAAAATTAATTTTCAGACCTAGGGGTAAAATGGTCAATTTGCAAAAGTCTAGGGGCAAAATAGTCATTTTTCCCAAATATAGATTTATTGAATGCCTAGATCGATAAAATGATTAAAGGTGTGAATTTTTTTATTATAGATCAAGAAATTCAAAATCTGAACTTAGACTGAGGGAAGGCTCAGCAAATTGATTAGACCGACTAGTCGCCATATTTTGTAACATGAGATAAGTTGTATGCAAATAACACAACTACATTGTCATTATATGTGTTGAATTGATTTAGCATGAATTGCTTGATTGTGGAAATGAGAATGCATGAAGACAATTGAGATAGTAACATTCTCGGTTGAACCATAGGAAATAAATCGGATATTCATTCCATGACATATGGGTTATTGTAAGCTAGTGTAAGACTATGTCTGGGACATGGCATCGGCATTGAGACGAGAGCTAGTGTAAGACATGTCTGGGACATGCATTGGCCTTAAGATGTAAGCCAATCTAAGACATGTCTGGGACATGTATCGGCTATATGATGAGCCAGTGTAAGACCATGTCTGAGACATGGCATCGGCATCCTACCCCATGTTTGAGGCTTAATGAATATCCAGTAATGTTCCAAATGGTTCAACGGTCAGAGTTATGGTTTAAGATCATGAGAAAAGTATAACCATGTTGTGAGTAATACAGGTACCTATTCGTTACATATATAATATGAGAGTTCGATATATGCTATATGATGGGAATTGGATAGTGATGCATAAGTTATGCTTATGCCTACTTTTGTATTAAGATCATGTTGTTAAATGGTAAAGTTGTTTTTATATATTTGTATGCTTTTTACTAAGCTTTATGCTTACCCCCTCTCTTCTCCATTTCCTTATAGTGTTGCTTAAATAGCTCGGGGATTCAACAGACGTTGGAGACTACGATCAAACTACCATCTGGAGCACTTAGTATAGTTATAATCCTTGTTTTGTGAATGGCATGTATAGGACTAGACTTTAATGTTATGTGTCATTGAGAAATAGCCAAATGTGTTGACTTGGGGTAAATCCCTTTATTTTGTATAAGGTCATGGATAATGGTCAATATTCATTTTGATTTATAAATAGAAGTTGATATTTTCATGGATGAGTAAATTGCACAAATGAAATGTTCTCCATTGTGGCTATTTTGGTTATGTTATATACCCTTGTTGTGGCATAGAGTGATTTTATGCAGGTTATGTATGTAAGGGTGAGAACGAGGCTTAGTAAATAGCCTCATTTTGTCCACACGAGTAGGCACACGGCCCGCCACATAGGCGCGTGATCCGGCCGTGTGTCCCCTGCACGTAAAATTTGCAAGTCAATATGCATGATAGTAAACACACGGGTAGCGACACAACCGTGTGTCTCAGCCGTGTGAAGGGTACGACCTAGCACACGGGCGTGTGCCTTGGTCGTGTAAGCCTTAAGAATTGTTGACGTCAGAAACAGAATGTCCAGGTTTTTGCACACGGGTTAGGACACGGGCTAGGGACACGGAAATGTTTCAGGCCGTGTGAAAACCCCTGTAGGTGTGAATTTAGAATTAATTCCACACGGGTAGAGGAAACGGGCGTGTCCTTGTACTGCTTAGGTCGTGTGAGTCACACAGGCCAACAGCACGACCATGTCAAATCGGTCACACGGGCGTGTTGCCCCTCCCACACGGGGGTGTGCCCTGTGTCCAGTAATATTTTTCCGAGTTGTGGAAAGATCCGAATCATTCTCGAATGGTTTTGAATGAACGTTTGAAGCCTCGTAGGCATTTGTTATTAAGTTCCTGATAAAGATCGAAAATTTTTAAGTTTGACCTAATTTTGGTGACTTGAAAATGTAAGAATGTATGTGTTCAAGTTGGGTAACGCCTCGTATTTTGTCCCGGCATAGGGTACCGGTGTGGGGTGTTATAGGTATGAATATGGCTAATTATGCTTATGATTAGGTATATTTTATTGTTGTGGCTGAGATGCCTCTATGGCATATTGGTTGGATGGTTAAATGGCTTATTGAATTGGTCTTATTATGCATAATTTGGGCATGTTTTAAGGTCTTTGTTATATGTGCAAGTTGCTTGTAGATTCATGCTTGAATGGGTGAAAGAAATGGCTTAATTTTGACTAATTTCTTGTCCATATAGCCTAAGATATGGGTGTGTGTCTTAGCCGTGTGTGACACACAGCCATGCGACATGGTCGTGTGTCCCCTGTAGGTTTCAAAGGTTGAAGGTTAGGCAGTTACACGGCCTAGCACACGGCCTGGCACATAGGCGTGTGAGGCCATTTCGAAACTTACACGACCTGGCACACGTGCGTGTGGCTTGGTTGTGTAACCCAAGTAAGAGAGTTACACGGGCTGAGACATGGCCGTGTGTCCGTATTTTGAAAGTCACACAACCTGAGACACGGGAGTGTGTCTCAGCCGTGTGAGTCGCATGACCTGGCCACATGGCTGTGTGACCCCTGCAGCTTGAATTTTTTTAACTTTTTCCTCAATGTTTCAAATGTTCCCGATTTAGTCTTGAATCGTTTCTAAAGTGTTTCCGAGGCCTCGAGGGCTCGAATAAGGGACAATTTGCTTTTGTATGAATGGATTATGCTATGATTAATGAAATGTCTAGAAATGAATATTTTTAAGTTATGTTTTTACGATAATGCTCTGTAACCCTATTCCAGTAAAAGATATGAGTTAGACGTATTACAATTTAAGTTGTCACCTAACACATTTAAATACTGAAAAATTAGTAGCTATTCCATGACTAATATCTTTCATTTGATCAATTAAAAATTTCCCCAACATCTAAACCAAAACTACACACCAATCCATAATCAACAACATGTTTCCCAAATTGTCAAATCTGAGTCGCCGATTAATCAAGATTGATGTTTTTACTAATCACACATGATTGAAGGATAATTAGGAAGGGTTTAAGAACCCAAGACTTTACTAGAAATAAATGGAAAAAATAAAGAAAAAACAACCCCTTTTTCTGAGCCTTTAAGCGCGTGCATCACCATCAACAATGGCCAAATTGAGGCTGATTTTAAAAAAAAAAAGTTTAAAAACACTTAGCAAGATGGAAAAATACCCTTTAAATATTTAAAATAACCCAAATTCCAGATCTGAAATTTTGGGTATTTAATTTACAAGATTCATCAAGAAAATGCCAGAAAATAAGAACTTACACAAGTTAGGTGAAAGGGGCCCTTCTTGGCAAAAATGAGAATCGTTCTTGGAGGTCTAAAATTTCAAATTTGGGGCTGGAAAATTAAGGAAAAATGAAAGCAAGATTGGGGGAAGAATGGTGCAAGATCTTATGGAAAAAGAAAAGAACAAGAGATGGTGGTGCAAAGGTCCGAGCGATGGCAACAAGGAAAAAAGAAATAAAAATTGAAAAGAGAGGAGGAGAGGAGAATGGAGAGACGACTAGGGTGGATAAAATGAGATTAAAGGCTGATCAAATTTGTTAAAAATAATATTTATACCTAGGTTTAGTTAGGCATGGGCAACACACGCTTAAAAAAAGAAGGGATTTGGTAAATTTTAATTATTTTGCAAGGGAAAGGATTCGAACTTGGGACTTTAATTTACTTTCCATGTTTTTCCATTTATCAATTAAGCACTAGGCTATTTCCATATTTTTTAAATAGTTTTGCATTCTCACTAATCTAAAATTCGGGCTGTTACATTACAATTTAGTCTTTTTTCCAAATTATTACAATTTAGTCCTTTGTCTAGTTTACAACCTACTTTGAGGTTTATCTACTCATGCTTAAAGTGAAAGAAATAAACATGAAAATAGAAAACAAGGCAGCCATGAAAGTAAAACTTAAGAAAAATGTGAAAGTTGAGATTTTTATGCAAGAAAATGTAAATAACATGAAACTAAAAGCATTTAACCAGGAAATCTAAAGCAAATAACATAAAAGAAACAAGCTTTAACAGATTTAAAGTAAAATAAATTGAAATATATTAAACTAAAGCTTAAAGAGTCCTGAAAGCAAGATACAGGGACTGAAAATATAAATAAACCTTAGCTACAGTAATAACTAACACTAAGAACAACAAGAACAAAAAGTAAATGCACACAAATAAAACCTAAACTAAGGTAAAAGAAGAGAAAAATAAAAACCCTAAAAAAGTGCTTAGAAAAACTAAAGAAAACTTAGAGAAAACTAAACCTAAAACTAAGCTAATGTGTGTGTCTCTCCTCCTTTGCAATTTTTGGCTGTTTTGAAGTGTGAATTTTTGTTGCTAAAAATTCCCCTACATTGGCCTTGGGTGATTGTTGGACTAGGTGGACAAAGACTACCCTTTTTGTCTAAGTTTTCCCCCTAATGAATAAAGTATCATGATACCCAGAAATGGATATCGCGATACCTTGGGCAGTGTTGAGCCTTGAGGTCTTCCTTGGGAGGAGGATATCGTGATACCCAAAAAGGGTATCGTGATACCACTAAAGGAAGTCTTCACTCTTATATACCGTTAGAGGTATCATGATTTTAAGTTGTGGATATCGCCACACCCTATGCCTTGGTTTCATTCTCACTCATTTTCAACCTCTAACATGTCCCTACATCACTCAAACACACATTAGGCCTCCCAATGGCGCTATCAGCCAATTTTGGTCACAAAATAGACAAAAATGAAACCAAAAATATAAAAATAATGAAAAACTATACTAAATACACTATTTTGCTCAAGAAAAAGCTTTTCAAGTGCATCGAAAAAGCTTAATTTTCCACATCAATTTGTGTAAGGTCAACTCTCAAACACTCAAGTCTTTGCTTATCCTTAAGCAAACACACAAAACATGCAAAAAGATGACTCTTAGACTAAATTAGGCAATTAAGTTACATAGCAGTAAAACATCAAACTTGTATGAGAATTACTTCATATGCAACTTAAGAATGATATCTAGCTAATTTTCTTACTCCTAGTGCAAACATGATTAGTTAAAAAAGTTGAAGTGTCAATATTAGTTAAAAAAGTTGAAGTGTCAATAGACGTAGAGACAATGTAAATGAACATATCTGTCAAAATAAATTATACGGATCGGACATAGATATTTAAAAACAATTGATCATGTTCATTCTAACAAATGTAAGCTATACACAAATTAATGTGTTTGTAACTTATTCGAGTCCCAAAAGTCTTCTAGGCTTGTAATGTTGTAAGGCTGAGTTTGGTATGGATTCAAGGAAAGGTCATCTTAAAATGGTTCAAGCATTATGAAAAGTATAGCACACTAATTTTTTTCCAATTCCTCCCAAATGTGATCATTTCAGCTCACTGCCTTATTTCTCCTTCTCTCACCTTCCTTATTTTTCTAAAAAATTGAAAAAGGGTGGTTGATATTAGCTCGTGTTTGTGCACTATGACTTCGAGAAATTAGGTTATGCTCCTTTCTTTTTCTTGTTTTGAGCATGTTTTCCATTTCTTTATTCTTTTCTCTCATAATGATTTTGATCCTCGCTTTTCTTTCTTTCATATTTTTTCTTTCTTTTAATGCACAATTTTTTTTGGAAGAATCACTTACAAGTTAATTTAGCCCATCTTCACTATTCACTCGAGAACATTTTGTAAGAACCCTCCATAATGTTCCTACCTAACCTTCGATGTTCATGGCTTGACGTCCATTCGATAGAGCATAAAAAGTTTAAGGACTGTGAAGGGTTGAGTTTTGAACTCAAATTTGACTCAAGGTTTCAAACACAAAGGCTCAAACACAAACTCGAATTCCTTGGAACACACAAACGACTTCTAAACCTCAAACAACCATCATCATCAATCTGAAACTCCGATTCCTTGTTCGGAACACATTCAGCTCGTTTTGCAACCAATTCATCATCGACTTCCTGAGCTTCAAGAATTTGATGAGTCAATAATGGTTTGGCTTTTAATTCAGCTACTAACACATTGTCAGGTAGAACAGACAAGTGTACATTCATCGCTCGCAAAGCAAACAGTGATTTCCGGCTTAAGGCGTCCGCAACCACATTAGCCTTTCCCGGGTGGTAATCAATGACAAGCTCGTAATCTTTCAACAACTCAAGCCAACGTCTTTGTCGCAGATTCAAGTCTCGTTGAGTCATCAAATATTTGAGACTTTTGTGATCCGAAAACACATGGCACTTCTCACCAAACAAATAATGTCGCCATATTTTCAATGCAAACACAATGGCGGCTAGTTCGAGATCATGGGTCGGATAATTTCTCTCGTGTGGCTTCAATTGTCTTGACGCATAGGCCACAACTCGACCTTCTTGCATCAATACGCAACCCAACCCAAGTAGGGATGCGTCACTATAAATGACAAACTCTTTACCCGATTCGGGTTGCACCAAAATTGGAGCTTCAGTCAAATGAGTTTTTAGTTGATCGAAGCTTTTCTGACATTTCTCCGTCCATTCGAACTTAACATCCTTTTGAAGTAGCTTCGTCATTGGTGTGGCTATCATCGAGAAACCTTTGACAAATCGTCGGTAATAACCGGCGAGCCCTAGAAAGCTCCGGACTTCGGTAACATTTCTCGGAGGCTTCCAGTTAAGTATGGCTGAAATTTTGCTCTGGTCAACTCGAATACCCGATGCAGATACCACATGACCCAAGAAGCTAACCTCTCTTAACCAGAACTCACACTTACTAAACTTAGCATATAACTGCTTATCCCGAAAAATTTGCAACACTTGCCTCAGATGCTCAGCATGTTCGGTCTCATCTCTTGAATAGACCAAGATGTCATCAATAAACACAACTACGAACCGATCCAAATACGGCCTGAAGATCCGATTCATCAAATCCATAAACACCGCAGGGGCATTAGTGAGCCCGAACGGCATCACTAAGAACTCGTAGTGACCGTACCTCGTTCTGAAAGCAGTTTTGGGTACGTCCGAATCTCGAATCCGCAACTGATAATAACCCGATCTCAAATCTATCTTTGAAAACACCGATGCTCCCTTTAATTGATCGAACAGATCATCAATACGCGGTAACGGATACTTATTCTTTATCGTCACTTTATTCAGTTGACGATAGTCAATGCACAACCTCATGGTTCCGTCCTTCTTTTTCACGAACAATACTGGTGCACCCCAAGGTGAGAAACTCGGTCAAGCGAAACCTCTATCCGTCAATTCTTGCAACTGAGCTTTCAACTCTTTTAACTCGGTTAGTGCCATACGATACGGAGCGATCGAAATTGGCGTAGTTCCAGGTACAAGCTCAATACCAAACTCTACCTCCCGAACAGGTGGCAAACCCGGTAACTCTTCAGGAAAAACATCCGGGTATTCACAAACCACCGGCACCGATTCGGGTTTCTTTTCTAACTCCTTGTCATCAAGTACATACGCGAGGTATGCTTCGCACCCTTTCCTTACATATTTCTGGGCCAACATTGCTGATATTACAGCTGGCAACCCCCTTAAGTCCGCAGACTCAACTCGGATTATTTCGTTATTTGCGCACCTCAAATCGATAGTCTTGCTTTTGCAATTCACAACCGCATCATGCGCGGTTAACCAATCCAAACCAAGAATAACATCAAACTCGTCGAACGGCAAAAGCATCAAATCGGCCGGAAAACAGGATTCTCGGATTATTAGAGGGCATCTCTTACACACTTTATCAACAAGTACGCATTGACCCAAAGGGTTTGATACTCGAATTACGAGCTCAGTAGACTCAACAGGTAGAGTCTTACTGGTTGCTAAGGTTTCGCATACATATGAATGAGTAGAACCAGGGTCAATCAATGCAATCACATTAGTATCAAAGAGAGTGAAGGTACCAGTGATGACGTCGGGGGAGGATGCCTCCTCTCGTGCGCGAATGGCATATGCTCTAGCAGGAGTACGGTTCTCGGCTCGATCGGCCGTATCAGAGGCCCCCCTCTGACTACCACCCCTGCCTCCTAAAATTCTCGGTGGTCTACCTCTAGATGTCACTCCACTAGGTCTTGCACCTTGAATCTTATTCTTCTCATCCAGCTCCGTGCAATCTCTAATGAAGTGGTCCTTCGAACCGCATCCGTAACAGGCCCTGCTAGTAGACTTGCCCCAACATTCACCTAGGTGTCGTCTTCCACATTGGGGACATTCAGGTTTCTCGTGACGATTATTGCCCACACTAGCTACCGAAGTAGCTCGGGAGCCCATCGATGGTCTTGCCCTGATAGAAATTCCCGCAGTCGCCCTCGACTTATTAATGTCCTCCCTGAACTTCTTTACAGCTGAGAACGGAGCTTTACCCATCGATCTTTTACGATAATCTCTAGCTTCAAATTCAGCCTTCCTCTTCTCCTTTCCAAGTTCTTCCGCCTTGCAGGCTCGTTCGACTAGTGTTACGAATTCTTTTATTTCCAAAATACCCATTAGTAGCTTTAAATCTTCATTCAATCCTTCCTCGAATCTTTTGCACATAGCAACCTCATCAGCTACACACTCCCGGGCATACCTACTGAGTCTTACGAATTCATGTTCGTATTCAGATACAGTCATACGGCCTTGCTTGAGTTCCAAGAACTCCTTACGCTTCTGATCAATGAACCGTTGGCTAATAAATTTCTTTCGGAATTCCGTTTGAAAGAAGTCCCAAGTTACTCGCTCGTTCGGGACTATGGAAATCAAGGTCCTCCACCAATAGTAGGCTGAGTCTCGCAACAAAGATACAGCACATTTTAGACATTCGTCAGGTGTGCATGACAATTCATCGAACACCCGAATGGTGTTATCAAGCCAGAACTCAGCCCTTTCGGCATCATCAGTTACTATGGCCTTGAACTCCTCGGCCCCACGCTTCCTAATCAAGTCTACAGGTGGCTTACTCAGCCTCACAGGATCAGCGACTGATGGCATTACAGGCTCTTGGGGTGGATTATTCAAATTTGGGAATTGTTGGACAGCCGGGTTGGTTCGGGCATATTGCGCGACCCACTCATTCATCATGGTAAAGAAGGCTTGTTTAGCCCCCTCACCTTAATTATTCGCAGATGACTGAGGTTCAACAGGCGGCGTCCCTTGTGCAGGAGCAGCCGCTACGCTCTCAACGTCATCCGCTAGGGTTCTTTCTACACCGGGATCCATTTACTAATCAAAACAAAAACATTTCAACCGTCAGAAGTCATCACCCTTTTAAACATTAACATTAAGGCATGTATAGCTAGACTCATACGTGCTATGGTAGTCCTAGAACTGACTAAACCATAGCTCTGATACCAATCAAATGTAACACCCCGAACCCGAAACCGACACCGGAGTCGACCACGAGGTGTTAACTGACTTTAACCCCTTATAAAATTTATTTTCCAGACACTGCCCAATCTGTGTACTAGTCGTTTTAAAAAAATCATATCTTGAGTTTCGTAACTCGAAAATCAGTTTCGTAATTTTTCCCAGAAACTAGACTCATGTGCCCATCTATGTATTTTTTTCTAGAATTTTTGGTCAGGCCAATTAGTACAGTTTATTAGTCAAAGTCTCCCATGTTGCAGGGGTCGACTACACTGACCTTTGCCCATTACGACTTGGATATCTCCCTGCACGGGGCTTCAATACTGATGCCGTTTATTTCTATGAAAACTAGACTCAGAGAGGAATCTATACATATATGGTACGACCCCTAATTATCTCTGGTTAATTTATAATGAATTTCCAAAGTCGGAGCAGGGAATCCAGAAACCGTTCTGGCCCTGTCCCACAAAAATCTGATTATCTCTTAATATACTGCCCATATGGTCTTTTCGTTACTTCCTCATGAAAACAGACTCATCGAGCTTCGATTACATAATTTATTCATCAATTAATTCCACTCCTACTATTTTTAGTGATTTTTCAATCTCATGACACTGCTGCTGCCAGCATCTGTTACGAAAGTAACTAGGTCCATTTCATGCCTACCCTTGATCCAACTCAATCGAACATTCGTGCCATTTTCGCATGGCTTAAAGTTTACATGCCAAAGTTCAAACACAACGTAATAGCTTATACATGCCAAAATGTTCTTCTAAGCCAACTAAGAAGAAAGTACCAAAACTTGCTATCCGGTGTGATGACTTCGATGACGGCTCGATCACGCAAAAAGAGATGTGTCCAAGAAACCTAGAATAGGTGACAAGGAAACACCGAGTGAGTTTATAACTCAGTAAGTCATAAGCTATGCACTACCATCCATCAATAACATTATCACAAGAGAAAACAAAATGGAACGAGGCTAATTACTCCATCCATTCCGAACCATACCATAGTTCCTCCAACCTATCGATTCAATTTCATATCAATTCATGCATTCACATTCCATATACTCATCAATAGGACATTGAAGCATTTTCATAAATCAATTTATTTTCGTTACAATCAAACGACTAAACGGCCTTTCACCCATCCTACGATAAATTTTATGTACGTGACTTCAAGTATAGTTGTCACATAGGTTCAAACTTACCGAGCTCAACACCAAGTATAAGCATAGCACCTATTAGCCATGTACTCAAGACACTTACCCGATCCGCTGTCCGCGATCGACTCAATAGTGTCGCACACATAGTGTCCATAATGATTCACGAATGTATATTGAGTCCGCACACTCAGTGCTATATAATCAACTCGCACACTTAGTGCTACGTAATCAAATCGCACACTTAGTGCTACATAGTCAAACTCGCACACTTAGTGCCGCATGGTCAATTCGCACACTTAGTGCATCATATTCATTTCGCACACTTAGTGCAACATAGTCAAATCGCACACTTAGTGTTGCACAATTTAATCCCGCGCACTTAGCGCCAATCTCATGGTCATAAATGGTTATACCCGCACGTTTAGTGCCGAGATCAACAACTCAGTACATCTTACCTCTTTTCTTTTCATTCAACAATTTCATCATCACATACGTACATGCATATATATATATATGTATATTTATTCATTCCATTCAGCATCAATACATAAACATTATGACCATTTGAAATAATACCAACTACATGCTTAATGACTTACCTTGTGTTGGGTAAGACGGTTCCAACTCGACTACTCAGTGATCTTTTCTTTGCCTTTATCGGATCTAGTTCCCTTTTGCTCTTGAGCTTAAGTTCAACAAAATTTAAAATAGTCATTAATCGACTATTCAAGTATTACTTTCAGAATAATATATATATTGATTTGACCTTCACACACATAGATTATAGTAAGCTTTATAATAGTCAATAAATAACTCATTGGCAAATTTTCACTAATGTTTACAACAAAATCACATATTCACTACGAGCTGTTTTCCTGAGAAGTAGTCGCTAAATTGTTTATAACTGGAGCTAAAAAACTCCAAATCACTAGCCGTTAATTTTCCCTGAATATAGACTCGTATATCTTCCATCCATAAAATTTTCAAAATTTTTGGCTTGGCCAATCAATACCAGATTTTTCTTAAAGTTCCCCCTGTTTCACTGTTTGACTATTCTGACCACTCTTCACTACGAATCAAATTTCTCATTTTACAGAATTCAAAATGTGTTGTATTTGATCTCATTTGAAACTAGACTCATTAAGGAGTCTAAGCATATAAATTTTATCTTATAATCATTTTTGTACAATTTATAATGATTTCCTAAAAACAGAACAGGGAATCTAGTAGTCATTTTGACTCAGCCCCACAATACTTCAAATATCTCAAGATCGGTAACTCTTTTGTTTTTATAGTTTCTTTTGTAAGAAAATAGACTCTTCAAGCTTTAATGGCATAATTCACTCAGCTTCTAATTCAACTCCTACAAATTATGGCGATTTTCCAAAATCACCTTACTGCTGCTGTCCCCAAACAGATTATTACCAAATCAAATACTAACATTAGCATTTCACCTTAATAGCTAGCTTACCAAGCCTTAATTTAACATATTAATCTTTAACATATCTTTCACTTTTCATCAACAACTATCAAAAAGCTCAAGCACTCATCAATGGCAAAACACAAAATCATCATCAATCCACAAAATTGAACCATGGGTTTTTAGAACTCAAGTCAACTACTAAAACATGCATGCATCTCAAGAACAACATCAAACATACCTTAGTCTAGCAAACCACCATAGCCGATTTTCTCAAGCTCTTCCCCTTCCTTTCTTTCCTCTATTCGGCCAAAGGTGTTCAAGAATGAACACATTTTTTTTTTGTTTTCTTTCCTCAACTCACGGCAACAAGGGGGGTATGGATGAGACCATTTTTTTTTCATCACCCTTCCTTTTCATTGTTTAATTACCATGCTCTTTATTTTATTTTTCTTAGCATACATCACTAGCATAACATGTTGGTGACATGTTTCCACCCATAGCATGGCCAGCCACTATGCTTTAATTTGGCTAATTTGACATGCAAGGACAAACACTTTCCCACATATATTAATGGGCCACTTGAACACTTGCCTAGCATATTTCTAAATTGTCTCACATAAGTCCCTACTAATAAATTCCACATACACTGACCAAATTAAAGTATGGAACTATCACACAAGCATTTACGCACATCATAAACACAGAATATAATCTTTAATTATTTATAAGACTCGGTTTTGTGGTCCCGAAACCACTTCCCGACTAGGGTCAATTTTGAGCTGTCACATACAACTACTAACTTATTACCTAATTATAGCCCAAGCACCATGCAATAACAAAAATAAAAGCAAAAATAAGAAATATTTTTGGATCTTTTGGAAAATTAAAAAAACAAAAAATATTTTTGAAATTTGTGATTTTTTTTGAAAAATGAATAAAAACTAAAATGAACACACAAATAAACATAAAAACAAGAAAAAAAAATAACCACACATAAAGATTATGTGCACCCCCTGCCCCCCTCCCCACACTTAGACTACACATTGTCCCCAATATGTTTAAAAGAAAGGATAAGATGTTGTCAAACTTCCATAGAATAGAGCATCAGACTAGCTTGGGCATCCAACTCCTCGATGAAGCTCTATATGTCATGTAGCCTTTCAAAAGTGTTTACTAATTTATAAACACGCAATTCAAAAAATAAAAATATCCAAAAACAAGTTCAAAAGTGTTTAATAGTTTACATACCGTATAAAAATTAAATAAAATTAAAACGCATGTAACTAATCTGAGTTGGAATTAGCTTCCTCTATCAGAGATTGTTTTCTTTTACTATTCACCACTGCCAGCCTTAGGGCTCGTTTCAGTCACTCTTTAGAATCTTTCAAGATTACCCCATTCGGAAGGTCACGTTAGAGAAAACATAATTTCTATTTCATCTTTGTTTGAGGTAGAGACTATTTTTCATTTCTTCATCTGCATTTGTCTCTTTATTTGTTTGATATTCTTTTCCACATATTTCTTAAACACTATAGTGATTTAGTTTCTCCGACCAGATCAGATCATTCAATCTTTAATTACTTGCGTAAGACTCAACATAAGGTTTCATCGGCTCAATCATTCTTGATTCATATTGTCTCCATTCAATTAGCTCATCTACCTTTGTCACGAGGTGTTGTAACATTTTCTCTATATTTGAATCTCTAAGTGACAATTGTGATGATCTTTCCTTATTTTTGCGCTTCCACGTTCTCTCATTATGCAACTCTTCTTGAATTTCATGTATTTTTTCGTACAAGGGGTTTCCTTTCAAACTTTTTGTTGGGCAATTTACTTGTTCATTTGGCGTCATAGGGACTCTAGCCAGTTGACATAAATTAGTGATTAAATTCGGAAAGAATATCCCAACTTTATTTTGTACTACATAATGCATTATGCATCTATAAATCCATGTCCCTATACAGACTCGTTTTTCTTGAAAAATAGCATGTAACAAAATGGCACGAAAGAGGTCGACAGTTTTAGACTTGAGAGACGGACAAATTCTTATCTGATTGAATTGTATCAACAGTTTCACTAAGCGGGTCAATATGGTCATAATAGGAGTGGGAGATTCGAATCTCCACTCCGTATCCATTCACCCTTTCCTTCTATTAAATACGAGATTATACTATCCAAATCAACATTATAAAAATTCCCTAAATTAAGTATTTCAACATCGTCATTTTCATAATACGAGACATTATAAAATTCAGGAATTATAGAAGGTGAAATTCCTACCATATGACCCCTTACGATAACTCTGTGTGGCCTAGAAAATTTCAAATTAGCATAAAATTCCAACACCATGGAAGATTCTACAAATCCTTGGGGCCAAAAACAAAACTCTCTCCATCCTAATGATCATACAAGTCCCCAAAACTCCTCTTCAAAATAATCTTCAAAATCGAAGCCACGTTCTTGGATGAATGGTCTTCCATGGAGCTATCAAAAGAACTCTTTTTTCTTCTAGAGACCATAGATTCCGTCGACATGTCGTGAGATCCCTTCAAGCTTAGTTAACATAAGGGCATAGTGCAAAAAGGCAATACAAAGACAATTGACACAAAAAGATGGAATAAGAGTTCAATACTTTACTAGATGGTAAGGGACTCACTGTAATATTTAGGAACCTTGATGGAGGATTATGCAATGATGTTTGTCATCATCATGTTAATTGTAACACCCTTAACCCATATTCGTCACCAGAATAGGGTTACGGAGCATTACCATATAAACATAACATAAAAACATACATTTCCAAACATTAATATTAACATAGCATAATCCATTCATTTACATGCATATAGTCCATTAACCGACTTTCAAGGCCTTAAAAACACTTTAGAAACAATTTGGGACTAAATTGAAAACATTTCGAACATTTAAGAAAAATTTGGAAAACTTGAATTGCAGGGGTCACACGGTCATGTGGCCAAGCCATGTAAGAATCAAAATAGGGTGACACAGTCGTGTCCGTACTCGTGTCTGTGCCTGTGTAACCTTTGAAGTTAGGTCACACAGCCAAGCCACACACTTGTGTGTCAAGCCGTGTAACTCTCGAAATGGCCTCACACCCTTGTGTGCCAAGCCATGTGCTAAGCCGTGTAACAGCCTAACTTGCAAACCTTAAAATTTACAAGGGACACATGGTCGTGTCGCATTGCCGTGTGTCACACACGGCTAAGTCACACGCCCGTGTCTCAGGTTGTGGACATGAAATTGGCTAAATTCAAGCCATTTCTACCACCAATACAGGCATGTACCTAAAATCAATTTGCACCCAAATTCAAAGCACTAAAACCTTACTAAAACATACATGAAATAACCAATTCAATAGACCATTAACATTCAACCAATATGCCATACAAGGCACCTCAAATACAATCATTCAATCATACTTAAGCATGTACACTTACCACATCTCAATCATACTCATATAACTCATTACCACTTCCAAAACATACCATGGTTATGATCATTATAACTTCCACATAAACATAACATTTGGTCACTCAAATGCATCATATCTTAGTCATATCAACACATATCAATAAGGCACCAAAAGTACCAAAGCACATAAACCAAAATAACATATACATGTCAAACTTTTCAACTAACATCAAACACAAGTCCACCTATTCATGCCATTATAACCTTGATCAAAACATCAAAAACTACCGAAATAGACTATTAGATAGTGTGATAGATTTCCAATGAGCTTCCAACCAAATCGAACTTTTTGATGATCTACAGGAAAAGAAAACAACTAACGTAAGCAATAATACTTGATAAGTTTGTAAAAAGGTAACCTAACTACTGAACATGTTAGAATAAACAACTAAGGGATAAATTTTTATTATATCATGGACTAATTTCATTTTTCTATTCAATACACCTCTCATGGACACCTGGTGTAGCTTCGCATATACATATCTATACTTTTCCTTATAAGAATTTCATATAACCATTTCACTTAAATGTTTTTCCTTACCATAATACTTACATATTTAACATATAATCATTCTTTAATTCATGTTTTATTTCAAAGTTTCATATAAACATATCAATCCAGAATCACTTATTTTCACTAAACAATGTGAAAACTAAATAAACAGATTAATCATACATTTTATTCATTCACGAAGTACTTATAAAATTAGTACTGAAAATGGTTCATTGTATGTTTCCTGTACTATAATAATTCAATCCAAACTCATTCATATATGTATATAAATATCTAAGTTTAACGTATAATCATCGATATAATTATACTTACTTATGATCAAATAGATCATTGAACATTTAACATTTACTACTATCTTATCTATACATTAGCCTTTAAGCACATAAATAATTTTTTAAATTCCATTAACCTTTAGCCTGATGAACTAGTAACTTGACTCGGATACTCGGGTAACAACACCATACTAGGGCCATCATAGATGTATAACAGGGGTACCAAAGTGCAATCAGGAGCACGAATGTGCAATCAGGGGCACCAAAGTGCAAACAAGGGCACAGATGTGCATTCAGGGGTACTGAAGTATAAACAAGGGCACAGATGTGCATTCAAGGGTACCGAAGTACAAACATGGGCACAAATGTGCATTCAGGGGCACTTTTTCATTTCTGTATACATACTTAAATTCATCTCATTCTCATATAACTTTAATACAATTCCAAGAAAAACACTACTAGTAATATCTTCTCAATTTCATATATACATAAGGATTTGCAACACTAATCATTATATAAATAACTGAATTAATTTTACATATATATAAATCAATTAACTAGAGAATAATAATAATAATCACAAGTGAATTACATTAAATAACAAATCACTATGAACTTACCTGGCTAAATTGCAACAATGACAAATTACTAGGGCTAAATCGCAATTTTCACTTCTCCTCGATTTTCATCTCGTTTTCAATATGCATTAGAACTACACTTGACCAAATGCTCCCTATCATTCCATGGAGATTTCGGTTATGGGGAAGAAGAAGACATAAAAGAAATTACAAATGTTGGCTTTCTGTTTTATTATCATTATTTTAACTTAACATATAAATTCTTTTAATTAATACATTTTAAATACATAATATTTCTTATTTTTTCACCCACTAACCGTATATCACAATAATAGGGTATATTTACACTTTAAAACCCTCACTTCATACTTTTATACCTATTTAATACAAATAAACTTATAGCGATTAACTTTTGCATCCTTTTACAATTTAGTTCTTTTTAATTAATTAAATATCGAAACATTAAAATTCCTTAACCAAATTTTAATACGACATTAATAACATCTTGTAAATATTTAATACAATATTTACGACTTGGTTTATAGAAATGAAGTCCTGATACCTCATTTTCTAAAACCACTTGACTTTAGGGTCTTACCACTTTAACTTAATTATTTTTCAATTTAACAAAAATCATTACATTAAATTTTATTAATACATCATATTACTCGTAAATATTAAATAATAATATTTACGGACTTGCTCGTCGAATTTGTGGCCTCAAAATCACTATTTTCGATACTACTGAAAAATTAGTCTTTACATTAATCCAACATAAACTAGCCCCTACAAGGAAAAAGAAAAAGGATAAAAACAAGAAAAAATAGATAACAACCAAAGTGAAAAGTTGAAAAGGATCGAAAGAATAAGGATGGGGGAAGGTGTTTTGGGTGCTACAGGTTTGACTCTTGAGAAGTTTGAGGAAAAATAAGGGTTTTGGGTTGTTGTGAGGTTTAAAAGACCTCAAAAATACGTAGGTCACAATGCCCTAAACAGGTATAGCTCGACCCTAATTGGGTTTCGCGATACCCATTAATAGATATCGTGATACTCCCCTATTTATAGAACCCATAATTTCCAAATTTGTTAAAGGTACCGTGATATCACAAGTTGAGTCACAATTTCACTATGCAAACCCTTGGATATCGCGATTTCACTGAATAATGCCCCAAAATACTTACATCACAATCAAAATTCCTTTCGAACAACATAACCCTTCGTAATCTAGCCCTAACATTAAACAAAGCTAATTCAAACCCTATCCTAAGTGCAAAAATAAAAATAAAAAAGGAGTTGACACCATATTGTGTAGCGTTAGATGCATCAACCTAACAACAATCAAAATTATTAAAGTAAGTTTGTTGAATGTAAAAGATAGTCTAGAAACAAAACAAGTTGTCATTACTACAATGTATGGAAGTTTAGATTTCCTTAAGAAGGTTAGACACTTCCTCAAGTCCTTCTCCCCCATTCAACTTAAGATTTACACTTTTGTAATCATCGGCATCATATTTCAAATATTGAACCTTCTTGAAGGCGTCCGATGTTCCACCAAAATATAATTTCACTTACTGTCCATTTCTAAGAATCTCCAAACTTCGTCAGTTTCTAGCTCCATAACTCCATTGGTTAGCACTTGAGTGACAGTATATGGACAGGTTCACTGTGGCCTTAGCTTTCCTGGAAACAACTTCAAACGAGAATTGAAAAAAAAACCTGTTTTCTAGGCACAAAATGTTTCTTCTTTATTATACAATCGTGGTGTATTTTCTGTTCTCCTTGTACAGATTAGATTTTTCATAAGAGAAGAATCAAAACTCTTCAAGTTCATGTAGTTGAAACAGACGCACTTCCTTTGCAAGGTTCATGACAAAGTTCAGTTCTTTGATTGTCCAGTATGCTCTCTTTTCCAACTCAATAGGTAAGTGGCAGTTTTTTCCAGAAAGTAACTTATTAGGTGACATCCCTAAAGATGTTTTATAAGCTGTTAGATATGCCCATAAAGCATCATCTAGGCACAGGGACCAGTTCTTCTGATTAGGGTTTATTGACTTTTCTAATATATACTTGATTTATCAATTCGATACTTCAGCATGACCAATAAACTGCGGGTGATAGGTTGTAGCAATGCGATGCTTCATGTTGTATTTAGAGAGTGCATTCTCTAGTTGTTTATTGCAAAAATGTGTCCCTTCATCACTTACCAGAGCACTAGGTGCCCCAACTCTTGAAATGATGTTCTTGTGGAAACATAATCCACTGCTAACAAAATATATTGATTCCCAAAAGAGTTGGGAAAGGGTCTCATGAAATCAATTCCTCACACATTGAAGATTTCCAATTCTAGAATTCCCTTTTGAGGCATCTCATCTCACATGGAAATGTTCCCAGTTTTCTGACATCGATCACATATTCTAACAAATTCATACACATCAGGAATCATCGTTTGCCAATAGAAACCAGATTGTAGGATTTTTTGTATAGACCTCTTTCAACCAAAGTGGCCTCTATATGGAAATGTATGACACCCTATGAGAATATCCTTCATATCCTCCTCAACCACGCACCTGCGTATTAGTTAATCCATGCATTGCTAGAAAGCATAAGGATCCTCCCAAATATAATCTCACGTGTTATGAGTTGTATTCTTATTCCACTGATTGGACGTTTCTACTAGAAAGACTCATCGTACAAGTTAATTTACAATGTCTACGTACCAAGGTGTCGAGAGAGTTCTTCTCTTCACCAAACAATAGCCGACACGAAATAATTTCATCAATGAAGGTGTCATTTATTGCTTTACTTTCCTTTTGGTTATCTTCATACTCAAAACGAGATAAATGATTCGTCACTTGATTTTCAGTCCCCTTCATATCCAGTATCTACAAATCAAACTCCTGAAGAAATAATACTCATCTCATTAATCAACCCTTTGTTTCTTTTTTCTTCATCACATACTTCAAGGATGAATGATCTGTGTATACGTAAACCCAATTATCCATCAAATACGGGTAGAATTTCTTACGTACAAATACGACTGCTAACATTTCTTTTACGGTGTTGGTGTAATTACATTGGGTTGGGTTCAAGGTCTTGCTAGTATAATGAATAGCATGAAAACCTTTTTTTTCTTTTAACCCAAAACAACCCTGATAGCAAAATTGCTAGCATCGCACATGACAACAAATGGCTCATTCCAATTAGGGCTACAAATAATAGGGGCGATTACCATTTTTTCCTTAAATGCTATGAAAGTAAGATTACATTCTTTGTCAAAGATGAACGGAACATCTTTATGCAAAAGATGAGTTAATGGTTTAGAGGTGTGCGAAAAATCCTTAATGAAATGCAGATAAAATTGGACATGTCTCAGAAAATTATGGATTCTACGCAGAAAAGACAGGGATCGGAGTTTTTCATTAACTTTAAATTTTACCTGGTCAACTTCTAATCCTTTTTTGGAGATCTCATGTCCCAGGCCAATGCCCTCCGTTACCATGAAATGACACTTTTCCTAATTCAGCACTAAATTCGTTTCTTCGAATTGTTCAAGAACCTTCTTGTTGGATCAAGAGGCAGCAGCAGCAAGCTTCAACAGGATACTTGTCGAGCAAGTCTCGTGACTTGTAGGAGAAACAAAGCAGAAAACTCAAATGGATTTTTAAGCAAAACTAAAAATGGAGAGCATATGGATGATAACTTGTTGAATTCATTTCATGAACTAAATATGGCACAAAGCCAATACATAAAACAAGTTTACAATCTTGACAAAACAGTAGGTTGACCTAAACTTCACCTACTACCACTAATACACATAGTAACTTGTGCTAATTAGCTTGAACAAACAAACAAAGCTGATTTATCAGCTCAGTCAACATCAAAATTACATCAAACATAAACCTAACATAGTTATAAAGCAACTAAGTTACATTACTCTAACTTAAAATTACAAAATGAAACATAAACAGCTTGCTGACTAGGTGAACCAGCAGCTTCTGCATGTAGTGCCTTTGACAGTCTTGGTTGCTGCATGCTGACCATTACTTCAACACTCCTCCTTGGTTAGCATGTTGCAAACTCCTATATTAGCTCTCAAGTGTTGAAACTTGGAAACACTTAGTGCTTTTGTTAAAATATCAGCAATTTGCTCTTCAGAACTGCAATGTATCAGCTTAACAACATGAGCCTGTTCCATTTCCCGAACTGCATGAAGTTTGATGTTGAAGTGATTGGTCCTTCCATGAAAAACAGGATTCTTTGCAATAGCAACTGCTGATTGGTTGTCACACATTATCTCGTTGCTTCCTTTTGCTCATGATTGATATCTTTCAAAATTTTTCTAAGCCATATGGCTTGATTGACTGCTGCAGCAGCAGCCACATATTCTGCTTCTGCAGTCGACTGAGCCACTACACCCTGCTTCTTTGAGCTCCAGCAAATCATAGCAGAGCCTATGTTGAATGCATAACCTGTAGTGCTCTTCATGTCATCCAAGGAACCAGCCCAATCACTGTCACAATATCCAACTAGCTTCAAGTTCTCAGCCTTGGTAAACTGCATTCCATAGGACAAAGTTCCTTTGATGTATCTTGGAACCCTTTTTGCAGCTCTAAAATGACTTTCATTTGAACAATGCATAAACCTCAAGAGTAGACTCACAGCATACATTATGTCAGGTCTAGTAGCAGTCAAATACAACAAACATCCAACTAGACTTCGATAGGTTGTTTCACAAACCTTTTCATGCTTGTCTTGGCTTGAGAGTTTTTCTCCAACAGCAACTGGTGTGCTGGTTGCTTTGCAATTCTCCATTGAGAATTTGTTGAGAACCTTCATAGCAAAGGTCTTTTGACTTAGCCAAATCCCATTCTTAGCTTGAGTTACTTCCATGCCTAAGAAGTAAGACATCAATCCCAAGTCTGACATTTCAAAGTGCTGTTGCATTTTGACTTTAAAGCTGCTTAGCATCTCATGATCTCCTCCTGTCACCAGTAGGTCATCGACATATATTGAGACAATGAGCTGAGTTTCAGCACTAGTTGATTTAACATACAGAGTTGGCTCGCTGAGACTTCTTTCAAATCCTTGACTGGTCAGATAGCCATCTATTCTGCTATACCAGGCCCTTGGAGCCTGTTTCAAGCCATACAAGGCTTTGTTGAGCTTGTACACCATTTCTTCTTTGCCAGACACCTTGAAACCTTGAGGTTGCTCCACATAAATCTCCTCTTCAAGGAATCCATTCAGAAATGCTGATTTTACATCAAGTTGGTGTATCAGCCACTGTTTTTGTGCTGCTAAGGCAACTAGCAGTCTAATAGTGTCTAGCCTGGCCACTGGTGCAAAGGTTTCCAGGTAGTCTGATCCATACCTTTGACTGAAGCCTTTCACAACCAATCTAGCCTTTAACTTGTTTAGGCTACCATCAGCATTGTTCTTTACTCGATAAACCCATTTGACACCAATAATCTTCCTGTTTGTTGGTTTATCAACCAGACTCCAGGTCTGATTCTTTTCAATCATTCTGATTTCTTCAATCATTGCTTGCTTCCAGTCCTCCTGGCTTTCTGCTTCTTCAAAGCAACTTGGTTCAACAGTAGCCACTTGTGCTCTTTCATAAACATCAGCCAGTGATCGAGTGCCTCTGATTGGAACATCATCTACATCCATTTCAGATGTGTTTTCATCATTTTCAACTTGGTCCACTGCGAGATCTTCAGCCACTGCCTCTGGTTCAGCCTTCTCCCAATTCCAGTGTCCTTTTTCATTGAAAACATCCCTGCTAACCAATATCTTGTTTGTAGCAGGTTCTAGGATTCTGTAGCCCTTCTTAACCAAGCTATAGCCGATCAGGATCCCTGCTTGAGCTCTTTTATCTAGCTTGCTTCTCTTCTCAGCTGGAACTTGTGTGTAGCACAGACAACCAAAGGTTCTGAGATGAGCCAGTGATGGCTTAAACCCAAACCAGGCTTCAAATGGAGTCTTCTCAGCCAGAGCCTTGGTTGGGAGCCTGTTTTGGAGATAAACTGCTGTGTTAACAGCTTCAGCCCACAGACTTTTGGGCAAATTCTTCTCAAACAGAAGACATCTTGCCATGTTCATCAAGCTTCTGTTTTTCCTTTCACTGACCCCATTCTGTTGGGGTGTATACACATTAGTCAACTGGTGTTTGATACCTGCTTCTTCACAGTAGGCTTGGAACTGAGCTGAGGTGTACTCAGTTCCATTATCTGACCTCATTGCTCTAAGTTTGCAACCAGACTCAGTTTCAACAGCAGCTTTATACTTCAGGAACACAGATGGAACTTCTGATTTCTGTTTTAGAAAATAAATCCAGCAGTATCTTGTTAAGTCATCAATAAATAGAATAAAGTACCTGCTTCCTTTGAGAGACTCAGTCTTCATTGGTCCACACACATCTGTATGCACAAGCTGGAGCTTCTCTGATGCTCTCCATGTTGTGCTTGTTGGAAATGGCAATCTTGCCAATTTTCCTTGCTGACATATCTCACAAAGCTCATCATTCTTCACTGAATCGATGAAATTTTCTGCCAGACCTTCATTGACCATGCGGGCTATGGATTTGTAGTTTGCATGTCCAAGCCTCTGATGCCAGAGTCTCGAGTCATCAGTGGAGGCTATGCAGGCTGAATGTGAGTCATTTGGCCAGTTACTTCAAAACATTTATCAGTCATGGTGACTGTTATAAGGTTTGATCCACTTGGATCAAAAATTTGACATTCTTTCTTCTTGAAAACAACTGAGTAACCTTTCTCAAGTAGTTGAGTTATACTGAGAAGGTTCCTATCGATTTCAGGTACCAAAAGTACATTTGAAATGATTTTGCCACCTGTAGAAGTATGAATCAGCACATCTCCTCTTCCTTCAGCATTGATTAACTGACCATTTCCAATTTTTACTTTGGTTTTGCAGGTTCTGTCCAGGGTTTTGAAGATAGTTGCATCTGGTGACATGTGGTTTGTGCACCCACTGTCTAGAAGCCAGCCCTTTGAACCCTTCTTCTGATTTGCTGCACATGACACAGCAAAAACATGTTCTTCTTGATCACTGCTTTCTTCAGCTACTCGAGCTTCTACCTTTTGTTGCTGAAATTGATTCTGTCTTGGTTTGCTTCTATTCTTGCAAACTTTTTCAACATGGCCTTTTTTCTTGCAGTGTTGGCATACTGCATCTGGTCTAAACCAGCATCTATCTTCTGGATGACCAGCTCTTTTACAATGTCTGCAGAGTTGGTCACTGCTCCTAGCAGCATCAGGCTTAGGCCTGTTTTTCCAGAACTTTTTGCCTTTATGAGTTTTGATGCTCGAGGCTTCTTTGGCTTGAAAAGCCCCTTCCTGGTGCTCCTCTTGTCTGCTGGCTCTTCTTTGCTCTTGTGCATACAAGGCATTGATTAGCTCAGTTAAGGAGATAGTTGTCAAGTCCCTTGAGTCTTCGATAGATGAAATTTTAGCTTCATACCTCTCTGGTAGAGTGGACATGACTTTCTCAACCATTCTAGCTTCACTGAATTGATCTCCTAGGAGCCTTATGCTGTTTACAACAGCCATAATCCGATCTGAGTACTGCTTAACTGTTTCTTCCTCTTTCATTTTGAGATTTTCGAAATCTCTTCTCAAGTTGAACAGCTGTTGTTGCCTTGTTTTCTCAGTCCCCTGAAATTCTTCTTTCAGCTTGTCCCAAGCCTCCTTTGGTGTTTCACAGGCCATGATCCTCATAAAGATCACATCTGTCACACAATTCTGTATGCATGACATGGCCTTATGCCTTTTTGTTCTTTCATCAGTGTGTTGCCTTATTTGAGCAACTGTTGGATTAGCTCGAAGAGGTGCTGGCTCAGCATCTGAGTTAACAACTTCCCATAGGTCGAATGCCTGCAGGTAAGTCCTCATCTTAACTGCCCAAATGTTGAAGCCCTCTCCATTGAAGACAGGTGGTGAAGCTGGTGAAAAACCTGATGATGCCATCGTTTTGATACTGAACTACAACAGGTCCTCTAAGAATGTGGCTCTAGATACCAATTGTTGGATCAAGAGGCAGCAGCAGCAAGCTTCAACAGGATACTTGTCGAGCAAGTCTCGTGACTTGTAGGAGAAACAAAGCAGAAAACTCAAATGGATTTTTAAGCAAAACTAAAAATGGAGAGCATATGGATGATAACTTGTTGAATTCATTTCATGAACTAAATATGGCACAAAGCCAATACATAAAACAAGTTTACAATCTTGACAAAACAGTAGGTTGACCTAAACTTCACCTACTACCACTAATACACATAGTAACTTGTGCTAATTAGCTTGAACAAACAAACAAAGCTGATTTATCAGCTCAGTCAACATCAAAATTACATCAAACATAAACCTAACATAGTTATAAAGCAACTAAGTTACATTACTCTAACTTAAAATTACAAAATGAAACATAAACAGCTTGCTGACTAGGTGAACCAGCAGCTTCTGCATGTAGTGCCTTTGACAGTCTTGGTTGCTGCATGCTGACCATTACTTCAACACTTCTCAAGGTTTCCCAAACATTCAGTGAAGAAATCCCCATATACCGAAAATTCATTCATAAATATGTCCAATCCTTCCTCTATCATGTCGACAAAAGTAGATGTCATACACCTCATAAACGTGGCAAGAGCATTACACAACCCAAAAAGGCATCATCCGAAATGCATAAGTACCAAATGGATAGATGAAGGTGGTCTTCTCTTGATTATATGGGTGAATAGGGATTTGATGATATCTAGTATACCCATCTAAGAAATAGTAAAATTCTTTCCCCTCTAAACTATCAAGCACCTAGTTAACAAATGGCAAGGGGAAATCATCCTTTTTAGTAGCGTCATTAAGTTTCCTATAGTCGATACATATATGTTACTCGATCACTGTTCTAGTTGGGATAAGTTCATCTTTCTCATTTGAGACCACAGACATCCCCCTTTCTTTGGGACACAATGTATGGGGTTTACCCAACCACTATCAGAAATAGTGTAAACGATACCGGTGTGTAACCACTTAGTTAGCTCTTTCTTCACAACTTCTTTCATTGCAAGGTTGAGACATCGTTGAGTGTCTACTACTGGCTTTTTTCCATCTTCCTAGAATATCTTAAGTTGACAAAGAGATGAGTTTGTGCCTTTAATGTCAACAGTTGTCTATCCAATCGCCTTTTTATGTGCCCTTAATACACGAATGAGAGCAGTTACCCTTTTCGTCCCTAGCTGGGTAGAGATAATAACCGGAAAAGTGTTATATTCACCCAAATATCCGAACTTCAACCTTCAGGAAATGGTTTTAATTCATGTTTAGGAGGTTTAATCGTCGAAGGAATAATTTTCTTAGGCGCATCTTCCAAAGGCTCTAAAGGTTCTTTGTAGGTTCTCCACTAATCAAGTTAATGCCCATGCTCTTACTTTAATTTAATCTCCATGTCTTCACGCAAGTCATTATCCTCTTCTTCAGTTAAATTGTTTATGTCTTGAGTAGAGAGTTTTTGGCATTCTTCCTTACTCTCAATTTCAATAGACGCAATACTTCTGATATATGAAAATGGTTCCAATTCGTAATCCTTCTGCGCGGAAGCTCTGCGATTTTCCTGGAGCAAGATCGTTCCTGGTATGGGGAGTCCTTGAATGACTTCAACTTTCTGGCTTTCCAATCTTTTGGACATATTACTAGATTTATCATTGTCGAAGGCTTGATTGTCCCTAGAAAAAGAATAACTGATGCTGACATTCTCAAGTAGAACTGTTATTTCTCTCATTGTTCTAGTCCAGATACTTTCCCTAGAAATTATATAAAATTTTGCCTTAACTGTCCATATCCATCCCAACATAAAAACATTGTAATTGCGCGGCTCTCTCTACCCCATTCCCAATTAGGCTTCTCTAAACCCTTTTAAACTTATCCCATGTTTGGCCTAAAGTTTCGGTCTCTTTTTGTTGGAAATCAAACAATTTTTCATAGGCATTAAGTACAGTTGCAATGGGCATGTTCTTTTTCAAGAACAGCCAAAGAAATTCCTCTTAGGTAGCGATAGTGTCAATGAGCAACAATGATATGCATGAACCTATATAAATCTATTTTTTTATCCAAATATTGATTTATAAAATTATTTTATATAAAAAATAAATACCAACATTTTCACATAATCTCATGATATGCATGAACCTATATAAATCTATTTTTTTATTTATCTTATGTTTTATATTTTATTCAATTAAATCTCTGAACTTGGAATAATCATAACTTATTATTCTTATAATGTCTCATCATTGAAACTCTTGTACTCGTTCAACCAGACTTCCGAGTTTGACTCTGTTGAGTGAGTTACAACTAAAAATTGATTTTCCTACAACCAGGTAGGGTCTAAATCATTGTGTTTAGCTTATCCCAAGGATTGTAGTCCGAGGGTTCCGGTGTTTCATTGGTCACTTATGAGATTTTAAGCTGAACAAGGCATAGCTAAAGTCCATCTAGTTTACATTGGTAACTTTAGAATGTTTCAGTTTACCAAGTTGCTAATTTGATTAAATCAAGCATGCGACGCATCCCGATTCAATCCCTGAATAGCTACTTGTTGGTTGACCTCGTGCAGGGGTTGTGTAATGATCCCCTCTTGTAGGTGGTGTAGGGGGAAGCTAGTTTTTTAAAGAAAAGCAACTTCAGATTAAAACCTGATTTCATATATTCTCGTTAGAAACTTTATACTTTTTGTTTTTAATATAATTTCATGACATATTTTATATTTATTCAATTTGATCTCTAATGGAACAAATTTAACAAACAAGCTAAATTAATTTTAAAATTTAGTCATTTTCATAATCTAAGATTAAAATCTATCAATTTAATGTCTAATTCATCAATTAATCAACAATGAAAACTTTCTAAACTCTAACAATTTATCAAATTGGCACATGGACTAGCTAAAACAAGCTCTCATGACCCCGATCTATAAAAATTATAAGAAAATGACTTGAAAATTTCATGCCTAATTGATAGCCGAAAGTAAAATGAAGATTTTTGAAGTTTTCTCAACCCTTAGATATGGTGGACAGTGAAGACGGAAGAAAATTATGCATGTGTCCACTAACTTTGACTTTTATACAAGGTTTAAAACTTATTTAATTTTAGTAATCTAATCATAGTTTGATTTACTTAATCTTTCATTAATCAAGTTTAGTGGAAGATTTCATCTTCATCCACTAACTTTCATTTAAAAATGGTTTAATTACCATTTTGGACCTTTGACTAATTGTTATTTAAATCCTCAAGTCTTTTGTCAATTAAAATTTTATAGCGATTAAACTTTATAATTTAGTCCTTGAGCCTTAATAAACTATTAATTAGATAAAATTACTCGACCAATCTTTATAAAAATAGGTGTAGGAACCACATTTTTCGATACCACATTGCCCCTATTCCTTCTGCTTCCCAAGAGAGAAAAAAAAACTTCCAAAGGCATTGTTTTCAATTTTTTTTGTTTTTTTGAAGCGCTATCCAGTTAGGGTTGTTCTTCGAGTTTCCACTTCCCAGCTTTCCCTCCTTCAATCTTGCTCAAAGTCGGGAACATCTTTTTCTTCTTGGCTTTGTCGTATGTCAATTTTCCTTTCCACCTTCTTTTTTATATTTTAATCTGTATTAGCGAATTTCGGGGATTTATTCGTTAAATTAAGTTGATTTAGCCATTTCAATTGTGTTTGTGAGTTCGATGTTTTATATTTTCGGAAATAGGAAAGAAATTTGGTGATTTTCATTCCGAATTTCGGATCGACTCTCAATTGGTTTTTCTCCATGTGCTCGTAGTCGATAGGATTTTTAGTTGTAATCCATATATGACATTTATTGTTATTAGAAAATGAATTATTTGGATGGAATTTGATTCATTCTAATCTTAAAATCTATATATAATATGACAATACAAGCTTTGATATAATTTCAGGTTTTATTCTTTGCAAATGCCGACTGCGAGTGATTGTGCCCCGTCGCCACCACTACTATCTCCTGGTATGCTCTTTTCCTATGCCAATTTTCTTCCAATACTCATTTGATTATGTTTGCTTTATGATAATATTTTGTCACGGTTTTTCAGCGGGGACACAGTCAAAGTTGCAAATAAATGCAGTGATAGCTTTCTTACCGTCAAAGTTTGTACGCGAATTAAGCCAATAGGCCTTGGCTTGGAATTATAGTCTATTGTTGGAAGAAATAGAAGGCAATCTAAAATTTGTTTAGGGGTTAAAATGAAATTTTAATTTTTAATATTCTATATTTTATAATTTTTAAAGGGTTAAATTAAATTTTTATAATTTTAAAGGAGATCAAAGTACAATTTTACATTTATTATTTTAAAATTTTAAAATTTTTTAAATGATCTAAACAATAATTTTTCATTTTAGGGGGGGCTGACACTCTGGATTCGCTTCTGGCTGCTTTGGTAAGCTTGTCACTATAATAACTGCTTTTCGTTCATTTTGCTACTTAATGAAATTTTTCATACAAAGAAAAGTACTCGAGTTCGTTTAGAATGGTTAAAATGATCATGGACGGAAGAACAGCATAGAGAGAGAATGTTATTTGTCTTTGTTGGATATCAAATTCAAAATTATATGTGTGTTTGTTTTCTACTATTATAAACATATTTAAATCCTGAAATAATTATAGTGAAAAGCTAAAAGTATCAAGGAAACCTTTGTATTAGGAGTCGGATTGTATTTTGTCCCCTCTACTAAAAAAATGAGTAAATTAATTCTTATACATTAAATCATCGAGTAAACTAGTTTTCTTGGAAAAAAATTCATCTTTTTTTACTATTAAAAATTGGTCCCTGTTAACGAGATACATGTCTATTTGGTTATTTTGTCAAATAAGTTAATTTTTAAAAATAGATATGGATGAAATTTTTTAATGTATAGGAACTAATTTTCTCAATTTTTAAGTAAAGGAAATAAAATACTATATATCTTCTAATACAAGAGCCCTGGATGGGAAAAACTTCACAACTTGTATTCATAAATGCTTATGTTTACGTGTGTACTGCTTTCAACATGCTAAAAGTTGACGGTTTAATGATGTTGGCACTGAGTTTTTTACTTGGTTTGTTTTTTCCTGCAGAATGCAACATGCAGCGCATCTGGGCAAACTCAGACCGTTACTCGCGAGGCACCAACAATCACCCAAGCTCCTGTCCATTGTAATAACAAACATATAAACTTTCAATACTTTGCTAAAATTTGTTAGATGTATTCCTTTTTGTGTTTTTCAAGTGAACATAGAGCCACCCCACCTTAACCAAAATGGTGACTAGGAAGGCTATGAAGGGCTAGATGATTTTGTTAGAATAATTGAAGACATATGGCGGTAGACAATTCTCATGCTTTTTTGACATTTTGCCATGCGACGTCCAAGCTTGCACGATCTTATGCTGCATCTTACGGCGGTAGATAAATAATTTGTTTGGGCTATAACTATAAGTTGCTCACTTGAAGTCCATGGATTCGATCTACTCTTTATTCTTCAAATGTTTACGAGAACGTGTCATTTAAATTGCTTAATATGGTTTTATTGAATTGCAGCAGAGGAGAAGTTGCCACAACTTGATGGCGGTGATTCTGGATTTGCACTCTGTGATGACGACGTTGATGGAGGCAACTGGTCAGGTGGATTCTTCCTGCTCGGATCTCTTACGTTTTTAGGCTTCTTAAAGGATAAAGAAAGTGAAGAGGATTAGCAGGATAGTCGAAGGAGATAGATTAGCCGATTGATAAAATTTTGTGGACCTATTGCACCTTGATTCTAATGTTGAGGTCCTTTTGATAATGAATAATCTTCAAGGTATGTTTGCAGGGAATTAGAGAAAGGATTTAATTTCTGATAAGGTTTTGAAATTTCGACATTCATTTAGATATTAAAAATTCCAAAATTGAATTATCTTGTTTCGTATAAAAAATGAAGAATTCTAAGATTTATATGAAATTTTAAAAGGTATTTAAACAATTCAAATTTCATTTAAATTTGTAGCTTTTAATTTTTTTTTTCAAATTTTCGTATTTAATTTACATTGTTTAATTATAAAATAAACTTAAATAAAAGTCATTTTATTTAATTTTAGTGTATACATATATATATATATGTATATTAGAGGTGGTAAACAGGGAAGTTTTTATCGGGTTTTTTTGGAATTGAAATTTTTTTTAGTTTGGTTTTTTGGGCACGGATAGCTTTAGACTGGTGATCAATTCAAATTATTTTAAATTTTTTAAGTTATAGATATTTTAATTTTGAATATAACACTTATCAGTTTAAATTCGTCTTATAAAAAACATAAATTATATATATATATATATATATGTAACAAAGGTAGATGATACATACTTGAGAGTTCCTCAATTGAAGCCAAGTAATTTGGGTTCATGTTCCTCAATTGATATCAAGTAATTTAGGTTCAGTACAATCCAGGTTTATGTGTGTTTTGACTGTTCCCAATGTGTTTCAACTCATTTTGGCCTATATCGACTTATACTGGTGCATAACAGTCAATATCGGTTTGTATAAAATTTTAATATTTTAAACATAACTTATATTTTTTTTATCTTAAACATTTTAAAGTTACTGTACTCAATTAATAATTTTAAAAATTATATTTGCATATAATTATATTTACATTAATGTAGTTTATTAATAACCTAAAAAATAATAATTAAGATATATTTCCATCTGTATATATATAATTTATGAAGAAACTAAAAATTAGACTATAAATATATAAATATATGTGAAAAAAATACTAAACCCAAATAATAAACTAAAAACACCAACATTGATACATATCAATATCAGGGCAAAAATGGTACACTCACTAGTACGACACTGATTACCTTAATAGAGATATTTTATACAAAACAATTACAATTCTTTTTATAGGTAAAATTTATGATTATATGATGTGTGTATGAATTTAATAAACAATATCAATATATGATATGCATAAATTTTATATATTTGATTTATTATAATAATCTATAATCTCACTCTTTATTTATAAAAGCATGAGTTTAGAAATATTTTTGAACCGATAAGAATATCCTTTATTTTTCAACATATTAGTAAATCCACATTTAAAAATAAAAATAGTTGAAATAAAATAAAAATTATCATAATTATACATTTAAAAATAATTATAATTTATTAGAAGTTGAAGTTGTGAGAATTACACATTTAAAAATAATTATAATTTAATTTAAAATTATTATTTAAAAATTTTGTGGTAATTTTAAAATAGAAGCAATACTAATTTTATTTTTAAAAAAGTTGTGCTAATTTTATTGATTTAAAATAGAATTATTACTAAATAAAATTTTAAGCATCTTAATTATCACTTAATTAATATTAGAGTTAATTATGTTAATTTGTTATTAATTTGAATAATAATACTTTGCATTAATTATATAAATTAAAACTATATTATATCTTCAGTATGTTAAAAAGGGTATAATTATAATTTGAAAAAAAATTCTATTATAATATTTGAATGGATAAGTTAATATATTTTAATTACGTTCAGTAATTCAAATAAGAAACATTATTTTACGTTAATTACTACAATTAAAAATATAATATTTAAAAAATTAGTTAAATATTAAACATATAAAATCACATGCAACACATGTAACATTAGAAGATAGTATCTATAAAAGTATATATTTGAAAAAGGTTTTAAATTGACGAAAATATATTTTATTATTTATTATAGTACTATATTGACAATTGAATAGCTTTTGTTTTTCTTACTAAATTTATAAACTTAATACTCATAATTATTTCAAAACCCAAATATATTATCTTAAGTCCAAACCCAAATAACATACCTATTGTTATTCAACCCCAAAATAAACTAATTTTATCTTAAGTCCAAAACAACAACAACAATAAACCCAATACACAAATACAATTTGTAAAACTTAAAAGCCCAATTCAAAAACTAGTGTAATAAAAATAATATTTATTAATATATTAAAATTTTAATAATATTTTATTTATTCTTAGTTATATACATTTTTTGCGATATACTAAATTACACATAAATATTGATACTATAATGTATATTATTATATTATATAATACTATATTGTGCATACTATTATTAATAAAATATTCTATATATATAAACATTATGAGCATAATTAACAATATAATTGAATTTAAGTAAAAACTTTAATACTATATAATATATATTAAAATTTATATTAATACTTATATAATATAATATAGGCTTTTATATTATTATATTATGTAATACTATATTTATGAGAAAAGTTGCATTGTTTGGGTACCATCTATAATATAGTCATTGTTGCGACAAGTTTTATTTGTGGTCACGACAATGACTCCAACCTTTGAAACCACTTCGAAGTAAGTGGCTCCATGGTTATGGGAAGATTAACTTCATTGTCACAACCCTAAATGACCAAGCAATCTTGGTGTTCAACTCAATGAGCTCTTGGTTACGATAAGGGATGATAGGGAGAAAACTCCTTGTCAAGTCAGTGTGGTCATTTTCGTGACAATGCATCTTATGGTCATGACAAGCATCTTCTTTGTCTTATTTCCCTTCACCTCTTAAGTTCTTTTTCATTTCATTGCTCTATCGAAACCTACAATGTCATTTTCACACCATTAAGTACATGGTTGAAGGCAACTAATGTAATTATTCAAAATATACTAATAACTTACTTGACAACAACATTTAATTCAAATTCTAAAACTATTGCAAAGTTTATAAAATGACTAAATGTCATTTGAAAACAAGCTCCATGAGTGAGGAAATGGCCTAATTCACCATATTAATCCTAACAATGGAATGATGCTACATTATACAGAATTTGTATACCTAATGTACCAGCTTTTGGTTCATTATCTATTTGAACTCAATCTTTCATTTACGTCAAATTATATGGGTCACACATACATGACCCATCATCCACTCAAATTAAGGTATGCCACACCATTAACATCATAAGTGAATAAATCCATAATCGGATCTAGGATCTATTCTACTTGAGTTCTATCTAATGAACTATCAATCCAGTCAATCACATCTATGCCTTTATCTTTTGGGAGTCAACTGCTTCGATACCTAAGACAAGGTATCTCTTCATTTGGACTTGATAGATGACATATTAATTTTTAATTGATTTGTTCAATTCTGATTAGACTTAGGATGTGTTTAGATTATCTACTAATATAAGATTTCTTGTCGTACTTACAATCCGACCACATAAAGCCGCTTAGTAATAGTTTACAGTGAGTCAATATTTTCTTTTATTTTGCTTTGCGTGGAAAAACCATTTGGGAAATTGTATTTAAGATATTAATCATAATTATGGGTTTTTATTAAACCAATTTGTTCGAAAATTACAAGTACATAGATGAAATCACTACACTGAATCTTTAAAATTTTGCAATTTAATCCTATTTCATGCTCGAATTAATAAAAGAGCTTTCGTAAGCTCGATTAAGACTCAAATTTAATTACTATAATTGAATTGTATGTGTTGGAAATTGGGTTGTATGTGTAAAGGATTATTTATTATATATTTTAATGTAGTTGCTCCGACAATGAATGTAGCATTCCATAACTCGGACCCGACAATCGAGTTAGGCAAGGGGTGTTACATTCTCACCTCAATTTTATGAAAAAGTTAACAAGTATTAAGTTTTCATTTTTCATTATCATTAGCCATTTAAACACCTTATTCAATTTGTGTATCATTTTTTATTAGCCCCACTTTTAACATATATCACTCTTATTACACTTATAGCTCATTATGCCCATTAAGAAGCCTTATAATCAAAATTTTGATTTATTTTACCCTTCATAAACCTTAGTGAAATACACTTGGATACTTGGGATTCAAGTTGAACACCCTAAAACATATTGTTTGCAACGCGCATCCATCCAAACACCCTAAAATATAGGCCCAATATGCATTTACATGTTATGACGACATAAATCGTTGTCTTCATACTAAAAGTTGTCTTCAATATAAACGTGGACACTAATCCCTATGGCATGCCAATTGTATCCTTACTATTCTACTAAGTCTACTAGGGTTTTTTCACACTCAATTTCCTGTAAACCCAAAAATTTTGAACAATTGGGGGTTAAATTGAAAGAAATCGTAAGTTGGTGGTCTATATTGGAAAATCAGTAAAAGTTAGTAACTAAAATTGGACAGGATTGAGATCAAAGTTTAGCTTGATTGGATTAGAACCAACAGTTTCCTTAATGGGAGACAATTTTTATCAACAGGTGGTCTCTAGAAGGTTGGTAACTGAGCGGGGAGGACTATATATAGCAAGGAAATGACTTCCTGGGGAGAGAATTATTCTCGTTCCTGTTTCATTTCCTTCTTTTTATTTATCTTCTTTGTTGCTTCGAAGACAAGATGATTACGAAAAGTTCTGCATAGAGTAGAAATCAGGAGGTTGGAGTCGGAAAAGTAGAGAATCCATAAAGCTAGTAAGGTTCTGAGTCCATCGGCGTATGTAAGAATTAGAAAATAAAGTTAAGGGTTTTCAGAACCATTCTAGGGGTTTTGCATGTTTCTAGGAAACTGAGAATACTAAGTCTAAATATGATTTTGGTTGTCATGTTTAGCTGCCAAGAGAATGGAAACTTTGGCGTTTGGAAAAGCTAAATTGATAAGGAAAGAAGCATCAAGTGAGTTTCTGCACTTCAACTATAGAAAGGCTTAGTATATTCTAGATCGCATAGACATATAGGTATCCACCATTTAGCTTAGTATGCATGAATTAACTATGATTCCATGTTATCTCATCTATGATATGCATGTATTCTATTTTATAATGGTAGAATATGAAAGGGATTTATTGATGGGTTAGACAAAGTTATGAATGGGATAAAAGGGAGATTTTGTTAGATACTACCATATAGTGATACTGAGTGCACTCGTGATGTGCGAAGCTCTTGGCCTTGCAAATAGGACATTGTGGTATTTGAGCATCAAGGTTAGGAATAGTGATATAGAGGAATGGGCGGAAGAATATGGAAATTGGAATTCGATTAAGATTTCGCCATCTCAGATTGCTAGGTGCAAACTGTAATGTTCGAAGCTCCGAGCCTTAGGGGGCGTGGGGGTGGGGGAAGACACTTTGGTGTTCAAGCATAAAGGTAGATACGAGATGAATCAATGTCGATAGTTATATGGTTCCATAAAGCAACATCGTGATAGCAGTCAGTAGGCTCTATAAGGCGACACCGCGATGACGATAATGTCTTTTGAGGCAACGCCTCTAAAAGGCTTAAGATATAGGACCATAGCTCGGCTATGGAAACAAATAAAGTCAGTCGGGATAGTAAACACGGGGTAGTCTGCTGAGACAGTAAATGTAACGACCCAAAAGTCAGTGGAGTTGGAAAATAGTGGGTTCAGAATTCTATTTTTAGATGATAGAGTCAATGAATATTATTGATTAATATTCAAGAGGGTATTACGATACTATTCTGTTATTTGGAAAGTTAAACAGGGTACAAATGTATCGGTCCTAAAGTCAGTGGTTTTAGAAAATGCAGTTTTGGGACCTTGTTTCCGAAAACCAAGGCCATAAATATTTAATAAAAATACTTTTGGAGTTAGTTTAGAAGTGAATTGAATTTTGGATAAGTAAATTTGTTGAATTAGTGATTAATTAAGGTACCTGGACTAAATTGTAAAACTAGTAAAAGTAACTTGCTAGAGTATTCTTTAATTAAGACATGGACAAGGAACTGAAATGGCAAATAAACCACTGTGTTATTGATAGTGGACGGTAATGGATATTTTAGTGATGATTAATTGATAAATTCTCATTAAATTAAATAAAACATTATAATAAAATCATTATTACATAAATTATATAAGATGGTGGAATAAAAAAAGATTATTTTCTTCTCCTTTCAACCAAAACCAAGATATGAGAAGGGAGAAAGAAGAATGTCAGTCTTACAGGTTTTGATTTTTAAAATACCCATTGGTTTGTTGATTATGTTAACTATTTGTTTATAGGTTGATGTCGTCTAATAAGTCGTACTAGTAAAGGAAAATGTTTCTTCACGATGTGAATTACTACTTTTGGGAGGAACCATACCTATTCAAACAATACGTAGACCAAATGATCAAGAGATGTGCGATAGAAAATGAGGTAAACGATATTTTATATTATTGTCATTTAGCTCCCAGTGGGGGACACTTCGGAGGATCACGTATTTCGAGCAAAGCCTTAGAAGTTGGGTTCTTTTAGCCAACTTTGTTCAGAGACATGTATGCTTACGTAAAGAATTGTTATCGATTCCAGAGGACTAGAAACATATCTAACAGAAACATTGTTAAGGTAGAATTATTTGACATTTGGGGTGTTGACTTTCTTGGTCCTTTTCCTTCTTCTTTTGGTAAGAGGTATATTCTAATAGCAATGGAAAATACATATCTAAATGGATTAAGGCCGAGGTGTGTCTGGAAAATGATGCCAAGGTGGTGATGAGATTCTTACAAAAGCATGTGTTCTCAAGGTTCGAAACCGCAAGAGCTATCATCAGTTATGAAGGGTCCCACTTTATGAGCAAATGGTTGAAATGATTGCTCAAAAAACATGGAGTGAAACATAATATTGCCACAGCTTACCATCCACAAACAAATGGGCAGGTTGAGTTAGAAAATAAGAAGCTAAAAGGTATACTCGAGAAGGTAGTCCGTCCAAATGGACGACATTAGGCCAAGAGATTGGATGATGCTTTGTGGACCTATCGGATAGATTACAAAACACCCTTAGGGATGTCTCTCTATCAGTTTGTTCTTAGGAAAGTCTGTCACTTGCCTTTGGAGTTAGAACATAAAGCTTACTAGGCTCTCAAGTAGCTTAATATGGATTTTAAACTTGCGAGAGAGAAACGAATGCTTCAACCCAATGAATTAGATGAACTTCGAATGTTTTCCTATGAAAATGCCAAGCTATGTAAAGAGAAACTAAAAATATGGCATGAAAAACACATCCAAATCCACGAGTTTGAAGTAGGTTAATAGGTTATTGTTCAATTCCATATTAAAGTTCTTTCCCAATAAGTTCAGATCTCGTTGGTCCAGTCCATTCACCATTTGTCAAGTCTTTCCATATGGGGTTGTTGAACTACATGGCAGTAAAGGAGGTAGGTTTAAAGTCAATGGTCAACACCTTAAACATTATTGGGGTGATAAAGCTAAGTGAAATAAAAAATCTTTCATTTTATTGGATCTTTAAACTTTTCACTTTGATTTCGAATAATCGACTTAGACACTATTTTCTTAACTATTATATTCAAAGAAATTTTGTCTAGGAGATTAGATTTTAAGCAAGACCACTTGTGACCCCTCCAATGTTTTCTAAGAAATACTTTTTATATAATTCTTTGAGAAAGTATTTTCTAAGTGTTTTAATAAAATTTTTGATTTTGTTCAATAAAGGGTTAGTTCTAACCTAATTTTTCTATTTTTTTAATTTTCACATGCAGTTACATTATTTATTTATTTTAAATAAATGGTTGTGTTGTTGTAAATATTTTTCAAGAAACTAACAATTAATAAAAATATATAAACACATATTTTATAAGTAATAATATATATTATTTGTTATTAGAATTTCAGTAGAATTATGATTGATAATATTCGCTTTTTATTTTTACTAAGTTGTATAAGATTTCGCAATTAGACTTTTAATTGCAACACCTTAATCCCTAGAAATTTTTCATCCCTCTTATTTTTCCAATCATTGGCCCTTTTACCATAAACCCTCAATCCATTGTCGGCCCTATCTAAACCCTCTATTGCAGCATTTCACACTCCTTCCAACTATTAAAGTCGTCGGCGACCTTAACAAACTCCTTGCATCGTTGCACCACACCTCACCACCTTTCCATAACAACAAATACAACCAGCAGTCGCACATTACACCTTTTTCCATCTCCCAAAACTGCCAACCACCCTAGTAAACTTCTCCACTACCGTACCTAACACCATTTTCTCTAAACTCGATACTACAACCTGTAAAACCAGTAGCACCTGCCCTTTTCAACAGCAACCACCAGTGCACCTTCAATCTACCACCTACCTTTAGTCATTCACCCTCCATAAACCCACAACTTGCCACCCTTAAATTCTAAAAAAGAATTCACCATTAAGTTCCTTAAATCGTAACTTCTACTCTCTTAAACCACCAAGTTGTCGCACTTGACCTTCAACCAAACCACTACCCAAGCTGTCATTGATCACCCTAAAACCCCAACCCAACACCACCACTTTGTTGCATTCTAAAGTTGCTCCTTTGTGTTTTTAATGGTTAATAAAAAAGGTAGTAAGAAATTTCATTTTCCCAAAAAGCTTTATTTAGATTTCATTTGTTTAACTTTTTCAATTGTGCATGAATTGTTAATGTTGAATTATTTCTAACTAGATTTTGGGAAATTATTACTTCTTGTTGTCATCTTATGTTAAGTTTCATGTTAACAACATGTTGACAAAAAAAAACACAATCCACTATTCAACTTGAGGAATCACAAAATAAGTTCCATTCCAAAGAAACAAAAACGAGATATGAATCTACCCCATGTTGTGATAGACCTTGATGCTTGCAAGTTTAACCAAGAAATGGAATTATCAATCAAAGAGAAGGGAACAACTGAAGATGAATAGCGTTATTAGTGACCCTGCTATACTTAAAAGTATCACAGAGTTGGAGAAACCGTTTTAAATGTTGATTAGGGTCCTCTTTCATAGTGCCCATAAACTACAGATTATTCTGAATCATCATTGTTTTTATCTCAAAGTTATTAGTTGTAATTACCGGCCTTGCTATACTTTCCTAAACCATGTCTAAACTTGGTAAGGCATAATCCCTTAGGGTTCTTTCACTCCAAGCGATGTGTATGTTTACGAGTAGCTGTGGTGCCAGTAGGTGTTTTAGGGCGTTATCGTCAGCATCACCGAATAGTGGACTTTCACATTGTATGTTACCTGCAACAGGTGGTGGTAGAACTTGCATCTGTTGTTGCTGCTGTTGTTGCTGTTGACAATTTCTTCGGATTATTTTCTTTGGATTTGTGACAACTACAATTGGTGTACCCTTATTACAAGTCATACACTAACCCAGAAAGAAAATATTAGTAATAATAATTAAAATAAAATCATATCTATAACTTAAAAATTTTGTAACTATTCTTTTATGTGCAAAAATTAAAAATAAACTAATGACGTTCCCTCCCTAGCAATGGCGTCAACAACTTGACTGCCTCCAGACGTACTAACGTCTAGAGTGTATATACTGTAATAAAAAATAAAAATATGAGGCGATATCCGCAAGTATACCGGCTGAGTTGTAATATAGTTTTACAACAAAATAGGTAAGTACTCCGAGGATCGTACCCAAGGGAGGCGAGTGCTAAATCAATTCTAACTTAAACACTAAAAGATCTAATGAGTACTTTAAATTAGTTATAGTACAAAAACATAAAATAAATTATTTTTAGGGTTTTTATAATAATAAAATAAAATATCATAAAAGAAATAAACTTCAAGAGATAGAAAAGGAGAATGAATCAATTCTTGATTATGGGTGATTAGCTCACTTCGGTAATCCCCATCAACTGTCGTTTCAGGTTCCTCGTCAATCAACTAGTCGCTACCTTAGCAAGATCTTTCGATCTTCCACTAACATAACGAGTCAGCAAAGACTACTTATCTTCCGACCTCACAGTCCAAACCGGCTTGGGGTGAAGGTATTAACAGATGGGTCATACCAATTTTAGGTTAATTCCTACCTTGATGACTTCCCAGGATTGCCAGGCCTAGGGTTTGTTTCATGTTCTTCCTTTCCTAAATAGTTGATCCGTTGAGTAACCCTACAGAATAGTCAATAGATCATACCTCCACTCGCTAATCCCTCATAGAGGGATTAGTTCCTCATGGTTTTCATAGACAATATAGAATCAATACAAAGAGAAAGCATGCTAATTAAATTGATAGTATAAAGTATATGAAAAAGCCTAATTGTATTGAGATTAATTGCAAATCCACAAAGTTTGAATGCTTTCCATAATTCAAATCTCTTGAGAACAACGAAGAACAACTGAAATAAATTCTAAAACCTAAAAATGAAAGAAAAACTAAACTAAATTTACTAAAGAAAATCTAGGCTAAGTGAATGGTGTCCATCACATGTGCTAAAAAAGCCTATATTATAGATTCTAAGTTGTCGTCATCCTTAACCCTAGGTTAGTTGATGTTCTCGAGCTTTAAGTTTGATTGTGTAGACCAAAACACCTCTGCTTCGTGTTTAATTTTCGTCACAGAGTTGATGTGGCGACACACCAGGACCTGTGTCGCGACATGGCAATCAATATACTCCTCTTGGGCTATCTTTAGAGGTATGTCGCGACACCTTTAATCTATGTCACGACATCGAAGGCAGTCATGAGCTTTCTCCATTCTGCTCCCTATGTTGCGACATCGAACATCCCGTGTTGCGACATAACGATTAGTATTGGTTTAGTATGCCTTCTAAAGCTCTCCCGCACACTCGCAAAGTGCGTTAGCTCTCCCTTAGGCCTCATTCGGCCCCTAAGATCAATAAAAGAATCAATTTGCACATTTGATTGAATGTAAATAAAACTAATAAAACATAACGAAAATGCTTGTATTCAAGCTCCTTGATTGTGAAAACTAGTTTAATCTGCTACACTGAATTACGACAGATCAACCATCAAAGCTAAAAATCTATAGTTCTGCACCTAAGTCTTGATCTAATTCTCGAGACTTACAAGCCAAGTCTTAATACTTGCTGCCTAAGTCTCGAGACTTGTAGTCTCTGCACCTATGCAACTTAAAAATTTTTTTTATCTTTTTGAGCCCCCGAAACCCCATTTTATATTTTGTGCATGTCCAAACATATGAGAAATGTTTTAAAGTAATTTTAAAAATGTATTCAAGTTTCTTAAAGGTTGGAATATATTTGAAAGAGAATTTTATTAAGTTCTTAAATGGCGTTTTTTAAAAGAAACTTTTTGTATAAGCTAAGAAAGTGTTTGGTAGCATCTCCTAACCGTACTAGTCATCAGGACATATATGAGGTGTTACAAAAGGAGTCAATCCCAAAACAACTTGGACTCCAATGCAAGGAAAATCACATGAAAGGCAAAGGGAAGGCAAGCAAAAAAAGGCTCTTGAAGAAAACTTTAGGACAACTTAACTATTAATCATCTTTTATTTTTTTAGTCTTTACATAATCCTGAATCCAATATTGATTTAGGTTTATTTTTTCTTCCTCTTCTCTTGTAAGTCTTTACATTTTCATAACTCTAATGTTCTCATTGCTCTTTTTTTTTTTCAATTTCACAATTCAACTATCAACCCAAATCTATATTGATCCAAGCTCACATTAACAAATCTAAATACCTAGTATCAATTTTCTTGAATAGATACTAATTGAAAGGCAACATGAAACTCATGTTTATTAATGATAGTCATGAACTAAATTTATAAGTTGATTGGATACACTTTATCCTATATATGTTTTCATTCAACATCAAAGAAAGTTTATGTTACTTTGCTCAAGAGTCAAGTCCGAGATGGCCACCTAATGAATTTCAAAAGGTTGTTGGCCAAAGCAAAACAAATAGGCCATTAATTGTTTCAAAGATTGAAAACATATATACTAGACATTGTATTAATTATAATTGTGGTGGAGTAATCAAAATGATAATATAATTAATGTGGTGTATGATATGGTTTCATTTTCCAAGAAAGGTAATCCTTCATCAACCTTAGTAAATTAATTTGGTGGGAAATGAAAGGCAATGCGGGCCTCAAGAAAGGACACTCTGCCTGATTGTACAAAAAAGGTTTGCTCAAGACAATATTTAAAGTTTCACAACATGTTAAAATTATTATTGTTATAAATATCAAGTCCAAGTCCAAAAGCCAAAAAGAATATTAAAGGTAAAGATAGAAAATGTTCATACAAATTAAATTTTAAAAGATTAAAGTTCGTATATCTAACAACTCTTTTTCCTTAAGTTACTCCATTAAAATACAAAAAAAAAAAAAGAAAAAGAAAAAGACAGACCAACATGCGACTGTGCTTCGGGTTTTATTCGTTTATTTATTATTAACATATCCCCCTCCCCTCCCCTCCCCTCCCCTCCCCTGGGTCTTCTCTCTCTCTCTATCTAGTTGAACGGTTAAGCAGTCCCTTCTTTTTCAATCTTGTCATAAAAAAAAACAAAAAACCCATTTTTCTATTAGTTTCTCAGCTTCTTTAACCTTTATATATCTCACACTCTCTAAGTTCTTTGGAGAAAAAGAAGATATATATATACTGAATTGTGTTTTATCCATCAAAATCTATGGGGACAAGAGCAAGAAGGAAGCAAAGCTGGTACACGCAGACACTAACGCCATTATTGGAAGGACCAATGGACCCAGAAATGCAAGAAGAAGGAAACAAGAAGGAGAGATCTTGGGAAGTAATCCGAGAATGGTTTCGAACACAGAAGGGATCGTCTTTTTCATCATCACCAACTAGCTTTTCCATGTCCAAATATTTTTATGGAAACGGAAGCATTCCTCCTGCCAGGAGGCACGATTTAAGACTTTTGCTTGGCGTCTTGGGTTGCCCTCTCGCCCCTATTCCGCTACTTAATCACCCAATTCATCACATTCGCCTCAAAGACATTCCTATCGTAAGTTTCACATATATAATCTTGCCATATTGTACATTATCTTATATATGTGTTTTGATGGTGTAGGAAACATCGACAGCGCATTACATAATACAACAATATTTGGCAGCATCGGGATGCTTGAAACAGCGGCAGAAATGTGGGGCGAAAAACATGTATGCAACAGGGAGTGTGAAGATGATATGTTGTGAGACGGAGATATCAAGAGGGTCAGGGAAAGGGAAGAACATCGTGAAAAGTTTAGGGACAAGGAGTCAAGAAATGGGTGGGTGCTTTGTGGTTTGGCAAATGAAGCCTGAGATGTGGTCTCTTGAGCTTGTTGTCGGAGGCAACAAGGTTATTGCCGGCAGCGATGGCAAAACAGTGTGGCGACACACATCTTGGCTTGGCACACATGCTGCCAAGGGTCCTCAACGTCCCTTGCGCCGCATTATCCAGGTATCTACCTACTTCATTCATTTTTCTCCTTACCATTATTAACTTTCTTGGTTTTTTTTTTTTTCAATTTCCTATTTTGATTTAACATTAATAAACTACAACAAATTGACGAAGAAGGAGAGAAAAATTCATAATTAAGAATCACTAAAACCAACATTGTCACTTCAATAATTTATTTGGCCAGGTAATTAACTTTAATAATTCGTATAAATACATCCGGTATTTTTTTTATTAATATGGCTAATATATCAAAAAAACACAATACTATTATTTTTTGTTTAAAGAAGTCTTTATACTATTTTTGTAATAAAAAATTAATATGAAGATTTATTAAACAAAGTGTATTAGTTTAAGATTTTTTTTAATATAGATGTAATTGTAATGCAAATTATTAAATATATTAAAATCTTGAAAAATACATATCATTAATTTCCATATAAATTATAGGTATTGAATAATTTGAATTAATTAATTAAACTAAACTAAATTAATTAACAAAATTGATTGCACTTTATTTTAATTGACATCGTTTTTATCGTAATAATAGGAATGACATAAGTTTCATAGCATTTATATATGTATTTTTCATTCCTTTTATAGGTTTTGACAGATTAAAGCACACATTATTTCATATAATAAAATTTAAACATCAACGTTAAAAATCTTAAAACCCCTACTTTAGTGACAATATAAAGATCTCATTGGCTATATTATTATATTTGTTAAATACATTATATATGATATAGCTTTGATGTATTTAGATGACCACTTAACCATGCAATATTATGAAAAGAAATTAACTAAGTAATTGAGTTTGGAGATTAGGAAATAAAACTATGCTAAAGGTAGGGATAAATTGAAAAGCAAAGAAAGACAAAATAAGAAGGGAGATGAAGAGGAGAATCCCAAGGAAAATGGGAATATAAATGAGAAGGATGGATGGAGGGATTGTCTCATGCTTTAGCAGACACATATTCTTTTCTTTAACATGGGAAAGGAAAATAAATCTGAGTGTAGGGATTATATTATTTGGAAGCTGACATCATCACATCTCATGTATTGTAATTGCTCAATCACGTACATCTATCAATACCCTCCACTTCCATCTTGGGATTGCTTTTTTGCCTTTTGCTTTTTTGCCTTTTGCTTTTTGCCTTTTGCTTTTCCCTCTTTACTATACCCTGTATTATTTGCTTTGCTTTTATGGGTATTTCCCCCCTTCTTTTATTTATTTATTTATTTATTTATTCATTCACTTAATCTCAAATCATCCCCTTTTTACTATTTGTCTAATCCTTTTCCCTCTTTTGCTGTCCAATTTATGGGAATGATGACAAATACATAAAATTACACATGTTCAAAAAACTTTAGTAAAGGGAGGGTTAGCAATCACAATAGAATTTATTTTATTTTGAATAGAATATTTTTAAAAAATAAAAATAGATATAAATAAAATAAAATAAAATAGAATTATAAGTTTTGATCATATCTTCTCTTTTTTTGAGATAATATATTTAGAACAACTCATAAATAGAAAGATAAAGTGGTTTAGTACTCTTGAACTCATGTCCTCATGCATTGACAACAATACCATGCCAATCAAGTTAAGACTCAATTAACAATCTAATTACATTTAAATTAAAAGCATATTAATTTTCTCTTATATATTATATTTTATATTATATGAAAAATTAAATATCTAATATTACAATGTAAATATTGAAAAATATATTAAATTATTTTTAAAAAATGATAAATGAAAAATATATAAATTTTCTAAATATTAAATAAAAAATTATTTTTTTCTAAAAAATAGAAAAAAAATCAAGGTGTGAATCTAAATCACCTTAAATTAAATATTTATAAATATAAATAGGTTGGGTGGATACCGAATTTTAGATCCAACCGAGCTTAGCAAATATATATACCGTTAATATCATACATAAAATGTATCCCAACTTAGTCAGCCCGGCTATGGATGAGCCTTGGAAAATAGATAATATTATAACCCTATACATGACTGTAGGTAAATATTGTTAAAATTATAAATATAAATGAAATTTCCGAAAGAAAGAAATAAGCTTTTTACAATTATACCCTCCTAACTAAGGAGAAACATCTTAAGAGATCTTTTATGTAATTTTGAAATTCTTAATATTGTTACTCAAATAAATTAATTCATGTGAAATTATAAATAAATAAATAGATAACTTGACAAAAAATGAAATCCTACATTCTAATCCTTCATCCAAACGCAATCCTTTTTTTTTTTTTTTAAATTAGAAAAAGCAAAAACGGAATGACCTTTTCTGTCTTGTTTTGGAGCTTTAATATGTGATAGGATTTAATATTTGATTATTTCAAAAGGTAAAAATATTTTTTATATAAAATTTCATAGTTACATTATTAATTGATATATATATATAATCGATTTTGATATACGAGACTCAAGAAATTGTATTGTATTTCATTTAATTCCTTTTTACGTGTTATGATGATTTTAATTAATTACACAAAGATGGGGTTTAACGGGGATGATGAATTCAGGGTCTAGATCCAAAGACAACAGCCAGTTTATTTGCTAAAGCCCAATGCTTAGGCGAGAAACGAATAGGCGACGAGGATTGCTTCGTCCTAAAAGTATGCGCCGACCGTGCAGCGGTGATGGAACGAAACGAAGGACCAGCAGAAGTAATGAGGCATGTATTATACGGCTACTTTTCCCAAAAGAGTGGGTTACTCATATACTTGGAGGACTCCCATCTAACCAGAGTTCAAACCCAAGAAGAGAATGAAGGTGGGTGTGCTTGTGCCTATTGGGAAACAACCATCGGAAGCAGCATCGGAGATTACAGAGATGTGGATGGCGTCTTGATAGCGCATCAAGGAAGGTCAATCGCCACTGTTTTCCGATTCGGGGAGCTGTCGATGCAGCACAGCAGGAGTCGAATGGAAGAATTTTGGAGCATTGACGATGTTGTTTTCAATGTTCAAGGACTCTCCATTGATTCCTTCATTCCTCCAGCTGATATCTTTGATCGTTAATTAATATATATTAGTTTCACTAATCTTCCACTTCACTATGACAACTAACTTCATCAACACGTGAATATATATATATAAAATATTGGTGGGTAAGGTTGATCGATCACGCATCTTAATTTTAACCCTATTTATTATGCTCTTAAAAGAATGTTATAAATTCGGTACTTTTGGTGTGGCTGTTTGAAATAAGGAATTTTATTTTTCTCTCTTGCCCATGTAATAATGTTTTAAATTGATAGAACAAGTGTTTATATATACGTAATTCTAGACGGTCTTTTTAAAATTTATCTAATTTATTAAATTATACAATTTTATTTCATATAATAAATTTAAATTAATTATATTTTAACTATGTTAAAATATATCAAACATTATAATTGTAAAAATTCTAAATTTATATAAGGGATAAATATTAAACCAACACATGAATTTTAGTTTAATATAAAATGTTATACATAAATTTTTATTTTGTACAATTTTATACATGAAATTTTGATTTTAATTTATTGTCATAATTTATCACACTATTATCGATGTAACATCATTTTATTTTTATACGTTGCATACACAAGTAATTATATTTATCCAATGTAAATATAAATTGATGTATTTATTTCTTTAAATATACAAAAATTGAACCAAAATCAAAGTTTCAAGTATACATTTAAACCACAATTAAAATTTCATGTGTATAATTACACCAAAGCATAGTTGATGTTTAACGCTCCTCGTCCGACCTAATCGCCGGGTCCAAGTTACGGAATGCTACAAACGTTACCGAAACAATTACCAATGAAAATACATAAATTATATCAATCAAACCATCATTTATAACTGAACCCCTCCAAACGTGCGAACATTTAGAGTTAAAATTGTACAAATATATATATTAAATGTGGTATCTGCAAGTGAATATGTCGAATTGTAATATAGATTAGTGTACAATGGAACACAGGGAAGTATTATGAGGATCGTACCTAAAAGAGGTTGAATTAAATTTAAATATATATAGAAATAGTTCTAAATAGTACTTATTAAAAATCATATTATGACAACCAATATTAAAGGTTAAGATGGGAAAACAAAATTAAATCTAAATAGTACTCGCTTTATGGTTGCAATCAACTTCAGATTTAGGGGTTTTATGGGAAGATTAATTATTACCTACACAGTATTACCTCTCGGCCTCTACTGCCTAACTAATCAACTAATACATGCTTACATCCCGATCTTTCTTTCCTGACTAAGATACATACATGACTTACTCAATATCCTTGTCTCTTGATCTATTTACCTATATTACTTCCTAGGGTCATCAAGCCTAGGGTTTAAGAACACATGTATTTACACCAATTAATCCTATTGGAAAAATCCTAACTCTTTCGTTAATCACTCCTACTTTTGCCCGTTAATATCCTTAAGGATCTAGCCACTCATCATCCCAAAAACCATCTTTTCTACAATTATATTAATCATGGAAAAACACAAAATAATATAAAAGAGAAAAGATAAAAAATTATTTGTATAGTATATTGGAGTGCATAGAATAGCAAAATCATTTGACAATGCTCAAGATTTCGTTGTTTGCAAATAAATAGTAAAAGAAAAGTACTAAAATATTGAAATTGCAAAGACTTGGATTCAAATCGAATCCAAGCCGAACACTACAGCAAAACAGGTTTTTCGCAGCGTTTGAACAAAAAACGCCACTAGAGTTCAGCATTAGCGGCGTTTCTAAACAAACGCCACAATAGATAGGACATTAGCGGCGTTTTTCTAAAAGCGCCGCTATAGATCGAGCATTAGCGGTGCTTTTATAACAAACGCCGCAAATGCTCAACCTTTAGCCGTGTTTGTGTAAAAGCGTCACTAATAATTTTAGCAAGACGCTTCTTTCGGCCCTTAGTTTCATTAGCAGCGTTTCCAAAAAACGCCACTAAAAGATGAGTATTAGCGGCGTTTTATAAAAAACGCCGGTATAGGTTGAGCATTAAACGCCGCAAAAAAAAACAACTAGACGCCGTCGTTTTGTTTTAAACCTTAGTGACATTAGCGGCGTTTCTTATAAAAACGCCGCAAAAAGTATTTTATGTATATATTTATTATTTAAACGGTTTATTTATATTTATATTGATTAAAATACAATTTATTTTAAATTGCATATTTAAATTCTTCAGAAAAAACTAATGACATGTAGAAAAAATTTGAAAATTTGAAAATAAAGAAATATATGTTAAAAATGAAAAAAATTAAAATACTATTATTTAAAATAATTTTAAAGCTTTTTGGGTAAATGACTGATTGTTTGTCAAAATATATATTAAAGAAATTCTTATATGATCGTAAAAGACATAATATTAATTTAAAAATATTGCATTAATTATCATTATAGTTTAGGGTTTATGGTTTATGAGCTAATATTTTAATTAAGGTTTAGAGATTATATATGTGTTTAGGGATTATGGGTTTGGGGCTTGTGGTTTAAAGTAAAGGGATTAGTGGTTAAAGGGTTAAGGGTTATGGATTATGGGTTTAAGGATTAAGGGTTATGGGTTACGGATTTATGGTTAAAGGGATAGGGGTTAGGGGTTAAGGGCCGGTTTAATTAATGGTTAAGGGGACATGGGAAAGGGGTTTATGGTTTATGAGTTAATGTTTTAAGGTTTAGGGATTTTGGTTTATGGTTTAAGGGTTGGGCTTTAAGGTTTAGAGGTTAATGGTTATTCATGGTTTAAGGTTTCATGGTTTAGGGGTTTATGGTTTGGGGTTTAAATGGTATAGGATAGGCCAGGGTTATGGGGTTAGGGGCTATGAGTTATGAGTTTAGGGCTTAAATGGATAGGTGTTGAGGGTTTAGGAGTTATAGGATTAAAGGGATAGGGGTTAGGGGTTTAAGGTAATTAATTAATTAGTGTGAAAATTTTGAAATACTATTGTTTAAAATAATTTTAAAGTTTTTTTTTTGGGTATATGATTGGTTTTTTTTAAATTTATATATTAAATAATTTCAAAATTTAAAGATTTCGAATTTAGAATAATATTTAAGATTTCAAATTTTAAATAATTTTCAATATTTCAAATTTTATCTAATTCTTTTAAATAATAGTTAAATTTTAAAAAATTATTTATTTAAAAGGAAAAAATTAAAACACTATTATTTAAAATGATTTTAAAGTTTTTTAGGTATATAGTTGATTGTTTTTTAATTTATATTATTTTTAAATTATATGTTAAATAAATCTAAATTTTTAAGGCATTAGTGGAGATTTCCATAAAACGGCGGCGTGTTGCTCTTGTTATTAGTGGCGTTTACTGAAAACGCCGCAAAACATGATAAGCGGTTAGCAAAACGACGACGCTTTATCATTTTTATTTAGTGGCACTTTCATAAAACGCCGAAAATTTGTATTACAAATCCTTGAAACGACGTTTTATCATTGTTGCTAGTGGCGTTTGTTCCAAAACGCCGCAATAAGCTATGCGTTTCCGGCGTTTGTTTAAAAAATGCCACAAATATGTGTTTTCGTGAGTAAAACATTGTCGTTTACTTTGTTTTTAGTGGCGCTTTGTTGAAAGGCCGCAAACGGTATTCAGTTTTCTAGCTAAACGGCGTCGTTTTTTTCCACCTTTTTATCCCCAAAATTACACCCGAAAAACCTTAAGTGTTTTTTCCCTAAAATTTTCCCCTCTAACCCTAAATTTTCAGCAAATCGATCCCTAAACCATCTCTCCATCGCCGGACCCGACCATCTGTTGTATCGCCGTCGACTCGAACATCTGCTGCGTCACCTTTGCAGTCCTCTTTCCTAACCAATTGGTAAGCTGAAACCCTCACTCAACTCTTTCACCCATTTTCTTCTCGGTTCTCAAAAAAAGTCTTGCTTTTCCTTCTTTTCCTCAAATTATAATGCAAATCCCATGAAATAAAAGGTTTACTATGAAGGCTAACTATTAGCAGTGGAGCATATATAGTATTAAACTTCGACTACATACGTAAATCATTCATATTATGTGCATTTCTCTAGAAACTGCTTCTGACAATAAAGGTGGATTTCTGCTGTAAATGCTTTTTATTTGGTATAGCATCTCACTCCATTTTAAGCATAGTGTATGTGTCGATTTTAGAGGCTATGTGAAGGTGCAATAGGACAGTTTATTTATTAACAGTGTTTATGTGCATGCAGGTGAAACTATTAAGGTACCAGAAGTAAATGGAAGTAGTGGTAGAAAAGAAAAATCTAGCCCTATACCAATAATAATACCCATAGTTCTGAAGATGTCTGAATTTGATCACAAGGTATGGGTGCTTTCTCATTCTACTTTTATGCATCCAGCTTTAACTAGTAAAGCACATGAAGCTTGTAGGTGAGTTAAATTTGTTTTAGTAAATAAAGCTGTCTCAAATTGCTAAAATTTGAGCAAATGGAGGAGACACCTATTCATATTCTCATTTAGCAAAGATCCAATGTTGGTGATGGTTCTGCTTTCCTTTCTAATCTTTCTTTTCTGATAGAGACTGTACTGTTAGAAACTTTATTATTAAAGAGAGGAAAAAGGCTTAATAGATTATAATTTTCTATTTCGTTTTTAATACATGTAACCCTGTTGGTACCTTAGCTCCATGTTTTGTCCCTATGTTCTATCCCTTGTTTGAATAGTTATTTGAACAAATCATTAGACAATAATCGAAACATGCCTTTCAAGATAGCCTAAGTGCATCATATTATTGGCATTTTTTACTTTAATCCTTATGGTGTGTTATTTTGCTTGAAAATGATTCTCAAATCATGTTCTATTCATTTTCAACGGTTATTCACTTTCAACGATACTAATAAAATTTGAAAAGGAGTAAGAATCGAAATCCCCATATCAAATCCTCATCCTTTTACTTAAGAGACCAAATTAGTTGTTAGGAAGGAAGATATGATTTTTAATATATTTATACTTTTTAATAGCATTTATATTGTTTAATACTTTTTATGCTGTTTTTTTTTTACATTTTAAAAATTTTAATCATTTTAAAGTGGTTTTACCTAGATTCTTTATGCGGCAATTTTTAATTAGCTGAAAGAAGTGGTTGATTTTTTTTAAACTGTGTTAACACTTTGGGGGTGAAGTGTGTAATGAAAATAAACTTTACGTTCTAAATCGAAGTGCAAATAAGTATGAAACTGAAAAAATCAATATACACTATTGAAGGCAATTAATGCATTACTTCTTAAAGCTTTACCTTGATAAGCATATAATATAATATGAGTTGTTTGTGAAATTGATTGCTGATATAATTGTAAACAGAGGCTCCAATTTTAATTGTATAGTCATTCATTGAGTTATTTCATTACAACCAGAGTATTTACTTTAAATTTGGTGGAGTTTCAACTATTTATGTTTTGGTTTCTAAATCACCATTTCTTTACTGTACACGAAAATTAATCTTTTTGGGAATCTATGGTTATCTTTCTTAACAATTTAGTTTCCAAACTTTTAACTTATGTTATTCTTTGAGAGTACAATATATTTTACCACTGCACTTAACTCTTGTTATAATAACAATAATGTGTGCTTATTTATCAACAAGATGGAACATATGATAAAAGAAACATATTTAATTGAATCTAAATGTTTTTAATTTAAGATTAATTATATGAATCTGTTTCCAAGTATAAAGTTGAAACTATTTCTTGTCAATATTTAACAGGATTATGAAAAGGCTTAACAACATTAAATTGAGTAGAGATATGCAACTGAGTCCTCTTTAGCCGTTAGTAAATGCTTTAGGTCACTGCCATTGGGGTTCTACATGATGATACTTAGCATCGTGGTCAAAAGGAAATTTTTAAACATAGGGAAGAGTACATGGTGTTCCATTTTTGCTATTCTGATTGTTACTGCTGTCATTGATTTCAGGCAGGACTTGTTCTGATGATCTGAAACTTTTACACCCTATTACTGTAAGGTTGCATCTAGCTGCTGTTGATCAGTTGGTGTTTCTACAAAATAATCTGAGGGGCTGCATTGAAGTGAAGGCTGCTAACCTTTACCAGCAACGGGCAAGGTCTAAACTCTCAGAACCTCATTGTTTCTCTAAAGTAGATCATTTATGTTTTTTTTGAAATGCAACTATTTATCCAATGCTAGTTCTTACTATTTTTTCCTTAACAAAGATATTTTAAAAATGAAAATCAAATAACATAACTTTGATTATGTATTTATCCTATTATACATCTATGTTTTGATGCTGATGAAAAAAACCTTTTACAACAAATGTACTTATAAATACTTCATACAAAAACAAATAAGATTATAGTCAAAATAACAATGTTCAAATATTAAAAATTAAGAGATTTTGGGTTAAAGTTTTAATATGCGTTATTTTTCTAGATTTCATATAAAAATATAAAAAGAAAAAATTACAATATTTTTATTATTTTTGAAAATAATTAAATAATTTAATACATTTTTTACTAAATTAAGTTTCAGTTGATGGGTAACATTTTTATAATTATATTAAATTGTTTTACTATTCCAACTTCATAATTTCAATCAAACTCGTTTATTTTACAGTTTTGTGTTTGTTTGAATTTGAAAAGTTTCCAACTTAAATTTACTTCAATATTTTAATTTCGGTATATAATACAAAAAATAATTAAAATATTATATCATTAAAAATTATCACATAATTTGGATTAATTTATTTAAATATTATTTAATTAAAATAATTTTTTTAAAGTGAAATTATATTTATCTTAATCTTAAATATATGTCATATTATAATTTACAAAACTTACAAAACTTACATAATTTATAAATATATAACTTACATAACTTACGTAATAAATAAATATATTTGATATCATAATTTACAGAACTTACATTCCTTACATAAATTTATATCATATCATAACTCACATAACTTACAAAACTTACATAATATATAAATATATAACTTACATAACTTACGTAATAAATAAATATATTTCATATAATAATTTACATAACTTACATTCCTTACATAAATTTATATCATATCATAACTTACATAACTTACAAAACTTACATAATACATAAATATATAACTTACGTAATAAATAAATATATTTCATATAATAATTTACATAACTTACACACCTTACATAAGTTTATATCATATTATAACTTACATAACTTACAAAACTTACAAAACTTACAAAAGTTACAAAACTTACTTAACTTACGTAATACATAAATATACACTTGAAAATCTCGCAACTTACCTGAATTAGTTTACACCCATTAGAAACGTGGTACTTGATATGTATTATCTATTTTAGTAACTGTAATTTATTGTAAACTTTAGACTTCAAGAACAACGAAATGGATAGGAGTTGAATGAAATTGTCAAGGGTAAGCAACGCCTATCGAAATGGAGTACAAACTTTTCTAAATTTTGCATTTCAAAATGCAAGCCAAGAGAATATGATTCTTTGCCCGTGTAAGAAGTGTGGCAACATCAATTGGCATGTTCGTGAAGTAGTCTACGAACATTTAATTGTTGATGGCTTTATTCGGGGGTATAAAAAATGGATTTTCCATGGAGAGTGTACATCTAGTAGAACCTCTTCAATGATTAATCCGACTTATCTTGATACTACTTACTGTCAGTATGATAGACAAGATGACATGGAAGGTATGTTGCGGGATGTGTTTAATATGCACAGTCATGGTAAGCAATTGTTTCCACCTGACTTTATTGCATCTGATGATTGTAATATTGGTGGAAATGTTTTTTGCGAAACAGGAACAAGTGTACCTCATGAGGAGTCAAATGAAGAAGCGGCGAAGTTCTACAATTTACTTAATGAAATGAACGAAGAACTTTACGAGGGATCAAAATATTCAAAATTGTCCTTCTGCTTTCGTCTATTTCACTTAAAATGTTTGGGAGGGTGGACCGAAAACTCTTTTACAATGCTGCTAGAGTTTCTAAGAGAGATGTTTCCATTTGCAAAAATTCCCCAGTCTTGTCAAGATCTGAAGAGACTAATAAAAGATTTGGGCCTTGGGTACAATAAAATTCATAATTTCCCTAATGATTGCATGTTGTACTGGGGTGATCAGAAAAACCAACAGTCTTGTCATGTTTACGGTAAGTCTCGTTGGATGAATAGTAATACAGAAGATGTGAATGCAGAAGAAGGTGGGGCACAGTTAAGAAAGAAGCCAGTCAAGGTTTTATGATATTTTCCCCTAATACCAAGACTTCAAAGGCTTTTCATGTCGTCAAAGATAGCCGAATCTATGAGGTGGCATAATGATCAACGGACCGATGATGGATTATTAAGACATCCTGCGAATTCTTTAACTTAGAAATCATTTGACAGTAAATTTTCAAGCTTTGCAAACGATCCTCGGAATGTGAGGCTTGGGCTAGCAGCTGATGGCTTTAATCCATTTAAAATCATGAGTACTTCGTACAGTACTTGGCTAGTAGTGCTTGTTCCTTACAATTTGCCTCAATGGATTTGCATGAAGCAATCTTCGTTTATTTTATCAATGATTATCCTTGGAGAGAAAGGTCCCGAAAATGATATTGACATCTATTTGCAGCCACTTATTGAAGAGTTAAAACAATTATGATCGGGTGTTGAGACATATGATGTATTGAGAAAGGAGAACTTTAAATTACGTGCAGCTTTGTTGTGGACAATTAATGATTTCCCGGCTTATGCTAATTTATTGGGTTGGAATACTAAAGGACGTTATGCCTGTCCTTGTTGTGCTGCGCAAACTTGTTCGAAGTGGTTGTATAATGGGAAGAAGTTCTCTTACATGGGCCATCGTCGGTGGTTAGATGGAAATCATAAATTTAGATTTCAGAGGACTTTATTTGACGGTACTAAAGAGTACAGAGGAGCTCCTGAGCAGACCGTTGGATCTGAAATCTTGTTTATGTTAAAAGATATCAACTTTAGTTACGGGAAGATGAATTAACCACCTATCACGCAAACAAGGAGAAGATCGAGGGATGAATCTGATGATGAATCTGACGAAGAGGATGATCCTAATGAGGCGGACTTGTGGAAAAAATGGAGTATTTTTTTTGAGTTGCCTTATTGGGAGCACAACATTTTACGCCACAATCTTGATGTCATGCATATTGAGAAGAATGTCTGTGAGAACATAATTGGGACAATTTTAAATGTCGATGGAAAATCAAAAGACAATCTTCAGAGTTGACTTGATTTAGTTGACATGAGAATTCGGTGTGATCTTCATCCTCAAGTACTTCCGAATGGGAAATATCGGTTGCCGCCTTCTATTTTTTCAATGTCAAAGAAAGAGAAAGAGGTGTTTTGCATGGTGTTGAAGGATATAAAGGTCCCAGATGCGTATGCGTCAAATATATTATATTCATTAAAATCACATGATTACCACATCTTGATGCAAGATTTACTCCCAGTTGCTTTACGGTCCTGCATGTCAAAAAATGTGACGTCCTGTATAATTGAACTATCTAATATAATGAAAGCTATTTGTGGCAAAGTTTTGGATGTTGAAGAACTTAAGAAAGTACAGGATCGAGCTGCTTTGACTTTATGCAATTTGGAGAAGATCTTTCCACCTTCCTTCTTCACTATTATGGTGCACTTGGTAATCCATCTCCCTCACGAAACAATACTTGGTGGACCGATTTTTTATCGATGGATGTATCCTATAGAAAGGTGCTAATTTATTTCTCAAGTATTTATTCATTCGACTCTATACATTTAGTTACAACTTTTGATAAATATTGTATATCGTGTTTAGGTTCCTAAGCAAATTGAAATCTTATTGTCGCAATAAGCGTTATCCAGAAGGATCAATTGCTGAAGGCTACTTGGCAGAGGAGTGCTTGACCTTCTGTTCTAGATATTTAGAAGATGTTGAAACATGATTGAATAGACCAACTAGAAATGCTAGGCTCAATGATCATAACTTGGCCGAAACTTATTTATTCCAAAGTTACGGAGAATCAATCGGCAAAGTTGAAATTGCAGAATTATATTATATATCGTGGATACAAGCACATCGATACGTACTTTTTCACCACGATTTAGTTGAACCGTTACGCAAGTAAGTTCTAAAATTTCTTCACATATTCGTCGTTTTGATTTGTTTATCTTCTAACCAATTAAACTTGATTTTAACATAGTGAGTACAAATAAATTTTGAGATTTCGTGTATGCTCTAGAAGATTACAACATCGAGAGATTAATAAGTTATTCACAGAATCTTTTCATGAATGGTTAAGCCAAACTGTATGTAACTAAAGTTAATAAGTTACATATATTCACAAAATTTAGTTAATCAAATAAGAATGTTTTTACATAATACATTTATAATTATTCAATTTACTTTTGATTCAATAGGTTTGGAGTGGGAAGGACGTCAATGACGAAGTTAAATGGCTTCCCCAAGGTCCGAACAGAGTAATAAAAGGATATAGTGCCTTCCTTATCAATGGATACAGATTTCATACAAAGTATCGCGAGAGAATGAGGAGAACTCAAAATTGTGGAGTTGTTGTTAATTCTTCAATTACAAGTTATGTTAGTGCTAGGGACAGTAATCTGGTTGAGGGTAATGTGGAGTATTACAGACTTCTTACCGATATTATTGAGTTGGATTACTATGGCAGATGGAAAGTTGTCTTATTTCGGTGTGATTGGGCTGATGTTAATACTGCTCGAGGAATTAAAAAAGATCAATTTGGTTTTACAATGGTGAATTTCTCTCGTTTGATTCACACTAGACAACAATTGATGGATGAGCCATATGTATTTTCCTTTCAAGTGAAACAAATTTTTTATTCGAAAGATCCAACTGATGAGGGTTGGTATGTTGTACTCCGGAACATCACTAGAGACTTGTTTGACATGGGTAATGGAAATAGAGATGACATTGTCGAAAGATCAGAAACATTACCTTTTCCAGAACAAAACTTAGATGAAAATATCCCTAGTACTAGTACATAACATCAATGGGTTCGACATGATGTGGATGAAGATATTTACGAATAATGATGTAGTAAGATTTTACGATTTTTTAATTATATGTAATATTATAATTTTAATCTTGGTCAAGTTATATAATTTAACTATTTTATATATACTATTATTGTTGTAATTTGTTACTAAAACTTTAACTATTTTATGTGTATTGCAGGAAAAATGCGTAGAAGAAGATTACGAGATTTAAGTATTGTCCAGAATACTCTAAATTCGGAAGAAGGAAATAGTGAACAGCAGACAGTTGTTGGATCTTCGAATGTGCCGGAGACACTTGACGAGCCTGAAGAATTTCAAAGTAATGTTAAGTTCATTTTACATGTATTGACTTTTATTATTGATTTATTTGTCAATTTTAATATAATAATAGTATATCATTTTTTAGCTGAAAGTGGTGGGACGCACAGAGTTCGAGGATGTACGCTGCTTAGAGATTTATACGACTTAGATCCTGTCGAGCGTGTCAAAGTAAGTAGAAATACTCATGGTCAGCCTGTTGGATCTGAAGCTCGACTTTTAGCAGGCTATTTGGGCATTTTAGCACGAAAAGCCAATATGTTGCCCATCAACTATGAATCATGGCATCACATGCCTGATAGTAACAAAAATCAGGCTCTCGCTAATATTAAGGTAACAAAATGTGAATGTAATTTATAATACTTTGGTTTAAGTTTTATTTATATTTACATTCTAAACTTGTGTTTTTTTAGGAGAGATTTGCTTTTGAGGTCTCCGATGATTCTATCAAGAAGGCATTGGGTAAAAAATGGAGAGACAATAAAAACACTTTAAAAAAAAATATTTTAAGAAAGACATAAGCCTCGAGGAAAAATTAGGAAATGTCCCGCCGGGAATACTGAGGTACCAATGGGAAAATGCGGTTCGATTCTGGAATTCAAAGAAAGGAGAGGTATTGCGTATTTCCAAACTCTTATATATAGTGTTTACTATATACTTAATAATAATTTCATTATGTAGGACCGTGAGCGAGTTGGAACAAGCAGCAGGCAAAAACAAAAATTCACGCACACGGTAGGGTCGAGAAGTTTTGCTTCTATAGCTGAGGCTGAGGTATTATGAATTTATTAGTTCTTTCAAATATTAATAACTTTCTACTATTAAATAATATTTTTACTACTATATTGTAGGAAGTCAAATCTGGACAAAAAGTTGGACGCCTTCAGCTTTTTGAGATTACGCATAGGAAGAAAGATGGATCTCCTATGACATCCGAAGCTAGAGAAATTATGGTATATTTACTTAATAATATTTGATTTATTCTAAATATTTATAGTATTTAATTATAATTGTTTAATTCAATTCATCGTTAGTAGTTTTAAATAATGTTAAGTTATGTTGCATTCATTTTTATTATATATTTCGTTTCTAACTGTTTAATTACTTTTTAGGAGAAACTAAAGGAGAAGAAGGCAGAATATGAAGCGATTGCTTCGACTGATAGTTCTGTTAATCTTGAGAACATTGATAAACAGAATTATCACTGAAGTTTTGGGTCATGAAAGGTACGGTCGGTTTCGATTTCAAGGATCTGGTGTTACCCCAACCCAATATTTTGGATCCGGCTCCCCGCAATACATGCCTTCTGGAAGTCAAGCTCAAGCTGAAGTTCAGAGGTTAATAGACCAAATAGCTCAGATGCAAACGAACACGGTTGAGCAAATTTCCGAGATTCAACAAAAATATGAAGAACTCCAGCAACAACTTAGAGCGGAGGCGGCAGAGAGGGAGGCAGCAACAGCAGCGAGGGAGGCAGCAGCAGCAGCGAAGGAGGCAGAGGCACGAGCAAGGGAGGCAGAGGCAGCAGCGATGGTAGCAGAGCAGAGCAAAAAGTACGATGACCTCCAGCTACAGCTTCAGCAGATGATGCAGATGTTTCAGCAATCGCAAAAGCCGCCATCTTAGACATTAGTTTTCTCATTGTAAGAATATTTTTAACTTTATCACGTTTAACATTATTTTAAGAATATTTTAAATTATACTTTATTTATTAATTATATCATATATCTTTCGTTAAATTTGAAGTATCATTTAGAATTAATGTTTTTGGTTGTATTTTTATGCTAAATTTGCTGTTTTTGGTTGCATTTTATACTATATTTGTTGTATTTGGTTGGATTTTAATGCAGGAAGGGCTGGATATTGGTGAAAAAAATATATTGCAAATCTTTCAAAATTAGCGGCGTTTATGGGAAAAGCGCCGCTAAAAGCCGTGACTTTTAACGACATTTTTTAAAAATAAACGCCACAAATTTTTGTGGCGTTACCTATAGCGGCGTTTTTTGCGGCGTTCTAAAAAGCGCCACAAAAAGTTTTAGTGGAGCTTAAAAACGCCGCTAAATGCTAAAAAAAGCGTCGCTAAAAGTCTATTTTGCTGTAATGGAAGAACAAGAAATAAAAGTGTTTAGAAAATTAAACTAAAACCTAAACTAACCTAAATTTACTAAAATAAACCCGAAACATAATGTGGCAAAAAGCTTCTAAAACTTTCTGTCGAAACCTCTTTTAAACGGGGATGGTATTTTGAAAACAAGAGCCGCCACCAACCTTTTAAAGTGTGATTGGATCACCTTATAAAACATTTTGGTCTACGAAATTATGAGAAAACGAGCTCGGGATTCAGTTACATACGAGGAAGAGTTAGCACCCTCGCAACGCCCAAAATTGGTACCAAATTGAATAGTTTTGTCTTAATGTCAAAAGCTTAAAAGAATTTAGAAATAAGATCTCTTTTAAAACTGTAATAATTTGAGTTAAAAATCAAGATTCCTTCGCTTCAAAAGAATATAAACATCACATCCAGCATGATTGGACACGATGTTCTTAAACTTTCGTAATTGAAATCATCTTGTGATTTTCAAAACTTATTTAGAAGGATATTTTAGGCATTTAGACAAACGGGAAATCGCAACTCAGCATGTTAGGGCACTACTTCCCAAATTCCTAAGTACCAAAAAAACATTGCCTTATTTTTTATATTCTTTTGGATTGAATGAAATATAAAAGTTCTTTAAAGTGATGATGCATTCAACTTATTACAAAGGATCAATATTAAATAAATTAACCTACATGATACCTACTTTATCATTCCATGCAAATATAATATAAAAAATGATAAATAATGACATAAATTACACAATATACATTATCATTTTATGCAGATATAATCATAGAAAACAATGAATCTAACAATATATAAATTACATAATATATAACAATATTTTATGGAAATATAACTTAAAACAACATAAATAATCAATTTTTATGCAAATATGGTAAACAATAAATAACAAATAACAAATAGGTGGTGAGATATCATTACCATTTTAAAACAATATTAAGTAAATACAAAAAGATACAAAAAAATAAACAAAATTATGAACATATAAATCAAAAATAAAGATAAGAAAATAAATACAAAATTTTTTAAAAATAGATGAAGTATTTTACAAAGTATAAACGATGAAGGTGAGTTTTTTTAGAGATAATTAATATATATACAAAATACACTACATGATATAATAACTTAATATACTTATAAAAATAATAATATGTTATATTGGAACAAAATTTTGTAGTAAATTTTAAAATATTAGACATTAAATATATAATAACAATATATGTATTAGTTTATAATAATTTACAAATTTTAATTTTTATATACTAATAAATAATAAATAATGAAATAATATATATAATAAAAGGAAGATAATATAGGGAATAATATATAATAAAATATGATATGTAATAAAATATATAAATGAAATATAAATAATATGATAAAATAACATTTAAATAAAAATAATATATACTATTTTTATATATAACTAAAAAATAAATAATACATATAGTATTTAAAATAAATTAAATATATAAAAAGGATTAAAATTGAATTTTATTAAAGAATCTGGGGTTAATTACAAATAAATAGAAAAATTTGGGCCTAATTGAAACACGCGCTAAAAGCCGAGGGACTCACTGGGTAATTCGACCCTAATCCCAAAATGACATCGTCCCGAAATAGGTTTTATAATGGCCATTAAGACTAAATTGAAACAAAAATAAAAGGTTAGGGCCAAATTTTAATAAAAATAAAATGAAATGGTAAATATTAAAAATGCAGAAGGATCAATTGGGCAATTAGCCCTTTTACCAAAAACGCGCGGATCCTCCCTGGGTCACGGGTCAACGCGCGGATCCTTCACTTAAACTGTGCCGTTTTAGTGCTTCTTGAACTAAGCAAAACGACGTCGTTTTTGTAATGCTATATATGTCAAGTTTTAGCCCAAAATTCATTTTACAATCAGTTTTCTAAAAAAAAAAACCTAAAATCCTCTGAAAGAGGAGAAGAGAGGAGCTCTCCAGCTCCAGCCTCTGACCACTGGGCTGCATGCGCACACGCGCCACACGCGCCGCCGTACACGGCAGTTGGAAGGCTAAAAGCCTTCGTTTTTCTAGGCAAATCACGAGTAAACTTTTCCCTTTTTTAATACTTAATAGTTTTTAGAAAAAAAAACGATTTATATGTGTTAAACAGAGATATAAACTATAAACAAATATGTAGCTAAATCACCTTTTTCAGAAAATAAACTGCTCTTATTTCTTTCTTCTGTGTATATATGCATGTATCTCTGTCTATATGTATATCAATCATTTGCCTATATCCCATTACAGTAAAAATTTTTGGCTTTTATAGCCTCTGTTTTCTAAGTACAGATTTGGTGTCTTTTCTGTTCGATTCCTTGCCATATTTGTTGTGTTTTTCTTTCCCCTTTTGTAGGTGACAACGAGGGAAACAGTGACGATCGGGCACTGATGACGAATCACTGGCGCGCTGATTGAGGTAACGATGAGGTACCGGTGGTGGGATTGGCACGCCAATTGCGGCGCGAGTTCAAGCCTGGTGTCAGGGTGCTTGCGGCGCCTAGGGTTTCAGAAACCCTAGGCTTTCTGTCTTCTATTAACGAATTGGGCCACTTGGGCCCTGTGTATTTTGGGTTTAATGAATTTTGGGCAGCATTTGGGTATCTGGGCTACAGTACGGGCTTGGGTGTAGTCGGGTATAGGGTTAATGGATTTTGGGCTTTAAATGTAACCGAGTTTTGGGCTTTGTAAATGGACTGTAAATGGACTTTATTATTTGATAAATTTTTGTTTTTTATTTTTTTATTTATTTATTTTACTCGGCCCAGTAAATTTAGGCTATTACAGCTGCCCCTCTTTGCTTATTACTGTGTAACAGGAATAGATCAAAGATTATAAAAGGACCAAATTTTCCCGGCCTGGCCAAGTCTCGAAATCTTGATCCTCATCTTCCTCAAAGGTATTCTGATGGCTTCAAACTGCTTCACTGTAACTCAGGAATGTCAAATCTGCTATTTTCAACCTGCTCCCTGCAAACTCAGGAACGCCATGCTGAAATCTTTGATCTACTCCTTACCTAATACGAAGAGGCCGAATCTGTCATCTTCGATCTGTCCTCTGTCAATACAGAGACGCCAAATCTGTTATCTTTGATCTACTCTCTGTCAATACAAAGACGCCAAACCTGTTATCTTCGATTGGCTCTTTGTCAATACAGAGACGCCAAATCTGTTATCTTTGATCTGCTCTCTGACAATATAGAGATGCCAAATCTGTTATCTTAGATCTGCTCCCTGACAATACAGAGATGCCAAATCTGTTATCTTCGATATACTCTCCGTCAATGTAGAGACGCCAAATCTGTTATCTTCGATCTGCTCTCTGACAATACAGATATGTCAAATCTGTTATCTTCGATCTACTCTCTGTCAATACAGAGACGCCAAATCTGTTATCTTCGATCTGCTCTCTGTCAATACAGAGATGCCAAATTTGTTATCTTCGATTTGCTCTCTGTCAATACATAAATGCCAAATCTGTCATCTTCGATCTGCTCTCTGACAATACAGAGATGCCAAATCTGCTATCAGTGATCTATATTGTCCTTTAAAGGGCGTAACCTGTAGAATGCATATGTGCTCATGCCCGATGATTAAGGTGACATGATCGAAATGAGTCAAATGCTCCTAAATAGACATACTATGATGTAAAATGTTATGAAAATGATTCCTATTTCGGACGTCTTTACTCGTTCATCTATCAAAGTTCCATCTTTATTTTACTCAAAGTATCAATCATACTCTGCTCATGTGTTTTGAATCAGATTGGTCCTATTGTACCATTCTTCGAACGTTACGACCTGCTGGAGACGATCCTCTCCTAAGATTGAATCGTTTGAATTGTCCAATTACCCTTTGAACTGAAGAAATTTTCTTGAATACCTCCGACCCTCACTCATGGGAATTCTTAAAACAAATGTTCTACTTTAGTTTCTTGTATTCTTTAGAGATTTTCAAAGTAATATGCAAAACTTCGTTTGTAAAAATATTTAGTTCATCAATCATTATTTCAATGCAACACACTTTATGAATAATGGAAGAATAATTTAATCTTGAGAATAGTTAAATAAATCATCAGAATACAATAGGAAATTAATCTGAAAACATATCTTTGAGAAAAAAAAGAATCCAAAGATAGTAAACAGGACAAAAATTAGATATCCAACATATCACAGCTTGAGCTTCTATATACAAATTCCATGAAGACTGTTTTGAGTTTATCATGTATTTAGAAGATCCAAAGTATTTTCTTGATGCCCCAGTATGTAACATACTCCATTTCTTGTCAAATATCGTATGGCAAGGTCAGTGCATGCTTTTCGAAATTTGAGCAGCCCTTTTGGGTTTTCAACTAAAAACCCCTATGGTCTCAGGGCGCCATTTACGGGTTTTCACCTTGGCTTCTCCATTTTTTTTAGAAGTTTTTAGAAATCTCAAAGCGCCCTTTGTGGGTTTTCACCTTGACTTCCCTTCTCTTTAGACAAAGTACTTCTTGACTGAGTCTGAATTCACTGGATTAGGTAAACTTTTCCCATCCATTTTTGTCAAAATCAGTGCACCACCAGAGAAAGCCTTCTTCACAACATACGGCCATTCCCGATTCAGCATCCATTTTCCTCTAAAGTCCTTCTGTATAGGAAGAATCTTTTTCAATACTAGGCCCCCTTCGAGAATTCTCTTGGACGAACTTTCCTATCATAAGCTCGCATCATTCTCTTCTGATACATCTGACCATGACGAATAGCCTTTAGCCTATTTTCTTCAATCAAGTTCAATTAGTCATACCGCGATTGAACCCATTCTGCTTCATCTAGCTTTATCTCTGACAAAATTCGAAAAGAAGGTATTTCTACTTCAATGGGTAACACTGCCTGCATCCCATAAACCAACGAGAAAGGAGTTGCCCCAGTAGAGGTTTTGACGGACGTTTGATAGGCCAAAAGTGCAAATGGTAATTTCTCATGCCAATCTCTGTAGGTCTCAGTCATTTTCCCCACTATCTTCTTAATGTTTTTATTGGTAGCTTCCACTGGCCCATTCATTTTTGGGAGATATGGAGATGAATTATGATGTTTGATCTTGAATTGGCTACAAACTTCCGCAATCATGCTATTATTCAAGTTCAATGCATTTTCTGATATAATCCTCTTAGGCATTCCATACCGATAAATAATCTCCTTTTTCAAGAAACGACTTACTGTCGACTTAGTAACACTAGCATATGAAGCTGGCTCTACCCATTTTGTGAAGTAGTCAATGACCACGAAGATGAAATGATGCCCATTCGAAGCTTTTGGTGATATTGGCCCAATGACATCCATGCCCTACATGGAAAAGGGCCATGAAGAAGTCATAACATTTAAGGGTGAGTGTGGTACATGAATCCTGTCCCCATATATCTGGCATTTATGACATTTCTTATAATAGCTGATACAATCTCTTTCCATAGTAGACCAATAATATTCAAACCTCATGATTTGCCTTGCCATCGTAAAGCCATTAGCATGTGTCCCACAAACACCTTCATGTACTTCTTTCAGGATTTGTCTAGCTTCCACAACATCGACGCATCTCAAGAGTACCTGATCTTTCCTTCTTTTATAAAGGATGTCTCCATCTAGTACATATTTGCAGGCTAACCTTCTCAAAGTTCTTTTGTCATTCTTAGTTGCCTGCTCAGGATATTCACGATTACTCACATATCGTAATATATCTTGATAACAAGGATGGTCATCCTTTTCATCTTCTTCAATATTACAGTAATGAGCTGGAACCTTAGAAATGCTCATCTGAATTGGTCTCACATCCTCTTATTTATTCGCTTTAATCATGGAAGCCAATTTTGCCAAAGCGTCCGCCATCTGATTTTCGTCCCGTGGGAGATAACTGAAAGTGACATTATCAAACTCTTCAAGTAACTCCAAAACTACCCTTCGATAATTAATCAATTTGGGGTCCCTTACTCCCATTCACCCCTAAGCTGGTATATTACCAACGCAGAGTCTCCATATACTTCCAAGGTTCTAATTTTTCGCTCTTTGGCCACTCGAATCCCCATGATGCATGCTTCATACTCAGCTATATTATTCGTACAGTCAAAATCCAATTTACATGTAAATGGATAATGATCGCCATTTGGGGATACCAAGACTGCCCCAATTCCATTTCCTACAGCATTGGATGCGCCGTCAAAGTTCAGCTTCCATGGATATTATTCAATAGTTGCCACGTACATTTACTCCTCATTAGGGAAATCAAAGCTTAATGGCTCATAATCTTCTAGAGCTCTGCTAGCCAGAAATTCTGCTATCACGCTCCCTTTTATAGCCTTTTGACTTACATAGACTATATCAAATTCTGAAAGCAGTACTTGCCACCTTGCCATTCTTCCATTTAGGGCTATTGACTCCATCATGTACTTTAATGGATCAAGTTTCGAAATTAGCCAAGTCGTATGATATAGTATATATTGCCTCAACCTTCGAGTCGTCCAGATCAAAGTACAACACAACTTCTCAATTGGAAAATATCTCATCTCACACTCTGTGAATTTCTTGCTGAGATAATATATCACCTTCTCCTTTCTTCCTGACTCGTCACATTGACCAAACACACACCCCATAGAATTACTAAACACTGATAAGTACAGAATTAATGGTCTATCTAGACTGGGCGGAGATAATACTGGAGTGTTTAACAAGTATTGTTTAACCTTATCAAAAGCATTCTGGCATTCTTCATCCCATGTACCTTGGTTGTGTTTTCTAAGGAGGCGAAATATAGGATCACATTTCTTTGTTAGTTGTGAAATAAATCGAGCAATATAATTCAATCTTCTAAGAAAACCTTGAAATTTTTTTTGAGTACGTGGTGGAGGCAATTCTCGTATGGCTCTAACCTTATCTGAGTCAACTTCTATTCCCTTTTCACTAACCACAACGCCCAATAATTTCCCCGACCTAGCTCTGAAAATGCACTTTGCTGGATTAAGCTTTAACTGAAACTTCCTTAATCTTAGGAAAAACTTCTTCAAGACTTCAATATGCTCCGTATCTGTTTGAGATTTAGCAATCATGTCATCAACATACACTTCAATCTCCTTGTGCATCATATCGTGAAATAAGTTCACCATAGCCCTTTGGTATGTTGCCCCTGCATTCTTTAGCCCGAAGGGCATTACCTTGTAACAAAAGGTGCCCCATAATGTTATAAAGGTAGTTTTATTCATGTCCTCAGGATGCATCTTTATCTGATTGTACCCTGAGAAGCCATCCATAAAAGAAAACAACGAATATCCTGCTGTATTGTCCACCAAAGTGTCGATGTTCAGTAAAGGAAAGTTGTCCTTTGGGCTAGCTTTGTTCAGATCTCTGTAATCAACACACATTCGTACCTTTCCATCCTTCTTAGGGACAGGCACAATGTTAACCACCCATTCTGAATACTTAACCTATTGTAGGAATCCAGCATCAAACTGCTTTTTGACTTCATCTTTTATTTTCAGCACAATATCAGGCCCCATCCTTCGCAATTTTTGTTGGACTGCCTTGCAATCTTTCTTATGGGGAGACGATGTACCACGATATCAGTATTCAGTCCTGGTATATCCTCGTATGACCATGCAAATATATCTTTGAATTCACGTAGTAGCTCAACAAGACCTTGTCTCATTTCCTTTGCAATATGTGTCCCTATTTTCACCTCTTTTCCTTATTCCAAGATTACATTCTCTATTGCCTCTTTCTCACGGGGTAGGATTTATTTCTCCTCTTGTTTCACCATTCTCAACAGATCTGGAGACACATCACAATTCCTGTCATCTTCAAAATCCTGAGGTTCTTCTACACATATGTCTTGCTCAAAAGAGAATTCAGGATTTGTAGTATCAATGCTCATGTCATTGATATCTAGGAACCTGTAGGGTACGAAAGAATGTACAAAGAATGAATGAATTTTAAGAATGTTCATTTATGTGTTATGTATAAATGAAAAATTTGAAAGAATTTAAAAAGGTTAAAAGAATATTGATCGGTATAAAAGAATATTCACTTGGATTGATAACAAAAGTCATGTTTTATTGAAATGCAAATATCCGAACATGAGCCTATTTTACAAATGAAACCTTATTACTCCTAGGATCTAGAGCAACAAGAGTGTTCTGAAAATTACTCTGAAAAGTCTTTAAAAACTACAGGAAGTTCTTCTGCAATCCAATTGTTTAAAGAGCTTCCCGGTTCGTAAGAGCGAATGCCCTCAAGGTTTCTTCGTTCAGACTCTTCACTATGTACAACATTGATGTGATAACTTCCTTTTTCGAGCAACCCTCTCTCAGGGTGAATTATCCCTCCTAATATAAAAGTTTGGGATATATGAGGGAATGTCATCAATTCCCACTCTACTTCTCTTCCATTTAAACGCGCCTTTCTTCTTTCCTAACGCTTCTCTATTTCCTTCCTCCTTTGCTTGTGATCTGGCCTGAAACCCAAGCCAAAACGGTCTCTCTTCTCCTTTAATTCTGGAATCTGAATCCTTCCTTGAAGATATCTTCCCAATCCTTTTCCTGGCAAAACTCCTTTCCCCATTGTCATCTGTAAACCCATTCTTATGGTTTTGGATATCCTGGGTATCGGCACTTCCTTCCCCTCTGAAATGAATGTTGCATTAACGAATTCTAAGGAATGAAAAGAGCACTCAATAGCCTCATCATTTGTCTCTACATATGGTGCGTCGCTGGTAACTGCTGCTATGATGTCTTCCTCCGCATTTATGGTGACCAGCCGTCCATCCGTTACTAACTTCAATTTCTGGTGCAAGGATGAGGGCACTGCTCCTGCCGAATGTATCCGAGGCCTCCCAACAGGCAATTGTAAGAGGGCTTGATGTCCATCACTAAAAATTCTACCTCATACATTTTTGGCCCAATCATCAAAGGAATATCAATTCTTACCATGACCTTTCTTTCCGTGCCATCGAATGCTCTCACTACATTATGGCATGTTTTCATGTGAGAACTATCTATGGGCAATCTATTCAATGTGGACAATGGTAAGACATTTATGGCTGATCCATTATTAATAAACACACTCAGCAATGTATACCCCTTCCAGCGAGTGGTGATGTGTAAAGCTTTAGTTGATCCCATGCCACTAGGTGGGATTTCATCATCATTGAAATAGATAAAATTGTCAGCACTTATGTTACTAACCAATCGATCCAACTTATTGACGGATATATCATTAGTAACGTAAGTCTTATTGAGCACCTTCATTAATGCTTCTCGATGTACCTCTGAACTCAGAAGCAAAGCCAACACTGATATGTGAGCTGGTTGCTTGCGCAATTGTTCAACCACGCTGTACTCACTGTGTTTTAAGAATTTTAAAAACTCTCTGGCTTCTTCTTCCTTCACTGGCTCATTAACAAGTACTTCAACCCCCTTTTCTTTATCAAAGGCTTTTGCTTTCGCAAGCTCAACTCTGACGCCTTCTACATCATAACGCTTCCCACTACGTGTGTAAGAACTCTTATCTTGAGCCTCCTTAGAAGCACTAGCTATAGTCTCTTTCTCTGGCATTGTCACATTGCAGTCATAATTCCAAGGTACCCTCTTGTTATCCTCATAAGGAAAGGAAACGGGTTTGCAAATAATGACCTTCAGTGCTGTTTGTGTTTTGACTTCATTATTCCTTGGTAGAGAAATAATGATCCTTGGACGGTTGATTCTTTGATTTTTGGGTTCATCTTCCAATGCGCATACATGACCCTCATCTGAGCCAGCTTCATAAAATTCCAGCTCCTTATTATCCATAAGGCTTTGTATCAAAGCCTTAAACTCGTCACATTCCTGAATCTCATGTCCCTTTTCTGCATGGAACTCGTAATAGTCCCTTACTCATTTATTTCCTTCTTCAGAGATTATCATTTCTCTTTTCACCATTTCTTTCCAGATTACTTTCATCGGCATTCTTACTTCTGCCACGTCCTCTTTGATCCTTCTCATATCAGTGTTTCCAATTGCGTTTACCACTTGATCACCATGGTTTGGCAATAGGTTCTCTGTACTAGGGGTGTCGTCAAATTTTACGACCCCCATCTTGATTAGTCTTTCCACTGCCTTTTTAAAACTAGTGCAATCTTTGATTGAATGTCCCGATATCCTCGCATGGTATTCGCATTTGGTGTTTGCATCATACCATTTAGGATACGGAGGTTGTAATGGTTTCAAATGAAAAGGAGCTATTGCATGCGCATTGAATAAACTTTGATAAAGCTCCCGATACGTCACCAGGATAGGCGTAAATGAGACCTTTTTAGAATTTTATCTTGAACCAGATCCCTGCTTTTGGGAATCCTACTGCCCAACTGTAGTTGCTCTGGGCTGACTAACTGTAATTGCCTTCGAATTATAACTATTCATATTGTTCACCTCATTATCTTTCCTTTTTGGGGCCGATCTTTTAACAGTTTCCCCCTCTATCTTGCCACCTCTTATGGCGTTTTCAATAATTTCTCCTGCCATAACTACATCAGCAAAGCTTTTGGTGGCACTTCCAATCATATGAGTAATGAATGGGGCCTTCAAGGTGTTAATGAACAGCATGGTAGTCTCCTTCTCCAAAAGCGGTGGTTGAACTTGCATGGCAACCTCCCTCCATCTCTGTGCATATTGCCTAAAGCTCTCATTAGGTTTCTTTTCTATGTTCTGCAAAGTGATTCTATCAGGAGTCATATCAGCCACATGATTATACTATCGCATAAAGGCTTATGCTAAGTCTCTCCAGGAACCAATCTTTGCGGGACTCAATTGATTGTACCACCTAGCCGTTGCCCCAACCAAACTGTCTTGAAAAAAATGGATCAATAATTGATCATTGTTTACATAACCAGTCATCCGCCTGCAGAACATGGTGATATGGGCTTCAGGGCAAATAGTCCCATTGTACTTCTCAAACTCCGGCATCTTGAACTTATGAGGAAGCACTAAATCTGGGACCAAACTCAAGTCCTTGGCATCAATTTCCTGACGATTATCAGCGTTTTCTAATGCCTTAAATTTCTCCTCTAACCATCTGCAACATTCCTCTAATTGCCTTGATGATTCGAGTCTCATCTCTTCCCTCTCAGCTACATCTAAATCAGGGATGAGTGGATTGGCAGGGTTATCTCTAGGGTTGAATCCCGAACTAGTTTGAAAGTTCATGGGCATCCAGCATCAACTTGCCCCTGTTGAGGCCTTATTGTGACGGACAGCCTTCGGGGATATGCCTCAGGTTGAGTCTGCACATGAGGTGGAGTAAAACCAGGAGGATGATCCTCGTTATCCTCTTCAGTGGTAGTCATAGGGGCCTTTGCTTTATCCGTTGCCCCCCTCAGCAGCTGAGCCATCTCAGCCATCATATTCCTTTGAGCCTCTAACATTTGATCTTTCATCTCCTGTTGGATTTTTGCCAATTGTTCCTGTAATTTCTCTTGCATTTCTTTCTGGATCTACTCAAGTCTTTAATCCATATTCTTTGTCTTGGTGTGTGTACCGTAAGGATGTGTTGCTTCCAGATTTCCTCTTTCTCTCACTCTCTCTTTGTCCCTTTTAATTTAAACTAATTAAGATCTTTCTATAAATTTGAATGCATATGATGCGATGAGATGCAAATGGATGAATGCAAAAAAAAAAGATATCGATTCTGATTCAGTTTCTTTTAGAAAATATTATTTAAGAAACAAAAATCTTTACACAAAACGGATTACAAATACGCCTTTTCCCTCAGGCCTAAAGTTTTAACCCTATCCAATAACAAAGCTAACTCTAGACCTCTATCTGACATTGACTCATACTTTATACTCAATACATTAGCTTGCGCTGCCAGGTCTTGTAAATGATTAGCAACCTCTCGAATCTGTACTACAGCTTCTCCCATGAGGCAGTCCCTATCTCTGATCCTGAAAATGGTGAAGCTCTCCCTTCCAATGTTCTTCTCTTATCTCGAGCTGTTCAATCCGTAGCTCACAGTTCTGCAATGTTGCTTCCAACCCTCCAATATTGTGCTTCATTTCCTCAATCTTATCCAGGCTTGCCTTTAACTCGACTGTAGAGTTACGACTTTGGTGATAATGAAGAGATCGTCCAAGCTCAGTCACCTTAGTTTTTAATCCTTGATTCTCCTTCTCCAGGGCCTGGTTACGCACCTGCATCTCTTGGAACTTCTTTTCCCAATACTCGGCTTTGGCTCTTTCTTCTTGAACCTCTTGTTGCCACTGCTCTGAAGACTTTCCCAATCCAGTTCTTCTCATTGATAACTGTATCCTCTTATATTGCATCTTCAAGTCATCTCGGTCTTCCTCAATCTTCCTCTTTTCTTTCCTCTCTTTTTCGACCTCAATTCTATAAACGTCGACGTCTAAGCTCAGGTACATCTTCTCCTCCTTAAGCTTTTCTATCTTTCTCCCGAGCTTCAAATTCTTCCTTTCAAACTCTTACTTTATAACTTCTAACTCTGATGGAATCACTCGTAAACTCTCCTCCATCGATCGAGCAGACCCCAAACTTGGCCTAGTGATATTATCATTAGTCCTCTTACTAAAAAACTCTTTGTATCCAAGGGTCATCGTCGGTCCTGCAGTCAGAATCTTCACACAGCAAATTTTCTTCCAAGCCTCAGAAATCTCTCGCACCTTCTTCTTATAATGATCCCCCTTATATGAGAAATCACTCTAAGCTAAACCTTGTGTTGCAGGTATAAACTGCCCCGCTTTGTATTGCCTTAGAACGAGTAATGGTGCATAACCAACAACTCCCCAAATTCCAGGAAGAGGTACCCAATCAAAACTTCCGCAATGATAAAGGATTTCATTAGGAGCCATCCAGGGGGCTTTCCACGTTACATCTTCCTCTCAGAGATTCTGAAGTATTTCCATCCACCTTTCCTCTGTAATGTCGTCCCTCCTCGGTGTAACTGCTGCTTCCCTTAAGGGAGAATAATCCTCAAAGAACACTCGGCAGGGAACTTTATCAACTTTCCAAAAGTGACCGTGGAACCATACTAACAACAACTGTGCACATACAATGAACCTACCTTCACCAGCTCTCCGACATGCGCTCAAGGATCTAAACGTCTCAGCTAGGATTGCAGGCACAAGCGTGTTCTGTTTACCAAGTCGATCGAATAAATCTGCAACTGCCTTGTCTATGTGCCCAATAGCTTTAGGGAAAATCACCAAACCATAAATACTTAAGGCCAAAACATCAACCCTCTTCTTCACATCTGGGTGTGCCAATATCAAATCCCTCAAACTTGCCCACGGAATGCATTTACTATCACCCTTTTGTTAGACTCGAGCTGCGGCCCACTATTCACTCATCCCTGTGATCATCATTAATTTCTTCAAGAAAGTAGGGAGATTAGCAGCCCTAACATACACCTTGTTACCTTGGATTTTTGGACAGCGGAGCAAGGTCGTATACTCCTCCAAAGTAGGTACTAAGTCTACCTCTCCAAATGTAAAACAACTATAAACAAGGTTCCAAAACTATACCATAGCTCGAAACAGATACTTATCCACCTTGATGTTTAGCAAATAGGGAAGATCTCCATAATTCTGGTAGAACAGCTGCTTAGCCTCGTCATCCCATTGGGCCCAAATGTCCTTCAACTCCTGAAACTCACTCTGTGTTGAACTGATACGAGTAAAGTCCCACAACTCTGACGTATACCCCTCAGTGACACTATCTCCCTTTTCTAACTGGGTTTTCTCTGACCATGCACAGACAGAAGCGTTGTCCTCCACTTTATCAAGATATTCGTTCCACATTACAAAACTTTCTAATCTAGAAATTAAATCGTGAATTGACACCTTTAAATGTTGAGTAACATGCAATGATAGCAAAATAAAATAAGTCAGTATCATATAAGAGTATAATAAACAGGTACTTATAAGGGTAACTTACTAAGGCTATCACTATATTTTCTAGGGTAAGCACTTAAAGTTCGCTATATGTGTTTCAGTTCTAAAGCAAGGGTACCTGAACTAGAAGATTCCTCGGTCCTCACCCATTATAGGCTCATATGGACCAAGTTCGGTTCAGGGGAACACATTTCCCAATGGCCATACGGAGATGGAAATCTCACGTAGACATAGGTACAAATGTATCCCGGAAGTAATCCACTAGCCCATACGGAGGTGAAAACCTCACAAAAGCGTAGCTTCTCACTCCCACTTAAGGGTGCGATCACAGCGGTCATGCAAAAGCAATGAGTACGAAATCAAAAATAACAAACATATGCAGCAAACACAAGTAAAAAGATTGATATTTTAAAAATTTTCCAAACTTTTGACATTGAGACACAAAAAATCAATTTCTTGGCTTGACTCTCTTATAAATTCCCCAGTGGAGTCGCCAAGCTGTCGAAACCTCTTTTAAACGGGAAGGTTATTTTGAAAACAGGAGCCGCCACCAACCTTTTAAAGTGTGATTGGATCACCTTATAAAACATTTTGGTCTACGAAATTATGAGAAAACGGGCTCAGTAGTCGGTTACGTACAAGGAAGGGTTAGCACTCTCGCAACACCCAAAATTGGTACCAAATTGAATAGTTTTGTCTTAATGTCAAAAGCTTAAAAAAATTTAGAAATAAGATCTCTTTTAAAACCGTAATAATTTGAGTTAAAAATCAAGATTCCTTCGTTTCAAAAGAATATAAACATCACATCCAGCATGATTGGACACGATGTTCTTAAACTTTCGTAACTAAAATCATCTTCTGATTTTCAAAACTTATTTAGAAGGATATTTTAGGCACTTAGACAAACGGGAAATCGCAACCCAGCATGTTAGGGCACTACTTCCCGAATTCCTAAGTACCAGAAAAACATTGCCTTATTTTTTATATTCTTTTGGATTGAATGAAATATAAAAGTTCTTTAAAGTGATGATGCATTCAACTTATTACAAAGGATCAATATTAAATAAATTAACCTACATGATACCTACTTTATCATTCCATGCAAATATAATATAAAAAATGATAAATAATGACATAAATTACACAATATACATTATCATTTTATGCAGATATAATCATAGAAAACAATGAATCTAACAATATATAAATTACATAATATATAACAATATTTTATGGAAATATAACTTAAAACAACATAAATAATCAATTTTTATGCAAATATGGTAAACAATAAATAAAAATAACAAATAGATGGTGAGATATCATTACCATTTTAAAACAATATTAAGTAAATACAAAAAGATACAAAAAAAATAAACAAAATTATGAACATATAAATCAAAAATAAAGATAAGAAAATAAATACAAAATTTTTTAAAAATAGATGAAGTATTTTACAAAGTATAAACGATGAATGTGAGTTTTTTTAGAGATAATTAATATATATACAAAATACACTACATGATATAATAACTTAATATACTTATAAAAATAATAATATGTTATATTGGAACAAAATTTTGTAGTAAATTTTAAAATATTAGACATTAAATATATAATAACAATATATGTATTAGTTTATAATAATTTACAAATTTTAATTTTTATATACTAATAAATAATAAATAATAAATAATATATATAATAAAAGGAAGATAATATAGGGAATAATATATAATAAAATATGATATGTAATAAAATATATAAATGAAATATAAATAATATGATAAAATAACATTTAAATAAAAATAATATATACTATTTTTATATATAACTAAAAAATAAATAATACATATAGTATTTAAAATAAATTAAATATATAAAAAGGATTAAAATTGAATTTTATTAAAGAATCTGGGGTTAATTACAAATAAATAGAAAAATTTGGGCCTAATTGAAACACGCGCTAAAAGCCGAGGGACTCATTGGGTAATTCGACCCTAATCCCAAAACAACATCGTCCCGAAATAGGCTTTATAATGGCCATTAGAACTAAATTGAAACAAAAATAAAAGGTTAGGGCCAAATTTTAATAAAAATAAAATGAAATGGTAAATATTAAAAATGCGGAAGGATCAATTGGACAATTAGCCCTTTTACCAAAAACACGCGGATCCTCCCTGGGTCACGGGTCAATGCGCGGATCATTCACTTAAACGGTGCCGTTTTAGTGCTTATTGAACTAAGCAAAACGACGTCGTTTTTGTAATGCTATATATGTCAAATTTTAGCCCAAAATTCATTTTACAATCAGTTTTCTAAAAAAAAACCTAAAATCCTCTGAAAGAGGAGAAGAGAGGAGCCCTCCAGCTCCGGCCTCCGGCCACTGGGCTGCACGCGCACACGCGCCCTGTACACAGCGGTTGGAATGCTAAAAGCCTTCGTTTTTCCGGGCAAATCACGGGTAAACTTTTCCCTTTTTTAATACTTAACAGTTTTTTAGAAAAAAACGATTTATATGTGTTAAACAGAGATATAAACTATAAACAAATATGTAGCTAAATCACCTTTTTCAGAAAATAAACTGCTCTTATTTCTTTCTTCTGTGTATATATGCGTGTATCTCTGTCTATATGTATATCAATCGTTTGCCTATATCCCATTACAGTAAAAATTTTTGGCTTTTATAGCCTCTGTTTTCTAAGTACAAATTTGGTGTCTTTTCTGTTCTATTCCTTTCCATATTTTCTGTGTTTTTCTTTCCCCTTTTGTAGGTGATGACGATGGAAACAGTGACGATCGGGCGCTGATGACGATTCACTGGCGCGCTGATTGAGGCAACGATGGGGTACCGGTGGTGGGATTGGCGCGCCAATTGCGGCACGAATTCAGGCCTGGTGTCAGCGTGCTTGCGGCGCCTAGGGTTTCAGAAACCCTAGGCTTTCCGTCTTCTGTTAACGAATTGGGCCACTTGGGCCCTGTGTATTTTGGGTTTAATGAATTTTGGGCAGCATTTGGGTATCTGGGCTACAGTACGGGCTTGGGTGTAACCGGGTATTGGGTTAATGGATTTTGGGCTATAAATGCAACCGAGTTTTGGGCTTTGTAAATGGACTGTAAATGGACTTTATTATTTGATAATTTTTTTTATTTTTTATTTATTTATTTTATGGGCCTGGGTAAATATGGGCTATTACGCTTTCCACAACAACTTAGCTATTTATAGGGGTGTTTAGTAGCCCTAATTAGGGTAAACACCATCCTTAATTACATAAAAAGATTCATTGTGCGACGAAGCGATGAAAGCACCCTTGCTTATTTTTGGCCTCACGTCGCACTTGTGTCGAGACACACAACTTCGAATATGGCTTTCCTTATCAGCTTTGTTGTGTTGCAAGTCCAAAAGCTTGTGTTACAACTTGGCTTCCATTCCTTATGCATCTTGAGCCTAAATTTACGTGTCTTGCACACTCAAGTAAATCATTAAAACCACCTTAAGACTGATATTGGCCCGATTAGGTCAACTAACTCAAAATAATGCGTAAAAATACTTATTTTGCAATATTTTAATCCTAGACTAAGAAATGCAAAAATGTAATGAAACATATTGAAATGCTTATAAAACAAGCTCGTTAAGTGCTGAAAAGTACTAAATCTGCCATTACGATTTGTGGCAGATCAAATGCCCCCACACTTAAGTCATTACTTGTCCTCAAGCAAATGAAAAAGAAAGCTAGAAACTAAAAAAAAAGAAAAAGAAAAAGGCAAAGATAATGTATTCAAGAATACTTCATACAAGAGACTGAATCAGAGCAATGCAAACAAAATGTTATACATAATCATGTAATTCTAGTGCGATATGTAATTAACTCCCGATTTTTAATGCCAGATAGACTACTTCAGTAAATTACAAGGTAAACAGACTAAAGGATGCTAATTATAGAATTCGATAAAAAAAAACAAAACTATAAAATTATGCTAAAAGTACCCTAAGTGGTAAAACTTTTCAAAACTTAGATTAATTTTCATCCATGCAGTGTATACCTAACTCACATAAGAGTTTTCAACTTGTAACATTCTGCGGCTTAAGTTGGTTCAAAATTCAAGATTAGGTACAACAAAATGGTTTAAGCACGAAAGTAGTTTGACACATTATATTGTTCCCAATACTCCCCCAAATGTCCCAATTAAGCTCACCACCTTATATCCACTTCCCTCACCTTCATTTCCTCTCCAATTACTAAGATACTGTGTAGTATTCATAAGTACAGTCATCTTAACGAGCTTTTTATGCAAACATGAGTACTTTTCTTTTTCTATTTTCTTTTTTTTCCTTTTCTTTTCTCTCATTTTGCTTTTATATATTCAAGGTTTTCTCACTTGGCTTTTTATCCTTCACAAACTTTTCTTTTGATTGATTTTTCTACTCAAACACAAGTTTGCAAGAATCTTATATTCACTATACCGCATCGTTCTTTAGGTTCACTTTAATTTTTCTTTATTTTGAAACTTCCATTATGTATCTACCTACCCTTAATACTAATAGCCTGACGTCTAAATTCGTACGAGGACCAAAAGAAAAAGGATTAAACAATTATATGTTCGACTCATGGTTTCATTAATGGTTCATCATGAAAATGGATTTAGGCTCAAAATAGGGTACTAGGGAATTCAAGTATTAGGTAGGCTTTTTAGCTCTATTTCGTCTACCAAACAATACCTTAATTCATCCTAAGGTATTTCAATACATGGATCAAATTAACTAAATTTATCAATTTTTACAACCTAAAATATAATTAACATGCATGTTATTTGTGTATTCATCTATCACATGGTATACCTAACATACTTCAACCTATTCACAATGTAGAATTAATTATTATCAAACTAAATTTACTGATTATTCACAAAATCCTATTTACATGCTCCTAACCAATCACTTGTATTTCTACAAGGTCGAGCATTAACAAAACATCATAAAAAATTTTATTCTAAAATTTTCCTAAAAATTGACAAGAAAAATAAGGAAAAAGTTAAAAGTTCCTAAAACTTTCTATGTTACTGTAACACCCCCACCCGTATTCATGATCAGAATAGGGTTACAAGGTATTACCAATCAATACATATCATTTGACATACAAAACTCATACATTTATGCATCCATACTCAAATATCATTCAATCATATTCGCATTGTCCCTTATAAAGGCCTACGAGGCCTTAAGCATGCTTTAGAAATGGTTCGGGACTAAACTAATAACATATAAAATTCTTGGAAAACTTATAAAATTTTCAAACATACAAGGGTCACACGCTCGTGTGAACAGGCCGTGTGCCTCACACGGCTCCAGACAAGCTCGTGTCTCAGGCCGTGTGAAAATACGGCATACATACTGACTTGGGTCACACAGCCGACCACACGCCTGTGTGTCTAGCCCGTGTGCCCTTCGAAGTTGCCACACATGCCCAAGTCACACGCCCGTGTGCTAGGCCATGTGCCATTTAGGAGGGTATACTAACTTGTGCGACACGACCGATCACACGCCCATGTGTGAGGCCATGTGGAGCATACTGACTTTAATTTACTTTTAAAACCAGGGGACATACGGCCGTGTAACCTAATCGTGTGTCGCACAGGGCTGAGACACACGCTCGTGTCTCTGCCCGTGTGGACAAAAATAGGCCATTTGCAAAGCCAATTTGCCACCCTTTTTGCACATACCTAAGTAAACTGAATTGGTACAATTTTAAGTCACAAATAAGTAGCCAAAGTTCATCAAACAATACATAATCATACCTTATCTATTTCAACTAATTCAATACTCAGTTCCATACCATTTACCTATTCAAATACCAAACAACCTAACTTGCTTTACTAATCATAATACACATATATAATTCATTTAACAAAACTAATCCAAACATACATAACCACTTAACCACATTCATTCAATATAGAGCTATTACCAAACATTAAACATAAAACATCATCAAGTTTATCATCTTATGCCAACATAAATGGCCAAAATACACATCCATCAAACAAACCAAATTGATACAAGCCTATACATGCCATATACCATACATGCATAGCTTCAAAAGTACCAAAATAGATGATTGATAGTGCGATGAAGTCTCTAAACATAAAACATCATCAAGTTTATCATCTTATGCCAACATAAATGGCCAAAATACACATCCATCAAACATACCAAATTGATACAAGCCTATACATGCCATATACCATACATACATAGCTTTAAAAGTACCAAAATAGATTATCGATAGTGCAATGAAGTCTCTGACGATCCCTGGATCTGTGCTAGCTTCGTAGAACTATAAAACATCGAAACAAATACACACAATAAGCTATAAGCTTAGTAAGTTCGTATGTGAACATAAAATAATCCCAACATTCTCTTACAATTCAAAATAGATAATATCATAAACATTTAAAGCATCAATTCATGAGCTATCATAAAATTTGTCCATATCATCATTCATAAGTTCTCAACTTCATCTATGTCGATACTTGAATAATCTTCCATACATACCTTATGATACATATCTATTTCTCATCAACACTTTTATCAAACCCCTCCGGTTTACAAATGCTTTCAATAAAAATTCATCGATTTTTCCAATGCTATTGTCCAACTATGGTCTTACACATACATTGCCAAGGCCCTGCCATGGTCTTTCATTCACATGCTATAACCTGGTTATGGTCTTATTATTCCATTGCCATAGCCCGGCTATGGTCTTATTCGGCAACTTGCCTTACTCAATTCATACATTTCATTCGATATCTCATCATTTCTCCAATAGAATAATTAATATATCAATTTCATTCATCAAATATATAGGTATACATTTAAGTTCAATTATACGAACTTACCTAGTATACAGAATTGATGGACCGGTTCGACTACTCAATAACCTTGCTTTTCCCCCAATCTAAATTCGAATTCTTTCTTTCTTGATCTATATGTATTCAAAATTAACTAATTCAATCAACCATTCATTCGATTTAATCCAAATCATACATTTTTGGCCTTTTTACACATTAGCCCCTAAATTTTCACATTTATTCAATTTAGTCCCTATTTCACAAATAAAAAATATTCATACAATTCCATTTAACCCATACTTAGCCGAATTGCATATAAGTCCCTAGCAGTCCAAAACTTTCACTTATATCACATTTCAACCCCTTAATTTACAAATTTTACAATTTAATCCCTTTTTAACATTTTTGTCAAAAATCACTTTGCAAAATATGAAAATCTATCATCAAAAATCATATTTCACCTTCAAACATCAAAGAGCTCATAAACTCATCAATGGAAACTCTCAAAATCTTAAACAAATTCAAAATCTAAGGTACGGGTTAACTAGAATACGAAGCAATGATCACAAAAACATAGAAATAAAAAAAATTGAGCTAAAACCCTATCTTCCTTTTCTAATTTTTGGTTGCCAAAGATGAACAAAAATAAATTTTGACTTTGTTTTTACTAAATTATAACTTTTACTATATTACCCTTGGCTATAAACATATAAAATCATATAATGGATGGTTATAATTGTCCACTTACACTGTTAATGGTCTAATTACAACATAAGTACCTTTGATTTATTAAATCATAGCACTGAAGCACTTTAAACAAACAATATGCAACTTTTGCAATTTACGTAATTAAGTTCTTTTTTCTCAAATTGAGTAATTAAACGATAAAATTAGTTCACGAAATTTTCACACATACATGCTATCATGCTGTAAACACAAAAAATAATATTAAAATAATTTTTTGACATCGGATTCGTGGTTTCAAAACCACTGTTCTAATTTAGCTAAAATCGGGCTGTTACAGTTACCCTTAGATTTTATTAAACACATTGCCCCTAATGTGCACAAAAATAAAATAGGGGAACAAAATTATCGATTAGTGCGATAGTCTCATGCGCAATGTTGGGTAGTCTTATCCTTCCCAATTGAGCTTCAAAATTTTTTTCCATAAAAAAAATGGGGTTCCTACACAGAAATTAGCTAATAGAGAAATAAAACTAACAAAAGAATAACTGAAGTATGAAAGATAGAAAAATAAAAATCATGCCAAAAATATAAATTGCAAGTCCAAAATAAAAATAAAAAATTTCCAAATCAATTGGAGTTGTGCACTGACTCTGTTCCCATTACTCCCTTTCCATTGCCTCTTCCCACAACAGTCTTGGTCGTCCTCTCACCCGAAGGTTGGGCCGGGCTCTATAGGCTTGGGCTACGAAATTTGATTCTCATAGTCATGGGGTGTTCCGACTAAAACGTTTCCTCGTAGTCCAGTGCTCGAAAAGGCTCCTCCTCCTCATCATCATCACCATCATCATTGTCATCATCATTGTCATCATCACCATCGTCTTCCTCCTCGGCTCCCCCTCAGTCTCATTGGAGCGAGAAAAGGGCACGTACTTATTTGGTGACAGGTTAGGCACTCGTATATCATGCCTCTACACATAGTCAATGCTCATCAGGGACATTTCTTGCATCCACCTAATAGCTCATTCCATATCGAACATAATTGTTAGAACGGTGAGTTGGTCCTCAATTCTGCTCTTTCCTTGGGTGCCGGTGGTACGTCTATCCTTTCCTTTTGGTGTTGATTCCATTCTTTCACTTGCTTTCATTGGAGCTCAACGAATTGAGAGAACATATTATTTTTGAGGACTTTTTTCTTTGACATCATGAATTGATCCACAGGGGACATTGTAACATTCACCTATTTGCAGAGGGTCATCACTAAATGGGGGAAGTACATGTCTCACTTTTGGTCACTAATGCACTGTTACATCTCCTGATAAATTTACTAGCCAATGCATACTTGTTTTCTCTGCAAAATAGAGTGAAGCAAAACCACTTAAAAGGCAGTGATGTAAGAGACATTTTGTGTTAGTAAGATGGGGGTGAAAATGAATTGCACCCACATCTTAGCCATCGGAAACATAATGGTTTGATTAAATTTAACAGGAACATTAGAACTGACTTGGCAAGTCTACTCACCATGCCCTCGAGTGAGATAATGTAAAATAGCATCCACTTTAAGTCAACAAAGCCTAAATAACCTAAGGCATAATATGGTGCATCATATTAGGCACAGATTTCCCAAGGTGTTACCAGTACATCTTTACCCTAGACTCTAACATAATTAAAAATATCACTTGGGTGCTGAAAAATTTCTTGTTCCTTAAGGGACGTGTAAAATTCATAAACAATGGTGACTATTGACTCGTTCGGGGTCGAGCAGAAATTGCACCAGTGGTGGAACTCCATCAAGTCCCAAATCATATCGCACTCGATTAACAAGGGTCAAACCTTCACTCTTGAATGAATGTACATCCATTCATTTGCATATAGTAGCGCTCAACTTTCGTGTTATAGAGGTGAGTAGGGTCAAAGTCAGTTGGTGGTTCTTAAGCACAACATGCTTTACAGGGTGCCATAAATAGTAACGATTCAAATTATAAGAACAAAGCGCTTACCAAATAAATATGGAACGTCTAACATTGATTGTTCATGTTTGGCTCAACTCTGATGTATTTTGGCAGCCAAAGAAGGGAGATACACAAGAAAAAAATTAATTGACAAGTAAAGGGAGAAGAGATTACAAATGAACAGAGGTGTGGATGCTCAAACTAAAGCAACAACAATAGAGAAGATGTACAATGGCTCCTACTTTTGGGTGCTCCTTTGGTGTGTTTGAAAGTGAAAAAATAGGTCTAAAACTATACGACTTATATAGAAAATCCAACGGGCCACGTGTTAAAATAAACTGGAAATTGTAGAAAATGACATCGTGTCAAGACATAGGGTTTTGCGTGTCGCGACACGTTGCCCTAATCTCCTAGGATTTTTGTTTTGAAATGCTATGTCACGTCACAAGTTTGAAATTGTGAAAAATTTTGGTTCGAAGTCGCGTGTCGCTACATGGCCTTGGGTTTTCCACTCCTTTGTTTCGAAGTAGCATATCACCACAAAAAGGGGTACATGTGTTGCAACACGTATTAGACTTTGTGAAAATGATGTTTTCAGACATGCCAGACTCCTTGGGGTTGTGCCTAATCACTTCAAAACATTTCTAAAGTCATCCTAGCCCTAAGCTAACCTATTTTAACCTAATTACAATTAAAATTCATACTTACAACCCTTAAAAATCTGAAAAAACACAAAACTACATATTTATAGAGATGATTTGCGATGATTAAAATTGAGTATGGCTACCAAACTCATCCATCAACCTGTTACTATCCGCCATCAACTTTTTGTTCCTTTGTTGATTGTTGCCTTTCATCCTCGAGAGATCTATTTTGTCCGATTCCTTCCACTTGCCTTGTTCCCTCAGACCAAGTTTTCCTACACACGTCACACTTGAAACATACCTTTGATCAAGATAATTAGGGATTACATAGAATAATGCAAAACATTCCCTAATTATTTTTCGAATCCCTCATCTTGGGAATCTTTGCCGCATTTAAACACATCTAGTTCACTATCAATTTTTATTGTTAATTCATTTTTCTCAAGATGAATGTTTGATCTAGAAGTTGCTAAAAACAGTCTACCCAACAGTATGGGGATCTCTGGATCTTCCTAGAAGTCAATAACTACAAAATTAATTGGGGCAATAAAATTCCTCACTTTAACCAATACGTCTTCGAGTGCACCTTTTAGGTGTACTAAGGATCTATCAGCTAACTGTAGTGTTATTTAAGGGTTCCTTAACTCCCTTAATCCAAGTTTTCTATAGATTAATAGAGGAATTAATTAATATTGGCCCCTAAATCGCAAAAGGCCTTACTAAAATAAATATCCCCTATTTCTATAGAAATTGTAAAACTACCCGAATATTTCAATTTAGGGGGTATATTTTTCAAAATAATAACACTACAAGAGGCATCAATGTCAATTTCTTCTCCATTTTTAATTTTTTTATGCTTAGACATAATTTCTTTTAAGTACTTGGCATATTTTTGCATTTTATCGATTAGCTCCAATAGGGGTAGATTAACATTACGGGACTTAAATAAGTTCAAGAATCCTACAAAATCTACTTCATCCCTCTTTCGTTTGTCCTCAATCATTGATGTGATTACTGGCTCTACCACTGATTTCGTCACTTGTTCGATCGGCTCATCATCTTCTTTTCATCCATGGATTCCTTGATGGATTCTTGCAAATCCTTGTTTGGTTGAAAAGGGGATTTAATATCGTTAAGAGTCTTACTAGATCACAAAGTGGTATCATTTACGTGCTCTTTTCCCTCATTCTAAGGATTATTCTCTATATTTGCTCAGTATTCTAATACAAATGTACCTTTGCATGTTACTCATCATCTCCGTCATTTGGTTCATTTGGTTCATTTTATTCTGGATGCCTTCTTTGAAATTCATCAACTTGTTTTTAGTTAAAGTACATTTAGACTGTACTTGTTGGATGTTCGTCTTTATTGACTAAATCTCTCCCTCTATCTAATTGAGTCATTGACAATATACAGTATGGTCATTCCCCATGGAGCGATCTTGAGATTTTTGTATATGTGGAGGTTGGTAAGGAAGAATTACTCGATTTTACACATAATTTCCACTTCATGATTTCTTCCCTATTTTAGGTCCGGATGATCCTTCCAATCGTGGTTGTATGTGTTCGAATAGGGATTTCCACCCCTATTACCCACGTAGTTAACTTCATCCAATTGATGATCCAAGTTTTTCTCGTAGTGTTAGGTCGACTTTGTAATGGTCAGTTTAGCTACCACTTCCAATCAATTCAACTTCTCTAAAATAATTTGATAAGTGTCCACTTTTTTTATGGCTTTTGTCACTTGTGGTTTTTGGCTGTAAGTGAACCTCTTGTTTGGCCACATATACGAGTTCATAGCCATGTCATCAATAATTTACATTCTCGCTCGTATGTATGGTTCATTGAAACACCTCTGGATGCTCCATCAAAAGTGGACAGCAAATTATTGTCTAAACCATTATAAAATATTTGCGTTTGGAACCACTCTTGCATTCTGTGATGGGAACACTTTCTCAATAGTGACTTGAATCAATCCCAAGCTTCATATAAAACTTCAACGTCAAATTGCTTGAAGTTGGCGATCTCTTGACAGAGTTGAATGGATCTATTAATCGGGAAAATTTTATGTAAAACATTTCCCGCTAATTCGTCCCATGTAGTAATGGAACCTAGTTCTAATGAATCTAACTAATCAGCAACATGGTCACATAAAGAAAAGAGGAATAATCGAAGATGCTCTACCTTGTTGGCTACTCCGTTGTATTTTAAAGTGTCACATAATTGGAGGAATCGTTAAAGATGCTTGTTTGGATCCTCCATAATGTTCCCTCAGAACTGCAACGTGTTTTGGATCATTTGGATTATTGTCATCTTGATCTTAAAATTATTGGTGTTGATCATTGGTTGTTCAATGCTGCCTCATACAACATTGAGTGTTGGTAGTGCATACCCATAAAACGTTCTTTAAGCCATCAGTAGCTCTTCACGGATCAGGGCTTGTGGTTTGAATGGATCATCAAATAAAGGATTTCCCCAAGATAAATCATTTACCACAGGTGGATCGTTTTGCCTGAAAAAAATATTTTTTGGTATTTTTAATAAATTTAAAATTAATAAATAGAAATAAAATAAATAAAAACTGTATCTATAATTTTTAATGTTCCTATTTATCCTAATAAATTTGGATTCAATGTCTAAACCTCTCCAACAACAACACCACCAACTTGATCACCTCTAAATGCACTAACGTTTAGAGTTAAAATTGTGCCAATAATATAAATTAAATGTGGCATTTGCAAGTGAACATGTCAAATTAAATGCAGTATATAACTATAAAACTACTGGATTATTTAGGACTTATTTTTTGTTTTTGCTTTTCTTTTATTATTTGGAATTGTTTTCTTTGTGTTTGTTTGCTTGTTTTTATGTGCATTCATTCACTCGGAAGCTACACTACATAGTTGACTTCAACAAAGAGGTAGACTACCCCAGCTTTAGCCAATATAGTTCAACGCTTTTAGGGGAGTTTGGTAACCTTCTTACCTTCTGTTTTAAGCACACATTAAGGGAAATGTGTGGTTTAAGTGCGGGGGTGCACATAGTTTGGTTGCTTTATGTTTTCCTATTTTTGTGTGTTTAATTTAAACTTTTACGTTGTTTTAAAAAAAATCAAAAATTTCCAAAAATATTTTTCTTTTAATTCTTGTATTTTCTTTTGTTTGCATGGTGCTTGGACAATAATTGAGAAATAGGCCATTGGTCGTAAATATTGAATAAGTATTTTGGATAGTCGAGTATGTAAAGTTTGATTGATATTAGATAATTTAGTATTCTTAAAAGTAGACTAGTTAATTTAATAAGATAATTTTCTTAATAGACTAGAAGCACCCGTTCTTAATGAAAAATGTATAAATTGTGCCATAGAATAAATGAATTGTGTATATACTTGTAGATAAATAAAGCTTTAATTGTTGATTGTTCATCTGAATAATTGTAAGCATAATAGAAAATGTAACTTGTGAAATGTTTCTGGAAGGACCTTAGGCATTGTTTGTTTAGCTTAGAGCCAAAAAGACTTACCTTTATGTTATTAACCATTAGCTTCCATAATTTGAGCCTTGACTAATCCTTTTTTGATGAGCCTTATTTTTGAAGCCTTGAGCCTAAACGAGTTGAAAACTTAATCCTTCTCCATCCCTAACAATAAAAAGGCAGTATGTAATAGATGTCGATCCATAGGCTTTGAGGGATAGGTGGAGACGTTATGCTGGCTTCATGTGTGCTTGAAAGGAAAAGAAAAGGATATATGATAGGGTACATATAAAACTTGCTAAGTAAGTTAGTACAAAAAAACATATATATATATGTGAAATAAAATCAAGATGAGAGTTAAAAGCATTGTAAGTGAAAGAGCAGAAAAAAAAAGATCAAATGAAAAATCAAAGTCAAGCTTAAATAGAAATCTTTCAATTCATAATTTGAAATACTTGCTTCTAGTAAAATAAATTGTTTTGGAAAAATGTTATCTGCCCAATTGTTTCTTTTGGCGGTTAAGATGGGCATATATCAGGTAGGTGAAGATCTTATGTCAAATTTCTCTATTAGTTGGAGTGAAATAATTACTAAGTGAAAAGGTAATTATGATATGATTTTGTGCTAATGGTATAGTACGCCTGGTTGTCTAAGTACAGTGCTAGTTGAGCTGTAAAGTGATCTGGTTAAGAATGGTCTTATAATTACTTTACTAGATACTCATTTATATTCTTCTCAATATGTGTAGGCCATAAAAAAGACAAGTTCTGAAAGATTGTGACACCTATCAAGTTCCACTATAAGAACATCAGTTATATATATGTGTGGGAAAGGATTCTAAAGGGGTTCTTTTTTCTGGAAAAAATGGCATTTTGGTTCTTTCTCCCTCTTAAATCCATTGAAAAATCTTCTTCATTTATCTGAGAGCTAAGATTTAGTTTAATCAAATGATCATTTCATATCTGGGTAAGTGTTATAGTCTTGCATGTTAAGTTCTGAAAAAATAAGTCTTTTAGTGGTATACGAACAGTAAGTTGTAACTATAAGACACCCTACATGGGGGTTTTTCCTATTGATGGAGAGTTATAAATTTGTCTATAAATGGGTATTAATGATAATCTTATGTTCTGTAAGTAGTTGTTGCTACTAGTTCATGTTAAATGTTCGAGTACGAGCTTCAAGCTACTATAGGCGAGTATCAGGTGAATCTTTACACTGACTCTTCTATGTAAATTATACAAATAGAAGTATACGAATATAAAATGGATGATTAGATCTGTGGTAACTAGTAAATATACAAGTATGGTGAAGATGAGATAGGTAAAATGATGATATGTGTAGAACTCCATTGAAGTGAATGATACAAGTATGCAAGTTTAGTCTGATACTCAGGAGGTAAGAATCAATGCAGAGATGTGAACGTACCTGGGCAAGTGAAGTGTTACCCCAAAATTAGGCCTATGAGTTTTAAGGGTATTCTAGGGATTTTAGCTTTAGTGTGCTTGGAATTTCGTACGCATGGTAACCGTAAATGTTTTCGACTATGGTTTTTAGTGCGCTTGGAATTTTATGAGTTTTTAAAAGGCAGTTAAACTAAAACTTTAAAAACACCTTATTTTCCCCCTTTCTCCTAAAGATTTCAGGTTAATTTTTCTTCTTCCCTTATTCTTGTGCCGTCCCTTGCATCCAAACCTTTGTTCATCAAATTTTTATTTCCAAAATTTATTCTTTTGACTTCCTGCAATCTTCAAAGCATTAAATCCCTCTAGAATTTCATAAAAACACTAAAAATACCATTGATTTCATTACCTCTCAAACTTGCAGGTTTTCTTGGAGTTTCCCTAAAAGCTCATTTTTCTTCCATTGAAGGTAACAGTTTGATTTCTTATTAGTTTTTAATGTTATCATGTCTTTAAAGCTGAGTTTTTAGCCATTTAAACATATGTTTTAAATAAAAGCCGAAAACTTGGTCGTTAATGGTAGATTTCAGGATTTTGAGTAAAAATGTGGTTTCAAAGTATTTTTCAATTATTTTTGACATTATTAGAAGGATTCTAAACTTTGTTAAAGATTTCTTGCGTTTAAATGATTTTTTGTGAAATTGCCATAACATGTCGAAAATTACAAAACCATGAATTTGAATAATTTTGTGTAGGTTGAAGGTTGAGCATTTGTCATAGAGGAAGAATTAGATGTACGAAATTCATTTTAGGTAAAAATATTGGGTATCGACCGAGATAATTGAAATTCTGAGGTTCTATGTTAAAGGTTTCAGTTTCATGATAACCTAGCTTAGGCTTGTGTTTTTAATTGCTTGAGGTGAGCCTTAGCTAATTGTTGATTGTATTGCTGTGTGATTTATTATGTTGAAGCTTTGGATCCATTAGGACCTTCTATGAGCTAAGGAAAGGATATTTGAGCTTTTGGTGTCAAGGCAAAAGTAGTTAGTGAGTGTTTAGAATAGCTACTTGTGGACACAATTCATTGCGTTAATTGAGAATTTAAAAGTGGCCTAAACCCCTACTCTAAATTTCAAGTGTAAGCTTTCTTGTACTCTTAATTTAATTTGTGAAAAATGTGCTAGTGTGATTATGAAAATGTGAAATGAGATAAGATGTTATAGCATGTGTTATGTGTTCATAATTATCATTGTTAAAGTGTAAATGTAGGCATGTTTTACATGCAAAATGGCAGAGATAATGTTGTGTTTATAATGTGATATTTACAGTGAATAAGTGCAGTGAACAGTAAGTAAATGTGTGTGTTAATAATGTATATTTTGGCCTTGTGATCCATGAGACCGATAGATATAGTTGGCATGCCATAGATTGTGAGTACTCACCTATATGTATTGCGTTTTTGGGCATTGAGGCCCTAGGATAGGCTGGAGAGATAAAGGAATATGAGCTAAGCTCTATTCAACGGGACATGTTTAATACGTTGGAGAGTGTTAGCTTTATTCTTCACTTTTGGGATATGTTCGACTCTATGAGTCAATTGGTGTGTTGGAGATCCGTGTATCTGATGTGTGATGATAGAGTCCACTTCTATGTTTCATAGATCAAGTGCCAAATTATCTTTAAATGTGATTATATGTGTAATGTGATATATGCTTAAAAGTATATGTGATTACTAAGTTAATAAACCATTAAACAATACATAAGTAAGTACAATATGACATTAAAGTTGGTACTGTTGTAATTATACTATATAGATGTTTCATTAATGCATGATGACTTGTTTGCGTAGTAGTTTTTCTAAGCATTCACTGAGATTGTAAAGCTCACCCACTCATTTTTACACCAATGCAGATCAGTTGAGTGATATAAGATATGAGATTGCGTTAGGAAGGATGATGCCTGGATGGCACCAAAGAAGTGGCGAAGTTGGCTATTATGCATATAGTGGAAATGTGTTGTAGTTAGGACTGCGCCTTATGATTCGATCTTTAAATAACTTCAATATTGTTAAGAGATGTATTAAATTTGATGTATTAATTTTGTAATAATATATTCCTTTGTTCTTAAACAATATGACTATTAGTTTTAAAATAATAACAATTTTTTTTAAATAAAATACATCTGACAACTGTTTAGATAATTTAGTTAAAGAATTTTGTGTTGTAATACCTGAGATCCAAACTCGATGAATCGGGTTGGGTTAGGGGTATTACATATTGTACGTACCAATATCATTTAAAATCTTCTAAGTTTTTAGAGAGATAAGGAAAAAGAGAGAATGAGAAATAAGGAGGTGACCTTCACGATTAATTAAGGACAAATGGGGGAACAATGTCATGTGCTTCACTGTTTCTAATGCTCAAAACCATCTTGAGCTACCATTTTGTTTGAACTCCAAATCATCCTATACCTCAGAACCTTACAAGCCTAGAAGACCTTTGCGACCCGAACATTTCATTCACACATTTCTCTTGATTTGTTTGTATTTGCTCGGATGAACAACTTCAATTCGTTTTGAGTGTCTATAATGTATTTATCTAGGCTATTTTGATGGATAACACAATTGTACATATACTCATTTGAATTGCTTCTAGATTTGTTGGCCTTTTTAATTTGTTAAATTGATTTTTTGTTTGCTTTAAAAATACCCAAGTTAGCTAAATATCATTTTTAGGTTACGTGTGAGATAGTCCTTATACAAGTTCAATGTTTTACTACCATGTTGCCTTTTTGTCCAATTTAGTCCAAGGGTCGTCTTTTTGCATGTTTTGTATGTTTGGTTAAGGACAAGCAAAGAGTTAAGTGTGGAGGAGTTTGATCTATCATAATTTGATATGTCAAATTAGGCTCCCTATTATGCTTTAGGAGCTTGTTCTCGAGAAATTTAAGTGTCATTTTAGTAATTTAGGTTAGTTTTTAGTTATTAAATAGAATAAGTGTTTAATGTGTTTTTATACTCCTTTTGAGAGCCAAATTGGCCAAATGCGCCATTTGGACCTTAACAATCGATTAAGTGTTGTAGGAATTCGACGATGGCCGAACTTGAGCGAAAACATCATCAAGGAAGGGGGTATCGCAATACCAAAGCGTGGGCATCGCAGTACCCGCGAAAATCTTGAAATAAAGAGAAGAATGCCACCTACAGTGGTATTGTGATACCCAACACCCCAAGATCCTCTAGTTGGAGATTGTCTGCGATATCTCGATATCCACCTTTGGGAATCGCGATATCACTGTCGTGTGTGGAGACAAAAATTGCCAATAAGGTTAGTCCTTGTCCAACCGAAGCGCCATTCAAAAAGACACATTAAGGGGCATTTTGGTCAAGAAAAATGGGTCATATAGAAGCTAAAAAATGCCAAAAATTGGCTGAGAAGAGGAAACATTAGACACATTAGGCATTAGACACAAGTTTAGTTTATCTTCTTAGTTTTTCTCTCATTTTTAGGTTTTCATTTCTTCTTTCCTATATTTAGGGTTTTAATTTTCTATTTATTTCTTTATTTTTCTTTGCATTTTTAGAGTTAATTTTATTTACCTGTTTAGTACCTTAAACTTGGCTGTAATCACATTCTAATATTTAGTTTAATGTTATATCAATTTGTTTCCTTTTTATCTGTTAGAAATCTTAATTTTGTTGTTCTTGGTTGTTTATTTTACTTCTAGTTTGTTTTCCTTGATTTTTTTTTAGTAAAAACCAAGCTTTCATCTTTCTATTGAGTTTTATGTTGATAGTGCTAATGGTTGTTTCTTTGATGTTTGTTAGTTTAAACACAGTAATGGGTAGCTAAACCCTAGAAGGTTGGTTGGTGGATATATGGTTAAACAAGTTTTTGGTTAGGGACTAAATTGTAATAAATTAGACTAAATTGAATAAATTTCAAAACTTAGGATTAACGCCTCTAAGAGAAAATTAAGATAAGTAAGACCGGGAGGTAAGCTTATTGGGAACGAATTCATTAGTCCTGGGTTAGTTGGGTGAGGTCGAGAGATAAACCAAACTAATTTGTTTAATTTGATAAAACAAAGACCGAGAGGTAAAATGGAGCCATTTTAGGAGTTTAAGTAATATACATCCCTAATTCGATAATTAATTAATCATATTGAATTCAACCAACCACCTTTTGTTATTAATTTGTTATTAATTAGTTTAATTTCTCTCAAATTAATGGTTTGTCATAAAATAGTACTTAGCGAATAGTTGGTTAGACTCTTTAATTGCATGATAGTAGCTAGAATTCACTTAATCGTTGACTTTTGTGGGTTTGATCTCGGAGTACTCCTGTACCCCGTTGTATAAATTTTATTACAACTAACCTATCACACTTGTAGACACCACACGTATTTATTATTTGATTGAAGTCCTATTGAGAGATGCCTTGTCTTGGGCATTGGAGCGGATGACTCCTAGAAAATAGAGACATAGATGTGACTGACTGGACTAATAATACATTAAACTAGACCCAAGAAGAATAGATCCTGAATCATTGAATTGAATGAAGAAATCGACTGAAATGGGAATCATTCTATATAAAGAACAACTTTTTTAAAATCATAGACCCTAAATTGATACCATAAGAATTCCTATTCTAATTAGGACTCATAATATTGAAATTGAATAAACAAAAACAATATGAAGATAAAGATAATATTGATTAAAGGTAAATATGATATAAATATAAGTAATAAAAAAAATGGACCAACCCTGAATTTTAGGAAATTCAGAAAATACCGAATCCCTGCCTATACAAGAAAATTGTTGATAATACTCCAAAATGGCATTTTCTTTTGACCCAATTTTTTTCCTTATCGGTCAGGAAAGACAAGAAAATCTCAGGGTAGCAAACATTCTCTAGAATTTCTCTTAGATTCGATATTTCTTTTTTTGAGGATCGATGAATCAAATGAAATTTTTGTTCCAATTTTTGCCTCTTCTTCTCCCTATGAATCAAACTTTTCTTTACCATAATGGTTCAGTTCCTATTATTATCAATGATACAAGTCGGATCCTAGATGTAGAAATAGAATGGGGCATAGCCCCCTTCTCCATCGAAAGAGATGATATTATCGCAGATACAACGCATAACATAAGGAATTAAACATAAAAAGACTTCTTTTTTTTCTTTTTCATTGTACAACGAACAATTTTAAAAACCATAGGATTCCTTTTTGATTTTTTTTGATTCATGAAAACTATCTATAAAAATAATTATATAGAATAGTTTCAAACTTCTCACCTGATAATGAGAGGACGAAATTTGGATAAATACCAATACCTATTACTGGTAGAAAGATACAGATCGAAACAAATAACTCTCGTGGTCCAGAATAAAAAAAAAATAAGAACTTGGAGCATTAAATAGCTTGTATCCATAGAACATAGACCCAAGAAGAATAGATCCTGAATCCATTTATAGATTTATTCACTTGTGATGTTTAAAATGTGACATACCTTAATCCTAAGTGGATTACAGACTATGTATGCATAACTCGTATACTTCGATGTAAGTAAAAACTTGAGTTCAAATAGATAAGGAACCAAAAGCTTATATGTTGGGTATACGACTTCTATAGTATGTAACGTCATTCACAAGTGTGGAATTCATAGCTCGAGATATGGGTAAATCATATCCTCTCATTGGCATTACATGGTTGATGAAAAGTAAACGTGGTCACGGGTCGTTCGTCTTTATGATGAATGACTTGATTACTATTTGATAGTAATTGACTTTTCGTGAAGGAAGATGTTATGGTTACCATGAGATAAAATAGGGTCATATTGGGAGAACAGATTTATCCCAAAGAGATTAAGGATATCCTATTAGTGTAACACACTTATGACAATGTCATTGGATGAGCACTGATCGAGTTGTTTTAATAATGGTATGCCGTTGGGGAGAGCTCAGTCACGATACTATAGTGGAATGACTTCTTGACTAAATGAGTATATAAACGAAAAGCTAGAACTTAATTATAAATAATTTGAGCCCTAATCATATATGTCTAATCTATCTCTCCAATAGCTCATTCAAACTAGAAATTAATTGCATGTTGAATGAAATGAACATAAATAGATAGAAATGGTAAAAATAGAGAAATAAGAAACATTTGGAAATGAATGTGAATTTCTCCAAAATGAAATGAAAATGATGTGGAAATGAATTTATGGTTTTCAAATTAAATGAAGTCCTAAAATAAAAACAAATCATTTGGTATAATGAATCCGTTGAATATAGAAATATTAAATATATTTTCTTATAGATTCTTTTACAATAAAGTCATCACGATTTTAACAGAATTAGAATTGGGTTGAGAAAATTATTTAATTAGGAAATTAATTAATTTACATTAATTTAAGATTTTATTTTGGGATATAGAAAAATAAATATTGGGTTGGATCAAATTATAAAGTATCAGTTTAAAAATTCATTAAGTACTTGTAATTAGACCTAATATGGGAAAGGCCCCAAAGCCCCTCATGTTTAAAGTAAGGGACGACAAACCCTAGATTGTTTAACTAGGGTTGTCGCCCCACCTAATCCTAGTTAAACTAGGAGTTCGTTTTTCTATTTGAAATAGACTACTACAATTTAACAATGGTTTTACCTTCTCCCTATAAATAAATAGATGGCACTTGTAGGGCGAAATATACAACTTTAAGATATTGTTATTCTACTCGAAAATAATGAGATTTTATTTTCTAAGTATTAATTCTATTTTCCGAAATAATAATTCTATCAGTTTCCATTGAGAGAAGTTTTTCTTTCACATTGAAAGTAAAGAAAACTATTTATGGTTCTGTGTTTGATTCGAATCGTTCGAACCCACACTCAAAGTAGTTAATGGTACAAGAATAGTGAAAAAGGTCGTTCGGTTGAAAGTTAGGAACGACAATGATCCATCTAGCTGAAAACACAGATGCAATTTCGGTAAATGGTTTATTGTTATAAATATCACAAACCAACTTGATTTTAAAATTTTTATTTTTTGCTATGTAAAAAAACCGTTTTCAAACCGAATTATTTTCCAACACTCTTGACCACTAATTATTCTAGAAATTCATGCGATGTCTGTTCCCAACTATCCATTTACATCCTTGATTCAACACACTACAAATCTTCAAGATATCATGCTGACACTACAGCAAAACTGACTTTTAGCGGCGTTTTTTTAGGCTTTTAGCGGCATTTTTGCAAACGCCGCAAAAAACGTCGCTATAGATGGCACCGCTAAATTTTGCGGCGTTTATTTGAAAACAACGCCGCTAAATGTCATAAAAATTAAAAAAAATAAAATATTATAAAATATTGTAAAAAATATAAAAAAATTAAAATTCATTATCAAAATATTGATAAGAAGAATAATCTATGATATAAATACATCCCGCCAAACAAAATACCGCACTTATCATACTACACCAAAAATCTAACAAAATACAAATAGAACAAAATAAAGATGAATGAAAGACATTAATGATATATAAAATCATTGTTTCTAATACATATGTAGAAATCAAGCCATGGTGTGCACCAAGGATCCGGCTCTCGTAATAGACCAGGCCTTGATCAAAATAATAATACTGCGTTTGAAAAGATGATCTTTTCCAATTAGTTGGTCAACCTGAAAAACAAACAGTTCAAAAGAAGTCATGTGTCAATTAAAATTGCCACCCTTGATATTGCTATAGGAATTAATGCATGGAGAGTGATGGAGATGGGATTGGGGATTCCTCAAGGCTGCAGCAGTAAATTTAAGCAACAGTGTGGGAAAAGGTGAAATGAGAGATTTTAGACTAAATCCAAAGCATTAATTTCTATTAAATGAAAACAAACAAACAAATATAATTGTTAAAGAAACATTAATTTCTCTTAAATCCGGTAACATTCGAACTATTCCATTATTCAGTGCATTCAAAGTTTCAGAATAGAGAGATGAATACAGTTAGCAGTAGGAAGCAAATACAGACAATTACCACATTTTCAGTCGTCGTAGCTATAAACTTAGTTACTGAATTCATAAATCGTGCCTGCCATTTGCAGCACAAATACACACACATATATATATATTTAAAAAAAGCAGCACTTTATAGTGTTGGTTGCAACCAAAGAAATTCAAACATACCATCAAAACCCTCCAAGATGCAAGGGTTGCCAGAATCTTCAGTGGCCTTCAAAATTTCTGCTCGAGCTGCCAGTAAGCCATAGTGCAAATAACTGTACACAAGAAAGCCATAAGTATATAACTAAAATATAAAGATTATACAAATGACTGAATAGAGACCTGTCTGATAAGACTGCTTAAGGAATCACAAGCCATTAAGATTTCTCTTTATATTCAATTTCAAATCATTAACAGAATCCTATTTTGTTAAAATGGAGGGTACCTGTGTACATAGAGGTAATATTTTGATCGCTTGAGATACATTTCATTTACATAATTGTCCTGTCCAGCTGGTAAACTTGGAGCTCTTGAAGCAGCATTCTTGGAGATGTCATACGCCATTTGAACAGATCCACCACCAAGATCAACTATGCCAACTGTGTCTTAATATGTCCTTCCCAAATTCCCTAGTAGGTAATTTATTGTCACCTATAAAAGAAGATGGAGGTTAAGAAAGTCCAAATTAGGTCCATTGGCTCCATCAGTAGGAAAAATTACAACGGATCCTAGCCCTAACAGCACGTAAATATTTTATTCTAGTTTCCCTAAGTTACCCCAGAGAAACCCCTCGGATTTCTCCAATTGGCTCCGGCACCACCATGAAAGCATCTCAAGCAAGACTGATCATGTTGACCAGTTATAAGATTAAAATATCAAGCAGTCCTTGTACTTAGTCAAAAGTACAATTTAATCCATTATATTACAGAATTGAGTCCTTCAATCTTTTCCATGTTTGACATTGGAGAAATAAGTAAAATTGATAGCAATGTTAACGGGAAACCATCTAAAAGCTAGCATAGACCCCCGAAATCTGACAAAAATATTGATCTCTAGATGGAACTGAAGTAGCAACATTTTTTCAATTAAGAACATACATATTGTCGGATTTCAACTCATGTACAACTCATGTACTATGTAAGATTTGAGAAGAAAAGTCCACATCAGCATTTAAATAATTTTACATCAATATTGTTATCAATTTTACTTGTTTGCACCTATATCAAATGTTTAAAGATTAAATTACTCGGTTCTATAATACAAGGATTAAATTGCATTTTAGCTATAATATAGGGACGCCAAGATACTCTAACCCCAATTACAGTATGCAAAGTAAAAGCAAAGTATAAAAGTACAAGAAAATTCAGCATATCATACCCACTCATAAGAACCTTCTTGAGAGCCGTCCAGAATTTTGACCCCATTTGCCTCGGATTTAAGGGTGCTTCTACTTTTCAAAAGTTCCCTAACCTAAATACATATTTAAATTGCACTAGCTTGAGGAAATGGTAAAGTAAATGCTGTGGCCATAACAAACATATATCCGAAAATAAAATTACCGATTGCAAATTTTATCAAATGCCTCGCCTCCTAATGCCCTCAGACCAGCAGTTGCCTACACAGATAGCCCCATTGTTCAGCAAATTAAAAGGCTTAGAATGCATAACGCATGAACCTAATACCTACCCCAACTCTCACAGCAGTCTTTGATCGTAAATCTAGCAGAACAACACTTTCTGCCTTGTCAAGAAGAGAAGTTAATGAATTTGCAGCAGCCTGTGGATCTTTTGCATAGTAGCTCAAACCTGGTTTAAGCTGCAGCAAAACAACCCACATAAAACTAACTAATACTTGGACAAAAACCTCCATAAAGTTGAAGAAAATGGTCCACAGCACACAAGTAAAATGGTACCTTGAAAAGAGATCAAAGAATTGATGTTTTGAACTCTTTTTTTTTGTTCACTTCTTATTGTGTTTGCGTGAATCGATATGACAATTGAAAGCTCCCACTCTTTCTAATTTACACAACAATTCCTGTAATATTATAAAATCATTAAAAAAAGTTGATAAAGAAAACTGATAACAACGGAATAAAAATCCCAGAAAGTGTGAGGACGAAGAAGAGAAAATTTTGAAAAAAGAAAGGATATTTGGAAGGAAGAAAACCGAGAAGCAAAATCCCGAGAAACAAACAGAAAACAGTGAGATTCAAATATTAATTTATATATAAAATAAACATAAAAAATAAAGAAAATACACTAACTCACCTATCAGCTCTCCAATGAAACAAAGATGAACAAACCAAATAACGCCATTGAAAGTTAACATTATATAACCCCCCCAAAAAAAGAGTTTAAAATCAATACAAATACAGAAACCTTTATTTATAGTAGCATTACATTGAAAAACTTCAAACTTCTTTTTCTGTGATAAAAAAAACGTATATATAAAACAAAAAATGGAAACACAATAAAAAGGAAAGCATTACTAAGATTTCTGACTTACCTTAAACGGAAATTCATTAGCCATTGTTGATCTTTATCCACTGCTACATTCGCCATCACTCGAAGAAAAAAAAACACAAAACCCCTAACTTTAGGCTTTTCTTCGTTTCCCGCTCTTTGAAACAAAGAGATGAAAAGAAGACAGGAAAAAACACTGACTCAGGTACGAATAGTGGCAAAAATGAAAACTCTTTCCATGTTTGATGCTCTCCCGCAGAGATATTTTAGGGTTAGGGTTTTTCATTTTTTTTAAATTGAAAAAACAATTATATTTTGTTTGCTATCCCCGGGTCTAGCCCATATTTCAAGAATATAAATACTCTTCTTGGGCTACAGTCCAATAGTGTCCAACCTATTTGGGCCTATATTCGGTTGCAATTTAAGTTTGATCCAATTATACATTAACATTGATTTAATGTGTAATTGTATACATGAATTTTAGTTTGGTGCAATTTAAGTTTAATTTGTTGCCTTCTATTCAACCAATTATGGTAAGTTGTTGATGCGGCAACGTAAAAAATTGACATTTGGCATGCATTTTTCATATCCTAAAACATAAAATGAAAATTACACAATACAACTATTATTAATTTCTTGATAATTTTTTCGTATTATTACCGATTTAACTAATTAATTTTGGAAAAAATAATTTTTAATGTGAATTAAAAATACATATTAATTCCTAACTTGAATAAATTTTAGCAAGAGTTTACTTTTAACTTGAATCAAAATTAGTCGGATTGAATTAATTTTCACAATAACTAATATGGAAACACAACAAATATGTTCTTAAATTTAATTATGTTATTCATTTTATAGAAGGGAAAATATCAAATTTGGCAAGAATTAATTATTGAATAACCTATGTTATTAAATATTGCCAAATTTTTAATGTTAATTAATTTTTTATTTACATTAAGAATTAATTTTGACATGTTTTATACTGATAATTTGATTTTTTTTTTTTGTAAATTATAAGAAGGACAAAATCCTAACAACTAACAATTTGATTTAACTGGTGTTTTTAACCTTGCTTCACCAGGGACCATGTTTTTAGTAACAATGTCAACATTAAAAAATGCTAATACAATTACATATAAAATTTTAATAAATATAAATTAAAAATTTAAATACAATTACATATATAGGATATTAAATATTAAATTAAAAATAATATAAATATATATATTAAATTGGGTTTAGGTTAAGCCTTTTATTAATATGGGCATACTTAGATAAAATTTTAGGCTCATATATTGAATGAAGTGAGACTTGAATAAAAATAAAATATATTAATATCATGCTTAAAGCACAATCATGTTTAAGTTAAACAATTATGTTTTTTTATTAATATACATTCAATGACTTTAAAAATTAGGGGTTTGAGTGTCGGGCATGAGAAAAAGAAAACATTTCAAAAAGAAAACGACCCCGTTTAAGTTAAATTTCCAATTAAATTTATAAATACTTAACGTAAATTTACTTAAACCTAATGATATTGTTTTAATTTTTTTTATAAATATATTCATTTTATTTTCATTTGATATTTTTTAATTTTTTAAATATAAACAAGTTAAATATTTTTAATTATTATTATTTTTCTAAACTCTAAATCCTTAACCCTTAACCCCAAACCCTTACACCTTAAACTCTAACCCTAACCCCTAAACCCTAAATTATAATCCCTAAACCCATAATTCATCATAAACCTTCAAATACTAGTTAACTCATAAACCTTAAACCCTAAACCATATATCTTAAACCATAGTTAACTCAAAAATCTTAAACCCTAAACTATATATCTTAAACCATAAACCATAAACTATAATGATAATTAATTCGATATTTTAAATTCAATACTATCTCTTTTACGATTATATAAGAAAATATTTAATATATTGTATAACCATAAATTTTAATAATTATTGTTTTAGGGGTTATAGATTAGTGTTTATGATTTTTTTGGGTTTAGGGGTTATATGACTTTTAGCGGCGTTTTGCCAATAGCGCCGCTAATTCTCTGTTTTTCACGGTGTTTTTTACTAAAACGCCGCTATTGCTCTGTTTTTAGTGGCGCTTTTGGTAAAACGCCGCTATTGCTATGTGTTTTACAATTTTGCGGCGTTTTTTGATAAAACGCCGCTAAAAACGCCGCTAAAGCCCTATTTTCCTGTAGTGTGATGCCAAGTAGATGACACATTTGCCTTCAAATCGACCTCCATAAAGGGAGTATTACGCATGCACTTTTTCTGGAAAATTTGACACCAAAGTGCATTGTGGTTCACATGTAAGCGCCAATTATCCTTGGCGAGCATTGCAAGATTATTAAGTCTCGTTTTCCTCAACCCCAAACCACCTCTACTTTCTTGACCAAGTGCTTATAAATACTACTGCTCTTCAGTTTCTACCCAAATTGAAAGTTTTTAATCTACCTCATCTCTACTCAGATCACCATCCCATTCTCTTTAATACGGATGCTGGTTGTGTCCCGCCAACAGATAAAAGATCCTTTTGCTTTGAAGCGGCATGGTTGACTCATGCAGATTTTTCAAGGGTTTTTTAGTAGGGTTGGTCTTCTACTGTTACTTCGATGGAGTGTGCAATCAACGGGGTCACTGATGTAGTTAAATTATGGAAGGACTCTGCTTTTGGTAATATCTTTCGATGAAAACGTACTTTAATTCTTCGTTTGCAAGGTATCCAGAAATCCCCACTCTATTTATTTTCACATTTCCTATAAACACTAAAAGTTGAGCTAGAAATGAATACCAAAAAATGCTAAATCAGGAGGAGCTTTTATGATTACAAAAGTCTCGGATGGATTGGATAGTACAACCATTATCCGTCGTAATAGTTTATTGAGAATCAACGAGTTACAAACCAAGCAACAATTCATTGCCATATGGTTGGATTTTTTGAAAAGCTTTTTCAGGCAATGAAAAACTTTATGCTTACGATTTCATTCAATTTTTATTATTACAAACATTTTTATCTGAACAAATCTAATCTTTTATATGGTATAGCTAAATAAAAAATATATAATAATAATTTAAAAATAAATGTGATGCGGTATCCATATTAGGATCACATGTCAACCATCAAGACTCAGATTATCTAGCCACAGATTATGTTGGAATCCAGTTTATGACTTGTGCTAGTCATCCAATAGTGCGTATATAGGGAATGTTATGTTTTCGTATATCTCAAAATTTGTTTCCTCTTCACAAATGGTGCTATTATCCTATAGTTGCACCATTGTCAAACTTTATCCACTTCCCAATATATTTGGTCAACGTAGGTATATCAACGTTTGTAATCTACCAACTTTTTCATGTTGTGGAACCGACTGAAGCATAGGTTCGGGTTATGGCAAATAATCATTAAATCGAATTTTATATTTTTTAAATATTTTTTAAAATTTTATAAATTTTTAATAATCTATTTAAATAAAATTGGATAACTAGTCGAATAGGAAACTAATGACTCAACTGATTCAACAATTGATCAATTCCAAAAACATTGCATAAAAACGAAATTATCTAGGTCAAATTTCACTAGTTTGGAACCATAAATTGATTGAATTTAAAATATCTATTATAAAGCATGTCATTTTAGAGAAATGATTGTATGAAACTGTGATTTCACGTCATCCCTATCTCTTTCTAATAGGAGAATGACAAATTAAATTTTTCCTCCTAATTTTTTACTTTTTTAGTTGGATTTGATTTTTTTCAAGAAGAAAAAGCTGAAAATTAAGAAGAAAAATCTGATTTGTCATTCTTCTATTGGAAAGGGATAGGGATGACGTAGAATCACAGTTTCATACAATCTTTTCTCATCATTTTATATACTTTTTTAGTTTTTATTAATTCAAAAATAAAATGTTCATTTTTATATAAAATATATTAAAAATTAATATGAATAATACAAAAACAACTAGATTGGAGTTCGAGTTCGATTCTAATTCATCTTGGATAATAATATAATGTATTTTTTTGCTCAAATAATATAATGTATATGGTTGTTCAGTTTTTGGTTTATATCATAATAAGAGTGAGTTTGGATGGGTGATGCATTTATCTGCATTTTACTGTAAATATAGCGGTGACAGTGAGATTAATTATTGTAACAATACTATAATGCGAGACAAAAATTAAGTTAAATGCACCACCCGCACCCCACCGCCATCCAATTGAATCATAACTAAAGTAGTTCTATGGCTTTGGAATGAATATTTTTGTTTCCTGTAATAATTAAAATCCAAATTTTACGATAACGTGGAGAAACAAAACAAGTTTAAATTTGATTGAAAATCATGCATGAAACTTCGCTTATAACTAGAATAAACGGAAAATATTATGGAAAAGATGCTGGAAACAAACCCTAAATCATCCACTGCTAATTCTTTCTCCTTCCATTTCGACGGATCCTTCTTCTCATTTGTGGGTTTCGCTTGATCATCTTCACTAGCCAACGAGGTCTCCCAGTTGTGAAAACTATGTATCCCATACTCAATCCAAGCACTAGTCCACTTCCATAACCCATTGCTGCAATTTTCCAAATACTTGTTTCAGATTCATCAGCAACTATTGATGGAGGTGATTCTAGTTCCTGATCGTTGCCACATTTCTTTGACAATGGAAATCCACATAGTCCAGAGTTGCCATTGAAGGAATCATTTGAGAAAGTATCGAAATGATTAGCTAACGGTATATGCCCCTCAAGATTGTTATTAGAAAGATTCAATGCTCCAAGAAATGTCAAGTCAGTTAACTGCACTGGGATTCTTCCTTGAAGCTTGTTTGACGAGAGATCCAATGATTCTGATGAAGTTGGTTCAGCATGCAGCAAACTCGACAGCATGCAGGCCATGAAGACCAAGACATGCAGGAGCTGCTGATGCAAGCTTATTTTGTTTATTTTGTAATTCCTAGTCAATGAAATGTAATCTTAGTTCATTTCTAACTAAGTTAGGTTGTTGACTGATGTAATTAGCTTATGTATGAGCTGTAAACACAACTTTGTATAAGTTTACAAGCCAAAATTTCAAGTTTCCATGTCATTAGTGGAGGTAGGTGATGTTTAGGTAATTACTTACTGTTTTTGACAAGCTTAGTGCCTGGTTTATGTATTGGCATTGTGCCATTATGCAATTTATGAATGAAGTTCAGTTTGTTCATCAATTTTTCTCTTCATTTTCTCTTAGCTTTTCTTCCTTTCTCTTGCTCGAATTCTCTTGTTTGCTCAGCAAGTCTCGAGACTTGCTCGACAAGTCTGTACTGAATCTGTTAGTTTCAGTTATAGCACCAACAATTGGTATCTAGAGCCTATTTCTTAAGGGATTTGTTACACAAATCCATGGCTTCATCAAGCTTTTCACCAGCTGCACCTCAAGTCTTCAATGGAGAAGGCTATCAAATATGGGTGGTCAAAATGAAGACCTACCTGCAGGCTTTCGATCTGTGGGAGGTGGTTAACTCTGATGTTGAACCAGAGCCACTTAGAGCTAATCCAACAGTGGCTCAGATCAGGCAGCATGCTGATGAAAGGACCAAGAGGCACAAGGCTATGTCTTGCATCCAAAACTCAGTGTCTGATGTGATTTTCACAAGGATTATGGCCTGTGAATCACCAAAACAGGCCTGGGACAAGTTGCAGGAAGAGTTTCAAGGGATAGTGAGGACAAGGCAGCAACAGTTGTTGAACTTGAGGAGAGATTTCGAAAATTTGAAGATGAAGGAAGAAGAAACTGTCAAGCAATATTCTGACAGGATTATGGCTGTGGTTAACAGCATCAGGCTCTTAGGAGAGCAGTTCAATGAAGCTAGGATAGTGGAGAAGGTTATAGCAACTCTACCTGAGAGGTATGAGGCAAAAATCTCAACTCTCGAGGACTCAAGGGACCTGTCCACCATCTCCCTGACAGAGTTGATCAATGCTCTATATGCTCAAGAGCAGAGGAGAGCAAGCAGACTGGAGGAGCACCAAGAAGGTGCCTTTCAGGCAAGAACAAATACTGCCTACAAAGGCAAAAAGGCCTGGAGAGACAAGCCAAAGAATGATGCTGCAAGGAGAGAAGCTCAGACTTGCAAGCACTGCAGAAAGGCTGGTCATTCAGAAGAAAAATGCTGGTTCAATCCAGATGCTGTGTGTCAGCATTGTAAGAAGAAGGGTCATGTTGAGAGAGTCTGTAAGAGCAAGGCCAAACCAATGCACAATCAGTTTCAACAGATGAAAGCTGAGGCTCGAGTAGCTAAGGAGGACAGTGACCAAGAGGAGCAAGTCTTTGCTGTGTCATGCTCAGCTGCTCAGGAAAGGTCCTCATCTGGTTGGCTCCTAGACAGTGGATGCACCAACCACATGACACCTGATGCTGCAATCTTCAAGTCTTTAGACAGAAGCTGCAGAACTAAAGTCAAGATAGGAAATGGTCATTTTATTCAAGCTGAAGGCAGGGGTGATGTGCTGATATGCACCCTTAGAGGTACCAAAGTGATTTCAAATGTGCTGTTGGTGCTTGAAATTGACAGAAACCTGCTCAGCATAGCTCAGTTGCTGGAAAAAGGTTATTCAGTTGTATTTAAAGACCACCAGTGCCAAATCAGTGATCCAAGTGGATCCAAACTGATGGCAGTCCCCATGGCTGATAAGAGCTTTGTGGTTGATTGGACAAAGAAGTCAGACATTGCCTACACAGCCACTTCAGATGAATCCAAGCTGTGGCATCAAAGACTGGGACATGCCAACTTCATATCGATGGCCCGAATGATCAGAGAAGACCTGGCTGAAAACTTCATCAACTCAGTGGACCATGATGATGTATGTGAAGTATGTCAGCTAGGAAAGCAGGCCAGACTCCTATTTCCCTCGAATCAAGCCTGGAGAGCCTCTGAAAAACTCCAACTGGTGCATACTGATGTGTGTGGCCCTATAAAGACTGAGTCATTAAGTGGAAACAGGTATTTCATACTGTTCATTGATGATTTCTCGAGATATTGCTGGATTTACTTCTTAAAACAGAAATCAGAGGTGGCCACTGTGTTTTGGAAGTTCAAAACTGCTGCTGAGACTGAAACAGGCTGCAAGGTGAATACCATAAGGTCTGATAATGGGACTGAGTACACCTCAGCTCAGTTCCAAGCCTTCTGTGATAAGGCAGGCATCAAACATCAACTTACCAACACATATACACCTCAGCAGAATGGGGTAAGTGAAAGGAAGAATAGGAGTTTGATGGATATGGCTAGGTGCTTGATGATTCAGAAGAATCTGCCTAAAGCACTATGGGCAGAAGCAGTTAACACTGCAACATACATTCAAAATAGACTTCCAACCAAGGCTTTGGATCAAAAGACCCCATTCGAGGCCTGGTTTAGCTTCAAGCCATCACTGGCTCATCTGAAGGTCTTTGGATGCATCTGTTATGCACATGTACCTGCTGTTAAAAGGGACAAATTGTCTGAAAGGGCTCGACATGGTGTTTTGGTGGGCTATAGCACTGTTAAGAAGGGCTATAGGATTTTAGATCCTTCAACAAACAAAGTGTCAGTAAGCAGGGACGTGGTATTTGATGAGAGGTCATGTTGGAACTGGGAAAGACATGAACCTGAAGAAGTTTCTGAAGAACTTGCAGCAGACCAAGCAGACCAAGCTGAGCCAGACCAAAATGTCCCTGAAATGGATATTGATGATGAACCAGTCAGAGGAACAAGGCCATTGGCTGAGATTTATGAAAGGGCTCATGTAGCCATAGCTGAACCAAGCAACTTTGAAGAGGCTGAGGCTCAGCAAGGGTGGAAGCAGGCAATGGCTGAGGAGATCAGCATGATTGAGAAGAACCAGACCTGGGAATTGGTTGAAAGGCCAGTCAAAAGGAAGGTGATTGGGGTGAAATGGGTGTACAAAGCCAAGCAGAATGCTGATGGTACCTTGAACAAGCTGAAAGCAAGGCTAGTTGTCAAGGGGTTCAGTCAGAGGTATGGCTTGGACTACTTGGAGACCTTTGCACCAGTGGCCAGGCTCGACACCATCAGACTGCTGATTGCCTTAGCAGCACAGCTTGAATGGAAGATCCATCAACTTGATGTGAATTAGCCTTTCTGAATGGTTTCTTAGATGAAGACATCTATGTTGAACAACCACAAGGGTTTGAAATAGTTGGCAGAGAGCATATGGTCTACAAACTGAAGAAAGCTCTATATGGATTAAAATAGGCTCCAAGGGCTTGGTATAGCAGAATCGATGGCTACTTGACTAATCTAGGATTCGATCGAAGCAAGAGTGAGCCAACACTGTATGTCAAGAAACAAGGGACACAAATACAACTCATTGTGTCCCTGTATGTTGATGACCTTCTGGTGACAGGAGGAGATCGAGTAGTGCTGGCTGATTTCAAGACCAAGATGCGGAAAGTGTTTGAAATGTCTGATCTTGGGGAGATGTCCTATTTTCTTGGAATGGAGGTGTCTCAAGTACAGAATGAGATATTTCTAAGCCAGAGAAGCTTTGCCACAAAGATTCTGACCAAGTTCTCCATGCAAAACAGCAAGGCAACTAAAACACTTGTTGCTGTTGGAGAAAAACTATCGAGCCAAGGTGATTTTGAGAAAGTATGTGAAACAACCTACAGGAGTCTAGTTGGTTGCTTGCTATACTTGACTGCCACTAGACCAGACATCATGTATGCTGTAGGATTGCTCTCAAGGTTCTTGTATTGCTGCAATGAGAAGCATTTCCAAGCTGCAAAGAGAGTGCTGAGATATGTCAAAGGCACTTTAAACTATGGTCTGAAGTACAGCAAAGAAGGAAATCTGAAGCTGGTTGGCTACACTGATAGTAACTGGGCTGGCTCGATAGATGACATGAAAAGCACCTCAGGGTATGCTTTTAACCTTGGTTCAGCCATGTTTTGCTGGAGCTCAAAGAAGCAAAGTCTAGTAGCTCAATCTACTGCTGAAGCAGAGTATGTGGCAACAGCAAGTGCTGTCAACCAAGCCATATGGCTAAGGAAAATATTGGCTAACTTGAATGTGCATCAAGAGGAAGCTACTGAGATCTTCTGTGACAACCAATCTGCAGTAGCAATTGCTAAAAATCCAGTGTTCCATGGAAGAACAAAACATTTCAGCATCAAGTTGCATGTTGTTCGAGAAATGGAGCAAGCTCAGGAAGTAAAGCTGATCCACTGTAATTCAGAGGATCAACTTGCAGACATTTTAACCAAAGCCCTTAGTGTCACAAGGTTCGAATGCCTAAGAAAGAAGCTAGGTGTTTGCTCCATGCAAACCAAGGAGGAGTGATGAAGTTGGTTCAACATGCAGCAAACTCAACAGCATGCAGGCCATCAAGACCAAGACATGCAGGAGCTGCTGATACAAGCTTATTTTGTTTATTTTGTAATTCCTAGTCAATGAAATGTAATCTTAGTTCATTTCTAACTAAGTTAGGTTGTTGACTGATGTAATTAGCTTATGTACGAGCTGTAAACACAACTTTGTATAAGTTTACAAGCCAAAATTTCAAGTTTCCATGTCATTAGTGGAGGTAGGTGATGTTTAGGTAATTACTTACTATTTTTGACAAGCTTAGTGCCTGGTTTATGTATTGGCATTGTGCCATTATGCAATTTATGAATGAAGTTCAGTTTGTTCATCAATTTTTCTCTTCATTTTCTCTTAGTTTTTCTTCCTTTCTCTTGCTCGAATTCTCTTGTTTGCTCAGCAAGTCTCGAGACTTGCTTGACAAGTCTGTACTGAATCTGTTAGTTTCAGTTATAGCACCAACAGATTCAAGTGCTGCCAATTTTCCAAGTGATGGTGGGATATTACCTGCTAAGCTATTGTGTGAAAAGTTGAGCACTATGAGTGAGTTGAGTTCTCCAAGTTCGTTAGGAATCGACCCCTTGAAATGGTTGCTTGAAAAATCAATAACTGTGAAAGAAGTTAAAATTCTCTCAAATTTGAAATCCGACCCTTTCATTGTTACAATTACAGAGTCTTGATAATAATATCCTCCCATGTACTTTGGACTACTTTTGTCTACCTGAATATCTTTCATTGATTTTAAATTTTCAAATAGCTCAGGTGGGATGTGACCAGTGAACTCATTTCGAGAGAGATCAATCATTCGAAGGCTACTGAAGGTAAATGATCCATTGAAATTTTGTGTGTCACCATGGAATCTATTAGATCGAAGGACAAGAACTTGCAGATTAGGAAGCCTACCTAACCAATAAGGAAATGTATCATTTATGTTGTTGTTGCCCAAATCTAAACTTCCAAACTGTAGCAGTTCGTCAATGATTGTGGAATTGATCCTTCAAGTTGGTTGTCATTGAGGTTAAGTGTTCTCAATGAACTATATCTGAGGTATGTTGTTGGAATTTTTCCGCGAAAGTAATTCGATCTCAAATCCAGAACTGTGAGACGTCTAAAATTGCCAAGACAGTTTGGAACAATCCCACCCAACTTATTCTTGGATAAGTCAAGTACAACAAGAGAACTCGAATTGCAAATAGTAGGAGGTAATTCTCCAACCAACTCATTGTCTGAGATTAAGAAATAAAGCAATGACTGTGGTAAAGCTGGAAGTGGTCCTTGAAGTGAATTTGAACGAAGATCGAGAGCTGATAGATGCTTCCCAGGAACTTGCTCTATGCCAGTCATGAAGTTCATATACAAGTTCAAAGTAATCAAGATCTCCCATCCTTCGGCTTCCCATTTTGTAATAGAACCATGAATTTGGTTATTAGAAAGATCTAAAACTTGCAAGTACTTGGATGCATTCAAGAAGCTTGGGAAATGTTGCATGTTGCAAGAAGGGAAATGAAACTCAATTATCATGGGCAGTGTAGAATTGGCACCATTATTGCAGCTAGTTAATGATAGTAAGCTGTTATATGGAAGATCAAGTAACCTTAGATTCTTAAGCTTCACAAGCTCGAATGACTTGATATTGCCACTCAAGTTATTTGATGAAATGTGAAGATCAATAAGGTTCACAATGTCAAAGAAAGAATCTGGAATTGGTCCTTGGATTTCATTCTCTGACAAATCGCCATATTGGACTAGATTAGGCTCTTGAATTGGGTCAATGGGACCATTAAGTTTGTTAGAGTTGAGGTCCAACCAATTCAAAGATGGTAGACTAAACAACCAACCTGGTACTCTGTCATTAAGCAAGTTTTCATTTAAGTGGAGTTCTCTTAGATATGAAAGTCCACGTACGTTGTTGGGAAGGGTGCCCTGAAGGAAATTGGAAGAGAAGTCCATGAAAGTAAGAATGGTGAGGTTAAATGTTGATGATGGTAAGAACCCACTGAAATTATTATGAGAAAAGTCCATGGAACTTAGATCGTTTAAGTTCCCAAAAACATCTGGAATTTGCCCTTGGAACATGTTGCCTGAGATATCCAAGAAAGTGATTTTTGTGAGGTTTCCAAGTGTTGAAGGGATTGACCCCATAAAATTACAACCTTGAAGGTTAAGTGTTTTCAAGTGTTTTAAGGTTTCCAATTGAGTCTGGCAACTCTTTTGAAAACCTCGTTTGTGAAACATCCAACATTCTAAGGGGACTCCTTCAATTTGTTTCAGGTGGATGACCAATGAGATCGACGTTGAACTGGAGAATGATATTTTCAAGATATGGAAATTGTAAAATTTCAGTTGGAAATTTTCCTTGCAGATGACAGGCAAAGAGACTCAGATGCTTCATTGAGACAGTCAAGTTAAAGAAAGAAAAGGGTACAACCAAAGACAAATCCATAAGGTCAAGGATCATATTTTCTAATTTTGTAAGGTTATGGACAAGCATGTTAAAATCATGGTTCCTAAACAAAAGATTATTCAGACCGAGATCAAGCGAAACTAGTTCTGACAAAAGCGAGATTTCAGGTGGGACAAAACCAGTGAGTCCATGCAAGAGAGATTGGGATATGTTAGACTTTTCAACTTACTAAACTCAGACGAGATTTCAGAGTCGTCGAAATCATTGCCAGCAAGGTTGAGCCATCGGAGGTTTTGAAGTGAGAAGAGGGCACTGTTTGATTGAAGAGAACCAATCAGCCCACTCCAACTGAGATCAAGGCCAATCACGTTTCCTTCCTTGTGATCACACATCACACCATCCCCTTTGCAACAGTCAGTACCTTCATCCCAAGATTTTGTCTTAAAAGTTATGTTTTGGAAAGGATAAGTTTTATCAATGGAAATGGAGAGGTTGCTCTTGAATCTTAGTAATGAAGAACTCTGTTGAGAACGACATAAATGCGATAGAGGAAGAGATAAAGAAAGGGATAACAATGGGGAATTGAAAAAGGAAAAAAGGAAGAAGAGGACTAAATATAACCACATTGACCAACAACCCATGTTTCTTTTATGAACCCAAAAGAAGATACACAAGAAATTGGTTATTGAGTTGCTTATATAAGTTTCAACAGGAAGCAATTACCATCAAAGCAAGTCACTACCAATTTGTTCCACTTATCAACTCGTTGATTACCCTCTTTTTCTCTCTCTTTTACCTGTACACATCCAGCAATGGCCGGAAATTTAGCAAATCACTACCAATTTGAGAAGTTAGTTGTTTGTCTTTTTGCCTAGATTTTTCCCTCTAGATTACTTGCAACTTCTCCTTACTGACACCATAAAGGAATATGAAATTATGCACGATGCTGTTACACTAACTTTTTGTTAAAATAATATAAACAAAACTTGATAATTTTATTTTTATTAAATTTATATTTAATGTATTGAGAATAAATAAACTTATATATATGCAATAAAATTATTTGTTATTTTCCTGTACTGAAAAATAATTTGACCATGAGTTTTTCTCCACAATTCCAACCATAATTTGGAAATGTAAATGAAAAGAATACCCCTTTTCTTGTTATAAGAAAAGAATAGAGTATTAAGATTTCAACATTCAATGAGCTGGATTTTGTTTTACTTGTTGAGTATGATTGTATGAGCCAACAGAATAAGGTCAAATTTCCACACAAAATAGAAAATTAATTATGAAAATTTTCCAATTGCTGAGACTTGAAAGCCCATGTACATGTGGCCAGTTTTTCTTTAATTAAAAAAACATTTTCTTCAGTAAAAGAAAAGAATATTTGAGTATCGAGAAATTAATTTATGAATAAATGTAACTGAGTCATCTATTTATAAGTAAATGTCATAATCACACGCGTTTAGGTGAGATTATTTTTAAGCTTAAGGATGTAAAAAGTTTTTAATTTTTTTCAAAAAGAAAATTAAGTTTTTATTTTTGTTTTGTTTTTTTACGTTCAATTGAATACTTAAATGGCTAAAATGCTTTAAAAATTATTTGACACTTAAAATTAAGGATTCTCTATTTTTTTTTCAATTAATGTGACAATATGTCACACCGTGATTATAACTTGTAGCAGAAAATAATAAAAACATAAGAAATTTTAAGGAAAAAAAAAGAAATTATGAGACTTGAGAAATAGAAATTTTAGATCGCCATTTGCTTTATAAACAACTTTGTGTATGAAGCTTAAATATTTACACTCTTATGATTTTTTTTTATAATTTTTCATAAACAAGTTTTATGATTTTTTATATTATTTTTCAATAATATATGTGATTAGTTGGTTATATAAAATCAATTTTTTTAAAGTAATTTTATTATAAATATGTGATCCATTAATTCAAAGAATTATCATTTTAGGCAGTCAAAATAAAAGTTTACAATTTAGGCACTGGTGTTATATAATTCATATAATGCCTCAAAAATTTTAGTGCCATTGATGGTAATATTTCAAAAATGAGTATCATAAAATTTATAAGAGAAAGAATTTAGATTTATTAAAAATATTTGTAGAGTTAGTTAGATATAAAAAAACTATTAAATGTAATAAAATATAATTTATTCTGAGATATTGGATTTAATTTGGAAAGTAGGATTTAATGAACTATTTTTGTTTCCAATTTAGGAGGTTAAGAGTTGCATAGTAATAAGACATGCTATATGTGACGAATTTAAAATTTGAAGAAAAAACAAAGAATATAATATGAGACCATTAGATAAAAATTCTGATTAATCTTGGCCTTTGGAGCTCATTAATGGCAAAGTGGTAATTTTATAAGAAATTGTCTGTAGTAGATAATTTAAGTCATTGGATTTAAAATCCCATGCACAATCTTGACCATTAATGTTTGAGGGATCTTGACTATTTTCAAGAATGATTTGTAGCCTTTAGATCAAATGACTTTAGCATACTTGCAACCATTGGATTTAAGGATCAAATAAGGACTTTATACATGGTTTTATGAGATGAAAAATGGAGAAATCCCTCCCCATTTTTCTGTTTTACGTTGGCCGCAGGAATTTGAGAGAAAAACTCTCATTTTCCATTTCATTTTCATCTTCCCTCCATTTTCTTCTCCATTCAAGCCCCCCACTTAAAGCGTTAGTAAATTTCTTGAAAACTCATGAGAAATATTACTTTCTAGACTTTTCTAAGCTTATTTTCAGCCTTAGAATCTATGAATTAATTTAAAGAAGAAAATCTAGAGAAAGTTTAAAAAACTTGGAAAGATTAAGGAAGCAAGGTGAGGAAATTTGAGTTCATGTTTCATTTTAATATGAAGTTGGAAATGTGTAATGCATGTGCATTGATTTTATGTTGAGAAGATTGGGAATGTCAAGAATGAGATTTTGAACTTGATAAGGTATATGATCTCTTAAATTCCTTTATTGAGTGTTTTAGAAGTGGAAAAATAGTCTAGGACTTGTGTGTGCCTAATGAGTTGAATGAATTTGAGAAATAAAATAATTAACAAGTATGTAAAATAGGCTAGTAGGCAAGTAATTGTTATAAGGCAAGTGCGTTTTTGTGTGCGATGATATATATACTTTGAAACGATAATTTGTTGAGAAAATAGTTAAAACCATTTGCTATAACTTGAAATGTGAAAAGTATGAATTTTTATTTAGCTTAAACTAGCTTTAAGCTTAAATTAATGTGAGTTATAAAAATCTTAATTAGAAAGGTCTAATGAAAAATAATGAACTTTAAAATTCAATTGATAAGTGAGATAGCTAAAGGATTGGTTAGATGGGAAAAGTAGAAAATGACGTCTTGAATTTTTTTCTTATTAATAATTGAGAGTAAATCCCATAAAAATGAAATAAAGGATTTGTAAAACATAATGATTGATATATACCTTTAAATAAGCAAAAATGATGTTAGCGATTGCTTTTTATAAGAGCAAACATTTAGTACAAACATATTTAATTTTTGTAACACCTTTTACTCGGCCCGGTCGCTGGATCCAAGTAACAAGATGCTACAACAACTAATGGAACTTATACACATGCATATTTAGCTTCAAATAAGAACAACGGTTACTAAAATTAACATTTACTGAACGGTTCGTGATTAATTAAAACATTTAAATGAAAACAGAAATAGTTTAATCCAGAATTAAGGTTCAGTTATTAACATTCCAAAGAAAACAACATAGGTATCGATACAAAATAACAACTATCGATACTTATGTAAATATCGATACCATTTTAGCTCTCTGTCAATTTTTTATTTAAAACGTTTTTCGATACATTGGTAGGAGTATTGGTAATTTTATAACAAGTATCGATACTCGTGAGTGAGTATCGATACCAAATTGGGTTACTGTCAATTTTTATAAACATCCCAACCCCATGGTATCGCTAATTGAGTCTCGAGTATCGACACATTCACCTAGAATGCCAAAAATTTCACAAAATAAAGTATTTTTCATGCTAAAAACAATGTTCTTACTCAACACACAATTATAGTCTAATTTAACTGAACTTGTTTACATCCTTTAAACATTTATCATATCACATCCAGAGATTTAAATAAGTATATCGAACATGCATTATCAACCTTAATCTCAAACGTCAATTTAATCCTAAATGAAGTCCAAAACAACATCCACATTCCATCAATCCAATACCAAGATAGAATTAATAAAATAATACTAATAATCAAAACTAAAACTCTAATTCACATTGCATTTATTCAAAAAGTCAAAAGAATATAAAACTACCTACTCGAAAACTATTGCCTTGCTAAGATCCCTTCATTCACTACTCCACTTACACTAAAAAAGCTACTTATCTGCAAGATTTTAATATGGAGTGTATGAGCTTAAATAAACTCAGTGAATGTTTGGAATTACCACAAAGCATACACAACGTTATATGTTAAGCATAAAGCAACTTTGAAGGTTGTAATTAACCTAATTAGGTCAGACATTTTTTACTATAAATAGGTCTGTTTAGCTTCACATTAGGGAGCTTGGCCAAGTGAGCCACCTAGTTTAGCTTTAGGTTTTTATTTTCAATTTTTATTTTATATCATTTGTAACACCCTCTACCCGACCCGATCACCGGATCATGGGTACCAAGTGTCACAAATAACATCTGGCTTAACAAATTCTCTAACCCGATTTTCTTATAGACTTAAACACTACCAACTTGTACTTACATTGCTACTATTCAATTTTATACATTTTAAGGATTAATATTGGTTCTAGAATTCAAAATTTCGATAATATCCCTTATCGTACTAGCACTAAATCTTTACAAACTTTATACCTTAGTAAGCATAACAGTTATTTACAGATTATAATTTACCCGACAAATTATTTGGATTTATTTTTTTCATTTCGAACTTACAGGGATTTTCACACGGCCAAGCACACGCCCGTGTCCCTTACACGGCTTAGATACGCCCATGTCTTCGCTCGTGTCCAAAAACTTGAACATTTTGTTTATGACGTCATCATTCATTTTGAGACAGACGGCCAAGGCACACGCTCGTGTACTAGGCCGAGTCCACCACACGATTGAGACACACGGTCGTGTCTCTGCCCGTGTGTTTATTACCATACAAACAGACCTAAAAATTTAGGTGCTGGGGACACACAGCCAGGCAACACGCCCATGGGGGCTGACCGTGTGTCACACACGGCCTAGACGTATGCCCGTGTGTCTACCTGTATAGACCTTTTTAGGGCTACTTTTCAAGCCTTTGGTCACCCTCTATCATCCATACACACTTAGAGATTTCAATAGTATATAACATAGCCTAATTATACTCTTAAACAATCTTGACATACTCATTGCATGTTAACCTCATCTCTTCGGTTTAGTACATACTAAATTATCCTTTTCGTATTAGGGACTAACATAGCGCATTTTACACTTAGGCCATATTAGAGCTATATACCATTATGTGTTGTGTCCACTCTCAAATTATTAGGTTCTATTTCAAGTGTCCATTCATGATAAACCTCATCATCATATCTCATGAAACGTTTAAACATAAACATGCATCATTAGTAAGTTTACAACCAACATCAATATGAGCCATATCTCACGGCCATATACAAAAGAATAAGTATACCATTTAGGCCCTTACATTGGCTAGCCAAATGACACATATAACAAAATAACCAGAAACCCTATACATGCCATTAAACAAAATGAAAGTATCTATATACCAAAGTAGGACCAGTCGATAGTGTGTTGATTCTCCAACCGTCTTCCAATCTTCACGAGTCCACGAGCTCTGTAAGACAGGGAAAAGAGGAGGGGGTAAGCATTTATATGCTTAGTAAGTCCGAATAACTGGAAAACAAACTTACCGGTTAATTAGCATACAACCATATTAAGCAATAATTCCAACAAGCATGAAATAGTTTTTCTATCACATGCACTCAATCATCAAGTTAGTCTCATAACAATGCATCATGTCATTAGTCTTAGATGAGCTCATCAATTCAATATTCCCATTCTTTATTTCAGCATGTTAATCCCATTGAATTTCTCAGAAATCGCGATGGATAGCCATTTACCGTCAATTCATACAAGTGATCATCTCAAGTACACACTCCCGTGAACCATATATCTCACGGCGGGATTACCAGTCCAAGCTAAATTCCCCGTAGCAGTAACTCATAGAGCAAATGTCGAAATTACCAGCCCAGGCTAAATCCCTTTTGAGCAACAATTGCTTTCATAAGTTGAGATCTGAATTGCCAGTCCAGGCTAAATTCAGTCCTCAATCGGATTACCCGTCCGGGCTAAATCCTTAATGCACCCTATTCTTCTAGAGGCTCAATCACTCAAGGAACACCCGTCCGGGCTAGATCTTTTCCATTTTGAAATCATCGGATTACCCGTATGGGCTAAATCCTTTTCTGCAACACGTGCAGGATCTCATGTCATTTAAGCCATAATTTACCTATCGGATTTCCCTTTTCTATTTCAACCAGGACATTTATCATCTTTCCTTTACACAAGCACATTTCATGAATTATCATGCAATGAATATTTAAATTTTTATACATTCAAGAACATGCATGTTTAAGTAAATAAAGAGTTTACTTTGGGTTATACGAACTTACCTGGTAATTACTTCGGTTTCGTGTCTCAGTTATTCCGAAACCTTTCGTTTTCCTCGGTCGACCTCCGGAATTGGTTTCTCGGGGTCTATATCAATGAAATTAGATTATTAATACATCACACTATTCATTTTAGCCTAAAACTTACCCTGAGCAAAATGACCATTTTGCCTCTAACCTTTCACAATATTTACAATCTAGTCCTAAGACTCGTATAATGAAATGCATATAATTCCTTAGCTACCCAAGCCTAGCCGAATGTTATTCACTTATAGTAGCCCATGTTTTCCCTTCATTTTATATTTTCCTACCCATTTCCACAACTTTTACAATTTAGTCATTTAAGCCATTTCCATGAAAAACCACTTAGTAAAAGTTGTTTACCATCCTTTAAACTCTCATATCCTTCCATAAATCATCAGAACACAAACATCTCATGCATGGGTAAATTTTTGAACGTGAACCCTAGCTTGAAATATGGATAGAAATAGAGATAGCATGTTACGAGGATCTCAAAAATACGAAGAACTTTAAAAACGGGGCTAAAGATCACTTACTATTAAGATTGAAAATGTTGGAAACCCTAGCTATGGAGACCCTTCAATTTTTGGCAGCCATGGAGAAGAAATGGTTGAATTTTGCTCCCTTTTTATTAATTTTATTACAAAATGACAAAAATGCCCTTCCTTACTAAACTTTCAAACTTTTCCATGCATGCCTATTTTTGTCAAAAAATATAGAAATTGGACAAATTACTCTTTAAGGACCTCTAATTAATATCCCAAAGTAATTTCATACAAATTTCTTCTAGAACCCAAGTTTTGCAATTTATTCAATTTGGTCCTTAATTTCCAATTGGACACCTTACATATAGAATTTTTTCATGAAAATTTAACACATGCTCATTTTTATATGCTATACCTCATAATAATCTTGAAATAATTATTTTAACCTCAAATTTGTGGTCCCGAAACCACTATACTGACTAGGCCTAATTCGAGATGTTATAGACACATAGTCATGTGGCCAAGCCGTGTGACTTTCAAAATTGGTCCTTACCCGTGTAACTCACTAACTTGAGACACACAGCTGTGTCCTAGCCTATGTCTCTACTTGTGTAACTCTCTGACTTGGGCCACACGGCCGTGTGTCAGCCCATGTATGACACTACACTTATGCAATTATTCCATAAGCTCAAGGCACACGCCTATTTGTGTTACCCGTGTGTGACACATGGCCGTGTAATAGACTGTGTCCCAGGCCGTGTGCACCTAAATGTACCTTGAAACTTAAGTTTACCAATTGTGATTACTTGGGCATTAAGAAACCATTTCACCAACCATTTAACCTATTCAAACACAATTAAACATGCTCAAATCATACCAAAACAACCATCTTAAGTGCCTAACTAATGCACCCTCATTGGTTCCACATTTTTTATCTTCAAAATACATCAAAAAGGCATAATACAAATCAAGATTTCATGCATACTAAATTCACCCATATTAACCTAACATATAGCTACTTTAGATATCAAGCTTTAAGCTATATCAAAACCTTGTGTCAAACTAACATACCAAACATATGGCTTCAACCACAATATATACTTATATACAATGACCATCATTATAATTAAAACCTAAATTAACATCACATTAACAAACCAACTATCAACCAAAGACTTCCTAGGTACATGTCATTACAAAATGAAATATCATCACACTTGAGCTTGGGATTGAAGTTGGATGTTGAGTTGACTGTAAGCTAAAATGTACCTAACTTACGCACAGAAACACAAAATCGTACGCTAAGTATAACTCATTGGTATTTCTATAATCTGAACAATATAAACTTGATATAAGCAATGAAAATATATAAATGCAACAAATAAGCTAATTACATATTTTTCAATTCAATATTATAATTTTTTCTCATTCTTTATCCATACCTACTAAAATTTCCACATATTCAATCACATATCAATGGCGCATGATTCAATCATTTGATCAATACTTGATTTCATTTCTCAATTCATTTTTCATCCCATCATTTCATATTTCATTTTTCATCCTTTCCATATTCATATCAAACATATAAATTTAATTATTCAATTTTCCCTCTTAACACGACTCAGACAGAAACACGGATCCAACCAACACACCAGTTTGCCACCCAGTGCCTCATTGGATAAATTCGAAGTAATAATTGTGCCCAATGCTATATAAATTGACACCTAATGTCTCATCAGTTAATCCAAAGCAAATTGGCACTCAGTGCCTCATCGATTTGAGGTTGTAAAAATCTCTAAACTCTTCTTATCCTATAACATGCCATCTATATTTGACTTGGCTTGAAACAGATAATAGGGTTCCATTTCACTTACAAACACATCCAATGTCCAATTCTCATATTTGTACATTATCACATTTAAACATATATTCATTTCAATCTTCATATAATCAATACATTCATAATGTATACCAAATCAATCCATTTCAATCAACTATGAATTAAATTCAATCTCAAAGTACAAAAGTACTCACCTCAAGTACTTACCATATGCAACAACTCAAAATGCAATAATTAAAACTTAGTTCAGATTATAGAAACACAAACTGTGAATTTCGAGCTATTTGACGTCCATTTTATCCTTCTCACTTTTAGTTAAGGATTCCGGTACGACGTTAGTTACGGAATAAAATAATTACAATACATTAATAATATACCATTCAATTTCACATTAAATTTTTAACTTTTACACCATATTTGCTTAAATTTCAATTTAGTCCCTAAATCGAGACTAATTTTTAACTTCCACATTTAACTCTATATTTTTATACTAATTTCACTTTAAGCCAAATTTAGCTCCCTATTTTTAATTATACCCTTAAATTTTTTTTTTTACAATTTAGTTCCTATTGCTCAAAGTCAAGAATTAACTTCACTATTTAGTCCTTTTTCACTTCTAACTTAAAAATCTATCAAATTAACCCCTAGCATTTATACTATTCGACTAAAGTAACATCTAAAATCTTAAGCAGTACTCAAAATTAAAATATGGGTCGGGTAGCTCTAAGTATTGAGATTCCAAAAATATAAAAAATTATAAGAAAAAAGGATTAAATTGACTAACCAATTAAAATTTAAATGTTTAAAACCCTTGGTGCTGTTGCTCCCTTCTATTCTTTCTTTGTTTTTTTTTTTCTAATTTTGCATGCATTTTGTCTCATCTATTCTCACTCCTTTCTTTTAATTTGTTTTTATTTTATTCATTATTATAATATAACATATATATATACACATTTCATATTATTTATTTATTATAACACATATATATACAACATACATATTAATGCCGTCCATTATACATATTTATTTGTTTAATTACTACTTTAGTCCTTTAATTAATTTTAATTTATAATTCAACTTTTAATACCTATGCGATTTGATCCCTACACCTTAACAACTTCTGATTCACGCAAATTCACTTAACCAAAATCTAATTTACTACTAAACTAACCTTGTAAATATTAAATAAAATATTTACAGGTTCATTTTATAGAAACGGAGTCCCGAACTTCATTTTTTGACACCCCTGACTATTGGGCTGTTACACCCATTTCAGACCATTCTACCAAGATGCTTCTAATAACAGATACTCTCCCTCGCGGACTACCTCTTCCTTAAGTTTATTCTTGGCGAACTTCTACCTTTATTAGTCTCATGTGGACTATCCGGTGCCAAAAAGTCTTAACGAACATCTTCTTTCTTTGTAACTCCCTGGCAGACTTTACTGATCATTCAGTTTCAAGTGGACATTCCCTTCAACGTAGTCTTTTGGTAGGCTACCCACTTTTCTAGCGACCTCTTTGTCGATTTCTAGTTAGAATTTCAAATACGATAATCCATTTCGTAAATACTTAGGTAATGATGGTTCTACATCAACTCTAGCGGACTCTTAATGGAAAATACTTACTCACAATTACCCTGAAGGAAATACCCCTTCCTTTCACATATATCGCATTTAAAACGCTTCTACAAATTTCTCTTTTTTTTTTACATTTTGAAGGATCCTCTATTAGTATGCTTACTCGTATTCCTAGATGAACCATGGTCATCTTGTCAAACTACTCGCCACGAGAGTCATATAGTAACCTCCCTTTTTATTCCCTGTTAGGCTTCTATGTTCCCTATCTTGGCGATCTCTATCTTTACCATACTGAGTACTTGTTTGCCACTGGATCCTGGCATGACTAACCATGGATGTAACACCCCAAACCTGGCCCAGATGCTATGGCTAAATCTGGCGCGTCACATTGAAGTGTTTTAGTGAAAACCTTGTTTTCATTGAAAACCCTTCCTCAAGATATGAAACCTTAGTTAACTTATGAAAACTCTCTTTTCAATTGCTAAAGCTTTGTTTAAAACATTTGATTTAAGAAAACTTATCATTTAAAAATTTAGTTGCAAAATTGTAGAGTACCATACTGAGTACTTGTTTGCCACTGGATCCTGCCATGACTAACCATGGACTTTTAATTATGAAGAATCCATAAACCTCTTTCGAGGTGTTGATTCGTAGGACCTGTATACCATTTACACAGTGTCGCCCTGAAGGACCAGTCAATAACTGTTATCACAGTGTCACTATATAGAGTCGATAGACCGTCGTCACAATATCGCTCTAGCGAGCCAATAGATAACTATTCCTCGATGCCACCAAACTCCCTTGTATCCTATAAAACTCCGCCCATTCCTCTATTATGCCAATTTCTCCTATCTTTATCTAACCTGTCAAGGCAATTCCCTTCATACTCTATATTAAAAAAAATGTGTAATTCATGCATAACATTCTAAATACTATTACACTAAATAGTAAGCCACACTTTGACACAAGAATACACCATTCTATCATACAGAACATACTTGCAGACTTTCTTAAATTCATACAACCTTAAACACACATGTCATGCTCATCCACTAAGATCATGTAAGACCATAAATTTTAAGCAAAACTCAGAATAGATGTAGACACAGATCACACAAGCAACACTAATCCATCAATCATCCAAAAGTATCGTACAGAAACTCTCCTTAAATCCTTTGTTCTCTCCAGCTTAGCTTTCCAAATATCAAAGCCTTCATCATATCGACAGCTAAACACAACATACTAGTTAAACTGAAGGTATTCAAACCTTAAACCTTAAAGCATTTTTATTTGATTTTCAAATTACTCATTTGATTCTTTATTGTATTAATTATATGAATAAATTTACACTGTAGATCTTATATTAATCATATGAATAAATTATATTTATAGGCCATTTAACTATATTTAAGTTTCTTTTTAGTCACCTAATTATAAAATGTTACAAAATGATCATCTAATTAATTATGTTTAGATTTTTTGGTCTAGTTTCGTTAACTTCTATTAACTAAGTAACTGAGGTTGATGTAACAATTTTAAAATTAATATTGTGAAAATAGAACGTCAATAATGACAATGAATTGCAAAGAAAGATAGAAAAATAGAATACACAGAATTTTACATGAAAGCTCTTTTGGGAAAAAAAATTACAGGAAAAAGAGAAGAAAATTCATTATGTTGAATTTGAATAATACAAAAGGAGAGACGATTACGTCTATTTATAGGTTTAAAAACCTTATTCTAATCAAAGTCAAATAGAAGTAATACAGTAAGATTAAAATGTATTATTCTAATCAACATCATATAGAGGAAGTAAACCCCCGGTTGCGACCCCTGCACCTCCAACCATTGGCCTTCACCCTCGTAGATCTCCCTATATTGCCACTTGGTTTTGTTTTAATAAGAATTTGTGTCACACAATTTCTAATAAATATAATAACAAATTTAACCCTCAACATTTACACATTGTATCGATTTGATCATAATTCTAAAAAACTTAACCTTCAATATTACAAATGATCTCAATTTTGTTTTGATTCCTAATTAATTTGGCATTTTTCTTTCTTAAACAAAAAAAAAAGTTGGCAAAGTTGCTGTTTTCTGTAGGAGAAAATGATAGATGGCGGTGGAATATTGACTTGATCCATTTGATTGGGAGGTTAATCAATAGAATGACTTCTATCGATGTGTTGCAAAGTTTCTCCTTGAGTAAAGCGGAGTGCGATGGAGTGAGTTGGGTTGAAATTAGTTACAAGAGTTACACCATTACATCTTTTATTTCCATGTCAAATGAGGGTTGTTGGGCTAGAGTTGGATCGTGGAAACAGGCGTAGACCAATTTGGCTCCATTTAAAGTCAATATTTTTGTGTGGCAATTACGGTAGAAAGGATATCATTAAGTAGGGTGCCTTAAAAGTAATATGAGTATTATTGTATTAAGAGTTAGATTATGTTTTATTTTTTTTATTCTAAAATTAGTAAATTAGTTTGTATACGTTCGATCAAATAGAAAATTAGTTCTTTTTATTAAAAATCTCATTCATTTCTATCATTGAAAACTAACATGCATGACAGAATAACCATACAATTACATGTGACATGCCACGTATATCTCATTCTGATGCACACGAGCTAATTTTTAGTCGCAAAAATAGATGGAGTTTGCTCTTTAATTTTAGTAGAGAAAACAAAATTTAATCTAACTATTAGTGTAGACACCTTTATGGTACTTTTACCATTAGGGTGTATTAATTGGGGATAAGACGGGTTGTTCTTACCATAGTAACTGCATAATTTTTCTCTTTAGTTTTTTTCACGTGGTGCTATATATGAGGCAGCAGTGTTGCTTGTTTTGGCATGCAGGTTGCATGGGTTGTGCCTCCTAATCCTCTTATTCTTTTCAAGCATGGCAATGTGCCTTAGCACCCAATGATTCAACTGGGTATTGTTATATAGGGACGATATTCTCTACAATAAAAAAGAGTTTTGATAAATCCCAAGTTCTTGATTTGTGTAAGCAGAGGTTGGCTTGGTGGGTTAATAATCGTTAATGCAAAATGGAATGAGGCAAGTCGTTGAGCATGCCTGTGTTGTCTTTGTTGGTTCAATTTGGAGATATACAAAATAAAATGGTTGTTGAGTGTGGTGATAATAGTGATGTTGTTGAATGGTTGCGTGAAATCAAAGCTCCAGGCATCAGGTCAAATGAATGTAGTATTGTCCATGTTCCAACAAGTGTAGATACTACAGTAGATTGACTCGCAAAAGGATAAGCCATGAAAATTAATTCTGATTCCATATAGTATTTGTGTATATTTGGCTATATAATGTGTTTTCTGGTGGCTTTGGATGCTAGGCTGTTAGCTTTGGCTATTTCATCTGCTGGATGGTTTATTTTGCTCTAACCATGCTGTTGTCCTGTCCTGTGTTGAAGTAGGTTGAAGGCCGTTTTGATTTTCTCTTGTTGATTTGGACAACCTTTGTGGTCCTGTTACTTTTATTTTGCACATTTTCGTATATTTTCAACTTACTATTAAAAATATATTTTCATTCCAGCAATCGAATATTTAAGTTAGTATTTAAAATCTACTTGAATTACCACATAGGACTGCTGTTAGGAAGGTAACGGAGTTTACCATTAAAGTGATCAATTCGTAATAAAACTATAATGTAAATGATTAAAATATAATATTTTAAATATAAAAAATTAAAATATAATTTTTATAGTTTTCGCATTGGTTTATATAAATATATTTAAAGAAAAAAAAAACCTGAGCCTTAGACTTATATCTGTGGTGCCAGAATAATCTGAATATACGTACACCAAAGAAAAAAAATCTGAAGAAGTTGTGAAGACAAAATAAGGAAATAATACAAGTGGACGTGGCAACAAATGGTAAAGGGGTTGAGCCAATGAAATCGTGTTAATCCTGATAATGTTGTCAGCTTGTGGACATTCATATCCAGATATCAACCACATATGCATCTCCGCGTGTCAACACCACAAACACTATCTTCAGATTCTCTGTCCTATTATTATCTTCATTTACATAATGAAAGCACAGGCAAACCCACTGTTTTAGAGTTGCAGAAGAACTAAATTCCCCAGAATTTGCTTCAGTAATGGCTGCCTCAGTTATGGCTTCTTCAGTTACCCTCAAGCCTTCATTCAATGTTGAGAAATCTGGTGTAAGAGGGGTTCCTTCCCTTGCTAGGTCCCCTTCTTCTTTCAAGGTTGAAGCCAGTGGTGGCAAGAAGATCAAGACCGACAAGCCTTATGGTATTTATTGCAGCTTTTTTTTTTTTTTGATCTGAAGTTATGGAAATTAGATCTTGAGCATTGAACAACAAACCCAATGTGACAAATAGGATTTGTTTAGCAAGCGTGATGATGATCCTTAGCGTGTCATTTTTTACCTAGAAGTTTTACCATTAGTTAATTTTAGACGGAACCGATCACCCTATAAATAAATTAGCTTAGGATGTGTCTGACCGGAACTACATAGAGAATAATGTTATACTGGTAACCTACAGTTTATATTTTGGTGATTTAATTTTAAAAATTATAAAAGGATGGCTGAATTATTTAAAAATAACTGCTTACATCAATTAATTTTTTTTTATAATTCAATTTTTTCATTAAATATTTTTAAAAGTCATGAATTTATAAATTAAAATTTAAACCAACAATCTCATTTAGAAAGGTGTCAAACTTTAAAATATGAGCCTCTTTACAAAAGGAAACAATTAAGGATGGACGATATATATATTTGAAAATTATTTAAGTTTAATTTAAAAAATAATATAAAATTTTAACAACTTCAGTTAACCAACAACTCGAGTTTAAGTATTCTAGTACTTAAATTTGAATAAGTTATAAGCATAATCAAGTTTTTTTTAACAATTCCTAAATTATAATCACACTTCATCCAACATTTAAATTCATTTGAATCAACAACTTCCAAATTGATGCAACGCCAACTATTCCAACTAAAACTAATAACATGAGATTCAAGTTTATTGTTTTACTATATAAATAGAGTCAACCGACCCAAACTTATTTTGAATTGAACTTGAATTGAAATTACAGTCTGTAAAATTTAAGCTCAATCTTATTACGAAATGACTTAACTATAAATTTTTAATATTGGATCGTGAATGTTTTCATAGGAATCAATGGTGGTATGAACTTGAGGGATGGTCTTGATGCCTCTGGAAGGAAGGGTAAGGTTGGTATCTTTTACATTTCTTTGTTTTCCTTTCTAGCTTCATTGTGACAAAAAAACAGTTCAAAAAACATACGAATAAATTCAAAATTTATTGTTTTTCCTTATATTTTTGCACAATTTTTTTGATAATAATTTATATTGTGTATATCTAGATTGAAGTTGAGAATTTGTCCTTGAAATTTGATGTAGGGAAAGGGTGTTTACCAATATGTTGACAAATATGGTGCTAACGTCGATGGGTACAGGTAATGGTCTTTAGAGAATTTATTGGTTTACAAGTTAAGAGACTTAACGGTACATGAAAATTAATTTCGTTTTCTTTTATAAGCTATGGTTACCAGTTGAACTGCAGTCCTAATAGAATTTTTTTGTGATGATTGAAACACAGTCCTATCTACAACACCAACGACTGGTCTCCCAGTGGTGATGTTTATGTTGGCGGTGCGTGTATCTTAAAACAACTCAACTTTGGTTTATATATTAAAAACACTAAATTTGGTAAATATGTGATTTAATTTTAAACATGGTCGCATGCAGGTACTACCGGATTGGCAATCTGGGCGGTTACCCTAGCCGGAATTCTTGCCGGTGGTGCACTTCTTGTTTACAATACAAGTGCTTTGGCGCAGTAGATGTCTCTAAAGTGATCCTTGCACTTGGTTGCATTATAGGCTGTCCGATGTAATTGTTGTAATCAAAGAACCATCCAACAACTACTTTGCATATCTTTATCTAGAATATTTTGCCTTGGACTGAATTGAGACCTATGTATTATAACTTATTAATGTGCTTTGTTTTGTTCTTTAAAAAAACAAAAACAATATTGTCTGAAATTTCTTTGTGCACGTCAGGAATATGATATATAACCAACATGGAGAAGGTAACTATGTCTAGTGCATAATGACTAGTAGTGTAAAAGATAAATGGAAAGACATCAAATTCAAGTCTCACCTCCACAATTGGAGGGAAAAAAATCTTACACTGGGGTCGAGGTTGGGAGAATGGCATCACTGGATTCTCCTGCTCCCTCCACTGCTCTATCCACCGAGGAGAAGGAAAACTACTCCGTAGCACAATAAGGGTGAACGTCAATGTTGAGTTTTTGACAGCAACCAAGGATCAAAAAAAAAAATGGTATTGAAAGAAGAAAAACAGAAGCTAAAATGATTCAGATGAGAGGAAAAACTGAAAAATTTCTCATATCCATTTTTGTTCAAAATACTTTACTTAAAACAGCTCCCTTAATCTTGGGACAATACAAACATTGCTTGTGCTTTTGTATAAGCTGTAAAATCAGCTTAATGATAACCTAAGCACCTACTAAATCAGCTAAATAGGTGACTTTCCTTAAGAACAACAAGATTACATTCCAACTAACATAATTAACTTGTTACATACACAACTAAGTCATAAAACAAAAAATAAAAGGCTTCATGCTGCTGCATTGCAAGCCAACATTCAACACTTCTTCTTGGCTTTTATGCAGTAAACTCCAATACTATTCCTTAAACACTCAAACCTTGCATTAGCGAGTGGCTTGGTTAAACTGTTTGCAAGTTGAACCTCCGAACTGTGATGAATCAAATTGACTTCCCTTGATAATTCTGCCTCCCTTACAAAATGATACTTGATCTTGAAGTGTTTGGTCTTTCCATGAACCACAGGATTTTTTGCAGTAGCAACAGCTGACTGGTTGTCCACCTTAATCTCTGTTGCTTCCCCTTGATCATTATTCAATTCACTGAAAAGCTTTCTAAGCCAAATGGCTTGATTAACAGCAGTAACAGCTGCAATGTACTTTGCTTCTGTAGTGGATTGTACTACTATTTGTTGTTTCTTAAAACTCCAACAAAAAACTCTCGACCCTAATGTAAAAAGGTTACCTGATGTGCTCTTCATATCATTAATAGAACCTGCCCAATCATTGTCTGGATAACCAAGAAGCTTCAATTCTTCAACCTTCTCAAATTTCACCCTAAGGTTGAGAGTTCCTTTGACATATCTTAGAACTCTTTTAGCTGCTTTGAAGTGAGCAATATTGCTGTAGTGCATAAACCTGGATAGAAGGCTTACTGCGGCCATAAGATCAGGCCTTGTTGCTGTCAAATATAGCAGACAACCTACAAGACTTTTGTAACCCTTCTCATCCACACTTTCATGGTCACTCTTGCTAGAAAGCTTTTTACCTTGTACCACATGAGTACTAGCATGTTTGTAGTTTGTCATGCAAAACTTGCTTAAGATCTTCAAAGCAAATGACGTTGGTTTATAAAAAGGTCATGCTCATTCTGATTCACTTTCATGCAAAGAAAGTATGTCATCAAGCCTAGATCAGTCATCTCAAAAACATCTTGCATCTATTTTTTGAACTCTTCAATCAGTTCACTTCTGCTACCAATAACCAACAAATCATCCACATATAAGGATATAATCAACAAAGTCTCATTCTCAGCCCTTTTGACATAAAAAGTAAGTTCGCTGACATTTTTCTCAAATTCAAGTTTTGACATATATGTGTCAATTCTGTCATACCAAGTCCTTGGAGCCTGTTTTAGGCCATATAATGCCTTTTTAAACTTGTAAACCTTATGTTCTTCACCAAATACTTTAAGCACATATAGCTGCTCAACAAAGATTTCTTCCTTAGAAAACCATTCAAGAAGACAGATTTGATATCCAGCCAGTGTAATTTCTATTGCTTTTGAGCAGCTAAGGCAAATAGCAACCTTATGGTGTCCAACCTTGCAACTGGTGCAAAGGTCTCTGAGAAGTCAACACCATATTGTTGGTTGTATCTCTTCACAACCAGTCTAGCTTTGTGCTTATTCAGTGATCCATCTGTATTGTGCTTGGTCCTAAACACCCATTTTACACCTATGACTTTTCTTTTCACTAGCTTATCAACCAACTCCCATGTATCATTCTTGTTAATAATTTCCATTTCTGTCTGCATTGCTTCTTTCCTGCAATCCTCATTTTTACCTTCATTAAAGTTAGAAGGCTCAACAATGGCCATATCACATAGTTGGTAGATGTCTGTGATAGACCTTGTACCCCTGACAGGCACATCGTCAATTTCTTCATCAATGTGAGCTTCATTTTCAACTGGTTACAAATCATGATCTTGCTGGTATTGCTCAGAAAAGCTTGCATCTGTTCTATTCCATCTCCAATTAACCCCTTCATTGAACTTTTCATCTCTACTCATAACTATTTTCTTAGTTAAAGGATCGAAGACCCCGTATTTTTTCTTTGTGCTACTGTAATCAATGAAGACTCCAGGCATAAACCTCTTTTCCAACTTGGTTCTCTTTTTAACTGGCACAAGTGTGTAACATATGCAACCAAACACTTTCAAGTGTGGGACAGTAGGCTTGTGTCCAAACCAAGCTTCAAATGGTGTTTTGCCTTTGACTGCATTTGTTGACAGTCTATTGAGTAAATACACTGAGGCATTTACTGCCTCAGCATAAAAAATGTTAGGCATTTTGCCTTCAAACAACAAACACCTAGCCATATCAAGGACAACTTTGTTCTTTCTTTCAAAAACACCATTCTGCTGTGGTGTGTACATAGTGGTTAACTAATGCAGAATTCCAGCTTCATCACCGATTTTCTAAAACTTTTGTGACACATACTCAGTGCCATTGTCTGATCTTAAGGCCTTTAACTTGTGGCTTGCTTGCTTCTTAACTAAGGCCTTAAACTTGCAAAAGGCATCAACCACTTCTGACTTCTGCCTCAAAAAATTTACCCAACAGAATCTGGTACAATCATCAATGAACATCATAAAATACTTACTGTCATTCAGTGAAGAGGTCTTCATAAGTATACAAATATCAATATGGACTAGTTGAAGCCTCTTTTGAGCACTACATGCTTTGTTAACTAGAAAGGTAGTCTGGTCTTCTTGCCAAACTAAAAGGCCCCACAAACTTCATTTTTAAGCTCAATCTTAGACATGTCTTCAACTAGACTCATCTTATATAGGAAACCAAGTGACTTGTAGTTCACATGCCCTAACCTCTTATGCCATAAACATGATTCATCAGTCAGGGTAGTATAAGCCTTTACTTCTAAATGATTCACATCTAAACTAAAGGATCTATCATGTATAGCTATTGTCACTAGCTATTGATAAAAAAGGATCCTTAAGCACACAAGTTTTATCTTCAAAGATAATGGAGTAACCCTTTTCTAACAACTAACCAACAGTAAGTAAATTCTAGTCAATATCAGGTACAAAAAAGACTTCTGAAATTGTTTTGTTACCTGATTGAGTGCAAATCACAACTTTTCCCATGCCTTTGGCCTTGATAAACTCCTCACCATTCTCAGTTCTGACCTTGGACACAAAGCTGATATCTAGTTCCCTAAACATGCCTTTATTTCATGCCATGCGATGAGTGTAGCCACTATCAATTAGAAGTCTTTTCTAACTTTGTTTGAACTTGCAAAACAAGAAGCTATAAAAACATGCTCCTCCTAAGCTTGAACATCCTCAGCAACTTGAGCTTGGTTCTACTGATGTGGTTGTATTTTTGCCTTATTTTTACAGAATTTTTCCATGTGACCAAGTTGCTTGTAACTTCTACATTGAATGTCAGGCCTGTACCAGCAGTACTTTTCTAAATGAGTGGACTTCTTGCAGTGAATGCATGGTGGAAACTTCTTTTTGGCAGCATCCTTATTTGGCTTCTTTCTTTTTAGACCAAGGCTTCTTACCCTTGTAGCTTGAGCTAGAGTTTGAGCTTTCTTTGCTTCTAGCCTGAAAGACTCCTTTAGGGTACTCCTCCAACCTTTTGGCCTTCTTTTTCTTTTGTGCATAAAAAGCATTTATTAGCTTTGTTAGAGATATAGTTGATAGATCTCTAGAGTCCTCCAGAGAAGAAATTTTTTACTCATACTTCTCTGGAAGGGTTGTAATAACCTTTTCAACTTTCCTCTTGTCACTAAACTCATCTCCAAGGAGTCTAATATTATTGACAATGGCCATTATCCTATCATAGTATAACTTGATGGATTCAGACTCTTTCATTTTTAGATTCTCAAATTCCCTCCTTAAGTTGATCAACTGCTGCTGCCTGGTTCTTTCTAACCCCTGAAACTCTTCCTTGAGCTTGTCCCAAGCTTGCTTTAGAGAGTCACAGGCCATTATTCTTATGAAGATTACATCTGAGACTCTATTTTGTAAATAGGACATTGCCTTATACTTCTTGGCATAGTCCTCATTGTACTGCCTGATTTGAACTACTATAAGATTAGCTCTCAAAGGTGGTGGCTCTATATCAGCTTGAACCACACTCCAAAGGTCATGAGCCTACAGGTATGTCTTTATTTTCATAACCCAAATGTTGTAGTTTTCACCAGCAAAGGCAGGTGGTGGGGTGGTGAGAAGCTCATACTTTTATAGCAACAAAAAACAACAATAAAGCTTCTGTTTCTTTTCTTTTAAACAATCAGCACACAAAACACACAAATAAGCAACACATAGCAAAAAGCCCTCAAAGATGATAGGCTTTGATACCATTTGTTGAGTTTTTGATAGCAACCAAGGATCAAAACAAAAAAAATGGTGTTGGAAGAAGAAAAACAGAAGCTAAAATGATTCAGATGAGAGGAAAAACTAAAAATTTTCTCATATCCATTTTTGTTCAAAATGCATTACTTAAAACAGCTCCATTAATCTTGGAACAATACAAACATTGCTTGTGCCTTTGTATAAGCTATAAAATCAGCTTAATAATAACCTAAACACCTACTAAATCAGCTAAATAGGTGACTTTCCAAAAATTACATTCCAACTCGCACAATTAACTTATTACATACACAACTAAATCATAAAACAAAAAATAAAAAGCTTCATAAGCCAATTTTCAATAGTTAATGACCAAGATCCACCAAATTCTCATCATATTATTTCCTACAAAGATACCCCCATTGGAAGAGAATTTGGTGACTACCAACAATCCCTAATGAATGGCTTGGAAGACATGGATGAGGAAGATGATGATAACCTCTCTCAAGAACTTGACCAATTCATTGACGAGGAAGGGGTGACATCTCCTAGTCTTTCGAAGAATGAAAAACGTCGTATTTGAGCAAAATGGGAAAAACCCTAATCGTTAAAACTTTAGGTAAAATACTAGGATACCAATATTTATTGTTCAAACTTAATATGTTAGAGGGCATTCTAATTGATTGATCTAGGATATGGATTCTTTGTGGTAAAGTTTCTTTATTTGGACGATTAGAAAACTGTCATTAAGGGAGAGCCTTGATTCATTAATGGGTCTTTCCTTACCATGAGATGATGGCAACCGAATTTTCTAGCTTCCCAAGCATCTTTCAACTTAGATACGGTTTGAGTGATACTACCGAAACTTCCCATTAAGTACTATGATGTGGAGATTCTAGAAAAAATTAGTCTAAGTATAGACACTCTTTTTCGTATCAATAATGTTGCAAGTTCAGAAAGAAGGGGTAAATACGCAAGATTTTGCATTCAGGTTAATATTAAAGACCCACTGGAGAAGTGGCACATTGTAGATGAGCATAAGATGTGTAAGTTGATCAAGTCATTATATGGTTTAAAATAAGCGTCTAAACAGTGGCATGAGAAATTTGTCTCGGTTATCGTGTCATATGATTTTTTACATAATAGTGCGGATAAATGTATTTACACTAAATTCACTGATAGGTATGGTGTAATTATTTGTTTCTATGTAAATGATTTGTTAATTTTTGGGATGAACATGAAAGGTGTTCGTGAGACCAAAAAGTATCTAGCCTCAAATTTTAAGATGAAGGATCTCAACGAGGTAGATAGAATTTTAGGTATAAAGGTGAAAAAGTATAAAGGTAGATAGAATTCTATGTAGATGATTTGTTAATTTTTGGGACGAACATGAAAGGTATTCGTGAGACCAAAGAGTATCTAGCCTCAAATTTTAAGATGAAGGATCTCAACGAGGTAGATAGAATTCTAGGTCTAAAGGTGAAAAAGCATGAAAGGGAAATTGCACTAAGCCAATCTCACTACAGCGAGAAAGTATTGGAAAAATTCAAACACTTTAATATCAAGGATTTGAGCACTCCATACGATTTGAACTTCAAGTTAAGTGAGAATAATAGAAGGGCTATAGCGTAACTTGAGTACGTCAGCACAATTGGAAGTTTAATGTATGTAATGCATTGCACTAGACCCGATACTACATTTGCTGTGGGCAAATTGGTGAGATTTACAAATTGTCCTAGTACTGATCATTGGAAAGGAATTTGTAGAATTTTTTGCTATCTTCAGAAAACAAAAATTTTTGGACTATTCTATAGTGATTATCTTGCGGTATTAGAAGGTTACTCGGATTCAAGTTGGATTACAAGTCTAAGTGACAATAAGCCCACATCAGAATGGATTTTTACGATTAGAGGTAGAGTCATTAGTTGGGTCTTCAAGAAACAAACTTGCATCTCATATTCAACTATAGAGGCTAAATTTATAGCCTTGGCGGCTACTGGCAAGGAATCATAATGGCTAAGAGGTCTCTTGGTAGATATAAAGGTGTGGCCACAACGTAGGTTGGCCATTTTTGTATATTGTGATAGTGAATCCACCATGTCTCGAACATAAAATAAGGTGTACAATGGAAAGTTTAGACATATAATTTTGAGATATGAGTATGTGAGACAATTGATTAGGGACAGTGTGATAATTGTTACCTATGTTAAGTCAATTGACAATTTAATGGATCCATTGACAAAAGGTTTGTCCAGGGATTTGGTTAAGATTACCACCACTAAGATGAGATTAAAACCATTCTAATCGCTTCATTAATAATGGAAACCCTATATTATTCTAGCCAAAAGTTAGTTTTGAGGTTCAAAGGGTAATAACTAGTTATCGAATGACAATGTGCACTAATAATCAGGATTTAGTGTTTATGTTTTAGGAAGATGAGTTTTGTAAGGCCCCAAAAATAGGTCTAGTAGTTTCAGGTAAGTTTGCATATTGGATGGTTTGATTTGCAAAAATAGGTTTTATTTTATAAAAGAATAAAATGACAATTGGTTTGGTAAGTTATGTATTATGCTTTTAGCATGATTAAATTGTATGAAATAAATTGATATTTGGAGCATGAATTGTTGATTTATTGAACATTTGATAAAGGTGTTCTAATTGGTATATGAATATTGGGAAAATGATATTTGTTATGCTTAATTTTATTGATGTTAAAATCGCTTAGCAACATGTTTTTACTTGCATTTTAACATCCTAATTAAGTGATTAAACAAAAAATTTTATGCCTTATATGTATTATCGTATTGGCAACATTGCATGGTGGATCCATTGGGTTTAGTTGGTATGCCATAGGATTTGTGAGTACTCACTATTATTTGTAATATTGTGAGCATATGGCTCTTGGTGGACTAATTTGTTTGGAGTAGATAAGGGAGTGTAAGCTTGAGTATCCACTCATCGGGTTATTTGAGGCACTATAAGGGAGCATGTGGCTTCGGCCCACTCAATTCTGAAGACTATAGTTGATTTGTGGGAGTTCAGAGATCTGTTTATCCAATGTATGATCACACATTTAATTATTGTCATGCATGTATTATGTCAATATAATTGATTGATTGTGCCAATATAAATTTTACATGCCATGTTATCCAATGTTTATGTGTTAAAGATGATTTTACATGCCATGAAAAAATTTGATTTTACATGCCATGGAAAAATTTATTCTTAATTCTTGAAATAGCATGTGATGTTATGGTAAAATATTATCATGTTATGACTGAAAATTGAATGCTTAATTGCTTTGATTTATACATGACTAGGTGCAAATTACTTGATGTTTTTACTATCATTCACTGAGCTTTTTAAGCTCACACCCTCACATCTCGTGCAGAGAATTTCCGAACAATAATTTTTGGACTTTAATTTTGGTGATTTTATAATTTCTTTAATACATGATTTTATGTCTAAGTGATGTTTGATTTATGGTATATTGACGAGTTTTCGTACGATGGTTGATAACACGGTGTATGAAGCATGTATTTTATACTAACAATATTTAATTGAAGCTTAGCATGGAGTGTAGGGGTGAGTAAAACTCGATTCGACTCGAAAAAATAAAAATAAAAATAGAATTTCGAGTTAAACGAATCAAGTTATTTGAGTCAATTCGAATTTCGAGTTCGAATCTAGTTGAGTTTTTGAATTCGAATAACTCGAATAATTCGAATAAATCAAATATCAAACTATAATATTTTTCATTTTTACCCTAAACTCCCAAACCTTCTTATTTTCCCCTCAAAACTTTTACTCCTCACTTTCCCCCAAAAACTTTTACTCCCCTCCCATCCCAACCCCCATCTACCCAAAATCCATTTCCTCAAAATTTTACTCCCAAAACCCCTCAAAACTTTTTATTTTCCCTCAAAATTTTTACTCCCTCCCACTTTCCCCTTAAAACTTTAACTCCCTTCCCATCCCACCCCTATCTACCCAAAACCCATCCCTCCCTTCATTTTTTTTAATATTTTCCCTCCAAAATTTTACTTCTATTTACTTTCCCTCAAACTTTTACTCCCAAAAACTTCTTATTTTCCCCCTAAACTTTTACTTCTCACCATTTACTCCCAAATAAAAAATCAAAATTATCCCAAAAAATCCTTAAACATAAATAGTAATAATTTTATTTATATATACTATTTATATTATTAAATTAAATTCAAATTTTATATTGTAATGACCTGAATTTTTACAGTTATCAAAAAAATGCATTTCCGGGTCTCCGTTTCTAAAAAATAGATTTGTAAATATTTATTAAAAATATTTACGAAGTTAAGAGAGTGATTAATTAAAGTTTAATAAAGCAAATTAGCTTAAATAAAGGATAATTAGATAAAAGGATTAAATTAAATGAAGTGTGAAAGTTTAATTATAGGATAAAAAAATTGAAAGGACTAAATAAGTAAATAAGCTAAAGGAGTGCCAAGTGTATGGAAAAAATAAAATACATGTGTAATAAGTATTATACATACATTTGTAATACATGTATGTATTTACTTATTATTTAAGTGAATAATTAATGTATTTATTATTATTAAATTGATATTATATGATGAATAGATTAAATAAAGACAAGTGTATGGTAATGATTTGTTACAAATGTATTAATAAAAAAATACATACATTTGTAATATATGTATTTGATATTAAATGGATATTTATTATTTAGTGAAAGATATTTATTAAATAAATAATTATATTATAATATATTTATATGATAAATAAATATAAAATGAAAAGTGTATGGTGAGAATGAAATACAAATGTAATAATATATGTGTGCCCAAGTGTAAAATAAATATTTGATATTAAGTAGATATTTAATAAAGTCATTATTATTATTGTTATTATATCATATATATATATAAAGTAAAACAAAAGAAAAAGAGAGAAAGAAAAAGAAACAGAGAAGGAGACGAAAGAGGGGAAAGAAAGAAAGGAAAGAAAAATAAAAGGAAAATTGGGGTTTTTGAAGCTTTAAGCTTTACTAGGTAAGTCAATTTGATCCCTTTTCTTGTAATTTTGATGTTTATGGAATTCTAGAGAAGAGTACTACATGAATTATATCAAAAGTTAGGAAGTTAATGAATTTTTATGTGTTGATTAAGTTGAACAAAAAGATGAATTAAGGGTTAAATTGATAGAAATTCAAGTTAGAAATGAAATAAGGATTGAATTGTAAAGTGATTCATAAGTTTTATGCTTTAAGGACTAAATTGAAAGAATTTCAAAATTATGGTTTTATGATGAAAAATAGATAATTATGTCTAAGTTTGGTTAAAAATTGAGTAGAAATAAAGTATGAATTAAGATAGAAAAGTAAGTGAATTTAGTTAGGATTAAATTGAAATTAAAGTAGAAAATCAACATTTTGTATATGACTGTTTGGGACAGTAGCAGTAGTTTAAGTTTGAAAAATCACCAAAAATTTTATAAATTGAATTAGAGGATGAATAAAATATGGAATTAAATATTATTGAGCCTAATTTCTTATAGAAGAAACGGTGTAAGCAATTGAATTGCAAATTATGAGATATAATGAGTTTTGTTAGACAAGGTCAGAATAAATTCGAGTTCCCCTGTTCTGACTTTGGAAAATCACCAAAAATTGAATAAAAAATATTTAGAGGCTTAAAGTTATATGTTTAGAATACCTAATGAGTCTATTTTCAGGAGAAATCAATGGGAATATTATCCGAGTTCTGTACTGTGAGATAATTAATTTTTAGTGAAGAAGGGTCGAAACTGTCAGACAGCAAAATAGGGGTGAATTCAAAGAATAAACTGTATTTAATGGCTAAACGAAAAATTCTGAAAATTTTATGGTAAGAAGATTTGTGAGTCTAGTTTCAGTAGAAATTAGCGGATCTTAATTTAGAATTCTATAACTCAAAATATAAATTAGTAATGTATTAATGATTATGAATTGTATTAATTTCGTAGTCAATGTGGTACCGAAAATCTCAGCGAAGAAAGGACAAGACAAAGTCAACGGGAGTTAGCTCGAAAATTACGGTCTGTATTTTTATAATCCGAACTTAATACTTAAATTGTTGGATTTATTATTCAATATATATATGTAGTAGGTTTTTTGAGATGATTATATGAATTGGATTGAATATTGATTATATTGAATTGATTTATGAATATATGTGAATTGTTATTGAATTGAAATTGAAATTGAAATTGAAATGTAAATTGATTGGAAAAGTGAAACAAATAAAATACATGAGAAGTTAATATTGGAATGGCTTTGATTGGATGATATGGAATTGAACCAAATTGAATTGAATGTGATTATTTGAAATGTATATTGATTGAAAAGAAATTAGTGATTTTAAATTTGATTGGACAATAAATAAATAAATAAAAAATGAATTGAATAAAAATAAAATAAATTATGAATATGTGTAAATATGTGAATTGTGTATTGATTGAAAAGTGGTTGGAATTGAACCGAAGTATGATTATATGTGAATATGTAAAATATATATTGGTATTGAATTGTATACTGATTAGAAAGTGGAAAAGTGAATTTGAATTGAATTGAATTGAATGAAATGGAATTATGATTAATTGAAATGTGTATTGGTTGGATATTGAAATATGAGAAATTGTGATTGAATTGAAAGCAAATTTGAAATAGAAAAATGATTTGAATACCCTATTAACTAGTCGGACTGAGTCGGATATAGTTGGCATGCCATAGGATTTGGAAGTGTTCAGGCACTGAGTGTCATACTGGTGTGTTTGGTTGGAATCCGTATATCAGCCGAAGTCCAAGCCTTGTTAATAGGGGTAAATATGAATATTAAGTAAAATTGGAATAAGAATTAAATTTCCTATTAACTTGTCGGGCTAGTCGGATATAATTGGCATGCCATAGGATTGGAAAAGTACGGGATTTATCGACTTTACCGATCGGGCACTTTATGTGCCGTATTTTAGGCACTTATGTGCTAGTTACTGTTACCGCTACTGCTACTGTTACCGATTCGGCACTTTGTGTGTCGAATATTGTTACTGCTACTGTTACCGATTCGGCACTTTGTGTGTCAAATATTGTTACTGCTACTGTTATCGATTCGACACTGTGTGTCAAATATTGTTACTGTTACTGTTACTGTTCCGGATTTGTTCCGATGAGGTACTCTGTGTACCGTACTGCTACTGTTACTGTTACTGTTCCGGCTTCGACTGATGAGGCACTATGTGCCGTACTGGTGTGTTGGTTGGATCCGTGTATCCGTCTGAGTCTGAATCATGTTAATAGGGGTAACTAAAGGTATAAAATAATTGATTATTACTGAATAATTGACTGTTACCTGATAATTAACTGTTACTAGATATTAGACTGTTACTGAATAACTGAATATTACTGAATAATTGATCATTACTGAATAACTGATTGTCACTGAATGAATGACTGCACTGAATAACTTAATAGTTACTGAATATCTGATTTTACTGAATAATTGACTGTTACTGGATAACCGATCAATTGATCGATACTGAATAACTAGTTATTATTGAATAATTGATTGTTACCGAATAACTGACTGTTACTGAATAAATAATTATTCTGAGTGTTAATGAACATTACTGATTGATTAATTGCTATTGAAAAATAATAAATGATTTGAAATTTAAAGTAGACGAAAACATTGGTTGGAAAGTGAATGTTTGAATTCTCATTGAGTTTGAATAGTTCAATATATATAAATTAATATGTTTTGTAATTGTTTAAATGTTGAAATTATAGAAATACCAATGAGTGTATACTCAGCGTACGGTTTGTTTTCGTGCGCAGGTTAAGTTAAGGCTAGACCGTTGAATCAGTATCCTAGGCCGATCCCGAATTCAATGAGGTAAAGTATGTTGAGTATTGGTAATGGCATGTACCTAGGATGTTTTATGAGAGTCATTTAGGTTGTAGAAGTATTGATGAAATGAGTAAATTATGATTGGCAACGGTATATAATATGAATTTTGAAATTTACTAAAAATTCGTAGTGATTCTAAATTAGTCCCGAATTGAATTTACTGTTCATATTGGACCGCGAGGGCCCATTAAAGGGACGACATCTTAAAACTAGGATGAGTATGAATATTTATTTTAATTAATGACCAGAATTGGACTGTACTGACTAGTAATGTCTCGTAACCCTGTTTCGGTGACGGTATAGGGTTAGAAGACGTTACATATATTATTTATATTATTGAATTGTTTAGTCATATTGAATATTTATATTAAAATTGAATTATTAATGATGCTATAAAATATTCGTGTTAAAAATTTATATTGGTATCAATTTTACATTTTATCTTTAAAATAACTTTTTATTAAAAAATTACATTTTTACATTTAATATATTTTTAATTCCAAAATACATAGTGACAAGAATCTGAAGATAATTGCAATAACTAAACAAGCAAAGAAGCTAACCCGTATATAAAAGATTAATAAATAAATTATGAGGTGGTGAAAGTTGATAAAAATTTTAATTATAGTGGACAAATTTTATTACGGTGGGTGATAGTGGTTACAAGGACCCAAAACTATTTTTTAAAATTGAACTCAAACAAATATATTTGATTCGATTGATTCGATTCGATTCAAATTCCATCTCACTCGACTCGATTCGAGAAAACTTTAAATCAAATTAGGATGATAAAATATAATTCGTCAACTCGACTAACCCGAAATTTTTTTATTTCGACCGAACGCTCACCCCTAATGGAGTGGATTGCTTGCGACTAATGTAAATAGCTAATGTGAATTAATTGGTGTTTGCTAAGCGTGTAATTGGGTGTTAAATTTTGATTAATTGTTGCATATTTGTTGTAAATAAATTAAATTGGAGATGTGTGGATGTTTATGGTAATTAATTGTAACTATTTCAAGTTTAATGGGTAAGTAAAATATGTAAAATTGGGTAATTAAAAAAAATTTTGACAAAATAGGTGCAGTGGTTTGTACACGGGCGTGTGGGTTTTGGGGGGGTTTAATTTTTGGTTTTTGTAATCTAGTAATCTAATTTGCTTAATTTATAATTTAGTCCTAAAACTTGATTAGATTAATTGAAACCTTTAATGATAGGGAAACTAGGTAATATTTTAGGATTAGACTTGTAATTGTTAATATTTTCTAGAAACACTCTTAATTTATAAATTGGAAAATGTACTAAAAGTTTGTAATAGTTACGATTTAGTCCATAATAATAAAACTTGAATTAGACATAGTACATGAACCCGAATTAAGCTAAACTTTTTAGGGTTTGCATAATTTGAATAAAAGAAGGTTGGTAACTATTTAAAAATAAAATCGGAATAGTTTAACTTTAGGTGGTAAAATTACCAAAATACCCTTAGGTTTAAATACTTAGAAAAAGTTAAAAAATGGTTCACAAATTGCTTCTACATTAATAAATGATAGTTAATTAGTCATAAATGAGATGTTATAAGGTTGGGGTGTGCGTCGGGTGGTCATCAGTTGGAGAGTCTCTTCGGTGGCTAATGTAACGCTTCGAATTTGGGTCAGTCCATCCTGATCGGGTTTGGGGTGTCATAAGTTTTACTTTTAATGGATGGACGTTAATTGTCATGAAATCGACCTATATGGGCATGAAATGGTGCCACTTCAACTAGAGTTTCTTTATGGTTTTCTCTCATCCATGTTCATGAAACGAAATGGGCACATGGCTATAATGGTGCTAAAGCAAATAAACTTTTACTCTAATACTTTACGGTTATGTGTGAATTTTTTTTGGTATTGACTTTAGGAGTGATGGTTCAAGCAACTAGCTACCATTCATTTTGTTGATTCTTTAAAGAGTTTGCACTAAAGAAAGGTTCAATCTACGGACACCCGTCGTAATGCATAATCGTTGTTCACTTATTTTCTAAAATTAGCAATCTAGTGGGGGATTGTTGGAAATTGTAGATTTCAAATTCATAATTGCTCATAAGCACTTATTAGAAAGTGATGATTTATTTAAAGGATACATTTTATTTCATGGGACATATTTTTATAAGACGTATGTCCAATGAAAAAAAATGTAAAGGGTTGTGACTATTCAAAATAGTGTCCATTTAGTATATATAAATAGAGGGTCTATGGTGCTCACAAAGGTATTACAATCAATTCAATTTTAGAAATTAGAGTAAGATTTAGGGAATTCCTCAATTTTTCTAATCAAAGGAAATTCAAAAACTTCGTTGTATCTAGAAAGGACCTTTGCCTTAACCCTCTAGCAACTTTGTGTGGGGGCAAATAGTTTTCTTTGGAAAGCGTGACCTATGCCTCAAAGTCTACTATTTAATTCAATATTTCCTTTGGATCTACTTTCTCCACTCAAAACCTCCAACATATATGTTATTGAAGTATGTTTTTGTAACATCTCGGAATGGGGCCTAGTCGAAATAGTGATTTCGGGACCACAAATCTGACGTTAAAATAATTATTTCATGATCATTATGAGGTCTATGATATGAAAATAAGCATATGTTAAAGTTTTATGAAGAAATTCTATGTGTAAGGTGTCCAACTGGAAATTAAGGAACAAATTGAATAAATTTGAAAACTTGGGTTCTACAAAAAATTTGTATGAAATTGCTTTGGAATGTTAATTAGAGGTCCTTAAAGAGTAATTTGCCCAATTTCTAAGTTTTTGGACAAAAATGAGCATGCATGGAAAAATTTGAAGGTTTAGTAAGGAAGGGCATTTTGGTCATTTGGTAATAAAATTAACAAAAAGGGAAAAAGGAAGCAAAATTTAACCATTTCTTCTCCATGGCTGACAAAAATTAAAGGGTCTCCATAGCTAGGATTTTCAACATTTTTAAGATCAATAGTAAGTGCTCCCCAGCCCCATTTTTAACGTTCTTCTTGTTTTTGAGATCCTCGTAAATGCTCTCTCTATTTCTAACCCTATTTCAAGCTAGGGTTCATATTAAAAAATTTACCCATGCATGAGATAGTTGTGTTTTGATGATTTATGGAGGAATATAAGAGTTTAAAAGATAGTAAACAACTTTTACTAAGTAGTTTTTCATGGAAATGGCTTAAGGGACCATTTTGTAAAAAGTTGTGAAAATGGGTAGAAAAATGTGAAATGAAAGAAAATGTGGGCAGATATAGGCAATAAAAATATTCGGCTAGGCTTGGGTAACTTAGAAATTTCATGCATTTCATTATACGAGCCTCAGGACTAAATTGTAAAAGTGTGAAAGGTTAAGGGAAAATTGGTTATTTTGCTTGGGGTGAGTCTTAAGTCGAAAATGAACAATAGGAGGTATTAATAATTTATTTTTACTGATATAGACACTGAGGAACCAATTTCGAAGGTCAATCATAGAAAATGAAAGGTTTCGGAATAACCGAGACACGAATCTGAAATGACTACCAGGTAAGTTCATATAACCCGAAGAAAACTCTTAATATACTTAAATATACATGTTCTTGAATGTATGAAAATTTAGATATTCATTTCATGATAATCCATGAAATGTGCTAGTGTAAATAAAAGACAATAAATGTCCCGGTTGAAATAGAAGGAAATCCGATGGATAAATTATGGCTTACATAACATGAGATCCTACATGTGTTGCAGAAAAGGATTTAGCCCAGACAGGTAATCCGATGATCTCAAAATAGAAAGGATCTAGCCCAGATGGGTGTTCCTTAAGTGATCAAGCCTTCCAAAAAATATGGGTGCATTAAGGATTTAGCCGGACGGATAATCCGATTTAGGACTGAATTTAGCCTAGACTGGCAATTCAGATCCGATTTTATGAGAGCAATTTTTATTAAAAGGGATTTAGCCTGGATTGGTAATCCCGACATTGCTCTATGGGTTATTACTACGGGGGATTTATCCTTGACTGGTAATCCCGCCGTAAGTTGTACGGTTCGCAGGAGTGCATACTTGAGATGATCACTTGTGTGACTTGATAGTAATTTGGGCTATCCATCGAGATTTCTGATAAATTCAACGGGATTAACATGAGAAATTGAGATGGAAATATTGAGTTGATGAGCTCATCTAAAACTAGTGACATGATGTATTGTTATGAGACTAACTTGATGATCAAGTGCATGTGATAGAGAAACTATTTCATGCTTGTAGGAATTATTGCCTAAATATGGTTGTATACTAATTAATCGGTAAGTTTACTTTCCAGTTATCCGGACTTACTAAGCATATAAATGCTTACCCTCTTCTCTTTTCCCTGTCTTCTAGAGCTCGTGGACTCGTGAAGATGGGAAGACGGTTGGAGAATCAACACACTATCCACTTGTCCCGCTTTGGTATATAGATATTTTTATTTTGTTTAATGGCATGTATAGGGCCTTTGGTTATTTTGTTATATGTGTCATTTGGCTTGCCAATGTAAAGGCTTAAATGGTATACTTATTCTTTTGTATATGGCCATGAGATATGACTCATATTGATGTAGGTTGTTAACCTACTAATGATGCATGTTTATGTTTAAATGCTTCATGAGATATGATGATGAGGTTTATCATGGATGGATGATTGAAATAGGACCTAATAATTTGTGAGTGGACATAGCATATAATGATATATGGTTATAATATGGCCTAAGGATAAAATGTAAAATGTGCTATGTTAATCCCTAATTCGAAAAGGATAATCTAGCATGTACTAAACAGATGATATGAGGTCAACATGCAATGAGTTATGCTAAGGTTGTTTAAGAGTATAATTGGGTCATATTAAATGCCATTGAAGTCTTTAAGTATGTATGGGTGATAAAGGGTGACCAAAGGCTTGGAAAACAATCCTAATAAAGTCCACACGGGTAGACACACGGGCATATGTGTAGGCCATGTGTGACACACGGTCAAACCCACGAGTAGAAACTAAGCTAAGAGAGAAGCTCGAGTTTTGAGTAAGAGGTCTAGCGACAGAGCACTCTCCTTCCCCACAAAGAAATCGAGAAGTCATCAAGAACACTCCTCTTCATCAGTAGGATATTCCGGTAGAGCAAGAAGCTTCAAGCGGCATAACTCGAAGTCTTCTTCCCCTATGGTAACTAGTGTGGGAAGCGTAGATTATAAAAAGCCGAAGTGTAAAAGCTGCAACAAATTTCACTTTGGAGAGTGCCGAATCAAGAGTGATACGTGTTTCAGATGTGGGTCTCTTGACCATTTTCTCATAGACTGCCCGGAGCGAGCTAATAAAGAGGTTGAATTAGCTCCGCAGTCGAATGCTCCTATTTCTCGAGGTAGACCTCTGAGACATCCTGGAAGTGCAAGTGGCAGTCGAACTGTTGCTAAGGATGCTACTGCAAAATTAGAGGCTCGAGCCCTGGCAAGAACTTATGCAATACACGCTCGAAAGTAAGCCTCTGCTCCCAATATCATCACGGGTACATTTTCTATCTATAATACTCATGCCATTGCCTTAATTGTTCCAGGGTCAACCCATTCGTACATTTGCATGAAATTGGTGTCTAGCATGGATATGACTGTGGAGCCTACGGAATTTGTGATTAAGGTGTCAAACCCTCTAGGCAAGTCAGTCTTAGTTGATAAAGTTTGCAAGAATTGTCTTTTGACGATTCAATGTCATTGTTTTCCGGCTAACCTTATGTTATTGCCATTCGATGAGTTTGATGTAATACTGGGCATGGATTGGTTAGCTGTGCATGATGTGATTGTAAATTATGGTAGCAAGTATATTGAATTGAAATGCTCAGATGGTAAGATTCTCAGGATTGATTCAAGCGAGTTAGATACTTTGCCGGTTGTGATTACCTCAATGATGGCTGAAAGGTATATGAGAAAAGGATATGAAGGTTATCTTACTTTTGTGTTGAATACTAAAGAATCTGAGTTGAAGTTGGAATCGGTCCCGATAGTATGTGAGTATCCGAATGTGTTTCTGGAAGAGCTAGCTAGAGTACCTCTCGTTAGAGAAGTAGAATTTGGTATTGAGTTGGTGCCAGGGACAGCTCCTATCTCAATTGCTCCGTATAGGATGGCACTGACCGAACTGAAAGAGTTAAAAGCACAGTTGCAAGAATTGACGGATAAAGGTTTTGTAAGACCGAGCTTTTCACCTTGGGGTGCTCCAGTATTATTTGTAAAGAAGAAAGATGGTTTGATGAGGCTATGTATAGACTACCGACAACTTAACAAGGTAACCATCAAGAACAAATATCTGTTGCCTAGGATTGATGACTTTTTTGATCAATTGAGGGGAGCCACTATGTTTTCTAAGATAGATCTGAGATCCGGCTACTACCAGTTGCGAGTAAAAGAGTCAAATGTACCTAAGACTACTTTCAGAATGAGGTATGGCCATTATGAATTTCTTATGATGCTTTTTGGGTTGACAAATGCACCGGCTATATTTATGGACTTGATGAATGGGATATTCCGGCCATACTTAGACAAGTTTTTTGTTGTGTTTATTGATGACATCCTAATTTATTCCAAGGATGAGACTGAGTATGTAGAACATCTAAGAACGGTTTTACAGATCTTACGGGACAAACAGTTTTATGCTAAATTTAGTAAGAGTGAGTTTTGGCTCCGAGAGGTTGGATTCCTCGGTCACATTGTGTCAGGTGATGGCATCCGAATTGATCCAAATAAGATATCTGCTATTGTTGAGTGGAAACCACCGAAGGGCGTAACTAATGTTAAAAGCTTTTTGGGCTTAGCCGGTTACTATCGACACTTCTTAAAAGAGTTTTCGATAATTGCGACTCCTTTAACAAGATTGTTGCATAGTGTCAGCAGAGTTTTGAGAAATTGAAGAATTACTGACCGAAGCTCCAATTTTAGTGCAATCCAAACCTGGAAAAGAATTTGTGGTCTATAGTGACACGTCCTTAAATGGACTGGGTTGCATGCTTATGCAAGAGGGAAAAGTAATAGCATATGCTTCGAGGCAACTAAAGCCGCACGAGAAAAATTATCCAACACATGACTTGGAGCTAGCAGCTATTTTATTTGCCCTGAAGATTTAGAGACACCATTTGTATGGTGAAACTTGTCGTATATTCACAAATCACAAGAGTTTGAAGTATTTGCTAACTCAAAAGGAATTAAATCTGAGACAACGAATATGGTTATAAGTGATTAAAGATTATGAGTTGATAATTGATTACCACTTGCGAAGGGCGAACGTAGTCGCTGATGCCTTGAGTTGGAAGTCCTTGTTTCCATTGAGGGCTATGAACACGCATTTGTCGTTATCTGATGATGGTTCAATTTTGGCTGAGTTAAAAGCCAGACTGACATTGCTCCAAGAAGTTTTCGTAGCTCATATCAATGATAGTGACTTGCAGGCCAAGAGAGCACAATGTGAGACGGGCATTGAATCAGATTTCTGGGTTGACTCTAATGGTTGCTTGATGTTTCGAGATAGGGCCTGTGTACCCAAATATGATGAGCTTATTCAGAAAATTTTGCAAGAGGCACATGATAGTCGTCTGTCTATTCACCCGGGAAGTACTAAGATGTACAATGACTTAAAGACCATGTACTGGTGGAATGGCATGTAAAGGGATATCTCTGAATTTGTGTCAGAATGCTTGATATGTCAGCAAGTCAAGGCTGAACATCAAGTTCCTTTAGGTTTATTACAGCTCGTGATAGTCCCCGAATGGAAATGGGACAAGATTACTATAGATTTTGTAACAGGATTTCTGTTAACACCGAAGAAGAAAGATGCCATTTGGGTTATATTTGATAGACTAACGAAGTTGACTCATTTTATTCCTGTACAGACAGATTTCTCTCTTGACAGATTGGCCAACTTGTACATATCTGAGATTATGAGAGTACACGGGGTACCATTGTCGATCATTTCAGATAGGGATCCAAGATTCACTTCGAGATTTTGGAAGAAGTTGCAAGAAACCTTGGGTACAAAGTTGAGTTTTAGTACGGCATTCTACCCACAGGCTGATGGTCAGTCTGAGCGGACGATTCAGACTCTCGAGGACATGTTAAGGTGTTGTGTCCTTGAATATCAAGGCAGTTGGGAAAAATATTTATCATTGGTGGAATTCGCCAACAACAACAGTTTCCAGACGAGTTTAAAAATGGCATCTTATGAGGCATTGTATGGCCGAAAGTGTTGGATTCCACTGTATTGGGCAGAGCTCAAGGAAAGCCAAATTCACGGAGTTGATTTAGTCAGGGAAACTGAAGAAAAGGTTAAAGTGACACGCGACTGTTTGAAAGCGGCGTTAGATAGACAGAAGTCATATGCTGATTTGGAAAGAAAAGAGATAGAATTTCAAGTTGGAGATAAAGTGTTCTTAAAAGTGTCTCTATGGAAAAAGGTATTGAGATTTGGCTGGAAAGGCAAATTGAGTCCAGGATTTATCGGACCATATGAGATCACCGAAATAGTTAAACCACTAGCCTACCGTTTAGCGTTACCTTCTGAATTGGAAAAGATTCACGATATATTCCATGTGTCCATGTTACGTAGATATAGGTCAGAACCCTCTCATGTGATTTCACCGACAGAAATTGAAATCAGACCGGATATGACTAATGGTGAAAAACCGGTTAAGATTTTGTATCGGGAAGTCAGACAGTTGAGGAACAAAAATATAGCCTTGGTGAAGGTTTTATGGCATCAACACGGGGTGGAATAGGCTATATAGGAGGCCGAAGAAACCATGAGAAGTTAATATCCAAACCTATTTACTGGTAAGACTTTCTAGGACAAAAGTCCCTAAGGGGGGAGAAATGTAACATCCCGATATAGGGCCTAGTTGGAATAGTGATTTTGGGACCATAAATATGACTTTAAAATAATTATTTCATGATCATTATTAGGTCTAGGGTATGAAAATAAGCATGTGTTAAAGTTTCATAAGGAAATTCTATGTGTAAGGTGTCCAATTGGAAATTAAGGACCAAATTGAATAAATTGCAAAACTTGAGTTCTAGAAGCAATTTGTATGAAATTACTTTGGAATGTTAATTAGAGGTCCTTAAAGAGTAATTTTCCCAATTTCTAAGTTTTTGGACAAAAATGGGCATGCATGGAAAAAATTTGAAGGTTTAGTACGAGAGGGCATTTTGGTCATTTGGTAATAAAATTAACAAAAAGGGAAAAAAGAAGCAAATTTCAGCCATTTCTTCTCCATGGCTACCGAAAATTAAAGAGTCTCCATAGCTAGGGTTTTCAACATTTTCAAGCTCAATAGTAAGTGCACCCTAGCCCCATTTTTAACGTTCTTCTTATTTTTGAGATCTTCGTAACATGCTCTCTCTATTTCTACCTATATTTCAAGCTAGGGTTCATTTTTAAAAATTTACCCATACATGAGATAGTTGTGTTTTGATGATTTATGGAGGAATATGAGATTTTAAAGGATAGTAAACAACTTTTATTAAGTTGTTTTTCATGGAAATGGCTTAAGAGACCATTTTGTAAAAGTTGTGAAAATGGGTAGAAAAATGTGAAATAAAAGAAAATGTGGGTTGCTATAGGCAAGAAAAATATTCGGCTAGGCTTGGGTAACTTTGAAATTTCATGCATTTCATTATACGAGCCTTAGGACTAAATTGTAAATGTGTGAAAAATTAGGGGCAAATTGGTTATTTTTCCCGGGGGTGAGTCTTAAGCCGAAAATGAACAATGGGAGATATTAAAAATTTATTTTTACTAATATAGACCCCGAGAAACAAATTCTAGAGGTCGACCGTAGAAAACGAAAGGTTTCGGAATAACCGAGACACGAATCCGAAATGACTACCAGGTAAGTTCGTATAACCCAAAATAAACTCTTAATATACTTAAATATACATGTTCTTAAATGTTTGAAAATTTAGATATTCATTGCATGATAATCCATGAAATGTGCTAGTGTAAATGAAAGACGATAAATGTCCCAGTTGAAATAGAAAGGAAAATCCGATGGATAAATTATGGCTTAAATAACATGAAATCCTACATGTGTTACAGAAAGGGATTTATCCCGGGTGGGTAATTCAATAATCTCAAAATAGAAAGGATCTAGCCCAGACGGGTGTTCCTTAAATGATCGAGCCTCCCGAAAAATATGGGTGCATTAAGGATTTAGCCCGGACGGGTAATCTGATTTAGGACTGAATTTAGCCTGGATTGGCAATTCAGATCCGAGCTTATGAGAGCAATTGTCATTAAAAGGGATTTAGCTTGGATTGGTAATCCTGACATTGCTCTATGGGTTATTACTACGAGGGATTTAGCCTAGACTGGTAATCCCGCCTAAGTTGTACAGTTCACAATAGTGCGTACTTGAGATGATCACTTGTGTGACTCGACGGTAATTTGGGCTATCCATCGAGATTTTTGATAAATTCAATGGGATTAACATGAGAAATTGAGATGGAAATATTGAGTTGATGAACTCATCTAAGACTAGTGACATGATGTATTGTTATGAGACTAACTTGATGATCAAGTGCATGTGATAGGGAAACTATTTCATGCTTGTTAGAATTATTGCCTAAATATGATTGTATGTTAATTAACTGGCAAATTTACTTTCCAGTTATCCAGACTTACTAAGCATATAAATGCTTACCCCTTTCTCTTTTCCCTGTCTTCTAGAGCTCGTGGACTCGTGAAGATTAGAAGATGGTTGGAGAATCAACACACTATCAACTTGTCCCTCTTTGGTATATAGATACTTTTATTTTGTTTAATGGTATGTATAGGGCTTTGGTTATTTTGTTATATGTGTCATTTTGCTTGCCAATGTAAAGGCTTAAATGGTATACTTATTCTTTTGTATATGGTCATGAGAAAGGCTCATATTGATGTAGGTTGTTAACCTACTAATGATGCATGTTTATGTTTAAATGCTTCTTGAGATACAATGATGAGGTTTATCATGGATGGATGATTGAAATGGGATCTAATAAATTGGGAGTGGACATAGCATATAATGGTATATGGTTATAATATGGCCTAAGGGTAAAATGTAAAATGTGCTATGTTAATCCCTAATTCGAAAAGGATAACCTAGCATGTACTAAATCGATGATATGATGTCAACATACAATAAGTTATGCCAAGGTTGTTTAAGAGTATAATTAGATCATATTAAATACCATTGAAGTCTTTAAGTGTGTATGGGTGATAGAGGGTGACCAAATGCTTAGAAAATAGCCTTAATAAGGTCCACACAAGTAGACACACGGGCATGTATGTAGGTTGTGTATGACACACGGTTAGACTCATGGGCGTGTTGCCTGGCTGTGTGTCCCCTGCACCTAAAATTTTAAGTCAGTTTGCATGGTAGTAAACACACGAGCAGAGACACGGACGTGTGTCTCAACCGTGGCCGTGTGCCTCAAAATGAATGATAATGTCATAAATAGAATGTCCGGGTTTTTGGACACGGGCGTGTCTAGGCCGTGTGAGGGACACGGGCCAAGGACACAGACGTGTACTTAGCTGTGTGAAAGCCCCTGTAGGTTCGAAATGAAAAATAAATTCAAATAATTCAACACGGGTGAGGGACACGGGTGTGTCCCTAAGCACATGGGCGTGTGCTTTGCCTTTACACGGGCGTGTTAGGCATCACCCTAGAAATTTTACTAAAATTTTCTATAGTTCTCGGTTTAGTCCCGAATTGATTTCAATGTATATTTTGGACCTTGTAGGTCCATAAAAGGGACACTATGATGCTGTTTGATTGGTTTTAAATTAGAATGAAATTTTATAACCCGTATTTTTTGAAATGTCTGAGTATGTGTTCGGTAACGCCTCGTACTTTGTCCCGATCTCGGGTACGGGTAAAGGGTCTTACATTTAGTGGTATCGGAGCTACGGTTTAGCCGGTTCAGTCTAAAAGTCTACTGTTTAATTCAATATTGTCTTTGAATCTATCTTCTCCACTCAAAACCTCCAACATATATGTTATTGAAGTATGTTTTGGCATGTGCAACATGTTTTGAGAAATATGCTTTTTGGAAATATGTTTTTGTAAGTGGAATATGTTTCGTATAAATTAAGGCACAATCAATATAATCCCATCTTTCTGTATTTCAAAATTTGCTCCTAATACGCTATGTTCTAATGCCACATATGGGAGTTAAATGTCGGTCATGTCAACATGTATTCCATTTTGGAAACAGTTTCAACTGTACCACTAGTGTAACACCCCTATCCCGTATCCGTCGCCGGAATAGGTAAAGGGGCATTACCAGACTTGAAACTCACATCCGAACAGTAAAAATTTTAAATATTTTTTTTTATTTTTTATTTATAAAGAACGTTCCTTTAGGTAAATACTAAAGACAGTCAGGGATATAATTTAACTGCTATAAGTACACATTCAAAAGATGCCATTTTCGCATGGCTTATATACATTAACCAAAATATTCTTCGGCCACTGGTCTATTCTTTACATGCCATAAAATAATTCAAAACATAACAGTAACAAGCAGTGGATAGTGATAGTGTGACTAGTTGCTGACGGTCCCCGAGCCTGTAGCTTCCAAATGAGATCTATAAAACAGAGGAAACAAAGTAAACGGAATAAGCATTACAATGCTTAGTAAGTTTTAAGCAGTGTCAACAGCTGACAATCAAATTATAACAGTTGTTCGTATTTTTATTTCACTCTTCCTTCGGGCATACCATCCCTTTACCGAATATGCCCATCTCATCATATATAATAGACAGATAAATTCTCACTTGATAGTGATCTCTTATAAGCATAGGTACATTACATATTTTCACCTAACTTTCCACATTGACCAAACGCACAATAATCATAGAACAGTCTTATTGCTTTACTCACATATGCATCACATAACGACCTTGTGATTTAGTCCAAATCAAGCTTAAATATAATCTCAAAATACATACCTAACCAGCTTAACGCATTGAGCGTATTTATTACCAATTATTGCTGTGGAGTCGTATAATCGTATGCTTTACTCGAATCTTCAGCGAAACCTTTAGCTCGAATAGTCCCCACACGTAGTCATCGGGTCTTACCCGGAATATATTTCCAAGTTTCATGTTCATTTAATCACATGTTACAACATTCACATCGACTGTCATATTTGTAATTCATTTGCCTCATCAAATATCTAATAATACACACCTTTCACATTTGGTCATTCGGCCACAATATACACATCTCCTACATATTTCACACTAGCCATTCGGCTTTACCACATATACATATCTCATACACATTTCACATTAGCCATTCGGCTTTACCACATATACATATCTCATACATATTTCACATTAGCCATTCGGCTTTACCACATATACATATCTCATACATATTTCACATTAGCCATTCGGCTTTACCACATATATACATTTCTCATACATATTTCACATTAGCCATTCGGCTCTACCACATATACATATCTCATACATATTTCACATTAGCCATTCGGCTTTACCACATATACATATCTCATACATATTTCACATTAGCCATTCGGCTTTACCACATATATACATTTCTCATACATATTTCACATTAGCCATTCGGCTTTACCACATATACATATCTCATACATATTTCACATTAGCCATTCGGCTTTACCACATATACATATCTCATACATATTTCACATTAGCCATTCGGCTTTACCACATATATACATTTCTCATACATATTTCACATTAGCCATTCGGCTTTACCACATATATACATTTCTCATACATATTTCATATTAGCCATTCGGCTTTACCACATATACATATCTCATACATATTTCACATTAGCCATTCGGCTTTACCACATATACATATCTCATACATATTTCACATTAGCCATTCGGCTTTACCACATATATACATTTCTCATACATATTTCACATTAGCCATTCGGCTTTACCACATATACATATCTCATACATATTTCACATTAGCCATTCGGCTTTACCACATATATACATTTCTCATACATATTTCACATTAGCCATTCGGCTTTACCACAAATATACATTTCTCATACATATTTCATATTAGCCATTCGGCTTTACCACGTATACATATCTCATACATATTTCACATTAGCCATTCGGCTTTACCACATATACATATCTCATACATATTTCACATTAGCCATTCGGCTTTACCACATATATACATTTCTCATACATATTTCACATTAGCCATTCGGCTTTACCACATATACATATCTCATACATATTTCACATTAGCCATTCGGCTTTACCACATATATACATTTCTCATACATATTTCACATTAGCCATTCGGCTTTACCACATATACATATCTCATATATATTTCACAGTAGCCATTCGGCTTTGCCACATATACATATCTCATATATTTTTCACAGTAGCCATTCGGCTTTGCCACATATACATATCTCATACATATTTCACATATCTCATACATATTTCACATTAGCCATTCGGCTTTATCGCATATACATATCTCATATATATTTATCTTGTACATCAATTTCAGCAATAGCTTATAAGCAACTCAAATAGTTTCATCAATGTTTACAACAAATTCACATATTCACTACAAGCTGTTTTCCTGAGCAATAGTCACTAAATTATTTATAACTGGAGCTACAAAACTAAAAATCAATTGTCGTTAATTTTCCCTGAATATAGACTCATATATCTTCCATCCATAAAATTTGCAGAATTTTAGGTTTGGCCAATCAATACCAGATTTTTCTTAAAGTTTCCCCTGTTTCACTGTTTGACTAATCTGACCACTCTTCACTACGAATTAAATTTCTCATTGTACAGAATTCAAAATATGTTCTATTTGATTTCATTTGAAACTAGACTCATTAAGGAGTCTAAGAATATAATTTTTATCTTATAACCATTTTTGTACAAATTATAATGATTTTCTAAAAGCAGAACAGGGGATTTTGGAGTCATTCTGATGCTGTCTCACACAACTTTAAATATCTCTTTATAGGAAATTTCTTTGCTTACACGGTCTCTTTTATAAGAAACTAGATTGATTAAGCTTTGATTACATATTTTATTCAGCCTATAATTCCACACCAACAATTTATAGTGATTTTCTAAAATCACGTTACTGCTGCTGTCCTAAGCAAATTATTACAATTTGCTCTTAAATTTCCAAGTCCAAACACTTATGAACTTACCATTTGAGTTTAAGACATATCATGGCCACATCATATCTTATTAAATCAACTCATTATGTCCTATTATGATTGAATTTACTCAACGTTTAATCACTTAAAACTTACCTCGGAAGTGGTCGACGACTAGATATCCACGGCTATTCGTTTACTTTCTCTTTTCCCTTATCCGACTTTGATCCCCTAAGCTCTTGAGCTCTTCCAAACCTCCTCCAAGCCGAACATGAAGCAAGAGAACTCCCCTCTTCTTCCTTCCTCAAGTCACGGCAAAATGGGGGAGCAAGGATGAAATAACTTTGGTTTCTCCTCCCACTCCCCTCATTTTTTATTATTCTTCCCACAACATATTAACACAAAAGGTTTATAATATGTTTTACCTCATAGCATGGCCGGCCACTAGCTCAAATTTTGGGTAATTTGACATGCAAACCCTTCATTTTTATAACATGCATTAATAGGCCACTTTACATTTGCCTAGCACATTTCTAAACTTTCTCACATAAGTCCTATTTAATAAAATTCACTTACAATTAACAAAATTCAAATATGAAATTTTCACACATGCATATATACATATAATAAGCATCAAATATGACGGTTAATTATTTTTATGACTCGGTTTTGTGGTCCCGAAATCACTTCCCGACTAGGGTCACATTAGGGGTGTCACAACTAGTTTAAAATAGTGGTATAATTTGGACAGGTACCACTAGGGTAATTTTGTTTCCAACCTTTTTCATTGGAGTGAAGGTGACCATAGCTGGTAAAAGAAATTGTATTACATATAATTATATATATAGTTGGCTTATACATGTTTATGATATGAAATTCAATTTTTGATTTTTGATGAATTTCCTAAGATCTTCTCATACATGCCCTTAATCATTGATTTTAGCCTAAATACTTTTACACTTGTTTAATTCAATCAAATGGAATATCAATTATGTTTGTGCTCACTCTTTCTTTTACTATTTTATAGGTTTAAAAAATTTGGTTGTGAATGTGGGATACTTGAGGAGTAACATTTTTAGATTTAACACATTTTCTTAAAAAGTTATAGGTGGTGATACTTGATATCTTTTCAAGATCAATGGATATCACTACTCAAGTTTTAATTTTGATTTGAACTCTATTAATTTACTTTGTTTAAGTTGAAACTTATATTCAAATTCGTAAATCCTATTAATGTTTATAAATTTACGATTTTTATAGAAAAAAACGTGCTTAACTTATTTGATTTAGTTCCTTTTACTGGTTAACTTAACATATTCGCGAGATTCCATCTCACGAATATGAGATGTCTATTAGGCCTCGGTTCAAGGCTTAACAAATTATGTTCTCAGTCATCTCTTAATTAATTGCAATTAATTTTAGTGATACATTTTAGTTTTATTGAAATATTATTGAAATATTAAAAAATATAACTCAACATTGAATAACTTATATGAAATTTTGAGAAAGCAAAAAATATTTTAAAAGTGTAATGATTATTAGGCTCTCTAATTTTGTAAAAAAAAAATCATTTTAACTATCCATTTAAAGTTTTTTTTTTAAAATCCTTAAACTTGTAATTTTTTTATCAAATCATCTTAAAATAGATGGAAAAATTAAAGTTTTCTAAAAATTAAAGTTTTCTAACTTTGTTAACGTATCATTCATATGGCAATCTACAGCAAAATTAACAAACGTCAAGTTTTTCGTCTATTTTGGAGTGATTTGATAAAATTGCAAGTTTAAAGACTAAAAAGATAAAAAAAATTAAATGAATTGCTAAATTTTTTTTCCTGTACATTATGCCTATTTTAAAAGTATTGCTAATTAATTGCCCTTGTAATCACTAGCTTTTGTGAATAATCTTATTTAGTTGGACCTAGCAAATTCTGGACTCAGCTCTCCTGCTCGCCCAAATTAAGCCAATATATTTCTTAACAAAAAGCGAATGATAATAACACACCCTTTCTTCATGAAATAAATCATGTTATTTTTCTTGCTTTCATAATCTTAGGCAACCATTCTTCTATTCTGAAGGTTAACTAAGCTCATGCTTTTCTTTTTAAATTTATCAATTTCATGTTGGTTTCCCTGCTTCCAGAATTGTAGGCTACATTTGGGCTTCAAGTTGGTGCTTTCTTAATGAAAGCTTAACAAAGAAGCAGACATCCTAATGATGACCACAACTTAAACCGTGTAATTACAAAGAAATTGAAGTAATTTAGTGGTAAAAAGACTAATAATAAAAAATTTATATATATTTATATATTAAATTTAAATAAAATGATATTTTGTCATTTCAATTTTTATTTTATAACACCAGCATATGAAACAAATAAAAAAAGGTTTTACAATTTTGAAAACTTTGAATTTAAATAAAGAATTTGAGTCATTCAAATTTTCTTTTAAATTTAAAGTTCTCATTACTTTTACCAAAACAAATAAATTTATTTTTGAAATTCTGAAAAAGTTAGATGAAATTAAAATTTCACTTACTCGTCTACGGTAAAATATTTTGAAAATCTTTCTATTAAAAGTTAGATTGCATTTTGTTTACTCTACTGAATTTCTATACGTCAGATCAAAAAGAAAATCAATGTTTTTGTTAAAAATTTCATCTATTAGCTTGACATACATATGGCATGACATAGGCCACTATCTGATTATTCTGTTAGTTATGTCAATTTTTAACAATATAAATTGACAAAATTTTTAACGGAAAAGACCAATTTACTCTTTGATCTAACATATAGAGGCTAATTGTCTATTTTTTAATAAAAAGAAAAAATATAATTTAATTCTTTTTAACACATGTATCTCGATAAAATTTTTACCTTTCATCCAGCCACAACAATTTGAGCCAAAAAATTTGGAAACCCAATATAAGTAGAAGCATGTGCAAAGTGCTACTGCTATACACTTCAAACATACAGTAGTCATTTATCATATCATCTGAACCTTATCTTTCTTCTCAATTATTTATTTATTTATTTTTAGAATGGTGAATCATCAATTGTTTCTTTTGCTCACTCTAATTTTATCTATCCTAGTGTTTCAATCAGAGTCAAGGGTTAAAGCAAAGGCACCGTTTGGTTTCAGTCTTGAACTTATTCATCGTGATTCACCACTATCTCCCTTCTATAATGCTTCTCTAAACTCCTCAGAGATCTTAACAAAAAATGCCATTCATTCAATGGAACGATTCAAACACTTCCAGTCTTTGATCAACCAAAAGGTGGTCCAATCCATCGTGTTTCCAACTGAAAACTCTTATCTGACGAAACTCTCCTTTGGAACCCCACCTGTTGAATACTTCGCCATTGTAGATACTGGAAGTGACCTTACTTGGATACAATGTGTTCCATGTACTAAATGTTATAATTCTCAAGGCTCATCTCTTTTTGATCCTCAAGCATCTTCAACTTACAAAGCCTTTTCATGTGATTCACAGACTTGTCGAGCTTTTGGCGGAGAACAATGCTTGAAGACCAATGATTGTCAATACCATGTTACCTATGGAGATATGTCAAGCACCATAGGAATCTTGAGTTCCGATACTTTGAGCTTCGATTCCATAAATGGTCAGAAAACCACATTCTCCACGTCTATATTTGGTTGTGGACGTAATAATCAAGTTCAACTTGGAAACCTCGGGATTGCTGGAATTGTTGGTCTAGGAGGAGGGCCTTTTCATTAGTTTCTCAGATAGGTCCTCATATTGATCATAGATTCTCATATTGTTTTGTTCCACGTTTCGCAAAAGCTAGTGGTAAACTAATCTTCGGGCAAGAATCAATAATCTCTCACCCTAAAGCTGTTTCAACTCCTCTTGTGTCCAAATACCCTCAAACATTCTATTACCTTACTCTAAACGGTGTTAGCATTGGGGACAAGACTGCGCATCCATCCTCAAGCCAAGGGAATGTCTTGATTGATTCTGGAGTAACATTGACGCTCTTGGAACCAGATTTGTATAGCAGAGTAGAGGCTATGGTAAAAGAAGCCATTGGAAAAGAGCCGGTGCAAGACCCTTCGGGCACATTTAAATTGTGTTATGGGGCTGACACTAACATCAATGTTCCGGAAATGGTGTTCCATTTCAGTGGTGCTGACGTTCGGTTGCAACCTGTCAACACATTTATGGTTAATGGGGACTTGGTTTGTATGGTGATAGTCCCAAACAGTGTTAACCCCTTTTCTGTCTTTGGAAACTACGCACAAATAAATTTCCAGGTGGAGTATGATCTTCAAAAGAGGGTTGTCTCTTTTGCGCCAACAGATTGTACCCAGATATAGATTTGCTGCTTTATTAATTATATATATTAATAAAGGTGGTTGATCATACTGGTAATATGAAACTACTTCAAATAAAGATGATGTTATGGTCAGTTATTGCTGAAGTTAAAGATTTTCCATTGGACCAATTTCATAGGTTCAAAATTGGTTTGGTTTGAGCTGTTTTTATTATAAAAGTTGTTATTACGGATGTGATTGAAATATTTGGGGATGAATGACAATTATAATATGAGTTTTTATTATAAGATCAATGAGAATCAAAATAATTTAACCATTGAATTAAAATTAATCACTTTAAGTCATAAATATAAGGCGAAAAAAAAAAACCTCAAACATTTTGGGCTTTTAATTTTGTGCCTTTGAATTTTTTTTATTTGTGCCTTCAAAATAACAATTTTTCTACAAATCAACCCATTTTTAATAAAAAACGTCAGTTGAATGTTAGTCAAGCAATCAACATAGATATCTATGTGGCATGCCATGTTGAAGGATGACATGACAAAAAAAAAGTTAAATATAATAAATTAGAATAAAAATATAATCCAAAAAAATTCAAATAATTGTGACCCTAAAAAACCCAAAATTCAAAAATCCCAATTTGTGGAATCCCCAAATCTTGAAATCCCTAAAAACTTTAGTAATCTCCAATTTGAATCATGGATTGAGGAAATTTCCTAAATCCTTAATCCATTATTCCCAAATTGTCTTTGAATCCCAAATTCCTTATTCCCAAATTGTGAAATCCAATAATCTTTAGGAAATTGTTGTTTTTTTTTCCTTGTCACCTGAAATCATAGATTCAGGAAATTTTCTCAAATCTGAATCACATAGTTTGAATAGTCAGTCTAGAGATTGGGTATCGCATAGTTCCAAATATTGTTACTTCATCGCAGAAGGAATATGTGTACGATGGGGAAGCAGTAAAATGTCATTGCAATAAGTTAGCTCCAAGAAACACTTCATAGAGCGATTTAAATTCGGGGATGAGATTTTATGTTTGTTCAGATTTTTGGGTAAATGAAGAAGAATTTTATTTGCTACTAGTGCTCAATTTGGATGATTTCAAAAATTCCCCTAGGTTGAGGGTTTATGATTTAAAAAAATTTTTGTTGTCAATTTGAATGATTTGGGGTTTGTTTGTAGCATGGTGGTTGTGATTTCTTCAAGTGATATGATGGGCAAATGTGTGACTATGCAACTAAGTTATTGCGTCAATTGTGGGACAGTGAACAAAATCTTTAAAAGGATAATTTAGCACTTAGAAAGAAGGTTATGGATTTGGTTGCATTTGATGGCAGCCATAATAGTGGCAGTAGTGTTGTTGACATTGAGGTTGAAGGAAGTAGACCAGTTTGTGGCGTTGAAGGAGAATTAGCATTAAGGAACAAAATGTTGACCATGAAGCAAAAAATGAAAGTTATCAAGAATGAGAAGTCAATGTATAAGATATTATTTTCTTGCTCCATGTTATGTATTGTATGCATCATCATAAGTTTTTTTGTTGGCAATAGTTGTAAGATGCATACATATGTAGCTAGTAGTTGGAAATGTTGATTGAATGTAGAATGATCCAACATATGTTGTTTATATAATTTGGAACGTCGATATACATTATGCTTGGAACTAATGACCAATTTTGGTTGTTGTTTATGTAATTTAACATTATGCTTGGAATTAATGATCAATTTTGGTTGTTTATGTAATTTAATTTAGCTTAGTAAATAATGCAGTGAAAATAAACATAATAAGTTTGATCATTTAATCATATGATTTCCCCAATGCAATTGGGATAAATGTATTTTACAAAAGCTTTCCATAGGTAATGATTTAGCCTATACACCATTCATGCTATACCAACCAAAAACAAGTTGATGTAACATTTATAACATACTACTGTAAGTGAACTATACCTAGCTACATCAACCACAAAAAAAAAACCAACAACTTGGCTATTAATTCAAAAAAATAACATTCTACCTTAGTGTGTTCCAAAATCAGAAGGCTATAGGCTCAAAATGTGACAAAATGACATTCACTCAGAGCAATTATTTCTTCGATGATTTACTCATATTTCCTACAACTGATTCTTGTGTTCCCAGATGGTCGAGAGGAACTTTTCTCTTGGTATTTGGTGACTTTGGTATTCAAGAAATTTGTTCTACCAGACTATAAGTGTATCTTATATTAATATTCAAACAATATACAATGTTTGATCAATAGTAAAAGGAAGAAACCTCACATAAAATGTTTGATTCTCAGTATTCAAGTCTGTATACAACCCTATTACATGTATTTTGTCTTTCTTAGATTGCTTTCTCTTAGATTTATCTAAGGTGGTTGACCTTTTAATGGGAGATTTCCCATTTTGTTTGAGTGGTTATGCATCTTGCTGCAAAACATGGAACATAATAAAAGTGGTTAGACAAAATAAGTGTAAAATTTACTCAATATATATAAGTGAAAAACAACACTGTACCTGTTTAGCATGTTTGTTTCCTTTTGTGCAAAACCCTTGTTATGGCCATGTTGGCTACATTGAGTACATGTCATGAGTAGACCTTTCCTGCTCAAGTGGTCAGGCTTCAATTTCTTTGGTTCATCTTTGGCTATCCTTATATTCTTTTTGGGCCTCCCAGTTTTTTAATAGGAGGTAGCACTGGCTTAATACCAGTTTTTGCCCAATCATGTGGCCCATTTATGGGCTGCATTAGAAAAGAGTAAGCTTTCTTGTAGGTTTCAATGTGATGACATTCATGTTAAATTGTTATCTGGTTGAAGCCCTAGGTGATACATGGCAGCACATGCATGGGCACATAGAATCCCACTAATTTGCCAATTTCTACATCTACATATTCTTTGACTTAGGTCCACTGTATATTGATAACTTCATTTCCTCAACTCACATCCGTTTTCACCATTCCAATTGCCACTCTATATAGTCCTTCTTATTGGCATCAAGCTTAGCTTTCACCAATTGTCCATAATTTCACTTTCATCCATTATATAACTTCATTTTTTGTACTGTCCTAGTCATTATCTTGGTCTTAATATCCTCAAGCATTCTGATAATGATTTTGAACCTAGCTTCAATAATGTTTGAATTAAATGATTCACATAGATTGTTGTCAACTATATCTTATTTACAAGTAGTCTCCAAAAATGCCCTAGTCCACATCTTTAGAGACTTTCTCATCAAATTATCATAAGTATCTTTATCTTTCTTCTCCAGTGTTGTACATAGTTCCTCTCACTCCTTTTCAGTCATACATTTCACAATCTGCCAGAAATCAAACTAAGAAGATTTCCCTAAATTCCTCATTGACCAATTTGCAAACATGTGCCTCGCATAATTCATATGTTCTATCCTTGGCAGTATATCAAAAATTGCAATCTCATGGCCCTAATTGTGTCATAATAAACCAGATAGATTGTTAGAAAAAGATAGTTAATTATACTTAACAGAAAAAACAAAAAGATAAGACCAAACCCAAATTAGTATATTTACTAACCTTTTGTTGGTCACTGATAATTGTGTACCTATACCCATTTTCCAACTCAAAATTAGTTGATAGGAAACTAAGAAACTAGGCCTATGAATCAGTGCACTCCAACCACAACCCATGCAATAAGGAACATCTGGTTGTTTGCGTCCTTTCCAACGACTGTGAGAAATTCACTCTTAAATGGGCATTTTAGGAAGCAACCATCTGGCCCAATGAGTGGCCTACACCCTGCTTTCAAGCCTCTTATTAGTGCATCAAAGCACACATAAGACTTCTTAAAATGAGGAGGAGAGTCTACGATCACCTTTTGACAACCATTTTTATTATGCTTTCTGGCATCTTTGACCTTAACTCATGAGCATAGTCCCATAATTGACATAAGGGTGAGTACTCAAAATCCTATGGCATGCTAGCTATATCCAACGGTTTCAAGAGATTACAAGGCTAAAATATTCGCAAATACCATATTTAATTGTTGTTTTAATGTATGCAATCTCTGTTCATAATCATCAATTCATATCACAATTTTTTACACAATGCATGCTTATCAGATTCACACTTAATTGCGCTTTAAGTGCCACAATAATGCTCATTGAGCCATCACATATCCAACCACATATGTATGCATTGAAATTAGTACATCATATATCACATACACGTATTCTCACATATTACCTGTCATAAGAATATCACATTCCACAATTCAACACAAATGTACTTACTAAAATTCCACTCACTTTCGCTGCATATTTACATTATTAGCATATCATTATCACTGTCATTTGGCATGTATATTATGCCCACAACACAACACAATTTACAATAGCCATCACCTACATCTCATGTCACAAAATCTCATCATAGTACTCTATCCAAAATTATTCACACAATCACACATTTTGCCAAAATAAATCAAGGGGAATAGAAAGCTTACACTCGGAACTTAGGATATGGCTTTAGGCTATTCCTAAGCTCCCAATTAACACTATGAATCGTGTCTCCTAACAGCGATTCCAAACACTCACCATTCATGCTTTCGCCTAGTCATCGATAGCTTAAACTTGTTTTTCCATTCCTTTTGCCTTACTCATTGAAGGCTCCAACACTTTTGTATCTTCATGAAAGTTAACCACACAATGACCGTTATTAAAATTCAGCTATAAACAATCTTAAAACGATTAAAATGCAGGTCTAAGTTAGTTCCTTTTGGAACCAAAATCTTCTACATGGCAAACTTGAAACTCAATCATCTCAATCGCCACTTATCCTCATTGCCTAAAACTAATTACATTCATCTAATTATTCATTTATGATTGATTCTTAACGTTCAAACTACACAAAATTGCCCAAATTCATGGTTCCAAAATTTTGACGTAAAATAAACATTTTTCATGAAAACTTAGTAAAACCTAAAAATCTCTTAACAAAACTTTAAGGAAAGTTTAGAAACTTTCTAATCATGTCAAAACAAGTTGAAAAACACTTTGAAACATTTCTTTTATGTAAAATCCTAAATTTCGCCATTAATAATTTTCTGCTTTTATTCAAATATTTCAATTCAACAGATAAAAACGCAATTTAAAAGGCTAGGTATCATTAAAAAATAATAGGAAAATGAAACATTAACTTAGTTGATGAAGAATTGAGTGTTCAATAAAAGATCTAAAAAACCCAAAAGTTATGCGGATGAAAGAAATCAAAAGAATGAAGGTTATGAATCAAAATTGAATGAATGGGGTTTGGGAAGACAATCAATGACAAAACAAAAAGAATATGAAGAACTAACATAGGTTTTGTGAAGATAAAGGGAGAAAATAGGGTATTTTTAAAGCTTTGGAAAAATTACTTTAAAACTACTCCTAAATTGAACCATTTTACAAAACAGTCCTTATTTTTCAATTCAAGGTCTTTTCAGCATTATTTTCAAATTCTGGTTTAATTTTTTCAAAAGCTGTGATCGAAAATAATTTTGGGTTACCATAATTCAAAATTTTTGAACCCACTTCGAGCCAAAATTCTTAATTTACCCTCGAAACTTTTAGGCCTAATTTTAAGGTGTGATACAATATCTAACTCAATCATCAGGTCCGTGAGACGGATGCTATACTAACCCAAAAAATTCAACGAAATTTCAATTTCCAATTTAATTACATACTTAAACAACTAAAATTTTAAAATTCTAGTTGTTAATACAACTTGTACAAAACTGGTAATAAAATTCTTAAGACTCTAATTTCAGGATTTATTTACAATTTCTAGATTGAAGCTCATTAACATATGTAATCAACTTAGACCTTGAGGCGAGGCCTTCATGGGTGCCCTTCTATATACATGGGCAACTACTACACACCACTTAACTTTGGTTGAGTCTAGCTTGGTCCCTCTTGATTTGCCTGGGTCCTTATCCAACCTGCAATTAGGACGTTTATAAGTTCGAGAAAACTTAGTGAGATATGTACATATATGTGTATAAGATCCCATAAATTTTAAGAAATTGGGTTTTCTAGTTCAGAATTAAACTCTCTGGCTTTCATAATAGATTCCACAAACCTAGTTGGCAAGGCCCATGCCTTGGGCTTTCTGAGTCATTCATTGGCAGACTTAGGTTCCTGATATATTATAATCATGGTTTCTCCGTAAGGTGAGATACCCAAATAATTTTTGTAAATGTAGGTCATTACCCGAATACATTTTCTTTTCCTTGGGGAAATAATGCTTACAATGTGACCTCCATAATAGCCACCATTTTCGTTTGTTCTTTAAGATACTTCATCTTCCATACGGCTCCTACCATAGGTAGAGCAACAAGATATCCATCGTTTTCCCATGGTTCTGATGAACCTCCGTTATCCACTATTCTCCGTTAAACTTTGTTGACCATTCAACCTTGAGCAGTCATTTCCTCTAAGGAAGACTTTTATTAGGCTACCGAGCCTTATGGCTAACTCGTTATTGAATTACAATTTATGATTATATTCTAGTATGGCATCTTTCGTGTCATCTTAGACCATGTGGGATCCACAACTCCCTTGATAGATTAGTTTTGACGAACATTATGTAGACGTCCTTATCTAAAGAGTTTCTTCCTCCTTTTATCCTAACTAGGGTTGATACGTTCCCTAGGCCCCATTCATTATCACCTTTGGTGTATTCTATTATTTTGGTAATCTATGTTCCTTAGATACACCAAGCTAATTCATTCTTGTGACTTACCATGCTAGTCATATCGCGAATTCTACTTTCAACCTTGGTGTCCCTCTTAAACTGCGAACTTTCCAATTGTTCTTCCATGTTTAACATTCTGGCGGACTTTCTCGTGTTTATTATCCCGGTGGAATCTCGATGATGTCGTAGCTAAGCTATTCTTACACATATTTGTTCTATGTTTAATGTCCTGACAGACTCTCAAGGTTGCCATAGTCGAGCTATGGCCTTACACATTAGACCTCTTTTGAAGTGTTGCCCCGTAAGACCTTACTGCCGTCGTGATGTCACCTCACACAGCCTATTGACTATTGTCGTAATGTCACCCCATAGAGCATGTTGACTGCCACTGCAGTGTCGGCCCATAAAGCCTGCTTACTGTTGTCGTGGTGTCACCCCATAGAGCCTTCTGATCACCATTGCGGTGTTGCTCTATAGAACCTAATAACCATTGATATTGATCTATCTCATATCAACCTTGATGCTGGAACACCTAAATGTCCCCCTCTACAAGGCCTGGGGTTTTGAACATCATGGCTTGCACTTAGTAACACTGTATGGCGGTATCTAATAGGAATTTTATTTTTCCCTATTCTTCCATTTCGCCATTCCTAACCTTGATGCTCGAACATCACAGTGTCCCCTCTGCAATGCTCAAAGCTTCTCACATCACGGTTTACACTCAGCAACATCGTATGGTAGTATCTAACAGAAATTCCCATCCTCAAATCCTAACTTCATCTAGCCCGTTTATAATTTTCCTTCTATACCATGCATGCAATATTCAAGCATACCATACACTATATTGTTATGCATATGCCACACCAATTATCCAAACAACAACTATCTACTATTAAGCAATCAGCAAACAATTGGCAAGTTTACACAACAACATCTAGCATCCAGAAGGCAAGGTACAAAAGCTCACTTGAATTCCCTTATCTTTATCAACTTAACTTGTCCAAACGCCAGAGTTTTCTTTGTCCTAGTAACTAAGCATGATAACCATTTATTGGTTAAACTAAAGGTGTTCAGCCCTTTTAAAACCCAAAATCCAAAATTATTTAAGAGCTTTTCAGAGTTACTACTTTACCCTTTCTTTAATCCACAGGTATAGAGAGGTAAGGAAGCTTACCAGTTTCTTAATTTCTTTACAACCAAACTTCAATTCAGACAACTTTTGCGACATGTAGAGCTTCCTCCAACTAAATCCTCTTCTTCTTTAGAGTGACTGAAGAAGACGATACTTTAAAGTGAAAATTTGGTAAACAGAATTGAGAAAATTCTGTCTCCACACACTCCTATATATATACGCACAATTTTTATCGACCGTTTCTACCATTCATCCTTAATCATTTTGTCTCCCATTTTGGAACCAGTCGATTCCATCTTAACTGAACCAGAACTGAAATCCACTTAATCGTAATTCGACCATTAAAATTTTTGAATTTCTCGGTGGAGCCCAACAATTCACTAATCCTTTCAATTTAATCCTAACTCTTCCTAGATTTTGGGTTAATAAGATACTCGGGTGTTTCACATATGATAAAAAATCTATAAAAATCAAAGAAAAAATGGTTGGGGACTTAGTTGTAAAGATAATTGAAAGTTAAAACTAGGTTTCCAAGCTTTTCTTCAATGGCTTTCTAAGGTGGATGGTTGAGTTTGGAGAAGATGAAAACATCTCTCCACTCAATTTTACTTATATAGGTCGATTAAAACATAATTAAGCTTAATTAATATTAATCTTTAATTAACTTAAACTAATGACAATTAACATCACATCCCACTCCCATCCATTAAGACTTGGTTTATTTTCCATTTTAAACCTTTGGATAATTATTATCTAAGTCCTCAAGCCTTATTCTAGTTAAAAATCTATAACAATTAAACTTTTCTAATTTAGCCCATGAGCCTTAATTAGACACATTTTGCTAAATTACTCACTTAAGTTTTAGTTTAACGATCTACTAACTCCATAAATATCTCTATTTAATATTTCCGGACTCGGTTTATAGAAATGAGTTCTTAAAGCCACATTTTTCGACACCGATGGAAGTTGGATCGTTACATTACGTTAGTGCTTACCCTTTATTTTGCAATTTTAGGAAAATGGTTAAAAATTAAATTTGGTCCCTTTATTATGCTTAAATTTTTCATTTAAGTGCTACATTTTAATTTCTAGTGTAATTTGATCCCTATAGTTTTATAATGTTATTAATTAGTCCAAATAGTTAATATCATTGATTTTTTTTATTAAAACATTATTTGGTTGTATAATTTGAAAGCTTTGAGGGTCTTAGAGATGAATATATGACTTTATTTCTTTTAGGTTTGCTTTGCTTTTTATTTATTTATTTATTTATTTATAAAACAATGATCAAACTTTAGTTTTAGCCCTTGTGTTATGTTGAAACTTGGGATTTAATCTAGATACCTTATTTTTTTACATAATTTAATCCTTCTACTTTTATAATATTGTCTATTATTTTATTATGACAAGTTTGAATGAATTTTTTAAGAAAATATCGATATAAACATTTTCAATCTTATTTTTATTTTTACATGATTAGCAAGTGTTTTTTTTTATATTTCAAAATGTTACACCAATAAATTAAATAGAAGAATTTTAATAGTGGTAACAATTGAACCTATATTTTTAAACCTAAAAAATATAGGATCTAAATTTTTAAAAATAAAAGTAGGATTAGAATATATTTTAGCCTTCAAATTTGTACTCTACAATTTGGTACAAACAAATAACCAACTCAACGTGAAGCATAGGAATCATACTAGTACCTATATATAAAAGGAATATTAAACCTTCCCTATGCTGACATATAGAATATTCTCTTATTTTTTTCTTTTTGCATTTTATAGGGAAATGATACAATTTTAATTTTAGTCCTTTTGCTACACTCAAATTTTATATTATATAATAATGGTCAATTTTTAAGTTTGATCCTTGTGTTACCCTCAAGTTTAAGATTCAATTCTTATACTTCAATTTTTTGACATGATTTGGTACATTAATTTTTTATCACCCCTTACGGAAGGCGGGGGAGGGGGAGTTGTTTTCTAAATATCTTTTCTTGTCTTTTGTTAGAATGTATATATGGTAACAAGCTTAGTCGAAGAAGAGTGAGGGCTCTATTGGCTATAGCACCCGAGCGTTCTTCTTGTTGAGTGAGTGGTGGCTATAGCCCCTCGATCATTTCCTAAAGTGTAGGTCGTAGTGGCTATAGCCCCTCGAACGTTCTCTTGCAATTATTGGTTAATTATAATACTCTATACCATTATGGTTTGTACAATACTTTCTTTAATTGTTGTTACAACCCATGTTGTTCCTAGTGTTAAATCGATAAGCCTCCTCGAGGTAGGTATATAGGGGTAACATTCTTTTCTTAGTCGTCTGAGCTTCACGTATTACTTGAGGCTAGGCTTCTTCATGCCTTTGCTCACAAATCCTTTTCAATTGACTAAAAAAATGTGCTATTTCCCTTTTTAAACCAATCAATATGGGATTCCCTTAAGTAGAATCATATGATGCCACTTAAGGGGCTTTTTTGTCCTTAGCGAGTAATTCATTTGATAGATTCATTCGCACTGTTATATAGCTCCTTTAAGGTAAGGGAATTGGTAGTATACTGTTGCTAAGGTCATGGGTTTAATAGAGGAAACTCAATGGGTATAATTGTAAACCCCTTGGGGTGAGGGCCGCCTCTCGCTCTGCTTCACCACCCATAATGGTATAGGAAATTCAAATACTGTACAAACCATAATGCTATGAGTACTGTAATTAACTAATAACTATAGGAGAATGCTCGGGGGGCTATAGCCACCGCAACCTACACTTTAGGAAATAGTCGGGGGGCTATAGCCACCACTCACTCAACAAGAGGAAAGCTTGAGTGCTATAGCCAATAGCACCCTCACTCTTCTTCAACTAACCCTATTGCCATATATACATTCTAACAAAAGACAAGAAAATATATTTAAAAAACAAAATGTCATTGGTTAGCTCAAATACTTTATTTTGGTTAAAATGTTTATGTAACGTTTAAGATTTATTAATGCTATTAAAATTATTTGTTAAATTCAAATCCAACACAATGCTATTTTTATTATTATTATATTGTTGCTAAATGAGTACTTTTTTAATTTCAGAATATTACAATTGCAAATTTTACAGTAGAATCTAATAATGTTTAACAATTGAATATAAATTTTTAAATTTGAAAACTAAAAGGGCTAAATATTTAAAAGTAAAAGTCTCAATACTAAATTTTAAATATATAAAAAATATAAAAACTTAAAATATAATGTTCAAATATTTACTCTATAATTTAATAAAAATAGTAATAATTAACCAAAGGTGAGTGTATATCTTAAAGTTGTAAATTCATTCCATTTATTCTTGCTTTTTCTTTTACTAACAAATATCTCAACAAGTGGCAAAAAGAAAATGTCAGGGAAAACATAATAAATATCCCAAAACATTATTTTGCTATTACATAATAATGGTAATTTTGGATTTGACAATGAGCCTTCCTTTTGTTTTTATTTACCATTTTTTGTCCATCGACTGTTCTTAAAACAATTTTTTATTTTATTTTATTTTTAATTCATATGGCTCTCTCTGTTTCTCCTTCTTCTTTATCATTTACCCAAAATTTCCCACACTTCGTCACTTCCCATTCGCTTCCTCTCTCTCAGTGTCATCCAATTTCCTTCCAAACACCACCACCAAAAAGCATCCATTACCACCCACCAAGAGCTCTGAGGGAATGGCAAGAATACGAGGAAGCAGTGAAGAAGAAGGACTTAGCTACTGCTCTAAGTTTCCTTATATCCATTGAAAAAGACAATAGCGACGACTCTGTTGAGGAAAATGGTTCCTTATCCACCCAGTCAGCTCGGTCACGAATTGGCGATCTGGGTTTTTTTGGTGGGTCTGTGAGGGATTGGGAGGTCTTGGATACCTGCCTTAATGCTGATGACATGAGACTTGTTGGCATGGCTTATGAGTTCCTTAAGGCCAAAGGTTTTTTACCCAATTTCGGAAGATTCAGTAGCATCGGTAAATTATTTACTTTCTCTATTCATTCAAAATTATGATGATGATGATAACGATGTTGGAATTTTTAGAAATTTTTGAATGCTGATTTGATATTTTGATTTCTGAATTTTGCTGAATTATGAATGCTTGGTGCTAATTTTTTTTCCTTTTTAGTTCTTTTATGTATTTTTCATGCAGTTGATAACATAATTGCATGCTAGAATATTTGTGATAGGAAAAAAGAACATGATTTTATACTTTTCAGGATTTTAGTGTTAGTTTTGGCCCAAGATGAAAAGAGAAAATATTCGAATTAATTAAGGCTTGTTACTTAATTTGTAACTAAACGACCAAAAGATGCATTTTTTCAGAGAAGCAAAAAACATTTTGGAGAGTAGGTCAAAAGATGTTCATAAAATCAGAGGAAAGTGAGCTCGGTGATGAATATATGGCAATATAAGGACCATTAATTCAAAAATAGAAAAAGAAGGATATGTGCAAGAGTCACAAAAGGATTCAAGGGTTACCAGTTTTTTATAAAGAAAACTCAGATTCACAAAATACTATCCAAACTTGCACCTGAAAGTGCCCATTATATCTTGGTTCAAGTAATATACATGTAATCATAAAATAATTTGAAGTAGATTTTGACATCATTGCCTGAGAGTTGCTAAGATAATTTCTTCTAGATAAAGCACAATGTGGTGCAGTTAGTTTAGCCATTGGCATTAGCTTACTTTACCTGAAAAGTTTGGTGTCTCTTTGGGCTATAAGATTCACCAGCAACATAGAACCAATTTCTATCCTTTTTGTTGGAGATAGTTTGATGTCTCTTTGAGCTCTTGGTAGTTTTTATTTTCTCCTTTTGAGAATATGCATAATTTGGTGTTGCATCTTCTTCATATTGATGTATGGTATATTATTTATGAATGAATATTATGTCAAATAGATGTTTTTTATATAATTAAAAGTGAAAAGCAAGTTCGACTGTCTTGTATTTGTTGGCTTGGTTTTCAAGTCATTGTTTGGTTCCTTGTTTCTAAAGAGCAATGCTTTATACCAGGATTCTAATGCTGCTATGCTTTATGAATGTCATTAATTGGCACTGGTGATCTGTTAGATTAGTATTTCATGACTTTTTTGCTTATCTTACTGCGAGTCTGTTGTTCTTTTCAATTAGCAATTATTTTCATGCTTGACTATCAAAATGCAATCTTAATGATGTGGTTATTGTTATGTATGAGATGTTAATGTATATTTAATTTTGTCTTATGTTTCTTGGTTTGGAAATGATACATCAGTTCTCATTGCCCTGTACAATTATGCTTCAATGGAATGTCCTTACTGATGATATCTGAGCAATTTTATCCCAACTGCATTATCATATTGCTAGGGCTAATGATAGCCACATGAGGACATTTCCCTTCCAATACATTTATCTATAATACCTAAAATTTTATTCCCAAATAACTAAGATGGTCCACGAATAATTCCCTGCATTCTGCAGTTTTGGATGGCTCTAGGGATGTTACACCTTCTGTGTTGAAGTCTTCTACTGGCCTAGAAGGTATATTTATTTTAATTTCCTGAAGTGGTCTAATTTGTCATATATGATCTCAACTGAGGACTTTTTTTTTTTTTTTCTTATATCAGCTTCTAAATTTTCTCCAAAGAAGTGGGGTCTTTCTGGAAGCTCAAGTGTTGTATTGGCTGGTTTTCTTGGTGGGGTGTCCTATCTACTTCAACAAGGAATTGATATCAGGCCTCAACTTGCAATCTTACTAGGGCTAGCCTTCACAGACTCTCTCTTCCTTGGTGGTACCTGTTTAGCTCAAATCTCTAGTTATTGGCCTCCATATAGGCGTCGGGTTCTAGTTCATGAAGCAGGGCATCTGCTAGTAGGTATATGATCAATTGTTTGCTCTTAATGCCAAAGCAATTTCTGCATACAAAAGAAAACATTGAGTGCGAGCCTTACATATGAAACTTTTATGCCTATTCCATCACTACTGTCTGATTTCTCACATTTAGCACCTTCCATGATTTCATTTGATTATATTAGACTGTTCTTTGTTTGTTTTGGGTTGTTAGCAGCATAATTAATTATCTTTAGTTTATTCACAGCTTATCTTATGGGTTGCCCTGTTCGTGGAGTGATTTTAGACCCAATAGTTGCAATGCAAATGGGAATTCAAGGGCAGGTATTTAAGTTATCAGTTTTTTCTTTTTGTGAAACCTTTTCTTTTCAATGCTATTGGTGCTGCCTTCTTTGTGGTGATGTGATCAATTTCTCCAACTTTGAGACAGTTTATCAAGATGAATATTAAACTACGGGCTTTAATGAACTAATATTAATATTAGAGGTCAATTTTGATATCTGAACAAAAGATTTAGAGGCTTTATTTTCAAGTGTCAGATCAAGTGGAATATATCAAAGGAACAAGTCCAGAATTTTGTTGGCTGCTTTAAGTTTATATGTTATATCTTTTGCTGGGATTCTTGATCATGTTTGAATTTCTTAGTTCTTCAAATATCTCAAAAGTCTTCTCATTTTTACTTGTCTTTATGTTACCTTGAACCATGTATTAGTTATCACATTTGAAAAAATAAGAACAAAAATCCTATTGCTAGGGTGGTCTCTAGGATGCCAGACTTGTGACTGGTGAGTTGGACATGATCTTATCACCAGGTAAATTTTACATGAACATGATATTTTCTGTAACTAAGCCTTGGATTTTACCATCACCAGGCAATGGCTCCTGATAATGCACTGCTTTGTAATCCCTCAGCTTTCTTTAAGAAGAATTTTTACGGAACCTGACTAATTTGGATCAAAATATGTCAGTTGATCCTAAAATTCTGCACTTTTTTACAGGCTGGAACTCAGTTTTGGGATGAAAACATGAATAATGAAATGGCAGAAGGACAATTGAGTGGTTCCACATTTGATAGGTTGGTAGGACAAGTTGTTTCCATTTTTCATATACTAAACGATTGAACATGATTTTATTTGGTAATCTGATTTGTGAGCATGCCTTTCCTAAATTCAGTAGAAAATATTTCATGTTAAATTATCTGTTCAGAAAGCATTCCAAATGGGTTCTTTTTTTCTTCCAGCTTACGTGGTGAAACTTTAACTATGCTCTCTCATGATGATTCCTTGAAAAAAGCTTCTTGGTTTTTACTAGCTGTCCATTTTAATTCTTTGTTTCATCACCAGGCTGGTTCTGATTACCCCATGTTGATTCCGTTGCGAATGCCTGCTTATGGCAGGTTATAAAGTCATTATTGGAACAGCATCTATGCTATAATATATCTCTATTTTTTAATTATGATTAAGCGTTTAATGAAGGCCTAAGCCTGAAATATAATATGGGACATGATTTATTGTTCAGATACTGCATGGTACTTTTTGCTGGCACTGCAGCTGAAGCACTTGTTTATGGTGACGCTGAGGGTGGTGAGAATGATGAGAACTTGTTTAGAAGCATCTCTGTTCTTCTTCAACCCCCACTCTCGGTAGCGCAGGTACGATTTTGGCACTCTTAGTTTTCAAGTTTTTATGATATTTTGATTTGAATATTGACTGAGTATGGCATTACTTTCGAGAAGATGTCAAATCAAGCAAGGTGGTCAGTGCTACAGTCTTACAATCTGCTTAAGTGGCATAGACATGCTCATCGAGCAGCATTCAAAGCTATGGAAAACGGTGCTAGTCTTAGTGTCATAATTAGGAAAATTGAGGAAGCCATGTCTTCCAATAGATGAAGTATGGAAGTTCCATATCTTCTGGTTTTATGTTCACATTCTTATAGAGGTGATGATTTTGTAATCTGTTTTTTCTATTTTTTGTTGACCATCACTTAAAGGAATATCATAAATATATACTAGTTTACAAGAGTTTAGCTAGGGAAAGAAGTAGGAGTTTTTATCTAATACTATATTCACAACACTCCCTCTCAAGCTGGAATATTGATATTGATCATGTTCAGTTTGTCACAAATGTAATCAACTCAACTCAAAGCTTTTGTAAATTTATCTTCTAGTTGACCTTCAGTTTTAACTTAACTTATAGAGATAAAACTTTTTTTTTGAATCTTTTCACGAATGAAATGACAATCAACCTCAATATGCTTTGTTCATTTACGAAATATTGGATTGGAGGATATGTGAAGAGTTGTTTGATTGTCACAACATAACTCTGTTGGTAATGTAGTTGTTTCCAAACCAACTTCACTTAATAGTTGATAGACTCATACAATTTCACACACAGATTGTACCATCACTCTATATCCTGATTCTGCACTAGATCGAGAGTTTACATTTTGTTTCTTACTTTTTCATGAAATTAAGTTTCCTCCAACAAAAAGCAGTATCCTATAGTACACCTCTTGTCAACCTTTGATCCTTCCCAATCTACATATGAGAAACATTCAATACTAGTGTGTCTATGATTTTTATATAATAAAACCTCGTCCTGGAGTCCCGTTCAAATAACAAAGAATTTGTTCCAAAGCCGCCTAATGTTTTACTGTTGGAGAGGACATGAATTGATGTACAACACTAACCGAATATGCGATATTTGGGCGAGTTAGTTTCCCAACCAACCTCCGATACCTTTCATGATCTTCAAATAAGTCACTATTTTCTTCCATCAGCTGTAAATTGGAAACAATTGCCACGGTGCAACTGCAAGGCTTAGACCCTGACTTCCCAATTTCAGCAAGTAAATCAAATGTATATTTTCTTTAGGACAAAAAAGCACCTCTCTTACTCCTTGTAACTTCAACACGTAAAAAATACTTCGACTGTCCCAAATCTTTCGTTTGGAATAGGGCTTGAAGAAAAGGCATTAAAGCTAAGATACCTGTACAATCACTCTTAGTGATAACAATGTCATCCACATAAACCCACTAATAAAATAATACCTCCATAGAGTGTTTATAAAATATTGTGTGATCTCAAGTACTTTTCTTCAACCTGAATTCTTAGACCGCCTCACAAATCTCCCAAACCAAGCACAAGGACTTTAATTCAATACACAGATTTTCATATTAGACATACTTTCTTTTTACACTTCCCTGAGAAACAAACCTAGGTGGTTGCTCCATATATACTTTTCTTGAAGAGCACCATGTAGGAAAGCAATTTTAATATCAAGTTGATGCAAAGGCTACTCAAAAGTGGCTGCCATAGAGATGAACAACCAGACAAAATCTAACTTAGCTACTGGAGAGAAGGTATCTGAGTAGTCAACTCCATACGTTTGGGCATACCCTTTAGCAACCAGTTGAGATTTAACACCAAAAATTAAACAATGAAGTAACACCAAAAAACAACAATGAAATAACACCAAAAATAACCTAGAAAATGTAATCAACCAACCAAAATATCTATATATATATGTATATCAACCAATAACATATTTAATTTTATAACAAACTATAAATTATAAGCTAAAAAAATTGTTAACAATTAGGAAGATAACATAGAAAGCAAACAAAGAATCATCTTCCTCATCATTCTCATCATTCTCACAATCCATTCCTGATATAAAATAAGAATAAACAGTTAGATAATCAAATTGATGAAATGTTATAAAATTATAACAATAAAATAAGAATAATAATTATTTATTGAAAATCCTTTAGCTCTAAACCTAATGATTCTCTTTTATAACTTCCAATCTTTATCAACTCAATGAACAGTAATGCAACTGTATTCATAAGGTTTAAGTTTTAAAAAATTAATTAAATGTTGATGTGTCCATCTATGTAGCAATCCATGTGTATGCTACATCAGCAATGTTAAAAAATAACTTTTCCATCCATTTTGAGGGCGATTTGACAAAAAAAATTAAGAATTAGAAAAACAATAAATTAGAAGGAAGACTTAAATAAATTTTTTTTTTGTAAACTTGGATGGTCACTACTCCCATTGAACCTTTTTAGTTTAAATACCGGTAATATTTATATAAATAATAAAATCTTCATTGTCATCTTTTGATTTTTGTGAATGAAGAATACCTTTATTATTAACAAAAGAAATAAAATTAGCAAATAAATTGGGACTTACTTTATTTTACGAAAGAAACTACTTGGTTGGTTTCGCAACATCTATGAATGCCCCTTGTCCCAGTCATTTATGCCCACAACTTTTGCGATTTTCATTAACTATTTGTCCCAATAAAGCATCTATTTTCACTTGGAGTAACTGATTCTCAAGTTTTAATTTCCCATTCTCCTCCACAAGCTTTAGTGCCCCATCATTCAACTTCAAAATTTCTCTTAATCGGGCATTTTCATCTCTAAGCTTTTCATTTTGGAGGCAAAGATCTGGACTGGCCTGAATAATATTAATAAATCAACAATTTGATCATAATCTTGAATAATCATATGTGTAATGTAACTAAATAGGGGAGAAAAAAGTCATAGTCATTTTCACTACTAACTACCATCATTTAGTTATTGAATTTTAAGAAAAAAAAAAAACCCTAAAATCAATGTATAATAGGTTATGGCACTATTGTTTTATGGCAAGTGTTTTTTTTATTTATTATGTGGCATGTGAGCTTAGATTCAATATTTAACTTTTTTTGTAACGCTTCAAAAAGTCTAATATAATATCTGACACTGTTTTAAATTTGAATACAATAAAATTTCAACAAAATTTAGAAAATAAGTTAGAAAGAGAATTTTCCAACACTAATATTTGCACTTCGATGCCCATGTTTTCTAGTACGTTTTTGAGATGGAATATGGAAAATGAGAAGAAATATGTCATTGGATTAAAATCATTATGTTGGGATATTTTTATTATTTTATTATTTTTATATTGGATAATTAAATAGGTATGAAGAAAAATCTTCATACTTTTCTTCAACCAACGTCCATGAAGAAGAGAATGAAGGAAACTTTGATTTTCTTATAATTTAGTCCCTCTTTGTCCAATTTCATATTCTACATCCAAAACCTTTGATTTCTAAGTGAATTTTCAAGTGAAATCAAGTGTCTAGCAATATCAAAAGATTAGTTTCCAACATAGATTTTATAAGTTCATTGATGGAGGTGGGAGAAAGTTAAGAAAATGTAAGAAATCAAGGTGAAAAGGTAAGAAATCAAGAGTTCTTGTTATGGAAGGATTCAACGGCTATTATTTTTATATTTTGGTTAATTCTGTTAGTTCTTTTATGTTGGCTATATGGTGCATTTAGTATTAGTGAAACGAGTCGTTTTGGGTTGGACCACTGTTATCAAAACGATGTGTTTTATTTTACTCTTGCTGTTGTTGTGTTGCCATATATACTGGTAACCGTTACAAAACAAAGATGATTTTGGAATTCTAAAGTTTCAGTTTCTCCTTCTTTCTTTGCTGTTTTCTTCTTAGTTCTTCTCTTTTTCTTTGTTCCAAATTTTATCTTTAACAAAGGTATCAGAGCTACTCGATCCTCATGGCCGTGGAAGGAGTGTCGACCAGGATACAGAAAGAGCTTGGTATGATGCAAGAGGAACTTACTCAGCTGCAAGCTGAATTTTCTCAATTGGACGCTAGGATTGATGCGAGGTTGAAGGATTTTCAAGAGGGACTTAAATCAGAAGTCCGATCAGAGGTACAATCTGAACTTAGATCTGAGCTTCATTCTTGTTTGAGCAGTATTTTGGACAGGTTCCTCCTGTTCCAATTACTGGGTTGGCGTCGGGCAAAGGAAAGGGAATTTTGGGTTCTCCTCCTGGGTTCCTTGCAAAGGAACATCTTATAGTGTCTCCAATGCCAGATCTAGGACATTCGAGTATGTCTTCACGCGAAGGTACGGTGGAAAATGTAAATACTTCCTTTAGAGTGGACTGTTCGCATTTTGATGGTGCAAATTTTCAAGGCTGGTGGACTAAATTAGAGCAATATTTTGAGGCCAAAAATATTGGTGAGCATTTTAAAGTCAGGGTGGTTATGTTACATTTAGAGGGGAATGCGTTAGATTGGCATCACTTCTTTGTACATAGTCATGGGGGTTGCACCAGTTGACGTGAGAGATATATGCTAGAGGGATTAAGGAGCGTTTTAGTTCTAACTCTTTTCTCGATCCCATGACTGAGTTAGTAACTCTCAAGCAACAAAGATCCGTTGAGTAGTTTCATGATGAATTTTTGAGTTTGTTGAACCAACTAAGTTTACCTGAATCTTCTGCTTTAAGTATCTTCATCAGTAATTTGAAGGCCGAAATTAGACAGTATCTTAGGTTGTTTAAGCTTCAGTCGTTGATGGAAGGCTACAACCTAGCTAGACAGATTGAAAACATTGTTTGTGGACCATCAAAGAAAGGTTTCAATACTGGTAGTGGATATAGTTCACCGAGACCTTTACTTCCTGTTTCAAGAGTGCAACAAGGAGTGGGGAGTTCGCCTGTAAAAGGGGGGGTTAGTGCAAGGTAATGCGGTTCAACGAATTGCATCTAAGTCCTTGTCACAAGCAGAATTGGAAGATAGACGGAAGAAAGGCCTTTGTTTTTGGTGTGGTTTGAAGTACTCTCTAGGTCATAAATGTTCTAAATCTCAATTGTGTCAACTTGTTATTGAACCAACCTGGGACCAAGGATTTGATGTTAAGAGTCCATCATCTGAAGATTCTTAGGATTATCCTAAGCCGTTAGACTCAATAGAACCAACTCCAGAGAGTCTTGTATTGTCGTTGCATGCTTTACAAGGGTTGCAAGGACATAATACCATGCGATTTCCAGCCGTTATTGACCACACTAAAGTAGTTGTGCTGGTGGATTCTGGGAGTACACACAATTTTGTTGACTTCAAGGTGGCTAAAAGGTTGAATTTAACAATAGAGTAGAGTAGTACCTTTCGAGTAATGATAGCGAATGGGGTTCGACTATCTACCCAAGGATTGTGTAGAGCAGTTTCATGGGAGGCGCAGGGCTATCATTTCACCACTGACTTTCTAGTTCTGTCTGTGAAAAGGTTTGATTTGGTGCTTGACATTCAGTGGTTGTTATCTCTTGGTCCAATTGTGTGGAATTTCTCTAACTTGAAGCACAAGAAACAGGATTGTGTGTTGCAAGGTATTGTACCAGGCTCAATTCAGATTGTTTCTAGTAATCAACTCACTAAGTGCTTAAGCTTGGTTGGTAATGGGCCGTATCTGATGTTATTATCTTCCACTGATCAAACTATTCTCACAATGCAATCAGCTCAGTTACCACCAGATTTGCAAGATCTTCTTGTTGACTTTGAAGATATTTTCCAAGTTCCTACAGGGTTGCCACCACATTGACTGCAGGATCATCGAATTCCTTTGATGGATGAGTCCCAGGTTGTCAAAGTAAGGCCCTATCGATATCTAGCAGTTCAGAAAACGGAAATAGAAAAGTTGATCCAAGAAATGTTGGATGCGGGCATAATTCGGGATAGCAACAGTCCATTCGCGTCTCCTGTGGTGATGGTAAAAAAGAAGGACGGTAGTTGGCGGTTGTGCGTATATTACAGACAACTTAGCCAATTGACTATCAAAGACCGATTTTCTATTCCAATCATAGAGGAGCTCCTAGATGAGTTGGGGCAAGCAAATTTTTTCTCCAACCTGGATTTGCGTTCGGGCTACCACCAGATTCGAATGCATGAGCAAGATGTGTACAAAACAGCCTTTAAAACTCATGCTGGTCATTATGAATTCTTGGTCATGCCATTTGGCCTAACCAATGCTCCCTCGAGCTTCCAATCCTTGATGAATTCGATTTTTCGGTCCTTTTTGAGGAAGTCAATTCTTGTTTTTTTTTATGACATACTCGTGTATTCACGAGAGTGGGTTGATCATTTGATCCATTTACGAGAAGTGCTGCAAGTCTTGCGATCTCACCAACTTTATGCTAAGAAATCCAAGTGTGCTTTTGGAGCTACACAGGTTGAGTACCTTGGCCATGTGATTTCTCAAGGAGTGGTTAGCATGGATCGTACCAAAGTGGAGAGTGTGTTGGATTGGTCTCCACCGACATCAGTTAAGCAGTTACGAGGTTTTTTGGGACTCTCCGGGTATTACAGACGCTTTATTCAAGGTTATGGTCTATTGGCTAAGCCCCTTACTCTTTTGTTAAAAAAAGGCGTACCATGGCAATGAACAACGAGGGAACAAGCTGCTTTTGATCAGCTCAAAACGGCTATTTGTAGGCTCCGGTTCTTGCGTTACCAAATTTTCAAGAACCCTTTTGTGTGGAAACAGATGCTAGTGGTTAAGGGGTCGGGGCTGTTTTACAACAAAAGGGTCGGCCAGTGGCATACTTCAGTAAGGTATTGGGTGTGAAGTACCAAGCCTTGTCCATATATGACAAGGAAATGCTTGCGGTTTTCTTTATCAAAACAGATCACCAGAACTTAAATTTTCTTTCAGAACAGCAAGCAATTACGCCTTATCAACAAAAGTGGGTTGCAAAGATGTTGGGTTATGATTTTTCCATTTCTTATCGCAAGGGTACTCAGAATACTGTGGCAGATACATTGTCCAGACAACCTTATGCTCACACTTCTCAATTGTTCCAATGTGAGGGTAATGGGCATTTTCCTTGGTCAGAGGTCTAGGATCGCATTATGGCTTTATATGCTACAGATCAGAAACTTTCTCAGCTGTGCCATGTTGTACAAGAGTAGCCTCAATTACATCCAAGTACTCGTGGCATAGGACCTTTCTTCGCAAGAAGGGCAAAGTGGTGGTAGGAAATGATATACAACTTCGACAGTACATCTTTCGTCTCTTTCATGACAGTGCTTTGGATGGTCATTCGAGCATTCATACAATTCGACACTGAATATTTACATTGCTGTATTGGAAAGGGCTTTCAAAAGATGTTAAATAGTGGGTTCAGGAGTGTACCGTTTGTCAGCGTTGCAAAACTGAAACTACTGCTTCTCCTGGACTTTTGCAACCCTTACTTATACCTGATTGTGCTTGGGCTGTCATTAGCATGGATTTCATTGAAGGTCTTCCTCCATCCCAGGGTAAATCTACCATTCTTGTTGTGGTTGATTGCTTGACTAAGTACAGTCACTTTCTCGCTTTGGCGCACCCCTTTACATCTTTGACTGTTGCCACAGAATATCTTCAGCATATCTACAAGTTGCATGGACTACCAAATTCTATCGTTTCTGATCGGTATCGTCTTTTCTTAAGTCATTTTTTGGCAGGAACTGTTTCGCCATTTGGGAACCAAGCTGAAGATGTCTACGGCCTATCACCCTCAAACGGATGGCCAGACTAAAATTCTTAACAAGTGTTTGGAGAGTTATTTGCGCTGCATGACTAGGGAAAAACCATCAACTTGGGTTACTTGGCTTCCTTTGGCAGAGTGGTGGTATAATACTACTCACCATTCTGCTATTCAGACCACGTCTTATGCAGCTCTTTATGGGCAAGAACCACTGTTGCACTTACCTTATTTGGCTGGTGCTTCTCCTGTTGCTACTGTTGATCGAACATTACAACATAGAGAAGTTATGCGCAAGGTCTTAAAGTTTCACCTCTCTCGTGCTCAGGATCGCATGAAGCAAATGGTGGACAAACATTGCTCGGAACGAAAGTTTCAGGTGGGTGACTTAGTGTATTTGAAGCTCCAACCATATCGCCAACATTTTCTCCGCAAGTTCAAGAATCAGATGTTGTCCCCTCGATATTTTGGTCCGTTTTCGGTGGAAGCTCGTGTTGGACAGGTCGCTTACAAATTAGCGTTACCACCTGCTGCAAAAATTCATCCTACTTTTCATGTTTCCTAATTGAATAAGCATATTGGGTCAGCAGTGAGTGCTCCTACATTACCACCAGTTGGCTCGGATGGATCTCTTCTCAAGACACCGGTTCGAATTTTGGATAGACGCCTCGTCAAGCAAGGAAACTATGCTGCTGTGGAGGTTCTCGTCGAGTGGGCAAACACTTTTCCTGAGGACTCTACGTGGGAGAATTTGCAGGTTCTTCAATGCTGTTTTCCTACATTTGATCCTTAAGGACAATGATCCTTTTTCGCGGACGGGGTATTTGTTATGGAAGGATTCAACAGCTATTATTTTTTATATTTTGGTTAATTCTGTTAGTTCTTTTATGTTGGTTATATGGTGCGTTTAGTATTAGTGAAACGTTTTGGGTTGGACCATTGTTATCAAAATAATGTGTTTTATTTTACTCTTGCTGTTGTTGTGTTGCCATATATACTGGTAACCATTCCAAAACAAAGATGATTTTGGAATTCTAAAGTTTCAGTTTCTCCTTCTTTCTCTGCTGTTTTCTTCTTAGTTCTTTTCTTTTTCTTTGCTCCAAATTTTATCTTTAACAGTTCTCCTGTGAATTTTGTGATTTCTTGAAGTAGAGAGAAGAGATAGTGACTTTTTTATTTAAAATTTGATTATATTCATATTGTGTTCATGAAGAGAAAAAAAGAAGTAATGAAAGTGTTGTAGACAAAGGAATGGAAGTGACAAGAGTGTGGAAGGGAGAGAAGAGAAGCAAAGAAAGTGAAATCTAGCTAAAGAAAGGTAAGAACTGCTATGAATTCTACTTGTTTTCTTAAGGACTGGATTGAAATATGTGATAAAATAAGTGTGGCGTATTTGAATTTAATTAAAAATAATATTAGCGTAAAGGATTTCCCTGAGAGTTGATATCTAGAAATTATAATAATTAAAGTGAGCAAGCGGTATTCTAATTGACATGAAAGTTGGAAGTATGAACAAGTTTATGTGCACATGATATGCAAGTTGTTTTGGGAAAAAACAGTAGCAGTGGTCTAACTTTAAAATTTATATAGAGTGAATTAGAAAGAAAATTTTATATGTCTAGAAATCTCAAATTTTAAATTTTGTACTAAGAGAAAATCAGAAGTTAGTGAAGAAGACTCAATCTATTATCCCTGAGTCGACTTAAAAAACAATTTGGTATTAACTTATTTTGATTTAAATTCTAAAATTTTTATGATAAAAGGCTATTGAGTCTACTTTTACATAGAAAAAATGATGTAAGAAATTCAGTTTTGGTGAGATAGGGTCAAGATGATTTCAGGCTATTGTATTCCAACTACGAAAAATTATTCAAAATTGTATAAAAATAATTAAAATATAAACTTTAAATGTATAAAAAGGTTATGGGTATATTTTGAAGGGAAACAAATGAAAACATTATATGAACTTTGTATTTAAAAATAAATAATTTTTAGTGGAAGAAGGTCAAAACTGCTTACCAGCAGAACAAGGGCGAACAAAATAACTGTATTAATTGACTTGCTTAAAAAAATTGATCACAGTTTTTGTATTAGTTACAGGATGTTTAATTTCAAGAATTTCATATGAAACTTGATTATGAATTCCGATGAATGAGTTATGATTAAAACTATGACTATTACTTAGGGGAGTAGCTTGTTTTGAAAGTTAAAAATTAAATTTTCTGGAATAATTGTAAATCAAATGATTTGAAAACTGAATTAATTATATTAATTATGAATGAAAATGTGATGTATATTTTGTAAGTGGATTAAGTGTAAAATCATAAGAATTATTCGCATAATAGTGCATGATGTATTTGTGTCGTGTGTTAAAAGATACTTGGAAAGTGAAGTGTAATCTTATCATGAAAAGAATTTAAAAAAAGAAAAGTGCATAAGTGAACAGAATCTTGTAATGACCCTAGTAAACAAGGTAGAATTAGTGAGATATAATTAGCACGCCATAGGAATAATTGAGTGCTCCCATGTTATTTGCACTTCGGTGCCTGTGATATTCACTTTTCGATATACCCATATTTTCCAGCACTCTTGTGGTCCGTGTACGTCATGTTTATTTCATGTATCTTTTTCGATTCTTCTTCATTTACTAAGGGCTTTGTGACATAAATGAAGTTAAGTGAAGTAAATGTGCTTCGTGGAGTAATTAAGCTACGTCAAGCTAATACTGTGCATGAAAAGAACAAGGTACATGAAATGAACAAAGTGAAAATATTTTGTAAGTGAAAAATAAGTGGTATGTAAAAGACTATATCTTTGAAGCATGTTACAGGAATTAAATACTTGATATATCTATAGTGAAAAGATATAGACAAGAAATGAAATAAACTAGCATGTATAAATGAATAAGAGAATTTAAATGAAATAAATGATAAATACTTGTTAAAATATAAAATTCATGTGAGTACTTACTAAGTTTCTATGAAGCTTAACGCGTTGTGTTTAAACTCGTAATTTTGTCGAAAGTGTTTGAGAACAAAGACTTTGAGTTAAGCTTGATGAATACATCTCATCATCAAGGTAAGAATCACGAAGTGTAAGTTTTCAGTTATGGATTTAGTGTGGCATATACGTAAAAGTTGAATAAGTATACAAGTGGTAAGTAGCTAGTGCGATCGTATAAAATTGTGTGATGACCAAGTGGTAATGTTTTAAACTTTGTGGTATATTGATTAGTGTTTGGACATGGATGAGTGACATGATGACTTGTGTGATGTTTTTAGGTATTTTAAGGACTAAAAATACTTGAGAATGTCTAGGATGACATGTTTGATTCTTGACTGAAGTGTTTGGATTGAAATTTAACATTCCTCACTCGGGTTTAGGTTCGAGCTCGAGTAGGGGTGTTACATTATTTTTGGAGTTTGTTACTTTCAAGTCTCCCAATGAGTGGCAAGTGTTAAGTTTCAAGCACAATTATTAACATTTTTAGGAGTCTTTCTTCTTACAAATTGAGATTCTTAAAGGATTTACAAGATTCTCTAAGATTACAAAATCAAATCTTCTGAGATTACTTTTCATGTTTACTATGGTAATCCTAATTTTACTTGAGTGGTTTATTGGCCCATCAAGGCTTCAAGCAGATGCACTTCTCCTCATTTCCACAAATCGAGTCAGGTCAAGTGGATCAAATGAGCCACATTTAATCAATCGACCTCCATGGACATTTTGTGTGCATTTGTCACGGGCTTTGATCCGCGGCCCATGACACTAAGATCATCATGACTTAGTCTAATTATTGGCATTTTTAATCAAAAGTTTGATTATTGACCAAGAAGATCTTTGTTGATTCATTCCATATTGAAAACTTTATAGAGCTGAATTCAAGGAGTTAGATGTTCACATTGATTGTACTTTTTGCAAGCCATTATATGATTATTTTAGTGCAAAAATTGTTGTAAGCAAGTTGTTCTTGTAGTTTATTATGAAACTAAGCTATCAAGGGGGAAAGTTTTAGTGAGAGAGTGATTTAGATTATTATTTTTATACTTTAGTAAGTTTAGTTGCAACTAAACTTGCATAGCTTCCCTCCTAATTTAAGAGTTTTTCTTTGTGTATGTGTGTGGGGATGAGAGAGAGAGAGAGAGAGAGACTCACAAGACGATCGGAAAATATTTGGACAAGTGTATTTTGCGTCTCATTCTTAAGTCTCAAGTCGTCAAGTTGATATTTGATCTCGTTTAACTCGTTGGTTTGAGATAACAAGCTTTGATCTAGAAAAGCATTCCTCTCCTTCAAACATTGGTTCTCTGTCTTTAAATCTTCATTTTCTTTACCAAGAGTCTCCAATTCTTGCATCATTTGCTCGTTTTTCTTCTGCACAATATATATTAAGGTTAGTTGAAGAGAAAAGTAGAATTAATTTACAAGCATCCATTCGTAGTATATTCATTAAGAAAGAATAGAATGACATAAAATTTATAATTTCATGGCAGATATTCAAAACAAGAGAAAGGATTTCAGCTATTCATTAATGATTCTCACAATTAGTTGATTTTTACTAAACTAATTACATAACATTATCTTAATAGAAGTGCGATATACTGAGATGTCACGCCTATTTTATATCATTCTTTGGTAAAAGTATCATGTAGGCTCCTGTACTATGAGTTAGATTGCATTTTATTCTCTTTAACTAGAAAATGTACAAGTTAGTCCTTGTACATTAGCTCAAAGAGCAAACTGACCATCCTATTAAAAATTTCATCCATTTCTATTATTAAAAGTTTATCCATGTAAATCAAGTATGAGGTACACGTGGCATGTCACATGTTACTGTATGGTTATTCCATCAATCACATTAACTTTTAACAGTATAAATGAGTAAACTTTTAACAAAAAAAATCAATTTGTTCTTTAATCTAATCTACACGAATTAGTTTGCCTATCTTTTAGGTAGAGAAAACAAAATACAATCCAATTCCTAGTATAAGGGTTTCTATGATAGCTTTACTTTCTTTCTCTTCAAGTAATATCTTCTATTGTTTTATAACTCTGGATTAAAATTTTTGTCCTTTATATCGGCCGATCTTACACAAGAGACAGCGACAGTGAATTACCTTGCATCTTTCTCTGTAAGCTTTATCTGTTTTTCTCTTCTTTTCAGCTTTTTGTTGATCTGCATTACCCACAATTGAAGCTGATGGCAATGACCATTCCTCGTGTACACTACTTGCTGCTGATTGGAAATAATGTTGTCCACTCAAATACGGAGCATCAATCTTATACATTTGTTGTACAATTTCCATAGTTCCCTCTTCTGTGGACATAACATTAGTTCCCTCATCTGTGGACATAACATCCAAATGAAAATTAATTAAGCAATTCAATTATATTTCCTATTAAATGTTGGAAAACTTGATGGAACACTAAAAGAAAACTTATCAATAAATCAAAATTTTGAATTTAATAACAATTTAATAAGTAATCAAACATAAATTTACGTTTGTAGTTTTTATATTATCATATACACAGAGGTGAAGACAACGGCTTGACTTCCAAAAACGGTAATTTACAATAGAAGTCCTTTAAAAGTTGTCAAATTATAAGTTAGTATAATGAAAAATTATATTGAACTCCCAAAAATTTATTATTCGTTTCTGTCTCTAAAGTAATTTTCTGATTTTGCCCTGCATATATATACATTGTCAGGACATTTTGATTATAAACTTGAGCAGCAAAAATATTCCAATTCTTTAAAGTCTAAATGATATTATAAAATTCAATTAACTATTTATAGTTACTCTAATTATTATTGTGAGCTGAGAATTTTCTAAAAACAATTAAGCTTTCTACAAGTTAAATTTACAAAGATTTATTACTTAGTTTGTAAGCTGACGATAAAAATGAAAAAGAAAAAAATAAAAATAAAAAAAATTAGGAAATTTATTTGGGAAAATGAAAATCATCAAAATTCTGAAAATTAAGTTTAGGAAGTCATTGGAGCATGGATTATTACTTAATTACTTAGCCTGAGAAGTAGAAAACATACAACAAAAACTTGAATAAAGCATAAGATCATCACAAGACATTTGCAGAAAAAAATAGCTCATCAAAATAGGCTCGTATTTAACACTTACATGAGTTAAAGCTGTGCTTGTGAGGGCGTTGAAGGATGTCTTCTCCAGTATTCTTACCGGCACAAGTGCTATAAAAATTTGGTTTCCCGAAGTTATCCATGGATTAACCACTCACTTTCTTCTCTTTTCTTTTCTTAACTAAATAGTTCACCCTTTTTTTTCTTTTTCTGGAAATATATCTGTTGAAATCTACCAGAGATTTATGAAGCAACTCAAAGAGTCAAAAGGGAAGTGCAGGATGTTGATCGATCGTACGATAACTTGGCGTTTTCTCTATCGTGATCGCCCAATACTCAATGATAACACATGAACCCCTTCAAATGGGACCACTTAATTTATTTATTTTGGATAAAAAGATAATAGTGGAATAAGTATTCCAAGCAAACCGGTCTTAAATCTCGTTAAGGCAAGACCCAAAATAAAAGGGATAATGCACCATTGGCCCTTCTACTTCGGGCTTGTTCTAATGTGACCCCTAAACTTTTAAACTATTCAATTAAGCCCTTGTAATCTATTTCTGCTTATTAAAGTGGGCCCTTGATCTTAAGGGTGTCAATTTTTTGCTAACATGACGCTTTGTCCAATAAGAGCTCACCATGTGTATAGATGACGTTTGATTGTTTGACTGAGACCCTTATGAATAATTATGTCTCTGTTTATTTTGAAAAATTAGACATCTTTCTAGTAATATAATTTGCATTATTTGTTTGAATTATTATGAAACTAAAATGAAAGTGAAGCAGGGATTAAATGAAAATGTTAACAAAACACCAAAAGAAATTAAAGCATATGTAATATTATGATAGGCCATTGAACTTGAAGATGCAAAAAAAAAAAAAAATTAAAGATACATTATTCAAGAATTGAGATACCCAAAAATGAATCACTACACTGTGGAGAATTGAAAGTGTAATATTACATTCTAACAAAAAAAAACCACTATTGATTTAAGATTTGAAAGTTTTGATTCAATAAACTTAGAAATTGAAAAAGGAAACAAATCCATAATTTCAAATTTTCATCATCATCTTTTCCATGTGAACTACAATTTCACCATCTTCTAACCAATGCCATCATCCAAGTAACCCACAAAGGATTCTTCATTCTTTAAAAGTTAAAACTTTGGGAAAAGACAAAGAACACTAAACAAATTTGCTTTACTTTTTTCATAATAGCCATAAACTCTCATCTTCAACAAGAAAAAAAAAAGGAAGTTTAAAAGCCTAACTTTAAAGGCCAAGCATGGTTAGTATTTCTTAGTCCCTAAACATAATCATCATTCTTCTCATTTTGTTTACAAGTTCTCTACCAGCTTTCATTATGGTATAGATGTTATAGAAAAGAGAGGAATAGGAGAACGGGAGAGATAAACAAAATTTGAGAAGGAGAAAAGAGAGAAAGGGAAATGTGAATAAACAACCACAAATTCATCTGCATTTCTTACACTATTACTGCATGCATCTAAGTAGAAACCCTAGCAGACCTAGCTTTTACAATAGCATCATAACATCTCATAGTACGTAAAATAAAACCAAGGCAAAACGTCCTATATTACTAAAGCTAAAACTCATCATTTTGGTTTATGCAAGAACAAGTAAAACGTACTAAAAATTTTATTCCATATCAGTTACTTCTTCACTCTTAATGATCCTTGTCCTTAAGGATTAAAGTTTGGAAACTGTTGGTAAAACTCGGGCCATGATTCCCATGTCGAGCCCTGTAGAAAGGTGTTTGTCCATTCAACCAAAAATTGTGTGCATGCATGATTTCCCTTTTTTATGATCTTCCGATCCATAATTCAAACAAGTACTCTAGGTAAAGCACCATCAGTGCTTACCAAGGGTAGATGTTGCTGTGAATGAGCCTTACCTATATGTTTCTTCAACTGTGACACATGGAAAGTGGGGTGGATTCTTGACCCTTCTGGTAGCTTCAATCGGTAAGCGCCTTGGCCAATATTTGCATTTACAACAAATGGACCAAAGTATTTGGGTCCCAACTTTTGGTTCAGCACATGTCGAACGATAGTTTCTTTGTATGGTTGGAGTTTTAAGTACATAATGTCCCCCACTTAGAAGGACCTTTCACTTTGTTTTCTATCAGCACATTGTTTCATGCGGTCTTATGGTCTTTTAAGATGAAAAAGGAGGAGCCTTTTTATCGCTTCCCTCTATTGCAAACTTCTATCCACTTTATCCACCGAAGATGAGCCAGCTAAATAAGGCATATGGTAGGGGTGTTTGGCCATAGAAGGCCTCGAAAGGTGTCGTTTGAATAGCTGAGTGAAGGGTTATGTTATACCACCAGTCATCTAACAGTAACCACGATGCCCAGTCCCCTAGTCATTCCCCACACATACAACGGAGATACCCTTCTAAGCATCGATTGAGTACTTTGATTTGACCATTAAATTCGAGGTGATAGGCCATCAAGAAATGAAGCTTAGTTCCCAGTTGTTTAAATAGTTCATACCAAAAGTGACTAATAAAGATTTTGTCTTGGTTTGAAACAATACTTTTTGGTGTTCCATGCAACTTGTAGATGCCATTTAGATATTCCTAAGCTACTATCATGGTAGTGAAAGGATGAGATAGGACATAGAAGTGGCAATATTTAGTTAATCTATCCAACGCAACTAAAATTGTATATTTCCCCTTCGAATTCGGTAATCATTCGATAAAGTCCATGCTTATTACTGACCACGTTCTTTGAAGGATAAGATGTAACACCTTAAACTCGACCTAGATGTCTAGACCAAGTCTAGAGAGTTACATCAATGTTACTAAAAAATCACATTTATAACACAGTCAGAGTGAACCATTTAACGCATATTATCCTACACAGTAATTAACTGAGTATATAATCTCTTCCAACATCATTATATCTTAGAATATCGTAATTCCAAATAATAGTACTTAGATGAAAAATAAAAGTAAAAGCTTGACTGAGCTCCCGTGGCACCAACTCGTTCAAGTCTGAGAATCACCTAAAATCTAATCAATAACAAAGTGAGTTGTGAACTTAGTGCGTAAGAGAATTTTCTTCAAGTAAAACACATTTATCAAATAGCTTCCAAATTTAAGGATTCGGTTTAGTAACAGGAGCATTTCAGTTCAGATTCCAAATAGATTAGTTACATATGCATAAACAAGTTCAGTTTCATATACAGAACAGATCAAATTTAGATGCAGATATTCCTAACCCCTATCTGCTACACATTATCTTCGGCTATCCATAGCTTAGCTGCTAAATCGTAATGTGGCGAAGCGTTAGAGTTAGATTTATATACATTGGCTTAGCCACTAATTAAGAGCAAATACTTCCCTCTTCACAATATTCCACCCCATGTAAATGCAGAGTATAAATATCCACAATATGTATTCAGTCGTTCTAAATTGTTTCACAAGTGGATAACACAGTTCAATATCAAAATAAGTACTATAGTACACATATAATTATAGTAGTCATAGGTTAGTCACAAAGTATCAGAGAGTTCTCGTACAATCAAATTCAGATAATTCATACACTGGGGAAGACAATATTAGCCTTAGGTAACACTCACAGCCTTAAAAACATGTTTTAGGCTTTATTTATATGCCACACAACCTAGACACATGCCCATGCCCTTGCCTGTGTGGTTCATATGGCCTGGGTACACGCCCATGTCTTCTACCCGTGTGGTTTTAAAACATAAACAAAGAGTTACACACCTGTGTCCTTGCCTGTGTCACTCTGGCTTGGGCACATGCCCATGTGGTCCTAAGTCACAAACAATGAGTTACATAGCCTAGATACACGCCCGTATCCTTTGTCCGTGTAGACCCTACACTAACATGACCACATACGGCCTGGACACATGCCCATGTGCCTTGTCCGCGTGGTTCCAAATTGATGAACAGTTAGTTACACAGCCACCCACATGACCTGGCACATGGGTGTGGCATCAACAGTCACCATTTGCAGCGATCAAAACTCACAAAATTAAGGCTTTCTGCACACACCTGATGTAACTTTCGAAGTAGCAACAACGTAGGGATTCTCTAATGCCTAAAACGGATAGTTAACAGTTAATTAATGATTGATCATCATTGATACTATGTTTTAACGTGACATCGACACACTTTGACAAAATCTCAATTCTATTTAACCATTACCTTCGCGTATAAATAAAATTCACGAATTACGAACGTTAGAGAGACCGTCGTTCTCGAAACTTCCTAGTAATACCAACAATTAACTTACAAATAGAAAAATCCCGTCACTAATTGTGAAACTAATTTCATGGAAAAAGAATGACAATCGATTCACAGAGTTTTCCAAAACAACTTACTGACAACAGTAATAGGCAAAACATAAGTCTAAGTAGATGCTACGAAGTAAAAAAGAATAGGATCGATAATACGACAGGTGGAACGAAGCAGAAGAAGAAAAAAGAAAAAGAGTGAGGAAAGGAAGAAGGAATGTAAATTTTAATTAGTTTAACTTCTAACAAAAAATATGACAGTTAGCAAATTTTTCTTAACGCATACGCTGGGATTTGAACTTGGGACCATATAGATTACTGACAGATGCTTAACCAGTGAACCAACAGGCTCATTCTTGACATAGGTTCACACAAAATTACACTTAATTATGTAATGCATGAATAGAGGTTATTCTAAAATGATAGAACTCTTAACGACGCGACTCAAACTCCAGACTTTAATCACAAAAGCATAACATAAAACCACGAATATAGAAATTAATTTACTGCAGATTCTCACAATTAACTTCTCAAAAATTTGGGTCGTTACAATTCTATTCCTCTAAAAGAAATTTTAGCCTCGAAATTTACCTAACTCAAACAAATACGGATACTGCCATCAGATCGATTCTTCAGGTTCCCACGTGGCCTCCTCAGTACCATGGTTCTGCCACAGAACTTTTACTAGAGGAACATTTTTCTTCTTTAGTACCTTAAATCTGAACAGGTTTTTCCTTGAATGTTAAATCTGATCGCAACTCGATCTCATCAACAGGAACAATGTGCAATGGATCAGATCAGTACTGCCTCAACATTCAGACATGAAACACATCATGAATCTGTTTTAGCTCCGGTAGTAACTGTAACTGATACGCAACTGGTCTGAGACGTTTCAAGATGTGGTAAGGCCCAAAAAATCGGGTTCAGCTTGTGCTTACGTCCAAATCAGCTTGCCCTCAGAAATACCTGATCATCTATAGAAAACTCGATGTCTTTTCTTCTTAAATTAGCATAAGACTTCTGCCAATCGGTTGCGGCTTTCAGAAGATCTCGAATCACTTTCATAGTGTTCTCAGTTTTAGAAACTAGTTTGGGGCCTAGAACCTGACGTTCATTTAATTCTGTCCAACATAATGGAGTATGACACCTGCGACCATACAAGGCATTGTAGGGAGCTATCTAAATACTAAACTAGAAGCTATTATTTTATGCAAACTCAACCAACGGTAAATACTCCTTTCAACTACCTTGGAAGTCTATTATAAAACCTTGAAGCATATCCTCTAGAATATGAATAACTCACTCAGACTATCCATCGGTCTGAGGGTGATATGTGGTACTGAAATTTAGCCAAGTGCCTAAAGCCTCATGGAGTTTCTTCTAGAACTGAGATGTAGATCGCGGATCTTTATCGAAGATAATTGAGACTAAAATCTCGTGTAGTCTCACAATTTTAGCAATATACAGTTTAGCTTACTTCTGTAGGGAGTATGTTCGGATAAGTATGAAGTGAGCAGAATTGGTTAACCTGTCAACGATAACCCAAACTGAATCTTTCTTAGTGGGGGTTAAAGGCAATCCGCTAACAAAATCCATCGTTACCCGCTCCCACTTCCACTGAGGAATCTTGACTAGCTGAAGTAGACCAAAAGGCAACTGATGTTTAGCCTTAACCTTCTGATACGTTATACAGTAGGATACAAAAGCACTGTTTCAGCCCGGGCCACCAATAGAGCTCTCGGAGTTCCTGATACATTTTGTTCCCACTAGGGTGCATAGCATAGGGGCTACTATGCACCTCTGTAGGATCGATTACCTCAACTCTTTATCGTTAGGTACGTAAATCTGACGTTTGAAACACAAAAACTTGTCACTATTCAGGTTGAAATCAAAAGTTTCGTTCGAACCAACCTGTTGCAATCGCCAAACTAAGGACTTATCACTTAACTGTTTAGTTTGAATATACTCTACCAAAGTCGGTTTAGCCTGTAATTTGGCTAACGACCTACCATTCTTAACCAAACTCAGACAAGCTAACATGGCTCTCAGATTAGTCATCGCTTTACGGCTATGGGCATCAGCTACCACATTAGCATTACCCGAATGGTACTTTATCGTGCAGTCATAATCTTTAAGTAACTTGACCCATCTATGCTGCCCAAGATTTAAATCCTTTTACGTTAACAAATATTTTAGATTCTTGCGATCGGTGTAAATGATATACTTTTCACTATACAGATAGTGTCTCCAAATCTTCAGAGTAAACACGACCACAGCCAGCTCAAGATCATGTGTAGAGTAGTTAGCCTCGAGTGTCTTAAGCTGCCACAATACGTAATCAACCATATTACCATCTTGTATCAGAACACATCCTAACCCAACGTGTGATGTATCACTATATATTATAAACTCCCGACCCGATTCTGGTTGAACCAAAACAGGAGCTTGTGTAAGAACAGACTTGAGCTTATTGAAACTAGACTGCTGTGCCTCAGACCACACAAATAGAGCATTCTTGCGTAGCAACTTCGTTAGAGGTGACACAATTAGAGAAAATCTCTTAACGAAACCTTTGGTAGTAACCGGCTAAACACAGGAAACTACGAAGCTCAGATACATTTTTCGGTTGCTTCCACCCAACTATAACTTATATTTTCTTGGGATAAACTCGGATCCCTTCCACTAGGGGTAAGTATTCGATCGAATTGAGTCAAATCGAGTAAAAAAGATTTTGAGCTAGTGAGTTGACAAATCCTATTTTAGCAATCGAACTCAATTTAAATTTTTTTCAAATCGGATTGAATCGAATCGAGTTAAAAAATTTCAAGTCAAATCGAGTCAAGTTAACGAATCTTATTATTTATACTTAATGTTGCATTTAGATGGATCGATTATTTAACTAGTAGATGAAGTATAAGGTTATTTAACTATATGAACAATATAATGATTTTGCGTTTTAACTTAATGGGTAAACATTTATCAAAACGACGTAGTTTTGTCTTTTCTTATTTGGATTTTTGAATAATTCGAATTGTGTAATTCATATTCGAGTTAAACCAAAAAAATTAATTTTTTATTCAGTTGATCCGAATAACTTGATTAACTCAAAGAGCTCAAACTATTTAATTCAAAATTTGAAATTTTTTATCAAGTTTTTCAAATCGAATCAAATTTTGCTCACCCCTACCTTCCACAATTACCATATGACCAAGAAAAGTAACTTCTTGTAACCAAAACTCGCACTTATTGAACTTAGCATACAACTATCTTTCTCGGAGTATCTGAATTACAATGCGAAGATGATTATTGTGCTCAGTTTCAGTTTTAAAGTAAATCAGGATGTCATTGATAAAAACCACTACAAATTGGTCCAAGTACTGTTGAAACACCCAATTCATTAAATCCATAAACACTGCCGAGGCATTCATCAAGCCAAAAGGCATCACCAGAAACTTGTAGTGTTCGTAACGAGTCTTGAAGGTAGTTTTGTACACATCAGTCTCTTTGACATTGAGCTGATTGTAACCGGAGCGTAGATCAATTTTGGAGAAAATAGATGCCCATCGAAACAGGTCAAACAAGTCGTCAATCCTCGGTAATGGGTACTCATTCTTTATTGTCAACTTGTTTAATTGTCGATAAACTATACACATCATAATCGACCCGTCTTTCTTCTTAACAAATAACATTGGTACCCCCATAGAGACACACTCGATCGAATGAACCCCTAATTAAGAAGTTCTTGAAGTTGCGCTTTCAGCTTGATCAGCTCCTTGGGTGCCATACGGCATACTGCAATGGACACCGGAGTAGTACCTGGTAACAGATCAATACCAAATTCCACGTCTCTATCCTGAGGTACTCTAGGCAATTCATCGGGAAAAACGTTTAGGATTTCCCTCACGGTGCGAATATCTCCCATAGAAAGCTTTATGAAAATAAAATCAGATACATAGGCAAGGTATGCCTCGCACCCATTTCGGACTAACTTGTCTGCTACAAGAGCAGAGATTACACTAGAGAGGTAATCCCAATACTCACCAACCATGACCACCTTATTATTCTGATCCGTTCTTAGAGTAACTCTCTTAGTTGCACAATTTAAAGTGACCCGGTATCCTACGAGCCAATCTATTTCTAGAATCAAATCAAACTCATTAAAGGGTAACTCTATCAGATCAGCTGAGAATACCATACCCTAGAGATCTAGGGGTACCCGCATGTATACTCTATCAACTTGAACTAACTGACCCAAAGGACTAATCACAGAAAATTCTCTAATAGTATTTTTTGTAGTTAAACCCAGATTTGCAGAGAGAACACTAGCTATATACGAGTGAGTAGAGCCAATATCAATAAGAGCATAGTACAGAATAAAATGAATAAAGAAGGTACCCGCAATGACATCAGCATCATCGCTTTTCTCGCGGTGTCTCACCGAATAAACCAGTGCCGATTGACGAGCCTCAGTCTAACTTGCACCTTTACCCAGTGCTTTCTGTCCTCTCCCCGAACCATTACCCCCTCTACTAAAACCATGACCTTTAGGTGGTTGCTGAACCACTCTCAAAGGCTGAACAGAACCTAGAGTCGAAGTTTGTGCCATAGTTGGCACCTGATCTGGTCGACTGGGGCAACCCCTAACTCGATGCTCCATTGACCCTCAATGGAGGCACGCTCCTAACTTCCTCCAACACTCGCCCGAGTGATGTTCCCCACAATCATTACACAGCTGAATCTCGGCCACTACAGCTGGTGCCTCGGCCTTCGGGGGCCCGTCAAACCTTTCCCGTTTCTTTGGGCACTAACTAGAACTAGAGAGACCTGAACCCCTCTTAATCTTACTCTGATCTCTCTCGCGGTCACGCCGCTTACGCTCATTGCGCTTTACCTCTTCCACTATTTTCGCTTTATCAACCAGAACCATAAAAATTTGTTCTCGCTGAGGAGCTATCAAAACTTGCAGATCATACCTCAATCCTTCCTCAAGCCTCACGCACTTGTCGTAGTCAGACGCTACCAAGGCCCGTGCATAGCTATTCAATTGTAGAAATTTGATTTCATATTCTGCCATAAATCAGTTGCCTTGAATTAAGCTCATAAGCCCGCGTTAGCGAGCCTCAACATAACTCGCCCCCATGTACTTAATCTGGAAGGCATTCTTGAAATACTCCCAGTTAACCTGCTTGGGCCGAGCACCTTGCTCAACTATTAGCCACTACTGATAGGCTTCGCCCTAGAGTAGGGGCACAACCCCCCTCAATTTCTGAGTAGGGGTACAATCCAGATCAGTCATAATACGCTCGATAGCTTTAAACCAATACTCAACAACAGTAGGAGCGACTCTTATGATGCCTCTAAATAGTTTAGCCCCATTCGATAGAATTCATTCAGGAACTGACCCTTGGCCTCTCGATCCAGAATAGGTCCCTCCGACCCACTCTAGTGCTCGAATCATTACCTGAGACTATGTGTTGTCCCCAACCATCAGAGTCTGGGACTCTGTCCCAGCAGTAGGAGTACCAACTGCATTGCTGATCTCCAAGTTGGGCATACTACCCATAGAGGATGACTTTATTCAAGCTCCTCCTTGGTGTCCTCAATGCCCCCGAAAACCACGCCCACAACTACTGTGTGAACTCATTATGATTATCTAGCTACAATGTCAGAGTGCACATATCAGTTCAGACATCCAACATAATGGTTTCACTAATTCACATCAAGACCTTTAACAAGACAATAAGTTAGGTAATACAATCATTATAATAGAACATAATACAATCATTATAATATAACATAATACTTACAGGATTAGCGTCGAAGGCTCGGTCATTTGCTAAAGTTTTAGTTTTGAGATTAATTCAGATACTAAGTTACCACCTAACTACTTTTATCACACATTATTAGCCCAAACACAGACTGAGTGTTGACAAACCTGACTCTGATACTAGTAAATATAATACCTTAAACCCGGCCTAGACTTCTAGACCAAGTTTAGAGAGTTACATCAACGTTACTAAAAACACCACATTTATAACTGATCGTGAGGTTTCGTGATAGGTTTTAAATATTTATAATTACTCGTTCTTGAACTAACTATTATTGCGATGTAGGCAAGTGTACCTATCGAACAGTAGTATAGTCTTAGCAAGACCGGATTGTTGAACCCAAAGGAACCAAAAGTACTAGTAATGACTGTCTTTTTATTATCTAGCCTAAGAATAAAAGGAGTTCTTGTTTTAATTAACTAATTATCTAAACTAAGCACTGAGAAAAGAATTGGGGAATTGCTTTTGGGAAAATCCTTGACTTGAGATAATACCTAAGGAAAAATCCACCAAGACTTTACTCGTTATTCTGGCTCCAAATTGAACGATTTATTCATTCAACTTGTTCCGTAGAGATCCCTAAGTTATGTTATTATCCCTACTCAAGACTAATAACATCTAATCCCTAGATTGAATAACTGATACTTTTCTCTAATTAACATTCTAGGGTTGCATTAACTCGATCTAGGGATCCCCTTATTAGGTTTCACCCTAATCCGGCAAAATCTTGTCACCCTGTTTCTAGGCGCGTAATCAACTCCACTTAATTATGATAAAAGTACTCTTAGACAGAGTCTATTCCTCCTCTGAATAAGAGCATGTCTTGAATTAGTATCCTGGGATATCAAAACAAGAATTAAGAATACATAATTAAGAACAAGTTAAATATTTATCATACGATTCAGAAAATAATAACAAGATTCATCTTAGGTTTCATTCCCCTTAGGTATTTAGGGGTTTTAGTTCATAACTAAATAAGAAAACATCTCAGAAGAATAAATAATACAAAAAATAAAGAAAACGCAAAACTCCTGAAGGGAAATTGAGGAGAGATCTTCAGTCTTGATGATGAATCCGGCTTCTAAGATGGATCAATCGGCTTCCTTGGAGTAATTCCTTACTCCCCCTTTTCCGTCTCCCTTTTTCTCCTCTTCTAGGGTGTATTTATAGGGTTTGAAATGCCTAAAAGCCCTCAAAACTGGCCTTTTCCGAATTGGACTTAACTTGGGCTCGACAGGGACACGCCCATGTGTGATTACTTTAGGCCGTGTTCTATGCCCGTGTGAGTCGTTCTTCAATTCTACCAGATTGACACGGTCATGTGGTCTGCCCGTGTGAGGAGGTCCAGGCCGTGTTGATTTTGTACTTTGGCCCATTTTCTCCGTTTTTGGCCCGTTTCTCGTTCCTTTCGCTCTCCTGTGATCTCCTTAGTGTAAAACATGAAATTAAAGCATTAGGAGCATCAGATTCACCAGTTCTAATGGAAAATCATCCATAAAATGCGTTAAACATGGGGGAAAAATATGTATAAATTACGGTTTATCAAATACCCCCACACCTAAGCATTTGCTTGTCCTCAAGCAAAATCCTCAACTCATAATCAAAATAAATTCTTCTCAACTTATAATTTCTATCAATAGTATCTCAAATTAATCCATAGGTAATCATACATTGAGAATTTAACTAAAAGAACATAAAAGTTTCAATCATTCTAAGTTGAGCATTTTATTCCGAAAACATAGGTATCTCTCCGCATCTAAGTAATTACCTTTGATTCAGAATATCATAGAGTTTCACATCCTCACTAAAGATTCACTCGAATCACTCGAGGTGTTTTTCAGGACAATAAAGAAAGCACTCAATAGTTAATAATGGAAAGTCATTACCATAGGCTTGTATGAAAATCAAATCTCCACCACTATAATTTAAGATGATACATCAATCAAAAGGTCTTTAGAGGTTGTAATGAGGCCTAGTTAGGGGGTGTGATCACAAGCTGAAAGAAAGGGTTAAAATCGAGATTGAATTGAAAAATTGCCTAACTAGAAAAAAAGTTAATTTTCACTTGCGTATAACAGAGCTTTTTCTCAGAATATGGAATTACTAATAAATATACATAGTTTTTTTTAAGAACAAGTCAAATAACATAGACTAACTATTAAGAACAAAACATAGCTAAGCAATCCATTCAACTCAAATCTCGACAAAAATAGGTATTAATTTAGGGGATTTCAACAATAATGGGTTAAGGGTTAATATTGATGTTAATACAAGGAATGGCTTGTTAGGCTCAATGGGGTTTACTAGGGGTTAATCATAGAGGTAGGCTTTTCATGGCATGAGTGGGTTAATCCTAAGTTCTTAATCATTTTGACATATCAAATCAAATGGTGTGGTCTTGACATGCATAGTCAAGCAAGTTCTAGAATAACAGTTTAATACTGACGCACTCAAAGCAATAATAAAAGTGAGCATGAAAGGATGAATAGATGCTCAAAAGGCTCAAAAATCTCTAAAAAAATATGGCTTGTTGATATTTAGACTCGTGAATTCCAATTCAAAGTAATACCTAAACTTGGGGAAACAACCTATAATTTTAAATTCTTAAAAATCAACTTATCATGCTTGATTCTCTAATGTCTTAAAGTTTAAATAGTCAATGCATAAATCCCTATGTTTTAATTCAAGATATATCAATCAAAATCATAAACCAATCAAAATTTATCCTAAATATGATATGAGAGCTTTTCAAGAGAACAAGGTAATTAATTAGGGATTTTTCTGATAATGAAATGAATGCCTCTCCCCACACTTAAGATGTACATTACCCTCAATGTACAAAGATAGGTATTATAAAATAAAAATAAGATAGGGAGAGAAGTGAAACTTCTTGTATGATGAATTCCTCGGACTAGAGTTTTGGAGAGTAATCGGTTCAAGAGTGGAGGAGGATACTTCTGCGGTCGTAGAGGTTCATTAGGCCATAAGTCCTGTGCCAAAAGAATATTATATCTAGTGGTAGCTATGGTCGTGGTCAAGCAGGACATGGCAGTTGTGGAGAACCTTTCCCGGTGGAGTTTTTGTTCCTCTGTGATGATGAGCTTAAGAGCTCTATATAACTGTGATAAAATCAGGAACTTTTTTAGGGGATGTTAGGAAAAATAATTACTCAAAAAGAAAAACTAAAATTTTAAAATAAAATTTCTAAAATCTAATAAAAATAAATAGTAGTTTCAAGAAAAATTGAAAACATAAAATAATAAATAAATATTTCTAAACATATTCATCGTTGGATGGTTCGCGAGGTGGGACTGGCGATGAGATGTGGAGGTCCTGACAAATCTGCTGTCGGGTAGCATCAATGTTGTCAAATCATTGAAAACACTGATGCTCGAATCGGATGAGAGGCTCAGAGATGTCAGCATATGAAGCTGCCGCATGAATTGGATGAGAGGGTGGTGGTGGCTGAGTTTGTGGGTCCTTGTTCTGTGGGGGGACATTATCAAGAATGTCCTCGTAGGTCTTCTTCTTAGTAAATTGGGGGAGACGATACTAGGGAGGGTAGGTTCCTCGGTGCCTCTCGATCATCCTCATGCTAAGCATGCTCGAGATGCCTTGTGGAGACATCTGGCCAATAAGGGTGAGGGATGATTCTTGGGCCACGGTGTTGAGGAGCCCGAAGTGTCGTGCCAGCTTAATCACGTAGGGGCCAATAGAAATGACCTCCTTCGATGCCGCTCTGTCTGGTGCTGAATCGCAAGGGCGATGAAATAGGCAAGCTCGATGACGTGCCCTTACGACATGCATCATAAGAAGTAGACGTCGTGGGTGTTGACGACGCCAGTGCTCTCTCGCCTCCCTGTAATCGTGTGGGCTAAAATAGCGTGTAAGTACCTCAGAGATGGTGGGAGAACTGATGCCTTGGAACGGCTAGGTTTGTACGAGGCCGTCTGTGGGCCAAAGTGTGCCAGCACTTCAAGGGAGAGAAATGTATGTGGCGACTAAGAGCATGTAGTTCATTCTCCTCTCAAAACTCCTCCGTATATAAGCCTAGAGCAGCACCAAACTCTAGGACGCTTGGCTGGTAGATTAATCCACCTAGGCGAAACTGGACTGTGCCGGGATCATCATACCTTGTCATTATGGTCTGGAGATGGAACGTTAAGCATAGTTCCATTATGAGCTCGAGGTATGTTGGCTCAATAATCCCAAAGAACATCTCCCAAGGGTTGGTGGTTAAGAGAGCCCGAATCGCGTCAGCCATCTGGACTTGTTCTACGGTAGCCCAGTCGATGCAGGCCCGCAATTAAGGGTCGGGCCCGAAGTATTTGAAACAGTTCTTCTTGGGGCCCTTAGGGAAACTGTAGGAGAGGGTGATGGATTTTCGCGGTTGGGCCTGCGGAAGAGGACGCTCCCTTCCTCTTCTTCGAAGCAGGTACGACAGTTTTCTTTCCTCTTGACGATGACATAGTACCTGGGACTAGAGTCATCAAGTCATCTTGATGAGTGGTCGAAGTAAAAGGAATACAATTTCCAACTAAAAAGTAGACTTTCAGCCACAACAAACATAACTAATATAATAATTTCGTGACTTTGTCATTGTATGTAGTAATGACATGTGTAAAAGAATGAAGCTTTCCTAACAACATGAAATGTATAAGAAATAATTGAACAATGCAAATTACATAAGAGATATTGGCATGGGAATATCATGAGAATAAGCATGGTAAAATCATGGGTATGAAGTTTCCTAATCACTTGATTTAACATGCAATGTTTAATAACTAACTAAAAATGCAAATTAAAAGATAAAGTAATGAACAGAAATGGAAGATAGTTCAAAAGAAATGGAAATTATTGTAATAATAAGCATTAGTAATAAGTAAAATAGAAGTGAAAAGAGTAAACAAATGCTAAGGGAGAGAGATTGAGTGTCAAAAATGGGGTGAGAAGCGGTGCACGGGCATGGCAAAGAGGCCGTGTGGAATTGCAACGGCTAGGGTTAGGGTTTTTGAGTGGGGAAGAAAATGAATAGTGCAGCCTGTTTATAGATTTTGGGACACACGGTCATTGGACAAGCCCGTGTGCCCCAATTTCAGCCCGTGTGTTTCGCGTTTTTCCTATTTTGGCGTGTCTAAAATTCTACACACGCCCGTGTGCCTCGGGCGTGTTGGTTCACACGGCCGTGTCGCACGACCGTGTCTAGCTTCGTTCGCTTCTCCCATGCCCGTATGCTAAAGCCCCACGCCCATGTGTTAAAGCCTCACGCCCGTGTTAATTAAACAGGTTCGACCACGGGTGTTAGACACAGGCATGTCGCACGACCATGCTATTTTATCATGTTCGTCCATGGTTCCTCCACACGGGCGTGTCACACGCCCGTGTTGTTTTGGTAGGCTCAACCATGGCCATGTCGCACGGCCGTGGCGTTTTATCGTAGCCTGTGTTGGGGAAATCTTTTGCCCTGTTTTCACACGGCCTTAAGCACGCCTGTGTGATTGGTCGTGTCTATGTGGAAACACCTGTATTCAAGATTTCTATTAGTAGGTTAAGAGTTAAATACCCAAAATTTAAAGAAATGAATAATGTTAGTGCTCGGGTTGCCTCCCAAAAAGCGCTTATTTATAGTCTAAGCTCGACTTACCTCTCCATTGTATGGTCATTGTGGTTCAAGGATTTTATACTCCACATTCTTGCTATCAATCTCATCAAAATAAAGTTTTAATCGGGTGTTGTTTACCTTAAAAGTGCCGAACTTGGGATGACTCACCTCCACCGTACTGAATGGAAAAATATTGAGTATCGTAAGAGGGGTTTCCTCATTTGGTGTGGTAGGGACAATGTGAGGATCTGCGGCATCTATTAAGACTTTATCGCCAACCTTAAGTTGATTTGGAGAGGTATCGGCCTTGTTTTGACGTAGTTTTGATTTATCATGTGTTCTCGGTTTGTGTGCTCGCAATTTGTCTAGCTCCTCTATTCGTAGCCTTCATTCTTCATGAATGTGTCCTCTTTCATTTTTGGAACATGGCTCGTGAACTTCTTTGAAGCTCAACTTTTGCAAAGTCATATTGTCAGTTTTAGTAGATTGGTGTGGACTATTAACTTCAATGTTCGATGTGATGCCAGAATTACGAGCTTGAAGGGTGATCGTGTCGTCTCCTACACGAAGCGTGAGCTCACCTGTACCAACATCAATAATTGTTTTAACAGTTGCTAAAAAGGGCCTCCCTAAAATCAAAAGGGTGTTATTATCCTCCTCTATGTCTAGAACAACGAAATCAACGGGAAATATGAACTTATCTACTTTTACTAGTACATCTTCAATAATACCCCTAGGAAATCTTATAGTTTTATTTGCCAATTGAATGGTCATCCTAGTTTGTTTAGGTTTCCCAAGACTTAGTTACTTAAACATTTTGTAAGGCATGACGTTAATACTAGCCCCTAAATCAGCTAATGCATGATTTATATCTAAACTACCAATTAAGCAAGGAATTGTAAAACTCCCTGGATCTTTCAATTTGTGGGGTAGCTTATTTTGTAGAATATCTGAGCAGACTGCGTTTAGCTCCACATGCGACGCTTCGTCTAACTTCCGTTTATTTACTAAAAGCTCTTTTAAAAATTTCATTGCATTTGGCATCTGCGACAAAGCTTCAATAAATGGTAAGTTAATATGTAATTTTTTCAAAAGTTTGAGGAATTTACTGAATTGTTCGTCTGAGCGGTCTTTCATTTTTGTGTTAGGGTATGGGACATGAGGTCTATATTCTTCATTCACCGTTTTGTTATGACTTACCTCACTTTTACCTTTGCTCACCACAGTTTCTTGCATCAATTCTAGCTCAGGTGCAATGAATCCTTCCTTATCTTGAGTACTAATTACGTTGAGGTGTTCCCTTGGGTTAGGTTCAGTATTACTTGGTAAGCTACCTTGTGGTCGTTCGGAGATTAGTTTGGATAGCTGGCCTATCTGAGTTTCGAGTCCTTGGACTGATGCTTGTTGATTTTTAAGTGCTGTCTCGGTATTTTGGAAACGGGTTTCTGAAATTGGTATGAATTTTGAGAGCATCTCCTCAAGGTTCGGTTTCTTCTCTTATTGATAAGGTGGCTATTGAAAACCTTGAGGATTTTGTGGCTTTTGATTCCCTTGACCACCCTAGGAGAAATTTGGGCGGTTCCTCCAACCTGCATTATAAGTATTATTGTATGGGTTATTTTGAAATCTAAAGTTATTGTTACCCATATAGTTGACTTGTTCCTCTTCGGTTGTAGGATTGAAGGATTGATATTCTATATGCACACCTCCTCCACTTGAGTCACACCTCATTACTGGATGTACCTGCGTAAAACCAAGTAAACCTTCAATCTTTTAATTGAGAAGTTCTACCTGATTTGATAGCATAGTAACTGAGTCAACGTTATAAACGCCGGCTGTTTTTGTTGGCTTAGTCCTCATGACTTTCCACTGATAGTTATTCAGTGACATTTCTTCAATGAATTCATAACCCTCTTCAGGTGTTTTGTTATTGATGGTTCCACCAGCAGCTGCGTCAACCATTTGCCGAGTCGAGGGATTCAGACCATTGTGGAATGTTTGTATTTGAAGCCAAAGCGGTAACCCATGGTGAGGGCACCTTCTTAGTAAGTCTTTGTATCTCTCCCATGCATCGTAAAGTGTCTCTAAGACCATCTACATAAAAGAAGAAATATCATTACGTAACTTAGCCATTTTTTCCGGCGGAAAATATTTTAGTAAAAAATTTTCGGTCATTTGTTTCCAAGTACTGATAGACCCTCGTGGTAACGAGTTCAACCACTGTTTAGCTTTGTTTCTCAGTGAAAAAGGAAATAACCGAAGACGAATGACATCATTAGTAATGCCATTGATTTTAAATGTATCGCAAAATTCCAGAAAGTTTGCTAAGTGGGCGTTGGGATCTTCATCCTGCAAACCATCAAATTGAACAAACCGTTGTATCATTTAAATTGTGTTAGGTTTCAGTTCAAAAGTATTTGCAGCTACAGCCGGTCTAACTATGCTAGATTCAGTTCCTGTTAGAGAAGGTTTAGCATAATCATACATAGTACGTGGAGCAGGATTTTGATTAGCCACAATTGCAGGAGGTAGCTGATTGCCTTGGTTTTTAGCCATGTCATCGGTTGGAAGTTGAGTATTGTCTTCTTGCTCGTTCTCTGTGTATCTTAAGATGCGCCTTATTTCTCTTTGGTTTCTACGAGCTGTGCGATCGATTTCTTCGTCAAAAAGTAGTGGTCTTGATGGGTTTCTTCTAGTCATAAACTATAAAAACCTGCCAAGAGAAAGAAAAAGTAAATTAATTAGTAATAATAAACATAATTAAATTAAATTAAATTGCAAGAAAAATAAATAGCTAAAGTAATAAAAATTTAGCGTTCCTAATATTTTAGTTCCCCGGCAACGATGCCAAAAACTTGATCGCAAGGTTCATGATAGGTTTTAAATATTTATAATTACTCGTTCTTGAACTAACTATTATCGCGATGTAGGCAAGTGTACCTATGAGCAGTAGTATAGTTTGAGCAAGACCGGATTGTCGAACCCAAAGGAACCAAAAGTACTAGTAATGACTGTCTTTTTATTATCTAGCCTAAGAATAAAAGGATTTCTTGTTTTAATTACCTAATTATCTAAACTAAGCACAGAGAAAAGAATTGAGGAATTGCTTTTGGGAAAATTCATTAACTTGAGACAATACCTAAGGAAAAATCCACCTAGACTTTACTTGTTATTCTGGCTCCGAATCGGACGATTTATTCATTCAACTTGTTCCGTAGAGATCCCTAAGTTATGTTATTATCCCTATTCAAGAATAATAATGTCTAATCCCTAGATTGAATAACCGAGACTTTTCCCTAATTAACATTCTAGGTTGCATTAACTCGATCTATGGATCCCTTTATTAGGTTTCACCCTAATCCGGCAAAATCTTGTCACCCTATTTTTAGGTATGCAATCAACTCCGCTTAATTATGACAAAAGTACTCTTAGACAGGGTTTATTCCTCCTCTGAATAAGAGCATGTCTTGAATCAGTATCATGGGATATCAAAACAAGAATTAAGAACACATAATTAAGAACAAGTTAAATATTTATCATACGGTTCAGAAAATAATAACAAGATTCATCTTAGGTTTCATTCCCCTTAGGTATTTAGGGGTTTTAGTTCATAACTAAATAAGAAAACATCTCCAAAGAATTAAGAATACAAAACATAAAGAAAACCCAAAACTCCTGAAGGGAAATTGAGGAGAGATCTTCAGTCTTGATGTTGAATCCGGCTTCTGAGATGGATCAATCAGCTTCCTTGGAGTAATTCCTTACTCCCCCTTCTTCGTCTCCTTTTTTATCCTCTTCTAGGGTGTATTTATAGGGTTTGGAATGCCTAGAAGCCTTCAAAGTGGTCTTTTTCGAATTGGACTTAACTTGGGCTCGGTAGGGACACGCCCGTGTGCAATTGCTTTAGGCTGTGTTCGAGCCTGTTAGAATGGCACGGCCGTGTGCTATGCCTGTGTGAGTCGTGCTCCAATTCTGCCATATTGACACGGCCAAGTGGTCTGTCCGTGTGAGGAGGTCCAGACCGTGTTAATTTCGTACTTTGGCCCATTTTCTCCTTTTTTAGCCCGTTTCTCATTCCTTTCTCTCTCCTATGCTCTCCTAAGTGTAAAACATGAAATTAAAGCATTAGAAGCATCGAATTCACCAATTCTAATGGAAAATCATCCATAAAATCCGTTAAACATGAGAGAAAAATATGTATAAATTACAGTTTATCAATAACACAGTCAAAGTGAACCATTTAATGCATAGTATCCAACACAACAATTAACTGAGTATATAATCTCTTCCAACATTATAATATCTTAGTATATCGTAATTCCTAATAATAGTATGTAGATGAAAGATAAAAGTAAAAGCTTGACTGAGCTCCCATGACATTGACCCGTTCAAGTCTAAGAGTCACCGGAAATCCAATCAATAATAAAGTGAGTTGTGAACTCAGTGCATAAGAGAAGTTTATTCAAGTAAAACACGTTTATCAAATAGTTTTCAAATTCAAGGATTTAGTTTCGTAACAGAGCATTTCAGTACAGATTCCAAACAGATTGGTTACAGATGCAAAAAAAAATTCAGTTTCATATACAGAATAGATCAGATTTAGATGCAGATATTCCTAACCCTAATTCGCTACATACCATATTCGGAAATCCCAGCACACCGTTAAGGGCGTACAATGCCTAGCCAACCCTACACACTATAAAGTGTCTATATGACATGTTTATAGAAATGCATCTTAGCTGCTAAATCGTAATGCGGCAAAGTGCTAAAATCAGAATTATACGCACGGTGGCTTAGCCATTAATACAGAGCAGATACTTCCTTCTTCACAATATCCCACCCCATGCAAATGCAGAGTACAAATATCCACAATATGTATTCAGTCATTCTAAATTGTTTCACAAGTGTATAACATAGTTCAATATTAGAATAAGTATCACAGTATACATACAGTTATGGTAGTCATAGGTTAGTCATAGAGTATCAGAGAGTACACGTACAATCAAATTTAGATCATTCATACACTAGGGAAAACAATATCAGTCTTAGGCAACACTCATGGCCTTAAAAATAGGTTTTGGGGTCTTATTTATATGCCACACGGCCTGGATACATGCCCTTGTCCTTGCTTGTGTCGCTCAGACGGCCTGGGTACACGCCCATGTCATCTTCCTGTGTGGTTTTAAAACATAATCAGAGAGTTACACGACTTGGACACATGCTCGTGTCCTTGCCCATGTGGTTCATAAGGCTTGCGCACACGCCCGTGTGCTTGCCCGTGAGGTCTTAAGTCACAAATAGTGTGTTACACGGCCTAGACACACGCTCGTGTCCTTTGCTCGTGTGAGCCCTACGCTAATATGACCATATACAGCTTGGACGCACACCGATATGCCTTGCTCGTGTGGCTCCAAATCAATGAACAGTGAGTTACATGACCAGCCACACGGCCTGACACATGGACATGTGTGTAACGACCCATATTTCACAAGCACTGAAAAAGTGAATTTAGGGACTTCGTCTTAGGAAAACGAGTCTATAAATATTTATTAAAAATATTTATGAAGTTAGTTATGGGTTGAAGTAGATTTTGATTAGGTGAATTCAATTTAATTAGAAGTAATTAGATGAAAGGATTAAATTGAATAGAGCATAAAAGCTAAATAATAGAATAAAGAAATGATAAAGGATTAAATTAGTAATTAAACTAAATTAGTGACATGTGTAAGATAGAGAATAAATAAATGTGTATTTAAATTATTAGTACAAATGTATGTTATATATATATTTACTTATAAATTAAGTAAAAGATATTTACTTATAATTTATAATTATTATTATTATTATTATTATTATAATTTACAAATGGTGACAATTGTATAGTGATAAATTAACACATGTGTACATGTGTGTATAAATACACATGTATTATTTTTTATTTTTTATTATAAAGATATTTATTATTAAATATTAATTAAGAAGATAATGCAATAAAATAAAGGATAAAAGAAAAAAGAATAGAAAAGGATACAGGGAAGTCACGAAATTGGGGAAAGGAAAGAAAGGAAAGAAAAGAAAAAGAGAGAATTACGGTTTTAATGCTTGAAGTTTTAATTGGTAAGTTTAATTAAGCCATTTTCTTGTGATTTTGATGTTTTTGAAGTCCTAGAGTTGAATACTTTTGAGTTTATGTGGAAATATTGAAAATTAATAGATTTCTGAAAAGGGTTTATGTTGAGCAAATGATGAAATTATGGATTAAATTGATAGAATCATTGATTAGAATTAATTAGAGGACTAAATTGTAAACTAGGCTATAAGTTTTGAGTTTATGGGCTAAATTGAAAAAAGTTTGAAATTATGGTAAAATGATGAAAATTTGATGGTTATATTGAAGTTTTGATGGAAATTGAATAAGAAAATGATGTGAATTGTAAAAAGGAAGAAGATGAAAATGGTTAGGACAAATTTGGGATTTAGGTAAAAGTTGCATGAAAAGTTATTATTTTATATAAAATATGTGTGTTATTAATTAATTGTACTTATGCTAATTTTCTTAGCAAACAAGGAAACCGAGACGTCGAATACGAAGGGAAAGGAAAAAGTGACTGAGGAATAGCTCGAGAAAAATATCGATTTGTATTATCATAATTCAAGTTATTTCTTATTAAATGTTTAATTTTAATATATGTGTATGGAATTTGAATGTGAGATAAATATTGATATTTAAGTTGAATGTGAATTAGATTTATTTGATGAATAAATATATGTATGTGAAATTGAATTGTATGATTGAATTGAGTAATAATGGTATGCATATGAATTTGAATTGAGAAATATGTGAGAAAATGTGGTCAAAGTGCAATTGATGTGAATTGACTGAAATAGAGGAAGTAATCTGATACCCTGTTAACTAGTTGGGCATAGTGGATATATTTGGCATGCCATAGGATTGGAAAGGTTCAGGGATACTTCGACTTTGAGTCGATGAGACACTTGGTGTGTCATTATTGCTTCGGATAGATTTGACAGTATGCTTCGGCTTAGCTGATGAGACGTTGGTCGTCACTTATTTGCTTCAAACTATCCGATGAGGCGTTGGTCGCCATTCTAGTGTGTTTGGTTGGATCCGTGTATCCGCCAAAGTCCAAGTCATGTTAATAGGGGAAATTAAGTTGAACAATAAAATCAAATGAATTTGACTAATTGAGTTATTGAATGAAATGAGAAAGTGATATTGTAAGATGGAATGTGAGATGAAATTTGTAAAGAGATTGAAGCTATGAACCAAAGGTTCATGAAGTGTTCATATTTGAAATGTGAATTGAATAATTCTATGTGGTTGAGTGATGTATTAAAGGTTCATGAGTTATTTGAAATCTCATTGATGATTTATTAGATCTATCATTGGAAATGATATAATGGAAATATCATAGTTTGGTATGAATTTATATATTTGACTTGTATGTATGATTTGCTAATTATCTATGTATGTTATGATATTTTATTATTGTTATAATTTGAATTATGATAATACCACTGAGTATTTCCAATACTCAGCGTACGGTTGTTTCCCGTGCGCAGGTTAGGTAGAGTTGAAGTTCAATCAAGCATCCGAGTCAATCCTGGGCTCAGCTTAATTTTGGTGATGCATCTATCTTTTAGAATTGTGACATGTACTAGGTTTGGTGTTTGTCACTTGTAAATGTTTTATATTTTTAATGTAAATGTGGTGCATAATCCTTAAGAGGTAATGAAATGAATGAATGAAAATTTGCTAAGTTTGAAAGGTTTGATGAATGTTATTTGATCAAGATTTATAAGTAAATGTTTTGGGCATGAATTAGGTGTGTATAGTATGTGAAAATAGCTTAAAAATGGTGAAAAATTAGGTTTTCACACGGCTTAGTCACATGGACGTGTGCCCAGGCCGTGTGGCAAAGTCAGACTTGCCCACAGGTTAGTCCCACAACCGTGTGAGTAAGTCAGATCTGCCCACGGGCTGGCCCCACGACCATGGGAGCCCCACGGGCATGCCACACAGGCACGTTCTAGGCCACACGGGCGTGTTCCCCTATTTTCAAGGAAAAGTTTCCAAAGTTCCTGATTTAATCCTAAAACACTTCCTAAGTATATTTTGGGCCTCATAGGTCTATATTAGGGACTTTTAGGTGGAATTTGAGAAATTTTAAATTTAAATATAGATTTATGACTCGGTGTTGTTTGTTATTATCGTCTAATTCTGGTAATGCCTCGTAACCCTATTCCGGTGACAGATTAGGGTTAAGGGGTGTTACATTTTATTGGTATCAGAGCTATCAGGTTTAGCTGATTCTCAGACTAAATCGAGCTCGTATGTGAGTCTAGAAGTACATGCCACAGTCAAGTCAAAACTGAGTCGGGATTTTTGGATGCTGACCTATCTAATTGTTTTTGTTTTATAGATTAAAGATGCCTGATGATAACCTTGATGATATAAATGAAGAAATGTTCACTGGGGATGAAGAGTCGTATGATATAGACGAAACAGAGTCAGCTACTCACAGTGTAAATCCAGTTAGAAACCAACCCCCTAATGTAGGAAGAGATGAAAAAGGTAGAAATGAATCTGAATTAGTAAAAATATTAGCTGATGCTCTTCAGCGAGCAGTGGAGTCTATACCTGCTACGACGACTGTATCTGTTGCTAGACGGGCCCCAATTAAGGAACTAAGAAAATACGGTGCCACAGAATTCTCGGGTCTGAAAGGAGTTGATCCATCCATAGCTGAAAATTGGATGGAGTCGACTAAGAGAGTATTGCAACAACTAGAATGCACCCCTCGAGAAAGTCTGTTATGCGTTGTATCATTACTGTAAAGGGAGACTTATGTATGGTGGGAATTAGTGGTTCGAAATTTACCGAGAATCAGATAACCTGAGATCTATTTCAAAAAGAGTTTCAAAAGAAATATATCGGAGAAATGTATATTGAAGAAAAGAAGCAAGAGTTTTTGACGTTGCAACAAGGTGACATGTCAGTAATAGATTATGAGAAGGAATTCTCGAGACTCAGCAGATATGCCTCAGAGTTTATTCCAACTGAAGCTGACAGTTGTAAGAGATTTTTACGGGGTTTGCAAGATGAGATCAAATTACAGTTGGTATCTCAACGTATTACTGAATTTGTTGATTTGATTGAGCGGGCCAAGATGGTAGAGCAAGTCTTAGGATTTTCCAAAAAGCCCGAAACTTCTAAATTGGGTGGGAAACATATGAGAACTGCAAGTTTGAATCCTTTACCTAAAAGATCCAGGGATTCCAGAAGTGCATGGAGACCCAGTTTTAGATCAGATAAAAGAGAAAAGAGTTAGGGGAAACAAACTACAGTATCCATCGATAGTGTAAGAGGTCCGTCTTGAGATGTTAATATTCCAGATTGTGGACCATATAGGAAAAAGCACAGAGGTGAATGCTCGAGATTGACCAGAGGGTGTTTTAAATGTGGATCTATAGACCATTATATTAAAGATTACCCGAAGAATGATAGTGCTACACATGTGACATCACAGAGATCAGTCTCTACTCCTAGAGGTAGAGGATCGGGCAGAGGTGGATCAGTATCTAGAGGAGGAGATACTAGGAGAGGGAATGACATAATGACACAGTAGTCTGATGCTAGGGTGTCGGCTAAAGCATATGTGGTTAGAACCCGCGAAGAAGGTGATGCTCATGATGTGGTAACAGGTATATTTCTATTATATTCTAAGCCTGTTCATGCTTTAATTGATCCTGGATCTTCGCATTCCTATTGTAACACCCCTAACCCGTATTCGTCTCTGGACTAGAGTCACGAGGCATTACTGAACAAAAACATATTTCCGGACATTCACATATTCATATATATATAAAGCACATGGTTAATTAAGTATCAAACATACATTATTAATCATATTGCATTTGCGAATCATACCTTAAAATTTAATCAAATTTATACCATTAAAATATTCACATTTTTATTAGCAAATAGATACATATACATATACATATACTTTCATTAAAAACCAAACCATTATGACGAGCATCATTCGAATAAACAACATGTACATATATATATATATACACATAATTAACATTTTGCTAAAGTTCATATAATTCCCAAAGTGTATTATTACACAAATCATTATTCATTTGGTACATTATCTTTATATCACTTAAAATCTATATCAAACAAAACAATCTCAATAGATAATCTTTATTTAACTTTATTAACCATATCTATATAATTAAATAAATAATCACTTTAAGTATACATACACTTTCCATGCAAACCGAACCAATTTCTATTCATTAATACAAAACATACCATATAACATGCATATCAAAATATACTTTAAACTAACTTAACATTTAACATATGAACTCATGATATTCTTAACTGTACATGTACCATAATCGAATTATCTAACACTATTTATACATACAATGACCGATCTATCAATCACAACCAAGTCCAATAATCATATTTAAGCTATTTCCAACACGTATATCACCAATCACATAAACCTACCATTCATTTCACATAACTTTAAAATCAAAACAAAATAAACCATTGCTAAACATAACCACATCCAAACTTTTAAGATAAGCCATATTCGCATGGCTAAGTTTATACATATTCAAAGTTGAACAAAATATTTCTTAGCCTATACATGCCATAAGTTTGAAACTAGACTCTTAAAAAATACCGAAAGTTGACAATAGTGTGGATGACTTCAATAACGATCCCCGATCACGTAACTTACACCCAAAATCTATAAAATAGAGTAACAAAACCACACACAGAGTAAGCTAACTTAGCTTAGTAAGCCTTAAGCAAAATAAACAACTTACTAAATAATCAAAACATTCAACTAACCAAATTATACCAATAATGTTATAATTCATTGGCTGAATGTTCAAAATCAATTATATAACATCACATAAGTATTTCCTATATAGCCTATTATACAAGATCAATTATTTCATCACATAGACACTTACATGTAGGGCCGAATACACGAGATTCATTATATCTTCACATATGGCCGAATATATAGAAGTTAAATAAAATATCAAGATAACTTTACATATAACCGAGTATACAAGTTCAATATAAGCTCACATGTAATCGAATACTAAAATTCAATATAACCTCACATGCAGCCGAATATACAAGTTCAATATAAGCTTACATGTACTTACCTATATGACTGAACATAAACAAGGTAATTTATCTCAATTTCACTTGTTCAATATCCACAATAATTTGAACTCTTATAATCACAGACTTGTAAACAAATCACCTGTATAAAACCTGCTAGACATAAGCCTGAATCACACACCGGCACAAGGCCAGCTAGACCCAAGGTCTAATATTTATTCACCGGCATTAAGCCTGCTAGACACAAAGCCCGATAAAAGTCACCAGCACAAGGCTTGCTAGGCTCAAAGCCCGAATATCAAAAATATAGAATCATTCCACAACATTTCATATATCGAATCATATAATATTCCATGTAACACATACACATTTTTAGAGGTTTTAAATCAATCGAATGAAACTCAACCACAACAATTCAATGATACATCACATTCGACTATTATACTAATAGATTATAAAATTCGAATCATCATAATAAAACATTCTATGTTCAAAATAAACCATGTTTAATTGCTTAAAGACTTACCTCGGATATCGACGGACGTTACAAATCGGCTATTCGACTATTTTTGTTTTCCCCCGATCCAAGTTTGATTTCCTTTGTTCTTGATCTGTATAATTTCAAATTAAACTCATTTAAACACAATTTCATTCAATTTAATCCAACAACACATAAATGGGAAAATTACCATTTTACCCCTTATATTTCATACTTTTTACAAATTAGTCCTAATTGTATAAAACACAAAATACACAAAATCGCACAACAATATAGTTGGGCCGAATTTTCCATACAAACATACTAGTCCATATATTTTATCTATTTCACATTTTAATCCCTCAATTTATTATTTTTGCAATTTAGTCCTAATAACTCAAAATCATCAAAAACTCCAATACAAAACGTGTTAATCTAAAATATATTTTTGATATTTCATCATCAAACATCACAAAAAACAAATATTCATCAATGGCATAACCCAAAATATTCACCAAAATAAAAAATTCGAGCATGGGTCGGGTAGTATTCGAAGCAACGATCACAAAAACGTAAAAATTATCAAAAATCGAAACAAAACATACCTTAAAATTGAACCAACAATGGCCGAATATACCAAGCTTTAGTTCTTTTTCTTTCTTTTTAGTTTTGGTCACAATATGAGCTAAAATGCATGGCTTTCTTTTTTTTTTTATGTAATAATATATCATATATGTCTTTTATTATTTTACAATTTTAACCTTAAAATTTTAATTATAAAACCATATGTGACAGCCCAAAATTGACCCTAGTCGGGAAGTGGTTTCGGGACCACAAAACCGAGTCATAAAAATAATTGATTTCCATATTCTATGCTTATTATGTGTGTACATGAGTATGTGGAAGTTTCATTCTCCAATTTTGCCAATTGCATGAGAAATTATTAAATAGGGATTGATATAAGACATGGTGAAAATATGATAGGCTAATTTAAAATGGTCTATTAATGCATGTTGTGAAAATGATGGGTTTGCATGTCAAATTACCCAAAATTTGAGCTAGTGGTTGGCCATGCTATGGGTGGAAACATGTTGGGAACATGTTGGCCTAGTGAGGTATGTAGGAAAAAAAAAATAAGGGGCATGGGCATAAAATAATGAAAAGGAGTATGATGAATACAAAAAAAATGTGTGTAGTTGTTTTCCCCCCCATTGCCGTGAGCTAAAGAAAAGAAAGGAGAAAATTTTTGTTCATCCTTTCTCATCTTCATTTAGCCGAAACTAGAAAGAAAAAAAACAAAGAAAAAAAATGCTCATCCTTTGGTTCATCCTTGGCCAAAAATTTTAAGGAGGAAGGAAGAAGAAAGGTTGAAGAGGTTCGGCCATGCATGTAGCTAGGCTAAGGTATGTTTGATGATGTTCCATGAGATGCATGCATGTTTTAGTTGTTAGCTTGAGTTCTACCTAGCCCATGGTCTAAATCTTGCTATGTGATGGAAATGACACTCAGCTATGGATGCATCATTCTTGGTTGATGTTTGATGTTGTGGTGATGAGGCATGAGGATGAGTTAAGATTCGGCCTAGGTGGAGTTTGTGTTAATGCCATTGCATGCTAAATATGAAGCTTGTTAATGATGCATGTGATGGTGGCTTGATGATTCTTGAACCTCCTTTTTAGCATTTTTGAGTGAGCACATATGTGCATTGGTTGCTAAATGGAGAAGAATCGGCTAGCAAGTTGTGTGCTAAGGCCGAATATAACTTTTGCATGTTAATGAGCAATGCATGTGTTAAATTGATGGAAAGGGAGAGGATGCTTTACTAGTGTGTATATGTGTGTATTAGCCAAGTTTTGAACTTGAAACAAAAGGGTGTTTAGTCAATACAAGTGACCATACTTGTAGAATGTATTAAGTGTTGAAATCGGCCCCAAAATAGACATGCATATTCGGCCAAGGGGGAAAAATTAGCTAAAATGTTGAGTTTGATTCATGATTCCGTACATATGTGACTTTAATGTCTAATGTATAAATATGGGCTAAGTGCCTTGTGTTCCTCTTTTCGATGCTCAAATGATTAAATCAATTTATTTGTTTAATTAAGCTCAAGAGTAAAGGGGAACTAAATCCGATAAAGGGAAGGAAAAAGTGGTCGAATAGCTATCGGAATCGTTCGACAACACCCGAGGTAAGTTCTTGAGTAAGAGAGCTTAAATTATGATGTGATTAGATCATGTTTTAAGCAAATTAAAATCATGCTCTTTGTGTGGCTATTGAGCCGAATTTGCAAGAATGATAAATGTCTTGTGTTTGAGTTTTGCTAACGAAAATGAAATACGAATGGGCCATGATTTATTGTTAAATGTGCATGGTTATTTGAATGCTGTCCGGGCTAAGTCCCGAAGGCTTTGTGCTAAGTGACAATATCCGGACTAAGATCCGAAGGCATTTGTGCGAGATACAAATTCCGGGTTAAGCCCGAAGGAATTTGTGCGAGATACTAATTCCGGGCTAAGCCCGAAGGCATTTGTGCGAGTTATTAAATCCGGGTTAAGTCCCGAAGGCATTTGTGCGACTTACTATAACCGGGCTATGTCCCGAAGGCATTTGAACGAGGAGCTATATCCGGTTAAATTCCGAAGGTACGTGATTTGGGAATGAATGATCTTGCTGCAAAAATTTCAGCTAATACTCTAGAAACATCCCAACATTGAGGTATGTTTCGTATGTGCTTGAATTTAGTTGAGCCCTTACAAATAAGTATTCGCTCAGTTGATAAACAAGCTACCGGCCTTTGGCTTAGTTGATCTTTTGTGTATGTACATAAGGGTTGATAATGTGAAGCAAGTACGATATCGTAAATTTGTGCATATGAAATTATCCGTTTAGCTATATGAATGCTATACTTTTGTTGTGCTGGAATTCCTTGCTCAAAACTTACTAAGCATAAATTGCTTACTCCGTTTCATTGCTCCTCTGTTTTATAGATTTGGTTCTCCAGCTATCGGACTCGGGATCTTGAAGTCAAAGTCGCCCACACTATCAAAGCCCCCTTTTGGTACAATTTCGGTTGAACTTCGAAATGGCATTTATAGGACTACCCGTTTGTTGTGGGTCGTGGACCCTTTGGACTTGTATAAATTTTGGATAGCCATGCGAAAATGGCTTATATGTGTTTGAGTATAATGTTATAATCATTTGGTGTGGATATGCTTGACAAGGATTGGCCACGGGGATGGTTAATCACTTTCATAAATTGTGCTATTTATGCAAAAAGGGCTAGTTGAATCATGGAAACCATGAAATAGGTAAAGTCTACCTTAAAGGCAGATGCTGACAGCTGCAGTGATGTAGATTTGGAAAATCACTAAAAATAGTAGGAATGGAATTAAATAGTGAATAAATTATGTAAACAAACCTTGATGAATATACTTTCATAGGAAAGTAACGAAACAATCATACGGACAGTATGTTAAGAGATATTCAGGTTCTCGTGAGACAGGGCCAGAACGGTTTCTGGATTCCCTGTTCCGACTTTGGAAATTCATTATAAATTAACCAGAGATAATTAGGAGTCATACCATATATGTATAGATTCTTCTATGAGTCTAGTTTCTATAGAAACAAACGGAATCAGTATTGGAGCCCTGTACAAGGAGATATCCAAGTCGTAATGCGCAAAGGTCAGGGTAGTCGATCCCTGTAACATGGGAGACTTTGACTAATAAACTGTACTAATTGGCCCGACCAAAAATTCTAGGAAAAAATATGTAGATGGGCATATGAGTCTAGTTTCAGGGAAAAATCACGAAACTTATTTTCGAGTTGTGAAACTCAAGATATGATTTTTAAAGCGACTAGTATGCAGATTGGCAGTGTCTGGGAAATATTTTTTATAAGGGGTTTAAAGTCTGTTAACACCTCGTGTTCGACTCTGGTGTCGGTCTCGGGTTCGGGGTGTTACACCATATAAATCATGCCTACAACCGTCCACTCATATAGCCAATGACATAATTACAACATAAGTACATCCATTTAAAAAGACAATAACAATTCAGCCCTTATACATTAAACGATCAAGTTTTTATTTTATTCGATTAAACCCTTTTTATTTAATTAAGCTCACAAACAATCAAATTTTTATACGAAACTTTCACACATGCAAATTCACATATAATAAATACAAAAACTAATATTTAAATATTTTTTTGACTTGGATTCGTGGTCCCGAAACCACCATTCCGATTAGGGTCTAAATCAGACTGTTACAACTCCCCCCTTAGCGATTTTTGTCCTCGAAAATCTTACCGGTGAATAAGTTCGGATAACATTCTCTTATTACATCTTCTGACTCCCACGTTGCTTCCTCAACTCCGTGTTTTTGCCACAGTAATTTAACCAACAGAATTTTCTTATTTCGTAATTCTTTAATCTCGCGAGTCAGAATACAAATCGGTTCTTCCTCGTACGACATATCTGCCTGAATCTCAATCTCCGATAGACTGATCACATGCGAGGGGTTGGATCTATATCGTCAAAGCATTGAAACATAAAATACATTATGGATCTTTTCTAACTCAGGTGACAACAACAGTTTATACGCAACTAGTCCAATCCTCTCTATAATCTCGTACGGTCCAATAAATCTCGAACTCAATTTGCCTTTACGACCGAATTTGAGTATTTTCTTCCACGGTGAGACTTTCAAAAATACTTTATCCCCGATCTGAAACTCTATGCCTTTACGTTTCAAGTCTGCATACGATTTCTGACGATCTGATGCTGCTTTCAAACTTTCACGGATCACTTTTACTTTCTGTTCGGTTTCTTTGATCAAATCAACCTCGTGTATCTTATTTTCACTAAGCTCAGTCCAGTACAAAGGTGTACGACATTTACGATCGTATAAAGCTTCATAAGGTGCCATTTTGATATTGGATTGAAAGCTATTATTGTACGCAAATTTAATCAGAGGTAGATATCGTTCCTACATACCTTCGAACTCGAGAATGCAACATCTCAACATATCCTCAAGTATCTAAATAGTTCACTCGGACTGACCGTCTGTCTGGGGATGAAAAGCAGTGCTAAAATGCAGTTTAGTACCTAAAGCATCTTGTAGTTTTTTCTAAAACCGCAATGTAAACCTTGGATCTCTATCTGAAACAATAGATATAGGCACACCATATAACCTCATGATTTGTGAAACATACAATTCAGCCAGTTTACTAAGCAAGTAATCTATACGAACCGGAACAAAGTGAGCAGATTTAGTCAATCTATCAACAATGATCTAGATTGCATCTTTCTTGCTAAATGTCAACGGTAAACCGGATACAAAATCCATCGTGACTCTATCCCACTTCCACTCAGGTATCATGATAGGTTGAAGTAGTCCAGATGGTACCTGATGTTCGGCTTTTACTTGCTGACAAACTAAACATTTCGATACAAATTCAGAAATGTCTCGTTTCATTCCTTGCCACCAATAGTGCTGTTTCAGATCATTATACATCTTTGTACTACCCGGGTGAATAGATAGCCGACTGTTGTGAGTTTCGTTCAAAATCATTTGAATCAACTCTGTATTTCTCGAAACACATACGGTTTCTGAATCTCAAACATTCATCAACATCGAATCGAAACTCTGATTCAGCATTTGAATCACATTAAACCCATTTCACTATCAAATCATTATCGATTTTCTGGGCTTCACAAATCTGCTGAATAAATAACGGTCTTGCTTTTAACTCAACTATTATCGCACCATCATCTGATATAGCTTTATGTGCATTCATTGCACTCAAAACAAACAGTGATTTATGGCGAAAAGCATCAGTAACAACATTAGCCTTTCCTGGGTGATAGTCAATTACAAGTTCATAGTCTTTCAACAATTCCAACCATCGACGTTGTCTCAAATTCGAATCTTTCTGAGTCATCAAATACTTCAGACTTTTGTGATCGAATAAACATGACATTTTTCACCGAACAAATAGTGACGCCATATTTTCAACACAAATACAATAGCTGCCAATTTTAGGTCATGTGTCGGATAGTTCTTTTCATGTGGCTTTAACTATCTTGAGGCATAGGTTATAACTCTGCCTTCCTGCATCAAAACATAGCCCAAATCATTTAAAGATGCATCACCAAAGATAACAAATTCTTTACCCGATTCTGGCTGAACTAACACCGGAGCTTCGATCAAAAGGGCTTTCAACTGATCAAAACTTTTCTGGCACTTTTCTGACCACTCGAATTTAACATCTTTCTGCAACAGCTTTGTAATCGGAGTTGCAATCATAGAGAAACCTTTCACAAACCGTCTATAGTAACCAGCAAGTCCCAGAAAACTTCTAACTTCAGAAACGTTTCTCGGAGGTTTCCAATCAAGTGTTGTTGAAATTTTACTTGGATTAACCCAAATACCTGATACTGAAACAACATGTCCCAGAAAACTAACTTCGTGTAACCAGAACTCACATTTGCTAAACTTTGCATACAACTATTTTTCTCGCAAGGTTTGTAACACAAGTCTCAAATGCTCAGCATGTTCGGTTTCGTTACGGGAGCAGATCAGTATATCATCAATGAACACAACTACAAATCGATCTAAATACTGCCTGAAGATCAGATTCATCAAATCCATAAAAATAACAGGTGCATTAGTAAGTCCGAACGACATAACTAGAAACTCATAATGTCCGTACCTCATTCAAAAAGTAGTTTTTGGCACATCGAAGTCTCTGACTCGCAATTGATAATAACCCGATCTTAAGTCTATTTTCTAAAACACTGAAGCCCCTTTTAACTGATTGAACAAGTCGTTAATCCATGGCAACTAGTATTTATTGTTTATAGTCACTTTATTTAGCTGGCGATAATCAATACAGATTCTCATAGTTCCATCTTTCTTTTTCACAAATAGAACTGGTGCACCCCAGGGAGAGAAACTTGATCGTGCAAAACCTCTATCTGTTAACTCTTGCAACTGTGCTTTCAACTCTTTTAATTTTGTACGTGCCATTTGATACAGAGCTATCAAAATTAGAGTCGTCCCCCGTACTAACTCAATACCAAATTCTACCTCTCAAATAGGTGGCCAACCCGACAATTCTTCAGAAAACATATCCGAATACTCACATACAACTGGTACAGATTCAATCTTCTTTTCAGTTACTTTACTATCCAGCACATAAGCAAGGTAAGTTTTACAACCTTTTCTCACATACTTCCGAGCTAACATCGAAGATATTACTGCTGGTAAACCATTTAGATTATTAGATTCAATCCAAATAATCTCGTTATTCTGACATCTCAAATTAATGGTCTTTCTTTTGCAATTAACAACAACATCATGTAAAGTCAGCCAATCCATACCCAAATTATATCGAACTCGTCGAAAGGTAACAACATCAAATCGGCTGGAAAGAATGAATCTCGAATCATCAACGGGCAATTCTTACACACTTGTTAACCAGAACACACCAACCCAGAGGGTTTGATACTCGAATTACAAACTCAGTAGACTCAACAGGAAAAGTCTTACTGGATACTAATGTTTCACACGCATATGAATAAGTCGAACCAGGATCAATCAATGCAATAACACTAGTATCATAAAGAGTGAAAGTACTGGTAATAACATTTGGGGAAAAAGCCTCCTCGTGAGCTCGTATAGCATATGCTCTGGCGGGTGCACGAGCCTCAAATCAAACCGCTGTATCTTTTATCTCTCTCTGACTAGCACTCACATTACCCAAATTTCGGGGTGGTCTGCCTCGTGCTGACATGTTACTCAGTCTCGCGTTCTAAACAATGTTTTGCTTAGCTAACATCGGATAGTCTCGGATAAAATGATCCATTGATCCATATTTAAAACATGATCGATCTTGCAAACTACAACTTCTAGAATGCCATTTACCACAATGCTTACACTCGAGTCTATTCTGTCAATCATTTCCAACGCTAGCAATTGAAGTAGCTCGTGAACTCACAGGAGGTCTGTCTCGATCTCGTCTAGAAAAGTCTGAAGTAGCTTTAAATTGACTAGAACCATCTCTGAACTTCTTTGATGCTGACTGAAAATTCTTACTCGATGATCTTTTATGAGAATCTCTGGCTTCAAAATCAGTTTTTCTTTTCTCTTTCCCGAGCTCTTTGGCTTTGCAAGCTCGCTCAACAAGTACCACGAACTCTTTAATTTCAAGTATACCAACCAGCAATTTAATATCTTCATTTAAACTGTCTTCGAATCTTTTACACATGATAGCTTCGATTGAAACACATTCATGAGCATATCGACTAAGTCTCACAAATTTCTGCACATATTCAGTTACGGTCATACGACCCTGTTTCAATTCTAGAAATTCTTTGCGTTTCTGGTCGATAAATCTCTGGCTGATGTATTTCTTACGAAACTCAGCTTGAAAGAATTCCCAAGTCACTATCTCTTTCGGGACCACCGATACTAGTGTATTCCACCAGTGATATACAGTGTCTTGTAATAAAGATATGGCACACTTTAAACATTCATCTGGGGTACATGATAACTTGCCAAATACACGGATAGTATTATCGAGCCATAACTCGGCCCGCTCAGCATCATCATCATTAGCCTTAAACTCTTCGGCCCCGTGTTTTTAGATTTTATCTATAGGAGGTCTATTAAATCTCATCGGATCAATCATCGGAGATACTACAGGTATCGGAGATGGATTATTTAGGGGTGGAGGTTGTTGCACAGCCGAATTAGTCCGGATATACTGATTAAACCTTTCGTTCATCATTTGATAGAAGGCTTGCTTAGCCTTTCCCTCATGGCTACTCGAGATAGGTCGAGATTCAACTGGCGCTGTCCCGTGCGTGGGAGTAGGCGCTACGCTCTCGACATCATCGACTACGGCTCTGTCAGGTTCCATTTACTATATGAAAGCACATTTTAAAATGTCAGAAGTCATCACATTATCGCATTGTAAAATATGACATGTATAGCTAAACTTACACACGCTACGTTAGTCCTAGATCCGACTAAACCGTAGCTATGATACCAATAAAATGTAACACCCCTAACCCGTATTGGTCCCCAGACTAGAGTCACGAGGCATTACTAAACAAAAACATAATTCCAAACATTCATGTATTCATATATATATAAAGCACATGGTTAATTAAGTATCAAACATACATTATTAATCTTATTACATTTGCGAATCATAGCTCAAAATTTAATCGAATTTATACCATTAAAATATTTACATTTTTATTAGCAAATAGATACATATACATATACTTTCATTATAAACCAAACCATTATGACGAGCATCATTCGAATAAACAACATGTACATATATATATACACATAATTAACATTTTGCTAAAGTTCATATATCCCAAAGTATTATTACACAAATCACTATTCATTTGGAACATTATCTTTATATCACTTATAATCTATATCAAACAAAAAAATCTCAATAGATAATCCTTATTTAACTTTATTAACCATATCTATATAATGAAACAAATAATCACTTTAAGTATACACACACTTTCCATGCAAACCGAACCAATTTCTATTCATTAATACAAAACATACCATATAACATGCATATCAAAATATACTTTAAACTAACTTAACATTTAACATATGAACTCATGATATAATTAACTGTACATGTACCATAATCGAATTATCTAACACTATTTATACAAACAATGACCGATCTATTAATCACAACCAAGTCCAATAATCATATTTAAGCTATTTCTAACACATATATCACCAATCACATAAATTTACCATTCATTTCACATAAGTTTAAAATCAAAACAAAATAAACCATTGCTAAACATAACCACATCCAAACTTTTAAGATAAGCCATATTCGCATGGCTAAGTTTATACATATCCAAAGTTGAACAAAATATTTCTTAGCCTATACATGCCATAAGTTTGAAACTAGACTCTTAAAAAATACCGAAAGTTGACAATAGTGTGGATGACTTCGATAACGATCCCGGAGCTCGTAACTTACACCCAAAATCTATAAAATAGAGTAACAAAACCACACACAGAGTAAGCTAACTTAGCTTAGTAAGCCTTAAGCAAAATAAACAACTTACTAAATAATCAAAACATTCAACTAACCAAATTATACCAATAATGTTATAATTCATTGGCTGAATGTTCAAAATCAATTATATAACATCACATAAGTATTTCCTATATAGCCTATTATACAAGATCAATTATTTCATCACATAGACACTTACATGTAGGGCCGAATACACGAGATTCATTATATCTTCACATATGGCCGAATATATAGAAGTTAAATAAAATATCAAGATAACTTTACATATAACCGAGTATACAAGTTCAATATAAGCTCACATGTAATCGAATACTAAAATTCAATATAACCTCACATGCAGCCGAATATACAAGTTCAATATAAGCTTACATGTACTTACCTATGTGGCTGAACATAAACAAGTTAATTTATCTCAATTTCACTTTCTCAATATCCACAATAATTTAAACTCTTATAATCATAGACTTGTAAACAAATCACTGGTATAAAACCTGCTAGACATAAGCCTGAATCACACACCGGTATAAGGCCTACTAGACCCAAGGTCTGATATTTATTCACCAGCATTAAGCCTGCTAGGCACAAAGCCCGATCAAAGTAACCAGTACAAGGCTTGCTAGGGTCAAAGCCCAAATATCACAAATATAGAATCATTCCACAACATTTCATATATCGAATTATATAATATTCCATGTAACACATACACACTTTCAGAGGTTTTAAATCAGTCGAATGAAACTCAACCACAATAATTCAATGATACATCACATTCAACTATTATACTAATAGATTATTAAATTCGAATCATCACAGTAAAACATTCTATGTTCAAAATAAGCTATGTTTAATTGCTTAAAGACTTACCTCGGATATCGACGGACGTTATAAATAGGCTATTCGACTATTTTTGTTTTTCCCCGATCCAAGTTCGATTTCCTTTGTTCTTGATCTATATAATTTCAAATTAAACTCATTTAAACACAATTTCATTCAATTTAATCCAAAAACACATAAATGGGCAAATTACCATTTTACCCCTGATATTTCATACTTTTTACAAATTATTCCTAATTGTATAAAACACAAAATACACAAAATCTCACAACAATATAATTGGGCCGAATTTTCCATACAAACATACTAGTCCATATATTTCATCTATTTCACATTTTAATCCCTCAATTTATTATTTTTTCAATTTAGTCCTAATAACTCAAAATCATCAAAAACTCCAATACAAAACATGTTAATCTAAAACATATTTTTGATATTTCATCATCAAACATTACAAAACACAAATATTCATCAATGGCATAACACAAAATATCCATCGAAATAAAAAATTTGAGCATGGTTCGGGTAGTATTTGAAGCAACGATCACAAAAACGTAAAAATTATAAAAAATCGAAACAAAACATACCTTAAAATTGAACCAACAATGGCCGAATATACCAAGCTTTAGTTCTTTTTCTTTCTTTTTAGTTTCGGTCACAATATGAGCTAAAATGCATGGCTTTTTTTATGTAATAATATATCATATATGTCTTTTATTACTTTACAATTTTAACCTTAAAATTTTAATTATAAAACCATATAAATCATGCCTACAATTGTCCACTCATATATCCAATGACATAATTACAACATAAGTACTTCTATTTAAAAAGACAATAACAATTTAGCCCTTATACATTAAACTATCAAGTTTTCATTTTATGCGATTAAACCCTTTTTATTTAATTAAGCACACAAACAATCAAATTTTTATAAGAAACTTTCACACATGCAAATTCACATATTATAAACATGAAAAATAATATTTAAATATTTTTTGACTTGGATTTGTGGTCCCGAAACCACCATTCTGATTAGGGTCTAAATCGGACTGTTACACCTATATTAACTCAAAATTAGTTGAGTCGGATAAATTAAAATCTGAAATATCTAGAGTGTCTATTGAGGTGTCGAGTCTTTTGGGACAAACAGTGTTAGTGAACCAGGTCTGTCCAAGATGCTCATTGATTATACAGAATAAAACTTTTCCGGTTGACTTATTAATTATGTCATTTGGGGATTTTGATATAATATTGGGAATGGACTGGTTATTTGAACATGGAGTGATTTTCAACTGCTGTAAAAGGAGATTCAGCATTCAGACAGCGAGTGAAGGTTGGGTTGAAGTAAATGGTGTTCGTATTAGTGGGCTAGCACGAATTATTTCAGTAATAAAGGCTAGTAAATTACTTCAGCAAGGTTGTTTAGCATATTTGGCATATGTTATTAATTCATATTCAGTTGGAAGCCAGTGCGGTAAAATTCAGACAATTTGTGAGTTTCCTGGTGTATTTTCTAAATAATTATCCGGTTTACCGCTAGATAAGGAGTTCGAGTTCTCTATTGAGGTTTATCCAGGCACAGCTCCAATCTCTATACCTCCGTATCGGATGTCACCTATAGAGTTAAAAGAGCTGAAGATACAGTTGCAAGACTTATTAGACCGTGGTTTTATTCGACCGAGCATATCACCGTGGGGAGCTCTGGTATTATTTGTTAAGAAGAAAGATGACTCAATGCGACTCTACATTGACTATAGACAGTTGAATAAGGTGACAATCAAGAACAAATATCCACTTCCTCGCATTAATGATTTGTTTGATCAGTTGAAAGAAGCTTCTGTATTTTCGAAGATTGACTTAAGGTCTGGCTACTACCAGATGAAAGTAAAGGAAGAGACGTTCCAAAGACAGCTTTCCGTACAAGGTATGGTCACTATGAGTTCTTAATAATGCCATTCGGGTTGACAAATGCTCCAGCTGCTTTTATGGATCTCATGTATCGTATCTTTCAACCATATTTAGACCAGTTTGTAGTAGTTTTTATTGATGATATCCTAGTTTATTCGAAGTCAGATTCAGAGTATGATCAGTATCTCAAGATTGTACTACAGATACTATAGGAAAAACAATTGTATGGAAAGGTCAGAAAATGTGAATTTTGGTTGTCAGAGGTTGTATTCATGGGTCATGTAGTATCTGCAGATAGAATCTGAGTTGATCCAAAGAAGATTGAAGTGATTGTACAGTGGAAACCACCAAGAAACGTATCAGAGGTACGTAGCTTTCTTGGCTTAGCTGGGTATTATAGAAGATTTGTAAATGGATTTTCGAAGATAGCTTTGCCAATGACCAAACTTCTACAAAAGAATGTACCATTTGTATGGGATGATCAATGTCAAGAAAGTTTCAAAAAATTGAAGCAAATGTTGACAGACGCACTAATTTTGACGTTACTAGAATCGGGAAAGGATTTTATTATATATAATGATGCTTCATTAGGTGGTTTGGGCTGTGTACTGATGTAAGAGGGGAAAATAATAGCTTATGCATCTCATCAGTTGAAACCACATGAGTGTAACTATCCAACTCATGATTTGGAGCTAGAAGCAGTGATGTTTTCCTTGAAATTTTGGAAACACTACTTATACGGTGAGAAATGCTATATTTATACGGATCATAAAAGTTTGAAATATCTCCTCTCCCAAAAAGAATTGAATTTGTGATAGAGATGGTGGATCAAACTTTTAAAAGATTATGATTGTGTCATAGATTATCATCCAGGAAAAGCTAATGTAGTGGTTAACGCTTTGAGTAGAAAAGCCGCAATTGATTTGAGAGTAATGTTTGCATGGCTCAGTATCTGTGATGATGGGAGTTTGGTAGCTGAAATGAAATTTAAACCAGTGATGTTCAACCAGATTAAGTCAGCTCAATTGAAAGATGACAAATTGTTGAAGAAAAGAGAGATGATACAGATTGGTACGGTAGAAAATTTCAGCATTGATGCACATGGATGTTTAAGGTACCGAGATCAAGTTTGTGTTCCTGCTAAATCTGAATTGAAAGAGTTAATACTCCAAGAGGCACACGATGGTTCATTTGCTTTACACCCGGGAGGCACAAAGATGTATCGTGATGTACGAGATTTGTATTAGTGGCCCGGAATGAAAAAGGATATAGTTGAATATGTTGGTAATTGTCTTACATGTCAGCGAGTAAAGGCAGAACATCAGGTTCCTACTGGATTCCTTCAGCCGATAAGTATTCCTAAGTGGAAATGGGATCGTATTACAATGGATTTTGTTACAGGATTTTCACTGTCAGCGAGCAAAAAGAATGCCATTTAGGTAATTGTTGATCGGCTTACAAAATCAGCTCACTTTATTGCAGTTAGAACAGATTGGTCATTGCAGAAGCTTGCAGAAGTGTATATTCAAGAAATTGTTAGATTGCATGGTATTCCAATATCTATAATTTCAGATCGAGATCCTTGATTTACATCAAGTTTTTAGAGACAGTTACATGAATCATTAGGCACACGGCTTAATTTCAGCACAGCATTTCATCCACAGACTGATGGACAATCCGAACGGGTAATTCAAATATTAGAAGATATGCTTCGGGCTTGCATCATTGATTTTGAATCAGGTTGGGAATATTATTTACCTTTAGCTGAATTTGTGTATAATAATAGTTTTCAATCAAGTATTTAGATGGCTCCGTATGAAGCATTGTATGGACGAAGATGTAGATCACCATTGTGTTGGACTAAATTGAATGAAAGAAAAGTGATTGGACCAAAATTGATTCAAGAAACAGAAGAGACAGTCAAGAAAGTACAGGAGAGATTAAAAGCTGCATTTGATAGACAAAAGTCCTACATTGATTTGAAACGACGGGACATTGAGTATTCAGTTGGGGATAAAGTATTTCTTAAAGTTTCTCCATGGAAGAAAGTGTTAAGATTTGGTTGGAAAGGTAAATTGAGCCCTCGTTACATTGGGTTGTATGAAATTGTAGAGAGAATCGGACCAGTTTCTTATCGATTAGCTTTACCTTCGAAATTACAGAAGATACACGATGTTTTCCATGTTTCAATGCTATGCAGATATAGATCAGATCCTTCTCATGACATTTCTATCGAAGATATTGAGATTCAACCGGATTTGTCTTATGAGGAAGAACCAGTTGAGATTCTAGCACATGAGATAAAATAATTAAAAAATAAAAGGGTTGTTTTAGTGAAAGTGCTATGGAAAAGTCATAAGGTGGAAGAAGCGACTTGGGAACCGGAACAAACTATGAGAGCTCAGTACCCCCATCTATTCTTAGGTAAATTTCAAGGACGAAATTTATTACGGGGGGAGAAATGTAACGACCCATATTTCACGGGCACTGGAAAAGTGAATTTAGGGCCTCCATCTTAGGAAAACGAATCCGAAAATATTTATTAAAAATATTTACAAAGTTAGTTATGGGTTGAATTAGATTTTGATTAGGTGAATTTAGTTTAATTAGAAGTAATTAGATGAAAGGATTAAATTGAATAGAGCATAAAAGCTAAATAATAGAATAGAGAAAGGATAAAAGATTAAATTAGTAATTAAACTAAATTAGTGACATGTGTAAGATAGAGAATAAATACATGTTTATTAAATTATTAGTACAAATGTATGTTCTATATATATTTACTTATAAATTAAGTAAAAGATATTTACTTATTATTTATAATAATAATAATAATAGTAATAATAATAATAATTATTATTATTATTATTATTATTATTTACAAATGGTGACAATTGTATGGTGATAAATTAACACATGTGTACATGTGTGTATAAATACACATGTATTATTTTTTATTTGTTATTATATAGATATTTTATAATTAAATATTAATTAAGTAAATAATGTAATAAAATAAAGGATAAAAGAAAAAGAATAGAAAAGGATACAGGGAAATCATGAAATTGGGGAAACGAAAGAAAGGAAAGAAAAGAAAAAGAGAGAATTAGGGTTTTAATTTTAATTGGTAAGTTTAATTAAGCCATTTTCTTGTGTTTTTGATGTTTTTGAAGTTCTAGAGTTGAATACGTTTGAGTTTATATGGAAATATTGAAAATTAATAGATTTTTGAAAAGGGTTTATGTTGAGCAAATGATGAAATTATGGATTAAATTGATAGAATCATTGATTAGAATTGATTAGAGGACTAAATTGTAAACTAGGCTATAAGTTTTGAGTTTATGGGCTAAATTGAAAGAAGTTTGAAATTTAGGTAAAATGATGAAAATTTGATGGTTATATTAAAGTTTTGATGGAAATTGAATAAGAAAATGATGTGAATTGTAAAAAGGAAGAAAATGAAAATGGTTAGGACAAATTTGGGATTTAGGTAAAAGTTGCATGAAAAGTTATTTTTTTATATAAACTATGTGTGTCATTAATTAATTGTACTTATACTAATTTTCGTAGGAAACAAGGAAACCGAGACGTCGAATACGAAGGGAAAGGAAAAAGTGATTGAGGAATAGCTCGAGAAAAATATCGGTTTGTATTATCATAATTCAAGTTATTTCTTATTAAATGTTTAATTTTAATATATGTGTATGGAATTTGAATGTGAGGCAAATATTGATATTTAAGTTGAATGTGAATTAGATTTATTTGATGAATAAATATATGAATGTGAAATTGAATTGCATGATTGAATTGAGTAATGTTGGTATGCATATGAATTTGAATTGAGAAATGTGTGAGAAAATGTGGTCAAAGTGCAATTGATGTGAATTGACTAAAATAGAGGAAGTAATCTGATACCTTATTAACTAGTCGGGGTTAGTGGATATAGTTGGCATGCCATAGGATTGGAAAGGTTTAGGGATACTTCGACTTCTAATTGATGAGACACTTGGTGTGTCGTTATTGCTTCGGATAGATTCGATGAGGCGTTGGTCGCCACTTTGCTTCGGCTTAGCCGATGAGACGTTGGTCGTCACTTTTTTGCTTTGAACTATCTGATGAGGAATTGGTTGCCATTCTGGTTTGTTTGGTTGGATCCGTTTATCCGCCAAAGTCCGAGTCATGTTATCAGGGGAAAATAAGTGAAATAATAAAATCAAATGAATTTGATTAATTGAGCTATTGAATGAAATGAGAAAGTGATATTGTAAGATGGAATGTGAGATGAAATTTGTAAAGAGATTGAAGGTATGAACCAAAGGTTCATGAAGTGTTCATATTTGAAATGTGAATTGAATAATTATATGTGGTTGAGAGATGAATCAAAGGTTCATGAGTTATTTGAAATCTCATTGATGATTTATTGGATCTATCATTGGAAATGATATAATGGAAATATCATAGTTTGGTATGAATTTATATATATGATTTATATGTATGATTTTCTAATTTCTACGTATTTTATGATATTTTATTGTTCTTATAATTTGAATTATGATAATACCACTGAGTATTTCCAATACTCAGCGTACGGTTGTTTCACATGCGCAGGTTAGTAGGTTAGGTAAAGTTGAAGTTCAGTCAAACATCCAAGTCAATCCCGACCTCAGCTCAATTTTGGTGATGCATCTATCTTTTAGAATTGTGGCATGTACTAGGTTTGGTGTTTGTCACTTGTAAATTTTTTATATTTTGAATGTAAATGTGGTGCATAATCCTTAGGAGGTAATGAAATGAATGAATGAAAATTTGCTAAGTTTGAAAGGTTTGATGAATGTTATTTGATAAATATTTATAAGTAAATGTTTTGGGCATGAATTAGGTGTGTATAGTATGTGAAAATAGCTTAAAATGGTGAAAAAATAGGTTTTCACACGGCCTAGTCACATGGGCGTGTGCCCAGGCCATATGGCAAAGTCAGACTTGCCCACAGGTTAGTCTCACGGGCGTGTGAGTAAGTCAAATCTGCCCAAGGGCTGGCCCTACGGCCAGGCCACACGGGCATGTTTCAAGCCACACGGGCGTGTGCCCCTATTCTCAAGAAAAGTTTCCAAAGTTCCCGGTTTAATCCTAAAACACTTCCTAAGTATATTTTGGGCCTCATAGGTCCATATTAGGGACTTTTAGGTGGAATTTAAGAAATTTTAAATTAAAATATAGATTTATGACTCAGTGTTGTTCATTATTAGCGTCTAATTTTGGTAATGCCTCGTAAACCTGTTCCGGCGACGGGTTGGGGTTAAGGGGTGTTATAGTGTGGCTTAGACGGCCTGGACACACGCCTATGTGCCTGGCCGTGTGGCATCGACAACCACTATTTTTGGTGACTGAAACTCACAAAATCATGGTTTTTGGTATGCACCTGAAGTAACTTTTGAAGGAGCAACAATGTAGGGATTCTCTTACGCCTAAAATGGACATTTAACAATCAATTAACGATACATCATCATCGATACTAAGTTTTAACGTAAAATTGACACACTTCGACAAAATCCCAATTTTATTTAACCATTACCTTTGCACACAAATGAAATTCAAGAATTATGAACGTTAGAGGGACCGTCGTTCTCGAGACTTCCTCCTAATGCCAATAATTAACATGCAAACAGAAAAATCTCGTCACTATTCGTGAAACCAATTTCTTGGAAAAATAACAACAATCAATTCACAGAGTTTTCTTAAACAAATTACCGAAAATAGTAATAGGAAAAACATGAGTCTAAGAAGACGTTACGAAGGAAAAAGGAATAGGATTGATAATACGACGAGTAGAACGAAACAAAAGAAGAAAAAAAAAGGAAGAAAAAAGAAAAAGAGTGAGGAAAGGAAGAAGGAACGTAAATTTTAATTGGTTTAACTTTCAACTAAAAATCTGACAGTTAGAAAAAATTTCTTAATGCATACGTTGGGATTCGAACTCGAAACCAGACAAAATACAGAAAGATGTTTAACCAGTGAACCAGCAGGCTCATTCTTAACATAGGTTCACACAGAATTACACTTAACTATGTAATGCATGAATAAGGGTTATTTTAAAAGGATACGCGACTTGAACTCCAGATCTTAATCACAAAAGCATAGCATAGAACCATGAATACATAATTAATTTATTGTAGATTCTTACAATTAACTTCTCAAAAATTTAGGGCGTTATATGGTCTATGGTTGTAACAATCTCGGAGATGATCATACTTGCACCGTTGGCAGACCTTGCATTCCTTAACCCATTTACAAACATCTTTTTGTGTTGTGTGAACCCCTAAAAGGCCCTTTATAGCTCCAGTGTAAAAATAATGGAACAAATCCTTTGTAACACCCCTAAACCAGCCTAGTCACCAAACCCAAGTAAAAAGATGCTACAACAAAAGCTCAACAATTAATAAATACTTTACTAAACAATAACTCACGGGTTTATAACTTAAATCACATATAACCAAAAAAATCTAAATTTTAACTCCATAAGGGTCTAATTGTGAAATCTAAACATATAATATGATTGAATTACAAAATTTTTAAGTTTTAAAGTCAATATTGAAAGTCTGGTTGAACTAACAGAGGTTTCTTGATTAACAAAGTTTTTACCTTATTAAAACTTTGCAGACATTTCTTAGACCATTCGAATTTAACATCTTTTTGAAGCAGTCTCATCAATATCATACATTTCTCAGAGATTTCCAGTCTACCATAGCTTAGATCTTACTTAGATCAACTCTAATATTGTTTGTCGATATCACATGTCCCAAAAATCCAACTTCTCGGAGCTAGAACTCACATTTGCTGGACTTAGCGAACTATTGTTTTTCACGTAAAGTTTGCAAAACAATTCTCAAATGTTGTGCATGCTCTATCTTGTCTCGGGAATAGATCAAAATGTCGTCAATGAATACAACCACAAATATGTATAAGTACAGTCTAAAAATTCTATTCATCAGGTCCATAAATACGGCAGGTGCATTAGTCAAATTGAATGACATCACAAGAAACTCATAATGTCCGTACCTGGTTCTAAATGCAATTTTTGTCACATCAGAGACTTTAACCCATAGTTGATAATAACCAGAACGAAGATCAATCTTTAAGAATACTGTCTCACCTTTCAACTGATCAAACAAATCATTGATACGTGGTAAAGGTGTAACAGTTTGATTTTGACCCTCGTCAGAATAGTGGTTTCAGGACCACATATCCGAGTCAAGAAAATATTTTAATATTACTTTCTATGCTTTTTATAGGTGAACTGACATGTGTGAAAGTCTTGTGTGAAAATTTAACTGTTTGTGTGCTTAATTTGCAAAAAGGATCAAATCGCGTAAAATGTAAAAGCTGTGTGCTAGATGTTAAAAGTGCCTATTTGATTTGGCTTTATATTGAGAGGTCCTTATGTGGTTATTTAACCATTGGAAGTTTGAATGGACATTAATAACCATCTATTATGTGATTTTATAATAGTTTAACGAAGGTTATAATAGTAAAATGTTTATTATGTTAATATTAATAAAACAAGCATGAAATTTGCTCATTATTTCTTCATCTTTGCCGAAAATTAAGAAAGAAAATCTAGGGTTCTTATACTTTGATATTCAACTACTTCCAAGCTTGATCAAAGGTTCGTTTTTGTTCAGTTTTCGATAATTTCTACATTTTTGTAATCGTTGCTTCGTATACTATCGAACCCATGCTTCAATTTATGATTTTGGTGATGATTTTGAAATGTGCCATTGATGAAACTATGAGCTTTGTGATGTTAGTTGATAAATTATGGAAGCTTGATGTTGGGTTTAAATGTTTTGTCTTTGAATTTTTGATGAAATTGAGTAATTTGGGTTAAATTGTTAAAATTCTATTTTGGGGGACTAAAATAAGTCCATAAATGAAACTTATGGACTTGTATGAGAGTCATGAAAATTCGGCTAAGCTTGTGTACAAGCAAATTTTGTATATTTTGTAATTTTGTGAATTAGGGACTAAAGTGTCGAAATGTGAAAATGTGAGGGCTATTTTGCAAAATACCCTAATTGTGTGTATATGGATTGTTTTGAATGATGTGGTGAATAAAAAGGTTAATTTTGAATATATATAGATCAAGAAAATAGGAATTCAGACTTAGACCGAGGGAAATCGAAGATTGTAGAATAAACAGCCTGAGTTGACAAATTCCGAGTACGAGGTAAGTTCATACTTAAAATATGATGTTAAGTAGATTTTGATGCCTTTATTATACATGGATTGTATATAAAATAATTGGATGAATATGATGATGAATTGAAAGTATTTGGCACTAAATGTGCGATTTAAACTAGCTTTAGCTATTGGAGGCACTAAGTGTGCGATACCAAATTAGTCTCGGTTAATTGAGATAGCACTAAGTGTGCAGAAATTGTTTTAGCTTCGGCTAACCTTTAAGTAGTAAGTGTGCGGATGTTTATAAAATTGACAATCTTTAGGAAGTGTTAAAGTATTCGAACAAGAGGTGAGATTGAAAATGAATGAATACGAAAATGATCAGGTAAGTATAATACCTATGTAGTAGATGATATCATGTTTAAAAAGCTCATTGAATTGGTAAAGATTTATGGATTGTATTGGTATAGATTTGATAGATGAATTAAGAAATTGTAATACTTAAGTGTTGATGATTTATGTCTTATATATTGTTGATGATTTTAGTACGAGCTTACTAAGCTTTTTAAACCTTACTTTGTGTGTTTGTATTGTTTTATAGATATCGAAGCTACTACAAGATCGGGGATTGTCAAGGATTGTCACCACATTATCGAATCTCATTTTGGTACTTTTAAATATGCATATCTTTTTGAAGTATGGCATGTATAGGCTAGTAGTTGGATAAGTATGTTTTGTGTTGGATATGCTTAGCCATGTGATTTGGCTAATTTGTGCTTGAACTCATAGTTGTAAATGACTTATAGTATGTGATGATAAGTTACAAATATGGTATGTTTTAGTTGGTAAGTCTTGGTAAGTTTAACTTGAGATTGAATGAGGAATGGAAGGAAATGTTTTGGTATGAACTTACCTTATGTTTAGCATGAATTGGTAAGGTTTATAAGTAGGAAAATGGTTGATATTATTAAGGATGGAATGATGTGTATTTTGGCATAAAAATTGGTTGAATTAATTAAGCATATATGCTTGTTTCTTTGCTTGTAAGTTGACCCAAATTGGGGTGGCAAATTGGCTATTCAAATGGCCTATTTTTGTCCACACGGGTAGAGACACGGGTGTGTGTCTCAGTCGTGTGCGACGCACGGTCACATTATACGGCCGTGTGTCCCCTAAGGTACCCTTCAATTGTAAGTCAGACTCAAACACGGTCAAGACACACGTGCGTGTGGTCTAGCCGTGTGACCCTAATTGGTATTCTGACGTCACAAATAGAATACCTCATATTTTTGGCACGACCTAGCACACGACCTGGACACGGGTGTGTACATAGCACACGAGCTGGACATACGAGTGTGTGTTATGACCGTGTGGGCAAGTCAGTAGATATGCCCTGTTTTGCCACGGCTTCGACACACGGGCGTGTCTAGACCATGTGAGCCACACGGCCTGCTCACACGGGCGTGTGACTTTTTAAAAGTTGAAAATTTTTATAAGTTCTGAAACTTTTATATGTTATCAATTTGGTCCCGAATGCATGTTTAAGCATTGTATACTAAATTTTATGTGATTATTGAATGTGAATCAATGACTTACATTATTAATGAGATGATAATTGTTGTATGGTGGTTCTGATTTGAGTTATAAGTCCGGTAATGCCTCTTAACTTATTCTGGCGATGGTTACGGGTTAGGGGTGTTACATTTTATTGGTATCAGAGCTATGGTTTAGTTGGTTCTAGGACTACCATAGTGTACGAGAGTCTAGATATACATGCCATATTTATGAATTGGGATAGTGTGATGAATCCTGATGTTGAAATGTGTTTTTATATAGTAATGGATCTCGATAGAGGTGTAGCAGATGATGTTGAAAGTAATGCGCCTACTCCCGCACAAGGGACGGTGCAAACTGATTCTCAATGGGCTACGAGTAGCCGTGATGGTTAGGCTAAACAATCCTTCTATCAGATGATGAATATTGGTTCACCCAATACATTAGAACCAATCTGGCTGTACAACAACCTCCACCCCCGGTTAATTCTCGTCAAACTCCTGTTATGCCACCAGTGAATTCGGTACAGTTGAGTAGACCACCAGTTGTTAAGATTAGAAAATATAGGGCTGAAGAGTTTCGAGTTACAACAGTTGATGATGCTGAAAAAGCTGAGTTCTGGTTAGAGAACACAATAAGAGTGTTTGATGAGTTGTCTTTGAGTCCAGAAGAATGTATAAAATGTGTCGTTTCACTTCTGAGAGCCACAGTATATCATTGGTGGAAAACTTTGACATCTGTGGTTCCTAGTGAACGGGTTACGTGGGATTTCTTTCAAGCTAAATTCTGAAAGAAATATATCAGTCAGAGATTCGTTGATCAGAAACACAAAGAGTTTCTCGAGCTTAAATAAAGTCGTATGTTTGTCACAGAGTACGAGCGGGAATTTGTAAGGCTGAGTCAATATGCTCGTGAATGTGTATCTACAGAAGCGATAATGTGCTAGATATTTGAAGACGGTTTGAACAAAGATATTCTTTTGCTAGTTAGAATCCTAAAAATAAAAGAATTTGTGGTACTTGTTGAATGAGCATGTAAAGCTGAAGATCTTGGGAAAGAGAAAAGAAAGGCTGAGTTTGAAGCTAGAGAGGTATGAAAGAGATCATCGGGCAAATCATTTTAATCTGGATCTAAGAAGTTTAGATATGATAGAAGTCATTCAAAGATTAGTATGGGACATTCGAACAAAGATCGTGCTAGATCGCAATCGAATTTCAAATCTTCAACTACATCTGTTGCCAATGTTGATAATGGAAAGAATGAAAAGCCTGTGTGTGATCCGTGTGGAAGATGACACTTCGGTGAATGCTGGGGAAAAAGTAATAATCGAGCTTGTTATAGTCATGGTTCAAGAAATCATTTTATAAAAGATTTCCCTGATTTAGTTGACAAAGATAATGTTCAGAATCCGGGGCAGAGTGGTAATGTTTCTTGTGGTAGACCTCCCAAAAATTTAAGAAATGTAAGCAGTAGTCAAAGAGGAACGAAAGACACAACCATTAGATCTGAAGCTCGTGCACCTGCTAGAGCTTATGCTATCCGAGCTCGCAAGGAAGCTTCATCACCAGATGTGATTACGGATAGATTTACTCTTTATGATACTTCTGTGATTGCTTTGATAGATCCTGGATCGACACATTCGTATATATGCATGAACTTAGTGAACAGTAAGACTTTGCCTGTAGAGTCTACTGAATTTTTAATTAAAGTTTTGAACCCCCTAGGCAGATGTGTTATGGTTGATAAAGCATGCAAGAATTATCCGTTAATGTTTCAAGACACTTGTTTTCAGCTAATCTGATGCTATTACCTTTTGATGAATTTGATATAATTCTGGGTATGGATTGGTTAACTTTGCATGATGCTGTGGTGAATTACAAACGGAAAACTATTGATTTGAGATGCAAGAATGATGAAATAGTCAGAATTGAATCTAGTGATTTGAATGGATTGTCGGCTGTAATATCTTTAATGAAAGCTTTGAGTATTGTGAGAAAGGGTTGTGAAGCATATTTTGCATATGTGATTGATTCGAGGGTGTCAGAAAAGAAAGTTGAATCTGTGCCTGTTGTCTGTGAGTTCCCTGATGTGTTTCCTAAAGAACTTTCGAGATTACCTCCAGTTAGAGAGGTAGAGTTTAGCAATGAATTGGTACCTGGTACTACTCCAATTTTGATAGCTCTGTACAGAATAGCTCTAACCAAGTTAAAAGAATTAAAATCTCAGTTGCAAGAGTTGACTAATCGAGGGTTTGCAAGACCAAGTTTCTCACCTTGGGGTGCTCCGGTTCTATTTGTGAAAAAGAAAGACAGTACGATGAGAATGTGTATAGATTATCGTCAGTTGAACAAAGTGACTATCAAGAATAAGTATCCTCTGCCCAAAATTGATGATTTGTTTGATCAGTTGAGAGGAGCTGCTGTGTTTTCAAAAATAGATTTAAGATCAGGCTATTATCAGTTGCGAGTTAAAGACTTAGATATTCCGAAGACTGCTTTCAGAACAAGGTACGACCACTATGAATTCTTAGTTATGCCTTTCGGATTGACTAACGCACCTGCTATCTTCATGGATTTGATGAATAGAATTTTCAGACCATATTTAGATCAATTTGTTGTAGTATTCATTGATGACATATTGATTTATTCATGTGAGTGAATCCAAACATGCTAAGCATTTGAGAATAGTGCTACAGACTCTGCGAGACAAATAGTTGTATGCAAAGTTTAGTAAATGTGAATTCTGGTTGTAGGAAGTTAGTTTTTTGGGTCATATTGTATCAGCCTCTGGTATTCGAGTTGATTCGAGTAAAATTTCAGCTATTTTGGATTGGAAACCTCTGAGGAATGTTTCTGAAGTCCGCAGTTATCTGGAACTGGCTTGTTATTATAGAAGATTCGTGAAAGGTTTTTCGATGATTGCTACTCCATTGACAAAACTGTTATAGAAAGATGTGAAGTTTGAATGGCCTAAAGAATGTCAGAACAGCTTTAATCAGTTGAAAGCTTTGTTGACTAAAGCTCTAGTATTGGTACAACCTGAATCGGGTAAAGAATTCGTAATTTATAGTGATGCTTCATTGATTGGTCTAGGATGTGTTCTAATGTAAGATGGAAAAGTTATTGCTTATGCTTCGAGACAGTTGAAGCCGGATGAAAAGAATTATCCAACGCATGATCTTGAGTTAGCTGCGATTGTGTTTGCTCTAAAGATTTGGCGCCATTACTTGTTCGGTGAGAAGTGTCACGTATACTCTGATCGTAAGAGTTTGAAGTATTTGATGACTCAAAAAGTCCTAAATCTGCGTCAGAGAATATGGTTAGAATTGTTAAAAGATTATGAACTTGTAATTGACTATCACCTGGGAAAAGCAAATGTTGTTGCAGATACTTTGAGTCGAAAATCATTGTTTGATTTGTGTGTGATGAATGCTCATTTGGTTCTATCAGATGATGGTTCAGTTTTAGCTAAATTAAAAGCAAGACCTTTGTTCTTACAGCAGATTATCGAAGCTCAGAAGATTGATAATTAGATTCTAGCTAAACGAGCTAAGTGTGACGTAGAGACTGATTCAGAACTCAAGATTGATAATTATGATTGTTTAAGGTTTCGAGATGAAATTGGTGTTCCAAGAAATCAAGAATTAATTCAAATGATTCTGAGTGAAGCCCACAGTAGTCTGTTATCTGTGCATCCAGGTAGTACAAAAATGTATAATGATTTGAATCAACATTATTGGTGGCCCGGAATGAAAAGAGTGATAAACCGTAAATTATACATATTTTTTACCCCAAGTTTAATGCATTTTATGGATGATTCCTCATTAGAATTGGTGAATTCGATGCTCTTAAAGCTTTAATTTCATGTTTTATACTTAGGAGAGCATAGGAGAGTGAAAGGAACGAGAAACGGGCCAAAAACAGAGAAAATGGGCCAAAGTACAAACTCAACACGGCCTGGACTTCCTCACACGGGTAGCCCACAAGGTCGTGTCAATTTGGCAGGCTCGAACACGGCCTGAAGTAATCAAACACGGGCGTGTCCCTGTCAAGCCCAAGTTGAGTCCAATTCGAAAAAGCTAATTTTAAGGATCTCTAGGAATTCCAAAGCCTATAAATACACCCTAGAGGAGGAAGAAAAAGGAGACGAAGAAGAGGAGGTAAGGAATTACTCCAAGGAAGTTGATTGATCCATCTCATAAGTCAGATTCATCATCAAGACTGAAGATCTCTCCTCAATTTCCCTTCAGGAATTTTGGGTTTTCTTTATGTTTTGTATTCTTTACTCTTCTGAGATGTTTTCTTATTTAGTTATGAACTAAAACCCCTAAATACCTAAGGATACTGATTCAAGACAAGCTCTTATTCAAAGGAGGAATAGACCCTGTCTAAGAGTACATTTGTCATAATTAAGCGGAGTTGATTGCGCGCCTAGAAATAGGGTGACAAGATTTTGCCGGATTAGGGTGAAACCTAATAAGGGGATCCATAGATCGAGTTAGTGCAACCCTAGAGTGTTAATTAGAGAAAAGTCTCGGTTATTCAATCTAGGGATTAGACGTTATTAGTCTTGAATAGGGATAATAACATAACTTAGGGATCTCTACAAAACAAGTTGAATGAATAAATCGTTCGATTCGGAGCCAGAATAACAAGTAAAGTCTAGGTGGATTTTTCCTTAGGTATTGTCTTAAGTCAATCGATTTTCCCCAAAAGCAATTCCCCAATTCTTTTCTCTATGCGTTCTTAGTTTAGATAATTAGTTAATTAAAACAAAACCTCTTTATTCTTAGGCTAGATAATAAAAAGACAGTCATTACTAGTACTTTTAGTTCCTTTAGGTTCGACAATCCGGTCTTGCTAAAACTATACCACTGTTTAATAGGTACACTTGCCTACATTGCGATAATAGTTAGTTCAAGAATGAATAATTATAAATATTTAAAACCTATCACGAAACCTCGCGATCAAGTTTTTGGCGCCATTACCGGGGAACTAAGATATTAGGAACGCTCAATTTTTATTACTTTAGCCATATATTTTTCTTGCAATTTAATTTAATTATTATTTATTAACCCATTCTTTCTTTCTCTTGGCAGTTTTTTATAGTTTATGACTAGAAGAAGCCCATCGGGACCAATACTTTTTGACGAAGAAATCGATCGCACAGTTCGTAGAAACCAAAGAGAAATAAGGCGAAGCTTAAAATACACGGAAAACGAGCAAGAAGACGATACTCAACCCCCAACCGAAGAGATGGCTGAAAACCAAGGCAATCAGCTACCTCCTACAATTGTGGCTAATCAAAATCCTGCTCCACGTACTATGTATGACTATGCTAAACCTTCTTTAATAGGAACTGAGTCAAGTATAGTTAGACCTGCTATTGCTGCAAATAATTTCGAACTGAAACCTAACACAATTCAGATGATACAACAGTTTGTTCAGTTTGATGGTTTACAGGATGAGGATCCCAACACTAACTTGGCAAATTTTCTGGAATTTTACGACACTTTCAAAATTAATGGTGTTTCTGGTGATGCCATTCGCATTCGGTTATTCCCTTTTTCACTGAGAAAAAAGCTAAACAGTGGTTGAACTCGTTACCACGAGGGTCTATCACTACTTGGGAACAAATGACCGAAAAATTTTTACTAAAATATTTTTCGCCGGCTAAAACGGCTAAGTTACGTAATGGTATCTCTTCTTTTATGCAGATGGACTTAGAAACAATTTATGATGCATCGGAGAGATACAAGGATCTATTGCGAAGGTGCCCTCACCATGGGTTACCTCTATGGCTGCAAGTTCAAACGTTCTACAATGATGTGAATCCCTCGACAAGATAGATGATTGATGCAGCTGCTGAAGGAACCATCAACAACAAAACACCTGAGGAGGCTTATGAATTCATTGAAGAAATGTCACTGAATAACTATCATTGGCAAGTCATGAAGACGAAGCCAACAAAAATAGCAGGAGTTTATAATGTCGACTCAGTTACAATGCTGTCAAATCAGGTAGAACTTCTCAATAAAAGATTGATGGTTTACTTGGTTCTACACAGGTACATCCAGTAATGAAGTGTGACTCAAGTGGAGGAGGTGTGCATACAGAATATCAATCCTTCAATCCTACAACCGAAGAGGAACAAGTCAACTATATGGGTAACAATAACTTTAGATCTCAAAATAACCCATACAGTAATACTTATAATACAGGTTGGAGGAACCACCCAAATTTCTTCTGGGGTGGTCAAGGGAATCAAAAGCCGCAAAATCCTCAGGGTTTTCAATAGCCACTTTATCAACAAGAGAAAAAACTAAACCTTGAGGAGATGCTCTCTAAATTTATCTCGGTGTCAGAAACCCGTTTCTAAAATACCGAGACAGTACTTAAAAATCAACAAGCATCGATCCAAGGACTCGAAACTTAGATAGGCAAGCTATCCAAACTACTCTCTGAATGACCACAAGGTAGCTTACCAAGTAATACTGAATCTAACCCAAGGGAACACCTCAACGCAATTAGTACTCAAGATAAGGAAGGATTCATTGCACCTGAGCCAGATTTGATGGAAGAAACTGTGGTGAGCAAAGGTAAAAGTGAGGTAAGTCATAACAAAACGGTGAATGAAGAATATAAACCTCGTGTCCCATACCCTAACGTGACAAGGAAAGACCGCTCAGACGAACAATTAGGTAAATTCCTTAAACTTTTGAAAAAATTATATATTAACTTACCGTTTATTGAAGCTCTGTCGCAGATGTCGAATGCAATGAAATTTTTAAAAGAGATTTTAGTAAATAAACGGAAGATAGACGAAGCGTCGCATGTAGAGCTGAACGCAGTCTGCTCAGCTATTCTATAGAATAAGCTACCCCACAAATTGAAAGATCTACGGAGTTTTACAATTCCTTGCTTAATTGGTAGTTTAGATATAAATCAAGCATTAACTGATTTAGGGGCTAGTATTAATGTCATGCTTTACAAAATGTTTAAGCAACTAGGTCTTGGGAAACCTAAACAAACTAGGATGAGCATTCAATTGGTAGATAAAACTATAAGATTTCCTAGGGGTATTATTGAATATGTACTAGTGAAAGTATATAAGTTCATATTTCTTGTTGATTTCGTTGTTCTAGACATAGAGGAGGATAATAACACCCCTTTGATTTTAGGGAGGCCCTTTTTAGCAACTGTTAAAACAATTATTGATGTTGGCATAGGTAAGCTTACACTTCGTGTGGGAGACGGAATGATCACCTTTCAAGCTCGTAATTCTGGCATCACATCGAACATTGAAGGTAATGGTCCACACCAGTCTACTAAAATTGAGAATATGACACAACCTACTTTGTAGAAGTTGAGTTTCAAAGAAGTTCATGAGCCATGTTCCAGCAATGATAGAGGACATATTCATGAAGAACGAAGGCTACGAATAGAGGAGCCAGACGAATGGCAAGCACATAAACCAAAAACACATGATAAACCAAAATTACGCCAGAAGAAGCCCGATACCTCTCCAAATCAACTTAGGGTTGGTGATAAGGTCTTCTTAGATGCCGCAGGTCCCCACATTGTCACTACCACACCGAATGAGGAAATCCCTTTTACGGTACTCAGTATTTTTCCATTCGGTACGGTAGAGGTGAGTCATCCCAAGTTCGGCACTTTTAAGGTAAACAACACCCGATTAAAACCTTATTTTGATGAGATTGGTAGTAGGAATGAGGAGTATAAACTCCTCAAACCACCATGACCATTCATTAAAGAGGTAAGTCGAGCTTAGGCTATAAATAAGGGCTTCTCGGGAGGCAACCCGAGAAATTATTAATTTCTTTAAATTTTGGTATTTAACTCCTAACTTACTAATAGAAACTTTGAATACAGGTGTTTCCATAGAGACACGGCCAAGCACACAAGCGTGCTCAAGGCCGTGTGACAAAAATGGATGGAAACACGATCGTGCAATATGGTCGTGCAGAAACAGGGTAGAAGATTTCCCCAAACACGAGCTGAGATAAAACGCCACGGCTGTGCGACATGGCCGTGGTCGAATCTGCCAAATAAACACGGGTGTGAGATACGCCCGTGTCTAGCACCCGTGGACAACACTGTCAGAATGACACGAGTGTGCGAAAACCTACACGACCATGGGAGAAGTGAACCACGCCAGACACGACCGTGCGACACGATCATGTAGCAACACAACCTATACACATGGGCGTGCGAGATGACTGTGTGGCGACATCTTAATTTGCAACAAACATGGCCGAGCTACAGCACACATAGGCGTGTGCCCCGGCCGTGCCATTTGAAAAATTAAAATAATTATCTTATTTTATTTTTCTTTTATTAAGTTTTTAAGATTCATTTGTTTTCCTTTTCAAAAAAATGGCTTACCTTCAGAGTTAAGCTTGCCATCCAGAGTTTTCTCCAATACTCGATCTCGCCAATCCAAGGATATCATCCGTTCTTAATTCAGGAAGTTTCACTCCTCCCCCTATCTTATTTTTATACTCTAATATCCATCTTTGTACATTGAGGGCAACGTACATCTTAAATGTGGGGGTATTTATGAATGATTGCCTTGTTCTCTTAAAAAGCTCTCATATCATATTTAGGATAAATTTTAATTGATTTATGATTTTGATTGATATATCTTGAATTAAAACATAGGTATTTATGCATTGATTGTTTAAACTTTAAGACATTAGAGAATCAAGCATGATAAGTTGATTTTTAAGAATTTAAAATTATAGGTTGTTTCCTCAAGCCTAGGTATTACTTTGAATTGGAATTCACGAGTCTAAACATAAAAAAGTCATAATTTTTGTGAGATTTTTGAGCCTTTTGAGCATCTATTAATTCTTTAATGCTCACTTTTATTATTGCTTTGAGTGCGTCAATTGAACTGTTATTCTAGAACTTGCTTGATTATGCATGTCGAGACCACACCATTTGATTTGATATGTCAAAATGATTAAGGCACTTAGGATTAACCCACTCATGCCATGAAAAGCCTACCTCCACGATTAACCCCTAGTAAACCCCCTTGAGCCTAACAAGATCATTTCTTGTATTACCCTTAATGTTAACCCTTAACCCATTATTGTTGAAATCCTCTATATTGACCCCTATTTTTGTCGAGATTTGAGTTGCATGAATTACTTAGCTATGTCTTGTTCTTAATAATTAGTTTATGTTTTTTATTTAACTTGTTCTTAAGAAAAAAAAACAACTATGTATACATATCTGTAATTTCATATTCTGAGAAGAAGCTCTGTTGTACGCAAGTGAAGATTAACTCTTTTTCTAGTTAGGTAATTTTTCAATTCAATCTCGATTCTAACCATTTCTTTCAACTTGTGACCACACCCCCTAACCAAGCCTCGTTACAACCCTCTAAAGACTTTTTGATTGATGTATCATCTTAAATTATAGTGGTGGAGATTTGATTTTCATGCAAGCCTATGGTAATAACTTTTTAGTATTGACTATTGAGTGCTTCATTTATTGTCTTTAAACACCTCGAGTGATTTGAGTGAATCTTTAGTGAGGATGTGAAACTCTGTGATATTCTGAATCAAAGGTAATTACTTAGATGCGGAGAGACACCTATGTTTGCATGCTTAATACTCAACTTCGAATGTTTGAGACTTTAATGTTCTTTTAGTTGAATCCTCAATGTATGATTACCTGTGGATTATTTTGAGATATTATCGATAGGAATTGTAAGTTGAGAAGAATTTATTTTGATTATGAGTTGAGGATTTTGCTTGAAGACAAGCAAATGCTTAAGTGTAGGGGTATTTGATAAACCGTAAATTATACATATTTTTACCCCATGTTTAATGCATTTTATGGATGATTCCTCATTAGAATTGGTGAATTCGATGCTCCTAATGTTATAATTTCATGTTTTATACTTATGAGCATAGGAGAGCAAAATGAGCGAGAAATGGGCCAAAAACAAAGAAAATGAGCCAAAGTACAAACTCAACACGGCCTGGACTTCCTCACACGGGCAGCCCACACGGCCGTGCCAACATGGAAGAATCGAAGTACGATTCACACGGGTAGACCATGCGGCCGTGTCAATTTGGTAGGCTTGAACACGGCCTGAAGTAATCGAACACGGGCATGTGCCACGGGCGTGTCCCTGCCGAGCCCAAGTTGAGTCCAATTCGGAAAAGGCTAATTTTGAGGGCCTCTAGGCATTCCAAAGCCTATAAATACACCCTAGAGGAGGAAGAAAAAGGAGACGGAGAAGAGGGGGTAAGAAATTACTCCAAGGAAGCCAATTGATCCATCTCAGAAGCCGGATTCATCATCAAGACTCAAGATCTCTCCTCAATTTCCCTTTAGGAGTTTTGGGTTTTCTTTATGTTTTGTATTCTTTACTCTTCTGAGATGTTTTCTTATTTAGTTATGAACTAAAACCCCTAAATACCTAAGGGGAATGAAACCTGAGACGAATCTTGTTATTATTTTCTGAATCGTATGATAAATATTTAACTTGTTCTTAATTATGTGTTCTTAATTCTTGTTTTAATATCTCAAGATACTGATTCAAGACAATATCTTATTTAGAGGAGGAATAGACCCTGTTTAAGAGTACATTTGTCATAATTAAGTGGAGTTGATTGTGTGCCTAGAAATAGGGTGACAAGATTTTGCCGGATTAGGGTGAAACCTAATAAGGGGATCCATAGATCAAGTTAATGCAACCCTAGAGTGTTAGTTAGAGAAAAGTCTCGGTTATTCAATCTAGGGATTAGACGTTATTAGTCTTGAATAGAGATAATAACATAACTTAGGGATCTCTACGAAACAAGTTGAATGAATAAATCGTTCGATTCGAAGCCAGAATAACAAGTAAAGTCTAGGTGGATTTTTCCTTAGGTATTGTCTTAAGTCAATCAATTTTCCCCAAAAGTAATTCCCCAATTCTTTTTTCTGTGCATTTTTCATTTAGATAATTAGTTAATTAAAACAAAACCTCTTTATTCTTAGGCTAGATAATAAAAAGACAGTCATTACTAGTACTTTTGTTCCTTTGGGTTCGACAATCCGGTCTTGCAAAAACTATACTACTGTTCGATAGGTACATTTGCCTACATCGCGATAATAGTTAGTTCAAGAACGAGTAATTATAAATATTTAAAACCTATCACGAAACCTTGCGATCAAAGAGATATCTCTGATTTTGTTTCTAAATGTTTGATCTATCAGCAAGTTAAAGCTGAACATCAGGTGCCATCTGGATTGTTACAATCAATTATGGTTCCGGTGTGGAACTGGGATCGAGTGACCATGGATTTTGTTTCGGGCTTTCCCCTGTCTCTGAGGAGAAAAGATGCAATCTGGGTTGTAGTTGATCGTTTGACGACATTAGTTCATTTTATTCTAATTCGATCTGATTACTCACTCGATAAATTAGCTGAGTTATTCATTTCTGATATTGTGAGATTGCATGGTGTGCTATTGTCGATAATGTTAGACAGAGATCCGAGATTTACATCGCGATTCTGGAAGAAATTGCAATATGCTCTGGGTACTAAATTGCACTTTAATACTGCTTTTCATCCGCAAACAGATGGTCAATCTGTGTGGATTATTCAGATACTCGATGATATATTGAGATGTTGCATTATTGAGTTTGAAGGTACGTGGGAACAATATCTACCTTTGATTGAATTCACTTATAATAACAGTTTTCAGTCGAGCATTAAAATGGCACCATATGAAGCTTTATATGGTCACAAATGCCGTACACCATTTTATTGGACAAAGCTCAGCGAAAATAAGATTCGTGGGGTTGATTTGATAAAAGAAACAGAACAGAAAGTGAAAGTGATTCGAGATAGTTTGAAAGCAGCTTCCGATCGTTAAAAATCATATGCAGATTTGAAAAGAAAAGACATTGAGTTTGAGATCGACGACAAAGTGTTTTTGAAAGTGTCTCCATGGAAGAAAGTGCTTCTGTTTATTAGAAAAGGAAAATTGAGTCCGAGGTTCATCGGGCCGTATGAAATTATCGAGCGTATTGGACCAATTGCATATAGATTGTTGTTGCCACCAGAGCTAGAAAAGATTCATAATGTGTTTCACGTATTGATGCTTCAACGATACAGATCTGATCCTTCGCATGTAATTTCTCTGTCTGAGAATGAAATTCAGTCTGATATGACTTGTGAAGAAAAGCCGATCTGTATCTTAGCTCGTGAAGTTAAAGAATTGCGAAATATGAAAATTACATTAGTAAAAGTAATGTGGCATCAACATGGAAATGAAGAGGCTATGTGGAAGCCTGAGGATGCTATGAGGCAGCAATATTCGACTATGTTTAACGGTAAGATTTTTGGGGACAAAAATCCCTAAAGGGGGAGAATTGTAACAGTCCGGTTTTGAACCTTGTCAAAATATGGTTTCAGGACCACATATCCGAGTCAAAAAATATTTTAATATTATTTTCTCTGGCTTTTATAGGTGAATTGACATGTGTGAAAGTCTTGTGTGAAAATTTAACTATTTGTGTGCTTAATTTGGAAAAAGGATCAAATCGCGTAAAATGTAAAAGTTGTGTGCTAGATGTTAAAAGTGCCTATTTGATTTGGCTTTATAATTGAGAGGTCCTTATGTGGTTATTTAACCATTGGAAGTTTGAATGGACATTAATAACCATCCATTATGTGATTTTATAATAGTTTAACAAAGGTTATAATAGTAAAGTGCTTATTATGTTAATATTAATAAAACAAGCATGAAATTTGCTCATTATTTCTTCATCTTTTCCGAAAATTAAGAAAGAAAAGCTAGGGTTCTTACACTTTGATAGTATGCTACTTCCAAGCTTGATTAAAGGTTCGTTTTTGTTCGGTTTTCGATGATTTCTACTTTTTTGTAATCGTTGCTTCGTATACTATCAAACCCATGCTTCAATTTATGATTTTGGTGATGATTTTGAAATGTTCCATTGATGAAACTATGAGCTTTGTGATGTTAGTTGATAAATTATGGAAGTTTGATGTTGGGTTTAAATGTTTTGTCTTTGAATTTTTGATGAAATTGAGCAATTTAGGTTAAATTGTAAAAATGCTATTTTAGGGGACTAAAATATGAAATAAATGAAATGCATGGACTTAGATGAGAGTCATGAAAATTCGGCTAAGCTTGTGTACAAGAAAATTTTGTGTATTTAGTAATTTTGTGAATTAGGGACTAAAGTGCCGAAATGTGAAAATGTGAGGGCTATTTTACAAAATACCCTAATTGTGTGTATATGGATTGTTTTGAATGATTTGGTGAACAAAAGGGTTAATTTTGAATACATATAGATCAATAAAAGAGGAATTCAGACTTAGATTGAAGGAAATTGAAGATTGTAGAATAAACAGTCCGAGTTGACAAATTCCGAGTACGAGGTAAGTTCATACTTAAAATATGATGTTAAGTAGATTTTGATGCCTTTATTATAAATGGATTGTATATAAATGAATTGGATGAATATGATGATGAATTGAAAGTACTTGGCACTAAGTGTGCGATTTAAACTAGCTTCGGCTATTGGAGGCACTAAATGTGCAACACTGACTTAGTTTTGGTTAATTGAGATAGCACTAAGTGCGCAGAAATTGTTTTAGCTTCGACTAACCTTTAAGCACTAAGTGTGTGGATGTTTATAGCATTGGAAATCTTTGGGAAGTGTTAAAGTATTCGAACAAGAGGTGAGACTGAAAATGAATGAATATAAAAATGATCGGCTAAGTATAATACCTATGTGGTAGATGATATTATGTTTAAAAAGCTCATTGAATTGGTAAAGATTTATGGATTGTGTTGGTATAGATTTGATAGATGAATTAAGAAATTGTAATACTTAAGTGTTGACGATTTATGTTTTATATATTGTTGATGATTTTAGTATGAGTTTACTAAGCTTTTTAAAGCTTACTTTGTGTGTTTGTATTGTTTTATAGATATCGAAGCTACTACAAGCTCAGGGATCGTCAAGGATTGTCACCACATTATCGAATCTCATTTTGGTACTTTTAAATATTCATATCTTTTTGAAGTATAGCATGAATAGGCTAGTAGTTGGATAAGTATGTTTTGTGTTGGATATGCTTAGCCATGTGATTTGGCTAATTTGTGCTTGAACTCATAGTTGTAAATGACTTATAGTATGCGATGATAAGTTACAAATGTGGTATGTTTTAGTTGGTAAGTCTTGGTAAGTTTAACTTGAGATTGAATGAGGAATGGAAGGAAATGTTTTGGTATGAACTTACCTTATGTTTAGCATGAATTGGTAAGGTTTATAAGTAGGAAAATAGTTGATATTATTAAAGATGGAATGATGTGTACTTTGGCATAAAAATTGGTTGAATTAATTAAGCATATATGCTTGTTTCTTTGCTTGTAGGTTAGGTTGACCCAAATTGGGGTGGCAAATTGGCTATTCAAATTGCCTATTTTTGTCCACACAGGTAAAGACACGGGCGTGTGTCTCAGCCGTGTTCGATGCACGGTCACGTTACACAGTCATGTGTCCCCTGGGGTACCCTTCAATTGTAAGTCAGACTCGAACATGATCAAGACACACGGGTGTGTGGTCTAGCCATGTGACCCTAATTGGTATGCTGATGTCACAAACAAAATACCCCCTATTTTTGGCACGGCCTGGACACGGGCGTGTGCATAGCAAACGGGCTGGACATACGGGCGTATGGTATGACCGTGTGGGCAAGTCAGTAGCTATGCCCTGTTTTGCCACGGCTTTGACACACGGGTGTGTCTAGACCGTGTACGGCACACGGCCTGCTCACACGGTCGTGTGACCTTTAAAAGTTGAAAATTTTATAAGTTCTGAAACTTTTTTATGTTATCAATTTGGTCCCAAATGCATGTTTGAGCATTGTATACTAAATTTTATGTGATTATTGAATGTGAATCAATGACTTACATTATTAATGAGATGATAATTGTTGCATGTTGGTTCTGATTTGAGTTATAAGTTCGATAATGCCTCTTAACCTATTCCGACGACGGTTACGGGTTAGGGGTGTTACAAAAGGATACTTGTTCTTGATCACGACTTTGTTAAGTTGTCGATAATTGATACATAGTTGCATTGATCCATTCTTTTTCTTAACAAAAAACACATGTGCACCTCAAGGAGAAAAGCTAGGCTGAGCAAAGCCCCTATCTGTCAACTCTTGCAACTATGCTTTCAACTTTTTCAATTTTGTAGGTGTCATTCTATATCAAGCTATCTATATCGGAGATGTTCCCGGCATTAATTCTATAGCAAATCAACATTTCTGGTCGGCGGTAACCCTAGTAATTCTTCTAGAAACACATCTGGGAATTCACACACAATCAGAACTGACTCTAATTTCAATTTTGAAACCCTGGAATCAACTATATAAGCGTGATATGCTTCATAGCCCTTTTTAACATATTTCTGTGACATTATAGTTGGGATTGTATTAGATGTACCCTCCAATTTATCTTACTCAATTCAGATCCGTTTACCATTCTGACATTTTAACACAATATGCTTTCTTCTACAATTCACAATAGCATCATACAGAGTCAACCAGTCTATACCCAGAATCACATCAAACTTATCAAAGGGTAATAACATCAAACTAGTGGGAAAATCATAACCCCTAAATTTCAGTGGACATGATCTACATAATTGATTAACTAGTACACATTGACCTAGGGGATTTGTAACTTTGACAATATATTCAATGAACTCAACAGGTAATTTTCTTTTATCTACTAATGTAGTGTATATATATGAATGAGTTGATCCAGGATCAATCAATGCATATACATATATCAAAGAGAGAAAAAGTACCAGCAATAACATCTAGAGCAATAGCTTCCTCTCGAGCTCGGATTGCATATGCCCTAGCTGGTGTTCTTATTTTAGACCGTTCATTCATCTTACTATTCTTTCCTCAAACAGGAGTAGCAATTCCAGCGTTTCCAGACTGTCTACCTCTCTAAGATGTTGCTTCAAGCTTGTTTGATTAGTTACCAAAATCATTTTGCTTCTTTGGATAATTACAAAGAAAATGGTCAGTAGACCCATAACAGAACCAAGCTCTTAACTTTGACCGACACTCACCAAAATGCCTTTTATTGCATTCATCACAAACAGGAACGGTTCTCTAAATATTTTTTACACTTTCAATACTTTCCGCTGGAGAATTAACTGATTGAAAATTGCTTTAGCTCAGTTTCTATCTACCAGTGAACTCTGAAGGGGCAGCCGATAGACTAGTGTCATTTCTAAATTTCTTCGATGGAGACATTTGAGAATTGTACAAATCTTTCTAGTTTGTAATTCGATCCGATCCATTAGTTCATAGAGTTATTTACTCGACTGTAGACATTTCTGGAACACCTCTAATAGAAGGACAAATAGTCAATTTTGAAAGAACCTATTGTCAACCTCTTTCAGATATGAATCCATCTGATTCAGAAGAGAAGAACTTGTATCATTATCTCAATTTCAATTCAAACATGGGTTTGATTCACATTCCATGTTCTAAGAAATATTTACCATCCGAAAAGAGAAAAAAACGGTCTTTTTCTAAAGAAATACGTTGAGAAAGGGTGGATGTATAGAACCTTTCAACGATATAGTGCTTTTTCAACTCTCTCAAAATAGAATCTTTTCCAAAAATATATACCAAGCTTGAATGACCCCTTTTTCTTATAGTCTTGAAATATCAAATATGACTGTTGTTTGCTTTTACAAATTTCTTCAAATTTCTGAGCCCACTCTGAAAGTTCTATAAATTTTCGTAACTTTAATGTTGCTACAAACATACGTATATATCATTCAACACATCTTCAAATCTAATACACATTTCATCCTCGTTTGATATAATATTATGAGCATACTTGCTTAATTGCACAAATTCACGTTCATACTCAGCTACAGTCTGATTTCCTTATTTTAACTCGAGAATTTGTTTCTTTTTCTTATCCACAAATAGTCGACTAACATACTTATTCTTGAATTCAATCTGAAAGAAGTTCCAATTAATGGGATCATTCGATGTCACCGTACTCAACGTATCCCACCATAAATACACTTTATCTTTTAATAACGATACTGAATACCTCAAACAATCTTTGGGAGTGCACTTCATTTCTGTAAAAACTCTCTTTGTATTCATTAGCCAATACTCAACTTTTGAATGATCATCATCTACCTTACCTCTAAATTCTTTCACTCCACATTTTTGAGTTTTATCTGTTGATACTCAGGTAACTGTCATAGGTGTCGGAAGAGGCACAACAGGGGTTGAAGGTGGCGAAGTTGTAAGATTTGCTTGCTTGAACTCATTAAACCATTAGTTCATCATTCCGAGGAATACATTTTTCATATCATCACCAATGGTTTGTGAAATAGATGCACTATTACTTGCTTCAGGATTTGAAGCTTGAACATTACTTTCAGCTCCATTAGTTATAGCTCGATTAGGACCGGCTGACATCTTGAATCTATAAGAAAATATAATATTAGGATGGATCAAAAGTATCACACTATCACAAGTTATATGTGGCATGTCTACACTAATCTTTACCCTGCTACGTAGTCTTAGAATTATCTAAACCGTAGCTCTGATATCACTAAATGTAACACCCCTAACCGTAGCTCTGATATCATTTAATCTAACAATGAATTGAATATGATTCATATATTATTCGATTTAGAATTACCAAACTCTAAACATGGTACAAAAGTGCATTCAGGGGTACTGAAGTACAAACAAGGGGACGTATGTGTAATTCAGGGGTACCGAAGTACTAACAGGGGAACGTATGTGCAATTCAGGGGAACTAAAGTACAAACATGAGTAAGTATGTGTAATTCAGGGGAACCGAAGTACAAATAGGGGCACATATGTGCAATTTAGGGTTACCGAAATATAAACAAGGGCACGTATGTGTAATTTAGAGATATTCTTCTAAATACATTTTATTTAAAGCATCATAATATAAGCATATAAATAGAAATTTGTTTACATATTAAAAACACTACGAACTTACCTCGATTACTAGGGCGTAAAACGAAGTCAAACTAATCCGAGCTTTCACTTTTCCCCTATCTAAATCCGTATGCGATCTATCTTGATCTAAATAAACAAATTCAATCCATTTAATATCTCTATTGCTCAATTCAGTCCACATTTTATTTTTTAAAAATTACAATTTTACCCCTAACATTTTAACTTTTTACAATTTAGTCCTTAAGATCATAAATTGAAATTTAAACATTTTAATCTTCTTCTTATGCTAGAAAAATTCTCTAGGGACCTAAATCAATCCACACAAACCATCATTTCATAAATTTAACATGAATTTTTACTACTTTTATAAATAAGTCCTTAAATGACATTTTCATCAAAAATCACTTTACAAAACTTGTTTATTTAGAAACAAGAACTCATAATCTTTCATTAAAAATCAAGAATCAAGAAATAACATTCATGGAACAATCCTAAATATTTAAAATTTTTACAAATTAATCCCCCAGCTAGCTAGATTAAGCTACAACGATCCCGAAAACATAAACATAATTAAAAATGGGATTGAAATACATACCATGCAATCAAAATAGGTTGGTCGAATACCCTAACAAGCTTCCATGGTTTTTCCTCTTTTAATTTTCCGTGGCAGAAGATGAATGAAAATGAATGGCATTTTTGTTTTACTAAATTTTAACCTTATTTACTCATTTACCTTTTTAACCTTTAAAAACATTCAGAAGTTCACATAAACCTTGCCATGAATATCCACTAACCAATCAAATGGTCTAATTACCATCTAAATTCTCTCACTTTAAAATTTCATAGCTATTTGACACTTTTAACTAGTAGAACTCTACTTTTTTAATTTTTACGATTTAGTCTTCTTCAATTAATTAAGCATGCAAACCTCAAAATTTGTTAACGAAATTTTTATACGACCTTACTAACATTCCATAGACATTAAAATAATAAAATAATAATTTACTCGTCGAATTTGTGGTCCTAAAACCACTGTTCAGATTTCATTAAAAACAGGCTGTTACAATAGCAAATTGACTTTGATACTCAGGTTTTTTTTCCAAAAGACACTAGAGAGCATCGAAATGCTAATAGAGGCACCGTAGTACAAATACAAAGGCACTAAAGTGCAAACTAAGGCACTGAAGTATAAAGAGAGGAACCAAAGTGCAAATATAAAGGAACCTAAGTGCAATCCCATACAATCACATGTGCTAGCCCTATTGGCATGCCAATCATATCCTAACCATTTACTATGTTCAATCGGGTATTATGTGACAACCCATTTTTAGTGAAATCAGAGCAATGGTTTCAGGACCAAAAATTTGATTAGTAAATTATTATTTTATTACTATTTTAATGTCAATGATATATTAGTAATGTCGCATAAAAAATTTGCTAAGAAATTTTGACGTTTGCATGCCTAATTAAGCAAAAAGGACTAAATTGTAAAAGGTGCAAAAGTATATTTCTATAAGCTAAAGGTATCAAATAGCTATTAAACTTTAATGGAAGAGGACTTATATGGTAAATAGACCATTTATATAGTTAGTGGATATTCATGGATTGGTTTTATTGAAATTTTGAATGTTTTTAAAGGTTATTTTGGTAATTAAGTAAATAAAGGTTAAAAATTAAAGAAAACAAATATTTCTTCATTCATTCATCTTCTCCAATGATTTTCTAAGGCAATAACACCATTTTTAGGGCTTTTACATTCGGCTAATACAAGTGCTAGCATGTAAGTGTTATTTTGTCTCGTTTTTAATTATTTTTATATTTTCAGGATCGTTTAGCTTAATCTAGCTAACCCGGGAACTAATTTGAAAAATTGTTAAAGGTTTAGGATGTTTTCATGAATGTTCTTTCATGATTCTTGAAGTTTAATGAAATATTATGAGACCTTAATGTTAAATAAATAAGTTTTGTAAAGGGATTTTTGATGAAATTGTCAATTAGGGACTTATTTGTAAAAGTAGTAAAATACCATGGTAAATTTGTGAAATTCTAATTTGTAGGGACTACTAGAAGTCCTTAGTGAATTCAGCTAGCATGAAATGTGGATAAAATTGCTTAAATCTTATTTTATAAGCTTAAGGATTAAATTGTGAAAAGTTAAAATGTTAAGGGCAAAATGATTGAATTTGAATGATTTTTGTTGGTATTAAATAATGAACATAAAATATATGATTGTTTAAGTAATAAGTCCAATAATACTCCGTAACCCTATTCCAGCAATAGATATAGGTTAAGGGTGTTACAGTCCAGATCAAGATGCACGACATGACAATTAGGATACCGTTAGGTGTCAGGCATGTGTCTGACTTAAAGAAAAATCTCATCTTTAGGTGTCAGACATGTGTCTAACTTAAAGAAAAATCTCATCTCCTTGAGAATTTTGGACTCAAAGGGTTGTAGAATTAATATCGAGTCAAACAACATTAATGTATCTCATGGGGATCTTGTTTTGATGAAAGGTAAAAAGATTGGCAGTCTTTATGTTTTGGAAGGACCAACGATGACCGGTGAAACAAGACATCCCTCGTCTAGTAAGGAGTTGAAGTCAACTCGTTTGAAGCGGAGACAACTTGATCATAGGAGGGAAAAAGTTATGACCATTATGTATAAGAGAGGTTCTCTTTTAGAAGCAGGTTTTGAAAAGATAAGCCATTGCGTTGGTGGAAATCGAACCCAAGTCAATTTTGATTTGTCAGTGCATAAGTCGAAGACTAGAAGACTTCCAGCTTTTAAGCAGAACTTTGACTTAGTTAATATCCTGCATAGTTCGAGATAAGCCTGTAGTAGGCTTTGGCAAATAAGACATTGTGAAAATACGAGTAAAGGTGGAGATTTGTGGAGTTATGCCTCGTATTTTTTGGCTTTCTTCTCCCAATTAAACTCTGTTTTTAATTTACCACTTAAACTCTAAATAGTGTAGCTTATTTTAATATTAGATTCTCACTAAACTTTGATTAGTATAGGTTATTTTAATATTATTTGACCTATAATTTTAGCCTATAAATAGGTCATTTTTCACCCTAGAAAAATAACTCATTACATATTTAGGTATTAGCTTTTACAAGCTTTCGGAGAATTTTGTGTTTACATTTTCAAGATTCTTATTTCAGTTTCGACGCTTAATTTTATTTCTATATTTTGTATTCTTCATTTTTTCCGTTTTAGTAAAATTATCTTTGTCCATGGTTTTTTATTATCTTCGGAGAGGTTTTTCACATAAAATATCTGTATTCGATCTTTTTAATTTCTTCATTATTTTGCTTGTTTGTTGCTTAACTAAGTTTATCCCATACACTTTAAATACTCAAGCACTATGAATAATGAATAATCTCTACTTAGTAACCTTAGATTTATAGCCACACATAACCTCGTCCTCATTGTCTTCATCTCCTATATGTTTTCTACTCTTCTTTTCAAGTATTTCCACTCTTCGCCTATCATAACTGAATCAACTTTTTTTATCACCACTACTATCTTCTTGTCTTACATACCCATTATCAACAATTGCTACTAATTTAATTGGTTTTATCTTATATCTAGTCTCAATGGGATCAAAGTGTGATGTTGACAATTTTGAAACTTACATAAAAGATTGATTTGACATTTAAAACAGAACATTATGAATGGAGTTCGAATCCACCCTATTAATCTTTTGAAAACTTTCATTCAGTTCAAGCATATATATGTATATAAGATTTTCTTTCTTTCTTTTTCAATTCAATGGAAACATAATAAATGCACCAAATAATAATAATTCTCAAATAAAAAAAGAACAAAATACAAATATCATTTGCAATTAATTTATGAGATAAATAAGAGGATTGTTCAGACTCAGGTCATTCGCCCAAATGTTGGTTTTATCTCCTCACTTCTTCATAAAATTTGTTCTGTATTATAAGCCCAACTCCATTCATGTAAAAGAAAAGTTCACTTTATAAAAAAAAAAAAAGTATTTGTTACTAGCTTGTGATGAATGGAAGTTTCAAGGTTTCGAGCAGAAAGATAATTGTAAACAAAGAACATCTCATATTCTTCTATATGATACCCAATAGGAGTTACAAAGAATTCCTCTAGTGACGAAGTCTGCGTTGTAAGTTGACTGTATCAGAAGGGTTTGGGATGCTGGAATTACTATAATTCAGCTCAATAGGAGAATCTGCAAAAGCCATAACCATATTTTCCTGTCAGGGCACCAAGTCTTCTCAACTTCTCCCTTCTAAATTGGTAGACGATTACATATCAAGGGAACCTCTTAAGGCCAACCTCTATTACTTCTTAAGGCAGTGCGAACTACTCTGTCGTTAGAGATTAGGTATCAGACCAGAAAGTTCAATTAAAGAAAGGTCCAGGACGGTCGGATGAAAGCAAGTTGTGGTTTGACTAAGAGAATTATGGAAAAGATGAAGAACCTTGAGAAAGGCCAATTGACCAAGTTTGGAAGGAATTCCATGTTTGATTCTTTCACTTAACCAGTTGATCAACAAAAATCCAGAGAGCCTATTAGCTCTTAAATGCCTCCTGCATTCCACCTGTTATTTGGCTTGCACTCAGGTCAAATAAGGGCAAGAAGACAAGGTTGACGTACTAAGTATAGCTTCCACAATCCACGGCTCTTAAAGGCACAAGGAATGAATCATAACAGCCCACGTTTAACATGAAGGGCCAGTAGCAATAGTCAAAGGAGAGTACAGAAATACACATTGATATAAAGTGTAAATAGGAAAAAAAGAAGGTACCAAACGATCATGAATTAGAAGATTGATGAGGATGGATCTGGTCAACCAGATTAGCTCTGGATTTATTGACAGCATCAAAGCAAAAGTATATATGATCCTCAAGTTCTTTGAGCTTGTCAAAAAATTTGTTGCGGCTATTGCGGAGATCTTTCACGACTTCATAGATGAGATATATGTCCCTACTTTTCAATGCAATTCTTATAAGCTCCCTATCGCCCTTAACAGCAGAATGCAACAAGTCAACAAGGCAGACAATAGACTCAAGATGATTGATATGGAAAAAAGTTCCACTTCTGGCAGCAGCATACAGTTGAGTCATATGCGCAAGCTGTTTCTTCTTGAGATGACTTGGAACATAAATAGGACAAAGTGAGGTAGAGACAAGGCCTACAAAGGCAGCCAGGGCATGAGTGGAGATAACCACGGCCGAAATGGCAACTCCAACAACAGTGCCAATTAAGCAAAAGGCAGAGCCAGAAGTTGCGCGGTGCAAGACGCGAAATCTAGAAAGGGATTTGTTGCGGTGGTGATCAAGCTGCTCCTTGAGCTGGGAGAAACTGTGGTGCATTTCGTTGAAATCATGGGAATCAGGAGATGGGAAAGGATTGTCAAGGCTATCGAATTGGGTGAAAACATCAATGGCGGAGTTACATTGCGAGATATGGATAGAACTTGGGTCATAAGGGAAGTCTTGAAGAAGATGAGTAATAGGAGCATACAGGGTACGAGCACGAGATACGCATTGGCGGAGCATGAGGCAAAGAGTGGTGATATTTTCGCTGTGATCAAAGTATGTAGAAAGCAAGTGAGTGAGTGTAGCATTGGGATTTGTGTGGAGAAGAGCTTGGTGGACGCAATCTCTGTTGGGGCGCAGTACCGGCGACAAACGCAAGTGATGGGTATCAGTAACCTCGCCCTCAATCACATTCTCGACTTGCATTTGAGCTTCAATCATGTGTCGTATCTCATTGTAAGAATTGTTCTGCAAAGCGAGACTGTACTCGTGACTGAGATTTAAGGTAGGCGAGAGCTGAGTGGTGCTGGAGCTGGGGGTGTCATCAGTGAAATTCCCGGATAGAACAGAGCAAATTTGATTGAGGCATTTACACAAACAGTTCTCGTGCTCGCGGAGAACATTGGGGAATGGCGAAGCAACGTTACCTTGGGAATGTTGGGAACGAGTTTGAGTTTGCAGCGGGCTCGGGAACGAGGACATGAAGTTGAACGAGAAGCAGCCAAGGCGCGGCACGCAGGGGAATGTCTTCTGAAAATGTCGAAAATTCTAGGGAGTGCTCCTATAGTCAGCTTCCCATTTACTTAAGTTCATTAACGTGTAATGTAGTAAAAGAAAAAAAACGGGGGGTATTTAACAAATTCTTTTTGTCACCTAATCCTTAACTGGTTAATGGTGGTATTTTAGTCGGTACAATAAATTTTTTATTTTCTCAAAAAACTTTTATTTCCCTCTCATCCCACCTCCTTCTCCAAACTCATCTCCCAATTTTTTTAATATTCCTCCCAAAATTTTACTCCCTCAATTATTAAAATCTTTTATTTTTCTCTTAAACTTTTATTTCTTATATTTTACCCTGAAATCAAAAATTAAAATTATTCAAAAACATTCCTAAACATAAATAATAATTTTATTTATATTTACTATTTATATTATTAAATTAAATTTCACATTTTATACTATTTATATTATTAAATTGTTTAATTATATTTAATTATTATAAGTTTTTATTAAAATTAAATTATTGATGGTTCTATAAATTATTCGTGTTAAAATTTTACATTGGTATTATTTTTACATTTTATCTTTAAGATAAATTTTATTAAAAAAATCACATTTTTACATTTAATATTTTTCAAATTTCAAAATACATAGCGACAAGAATTAGAATAATTGAAGCAACTAAACAAGTAAAGAAGCTAACTCGTATATAAAAAATTAATAAATAAATTATGAGAGATTGAAAGTTAATAATAATTTTGATTACGGTGGACAAATTTGATTACATTGGGTGACAGTGGTTACAATGACTCAAAATTATTTTTTTTAATTTAACTCGAACAAATATATTTGATTTTATTCGATTCGAATTTCATCTCACTTAACTTGATTCAAGAAAATTTCAAATCAAATTAGGATGATAAAATAGGATTAGACAACTCTATTAACTCGAAATTTTTTCATTCGATTCGATCGAATGCTCACCCCTAAATTTGTCCATAATTTTATATAAAATAAATTCTTTTTAAAAAATTATAAAATTCTGTATAAAAATTATAAAAATTCTAAAAATACATAGAAAATTATAAAAAAATTAAATAAAAATAGATAAAGTGAGAAAATATAAGGGGAAGATTTTTTTTTATTATAAGAAAATAAAAGGAAAAATATTCAAAATATAGTTTGTTTCCATGATTTGGGTTTTGAAAAATAATTTAAATGAATTGAAATTTTGAATTAAGTTTGAAAAAAAACACGGTGTAATTATGACACTTTCTTCATGCTGCAACACTTCACAAAAACCAATATCGGAGTCAATTTCCCCTTCCGATCAAACTACAACAGGTGAAACCTTTAAGAACACCTATCATCCATTTCATATTCAATATCCTTCAATTTCAAATTCGCATAAGACTTTTTTATATCCGATGTTTCTTTCAACTTATCCCAAACCAATCAAATCTTATTTTCGATCTATTGAACCAAATCCAAACCAATCATCCTCCTTTTTTCCAAGCCCAATCCAACACAACAGAGTTTAACATTTCTATCGATACTAAGCCTCATATAAAACTTGTAACACCCTTAGCCCGACCCGATCGTCATATCCGAACTATAGGATGACACATTCGTTGCAAGAATAACTACAATCAATTATACAATAACATAATCATTAAAACATAAAGTTTATATGTTAAACACATTTATATTATGATACAATCAAATCCGAGTCTTAATTGAGCTTACGAAAACTCTTTTGTCGACCCGAGCATGAAATACGATCAAGTTTGTTGTTTTCTCTCTGTTGTAGATTGTCACCCTAAGGAACTCGCTGAGTCAGATCATCATGAAGCTCACACTATTACCAAATTTTTCGTAATATGTTCTTTTTTGGTCGTTAAAGTTATAGCATGTAACAACCCAGTTTTTGCTAAATCGGAACAGTGGTTTCAGAACCACAAATATGAGGTCGTAAAATTATTTTAATATTATTTTTGGTGTTTACAGTATGTGATTATATATGTGTGAAAATTTTTTGAGCTAATTTTATCGTTTAATAGCTCAATTTGAGAAAAAGGACTAAATCGCGTAAAATGCAAAAGTTACATTCTAAAAGTTTAAAGTGCTTAGTTGCTATGGCTTATTAAATGAAAGGTCCTTATGTTGTAATTAGACCATTTATAGGGTAATTTGACATAAATGGGCATATATTAGGTGATTTTATAATGTTTTCATTAAGGGTAAATTTGGTATTTGATTATTAAGGTAATTATTAATTAAAACAAATCAAAATGGTAGCCATATATCATCTTTGTTCCACCAAATTTTTAATAAAAATGAAATCCATTTACCAGCTTTAGGGTTCGGCACTTTTAGACCTTGATTAAGGTATGTTTTGAGCTTGGTTTTTGATGATTTCTATGTTTTTGTGATCGTTGTATCGAGTACTAGCTAGCCTAGGGACTAATTTGCAAAACTAATTAATGTTTTGAAAGTTTCCATTGATTAATTCATGTGTTTTTTAATATTTGATGATGAAATATTAAAGCTTGATGATAGATATCAATGTTTTGTAAAGTGATTTTGAGTGAAAATACTTAAATAGGATAAAATTGTGAAAAGTGTAGAATGTGGGGTTAAAAGTGTGAATAAATGGAATTAAGGGCTGCTAGGAACCTAAGGAAGATTCGGCCATGCTTGGGTTTGATGAAATTTTGTGTATTTAGTGTTGTTTTGAAATAGGGACTAAATTGTGAAATTGTGAAATGTTAGGGGCTAAAGTAAAAAATGTCCATTTATTTGTTTTTGGATGAAATTGAATGAATATGTGATTAAATAAGTTAAATTTGAATTTATTTAGATCAAGAAAGAAAGAAATTGGATTTGGATCAGGGGAAGTCGAAAGTTGTTGAATAGTTGTTCCAATTCATTCATTTCCGTATGAGGTAAGTTCATATGCAATTAAATGTCTTTAAATAGAATTATACATGTTTAAATTTTATTGAATTGCTATGAATGTTGAACGAGTAGCTACGAGCAAGAATCGACTAAATTATGACGTCCGAAAGTCCCGTACAGACCTTAGGAATAGTATAGGATACGAATGTCATTACATTAGGTTATCGAGATGTGATTACATGTAAGACCATGTCTGGGACATTGGCATTGTATTGAGATTATATGTGAGACCATGTCTAGGACATTGGCATCATTAATCGATTTCGTGTAAGACCCTGTCTGGGACAGTGGCATCGATATGTGATAACATGTAAGAGCATATCTGGGATATGACATTGTACGAGCTTATGTGATTGCCGTGTATCCTTAATTATTTTGAATGGTTCAACGGGCAAAGTCAAGTTGAGAAAGAATATGTGAATGAGCTAAATAACTCAGGTACATATGGGATTCATATGCGTATTGAGAAGTGAAGTAAATGATGGATTTGATTAAGATATTGAATATGTGTTCAATGAGAAAAGTTTGTGAACTTGTGTGTAATTAGTTATGTTTAGAATATATGAATTGATATTCAAAGATTCATATGATAGCTTTATTTGTATATGACTTACTAAGCTTTTAAAGCTTACTTTGTGTGTTCTTTCCATGTTTTATAGATTTTCGAAGCTAGCTCAGACATCGGGAATCATCAAGAACCATCATCACACTATCGATCATCTTGTTGGTACTTTTGGGAGCTTTGTATATTTGGTATATAGCATGTATAGGCTAGTGTCATTTTGGTATGTTTTGAGCTATGATATTAGCCATGAGATTTGGCTTGTAAATGTTGATATGTATTACCATTATAGTTGGCTTGAATTGTGTTTGGTAAGTGTTATATATGTGATGTATATAATGCTTTGTATGTTGACTTATTTGGTGTGGTTATGTGTTGGTTATTTTGGTTAGTTTTTAATTGATATGCTAATGTTTGGAAGTTGGCATATTGTGGTTTGATTTGAGATGATGATATGGTATATTAAGTGACTTGAAATAAAGGATAAGTTGATGACCTAATGCATTTGGTAATTAGGTAAATTGTAATAGTTTTGGCATAATGATTTGGTATGTTTTGAATATGGAATAGAGTGGTTGAAATGGTTGTGAATAGATGGCTTGATATGAGTATGAATTGGCATGTTTTTGGTTGCTTAAAGATATATTGAAATGGTGTTATTTTGGTTGCTAGGTGTGCTTGTGGAAATGGTGGCAAGTTGGCTTTTTAAATGGCCTATTTTTGTCCACACGGGCAGAGACACGGGCATGTATCTCAACTGTGTGTGACACACGGTCATTTTACATGGCCGTGTGTCCCTTGGGTACCCTTTGAATTAAAGTTAGTATACTCTACAGTTATGACACAGCCTAGATACATGAGCGTGTCTACTTGCCGTGTGTGACACACAGGCTGGCACATGGGTGTGTGGTTGGCCATGTGACCCAAGTCAGTAACCTCCCAAGTTTTCTCATGGCCATGGCACACGGGCGTGTCTTTAGCCGTGTGGTGTAAGTCAGTATGTATGTCCTTATAGCAACCCGATTTAGGGCCTAGTCGAAATAGTGGTCTCTGGACCACAAATCTGAAGTTGTAAAAAAATTATTTTATTATTATTTTGAAGTCATAACATGTTTAATAGAATGCATGAAAAATTTGGTAAGTTAATTTTGACGTTTGTGAGCCCAATTTTAAAAAAGGACTAAATCGTATAAAGTGAAAAAGTCCTAAATTGACAGCTAAAGGTGTTAGTTTGTTAGAGAGTCAATATTGGGGGTCTTTAAAGGGAAATTAGCCCCTTTTAAAAGTGCTTGGCCAGCCATAGAGTCAAAGAGGGGACAAAATTTTCAAGTTTGGTATGTTAGGTGGCTTATTTTTGACTAAAATAGAATTTAGTAAGAAAAGGATGATATCACCCCATTTTCACCTCTTTCACCACAAAAAATACCAGCAAATATTTGGGTTTTGAAAGGTTAAAAATTTCAGCATCTTGAAGCACTCACAAGTAAGTGATTTTGATAGTTTCTCTTGATGATTTTTACATTTTTGGATTCCTTAAAACATAAGCTTTCAAATGAGAGGATTATTGTGCATTGAACAAGAGTCTAGGGTTTTGAAATGAAAGGATTTGTAATGTTTTCTGAGTTTTTATGGAAGAATATGAGTCCTAGTTATGTTGTAAACAACTTTTGTGAAAGGTGATAGCATGAAAACACCTAAAGGGACTATTTTGCATAAGTGGTAAAATAGGTGATAAGTGTGTGAAATAGTGAGAAATTGGCGATGCTATAAGAGTAAAAAGGGTTCGGTTAAGCTTGGGATACAAAGAAATTCAATAAAAATCAATTTTTGAGCATAAAGGTAAAATGGTCATTTTGTCAAGTCTAGGGACAAAATGGTCATTTTACCAAAGATGTGAATTTTTGATTTGCCTAATTGTGACTAGTGACTAAATGAGTGCATTTTGCTATTATAGATCATGATTTTCCAAATTCAAACCTAGGTCGGGGGAAAGCGAAGCAAATCGACTAAACTGACTAGTCGAATACATTTTGTAATCCGAGGTAAGTTGTATGTAAATACTACAACTACATTGCTACTATATGTGTTTGAAATGCCTTTGAATTGATATAGCATGAGTTGCTCAATTGTGAATTGAGAATGTATATGGTTAATTGAGATGGTAGAAATCCCGTTGGAACCCTAGGAAATAAACTGGATATTCATGCTGTGACATTTGGGTCACTTGTTTGAGCTAGTGTAAGACATCTCTGGGACATGCATCGGCCACATTATGAGAGCCAGTGTAAGACGATGTCTGGGACATGGCATCGGCATTAAGACGAGTGCTAGTGTAAAAATGTCTGGGACATGCATCGGCCTCGAGACGTAAGCCAGTGTAAGACATGTCTGGGACATGCATCGGCTAAGAGTTGTGTTAGTGTAAGACCATGTTTGGGACATGGCATCGACACGGATATGCGAGAGCTAGTGTAAGACCATGTTTGGGACATGGCATCGACAGCTTACCCCATGTTTGAGGCTTATAGAATATCCAGTAGTATTTCGAAATGTTCAACCGTGAAAGTTATGAATGTGAGTTAATAAGGAAAGTATAATCATGCTGTGAGTGGTACAGGTACCTAATTGGTATGTATGAGTAATGCGCTCGATATAGAATATGTGACTTGAGTGGATGGTAATGAGTAAGTTATGCTTATGCTTACCTTTATGTTATGAGCACGATGATCATTGGTGAAATTGTTGTTGTTTATTCATTTATATGCAACTTACTAAGCTTCTATGCTTACTCCCTCTTTCTTTTCATTTTTTTCAGTACCGCCTAATTAGCTCAAGGATCACCGAAAGTCAGAGATATCAATCACACTATCATCCAAAGTCGGTATAGTTGGATTTATATTTTTGAATATGACATGTATATGGCTTAGATTTCATTAATTTGTGTCCTTGAGAATTGGCCAAATGTGTTGGCTTGGGTTAGAAACCCTTCATTTTGCATTAAGCCTTGAATGATGGCTAACATTCATTTTGAGTTTATAAAAGATGCAATTTCATGGTTGAATGAATGTCTATTGTGGCTGATTTGGTTATATGAATTGTGTTTGTTCTTGTATTGTTGGTATTTGTATGGAACTAGGTATGTAAGGGTGGCAATGAGGCTTGGTAAATAGCCTTATATTATCCACACGGGTAGACACACGGGCATGTGTCTAGGCTGTGTGTGACACACTGTCTACTCCATAGGCGTGTGGTCCGGCTATCGGTCCCCTGCACGTAAAAATTTCAAGTCAGTATGCATGGTAATAAACACATGGGCAGAGACACGGCCGTGTGTCTCAGTTGTGTGAAGGACACGGCGTAGCACACAGGCATGTGCCTTGGCCGTGTGACATTCTGAGTATGCTGACGTCAAAAATAGAATGTCCAGGTTTTTGCACACGGGCTAGGGCACAGGCGTGTCGTGGCCGTGTGATGGACACGGGCCATTGACACGAGCATGTGTCTGGCCATGTGAAAACCTTGTAGGTGTGAATTAGAAATTAATTCTATACAGGTGTAGGACACGGGCGTGTCCTTAGGTGCTTAGGCAGTGTAAGACACATGGGCCATCAGCACGGCCATGTTGAGATGGCCACACGGGCGCGTGCCCTGTTTTAAAGGCAAGATTTTCATAGTCGTTTTAAGGGCCCAAAATGGTCCCGTATAAATTCCAATGGTCGATTTGGGGCTCATAGACCCATAATAAGAGGTTTAAAGTAGAAATTGGAAAAGTTTTAATTTGGACAGAGTCTTGGTGCCTTGAGGTGTTTGTATGCATGAGATCAATTTAAGTAATGCCTTGTATTCCGCCCCGGCTTGGGTTACGGGTATAGGGTGTTACAGTCCTATTTTCACATGGCTTGTGACATGGGCGTGTCTGGTGACCATGTGAGGCATACGGCTTGTTCACACGGGCGTGTGACCCTTATATGTTTAAAAATTTTCTAAGTTTCCCAAAGTTTGCAAATGTTATTGGTTTAGTCCCAAACCACTTCTAAGTATGTTTTAAGGTCTCGTAAGACCTTATAAGGGGCAACGTTAATGAGTTGAATGTATTTTGGTTATGAATGTATAAATGTATGTGATTAATGTGTTTTATTCGATAATGCCTCGTAACCCTATTCCGGCGACAGATACGGGTTAGGGGTGTTACATAGCATGTAAATAAGGATAAGGTGACATGGAAATGGTCATTTCCTTGTTAAATGGTATGCTTGATGTTTTTGGAAAAGGTTAACCTGAATGTAAAGCTTGGTATGTGACAAATTGATGCGACTGTCAAAAGCCCAAAATCAGGCTCATGAACGTGATGGGCTTAAATTTCCTCAAGGCCCAATAATGAGGTTGAAGGCCAAACAAATCCGAGTAAGATTGAACGCGACCATCCCATGCTTCATCACCAAGGCTTAAAATGCGCACAGGATCGAAAAAGAAAATCAAGATTCACTTTCTTGTTTTAAAGAAAATCAAAAATCCGAATCTTGGTCCAATTTTGTTGTTTTAGGCAATTTCAAGAGTTCAGAAAATCAAGATTTCAAATCTTGGAAATCTTGGTCCAAGAAACCGAATCTTGTAGCCAAGGTGCCTTGGATTTCATGTACGAGCTTGGACGAGCCAATTTTGGGGCAAACAAATCACAAGACCAAGTTCCTAAAACAATGGCCCATTAAGATGTCTACAAGCTCATCCTAAAGTTTGGAAAGTACTTTAATTGAATATTAGGAAAAATTATCAAAGTGGCCCAAATTGTAAAATATTTAAACTAGCTAGAAGTCTAATTTTATTTTAATAGGTGGATCATCATGTAAGAATTCAACCTAAGGAGCCCATTTAATTCCGTTGGTTAAATTCCTATTAAAAGTCCACACTTAGAATTATTTTGGTTTTTCTTTTTATTTGATAAGTTGTCATGTTAGTTATTCCATTAGGGTTAGGAAAACTTATTTTGGGGGCCTATAAGTAGCATGAACATCCACCTTTATAGAATAACAATTGATTTTTGTTTTTTTTTAAGTTAATAATAATTCTCTTAAGTTTTTCTTCAAGAATTGCTCTTGGGTTTCTTTTAAAAGCTGTTTTAACAATCTCTTAGGTTGTGGGAATCATCTTCAAGTTTTTCTTGCCAAGATATCTTTCTTGGAGGGGGAATTAGAGCCATTGAAAGGAGTCATGGATTCTTAATGTTTCCAAGGCTTCTTAGGACGCCATCTTCTATTTTTTAGTCTTAATTTATCGTTTCTTGTTTCTTGTTTATTTATTTCTGACTGTTTTGGCCTGCTGATTTTATTGATTTTTGTTCTAGATTAAAATTGCTTTAAAAGAGACTTTCTCCTATCTTGTTCCATCAAGAAACATATCAAAATTAGGAGTTTTAATCTTTTCTTGTTATTTCAAACATTTTTGCATAAAACAGTTTGCTTTTGTCTTTTAAATCACTTCTAGCAAATCTGTTTTGTGTTTTATATTTCTAGATCTGGTTGGGGCATTTTTTGAGGTCTAAGGACGGTTTCTTTCCTTCCAAGGAACCCTAATTCATTCTCTATTAGACTCTTTACTAGTCGGTTCATCTTTATTTTGTTTTAATTTTGTTTGATTCTTCGTTGTGACAACTAATCTATTTTCGTTGTTTCTCGTTTTAGTTTACATTCGTCTAGAGATCTATGTTAAATCCGCACCTTAGACAAGCTACGATCCAGTTTCGCACGTATTTTGTATCATTTTGTACCTTTGGTATTAGATTTGAGTGTTTTGGGTGTTCGTGGTTGATTTCTAAACTGATTTCCATTGCGAAACAACCTATAAGAAATTTGGTATAAGTAATTTTCATTGAACAATTTGGTATAAGCAAATTTCATTGACTCTTAGCCTTAGGTTTTCATTTGTTTTTTCTTTTTATTGTTCCTTTACGCATTCTAATACTTTATTGTTTCTTGTGTTAGTAAGTTAAAGAATGTTGCACATTCCGTCCTCCATGCAACACAATTCTTTAGTGTCTAGCTGATTCTGGACTCATAGTGCTAATAGGTTTGCTTTGTTAGTTGATTCTAATACATTTTGATTGATTGATATAGACACTTTTAAAAGACTTACGAGATTAATTCTTACCTTATTGAGAATTTAATTTTATTTTTGAGTGCATAACGGTGAGATTTGTTTAATTTTTTATTTTTAAGTGTTGTGTTTTTTTCTATTTTGATTTGTCATAATGTCTTGTAGTGGCAAAGAGAGGGATGACTAAAGTGACACACCAGTAGTGACCATTGAAAGTCTTGCTGGTTTTGCAATGAAATTACAATGTAACCTCAATGAAGTCAATGATAAGTTCGAAAACAGGTTCGATAGGTTGCAACAAAGTCTAGAGGATCGAGATGCAACAGAAAGACAAAGGGATGCTATACTTCAAACAATGAGCAATACATTGAATTAGTTACGGACTAAGAAAAGGACTCAAAATTTGGGTGCTAATGATGATGTTGAGCTTGAACAACCTCATGCTTGTAAACATAATGCTAGACGTGTCTCTCATGCAAATAATGAGACTTTGGTTAATAATGACCGTGAGCAACATTTTTTTTAGCTAAATCAAAGTTTTCAGTTCTAGAATTTGATGGAAAAAGTGATCATAAATTAGTTTTTCAATTCAAGGGGAGATTGCCAAATGAAAGGAGTAATATGATTAAGCTATCACCTTTTGTGCAATGTTATTGGTGTAGTTTAAAGATCATAACGGTTTCAATGTCTAATCAAATATCCAACTAGAGAAGAAAGTAATTATGACTTTGTACCTTTTGTTGACTCAACTCTAATGGAAAAGAGATTTGTGATGGTGAACTTTGTGAACCGAAAAAAATATGATAGTGAGAATTTTTCCTTGAATCTATTGAATTAGAAGAGATAGAAACGTCATGTTCTCCTATTGAAATGATAGTGAGAATTTTTTCCTTGAATCTATTGAGTTAGAAGAGATAGAAATGTCATGTTCTCCTATTGAGATGTATTGAGATGTATAGAAACGCCATGTCTGCAGTAAGTGTAGAATGGTGGGATGCCTGGCTGTTAACGCAAATGGTAAAAGTGGTAGGCTCATCATGATGTGGAAAGAAAGCAATAAAGTCAAAATTCAAACCTATTTCAGCAGCCATATTGACTCGATGATTCACCTAGAGAATGACAATCCTATTCGTTTCACGGGGTTCTATGGGAATGCAGATCCTAACAAAAGACAATGCTCGTGGAATATGCTTAGAAGGGTTGGTCAGTCGTTAAGGAGAAGTAGATCATTGGGGGGACTTCAATGCGATTCTTGACAATGCGGAAAAAGAGGGTGGTAGGAGGAAGCCAAATTCTCTTATGGAGGATTTTCGTGAGATTGTTGATTAGCTATTGATGGTAGACTTGAAAATGGACAATGGGTAGTTTACTTGGGTCAACAACATGGAGGGTACAGTGCTGGTTAAGGAGAGACTCAGTCATTTTTTTATGTCTACTAATGGTGTGGCGAGCTTCCCTTTTCTATAGACCAAGGTGATTCGTTAGTCCATATCTGACCATGATGCTATTATTTTAGATACTAAACGTTAGAAGCCGAGAGATAGAATAAGATATCTTAGACTTAGTTTTAAATACGATGTCTACTAGGCTAAAGATGAGGAAGCAAAAAAAATTATCGAGGAAGCCTGGCAGAAAGGTTTCTAAGGATATAATGGGAAAGATTGAGAGGGTGGGTAAAGAGCTTGGAGAGTGGCAAAATAAAAAGTTTAAACAAATGCGCAACCGGATTGGCAACTTGCAGGTGAATATAAACAAAATCATTGACAGTCAGGGGAGTACATATGCGAGCGATAAGCTCAAAGCTATGAGACTAAAGCTTAGAAATCTACTAGATAAAGAGGAAAAGTATTGGGCTCAGCGCTCAAGGGTCAACTGGTTAAAGAAGGGGGAGAGGAATACCCGGTTCTTTCACGTTAAAGCCATGAACAGAAAGAAAAAAAAACAATATAGCTAGACTTAAAGATATGAACAACTACTGGAGAGAGAACATAACGGATATTTGTAAGGCGGCCAGGGAGTATTTTCAAAATTTATTCAAATCAAATTTAAATTCTAATGCCGTGCTAAACCTTGACTATATTGAGAAATATATTTCAGGAAAGGTGAATAACAGTCAAAAGAATTTACGGATAATGAAATTAAGAAAGCTTTTAGTCAAATGGATCTAAGGAAAACCCCGGGAATTGACGGTTTGTCAGGAATTTTTTTTAAAGAAAAATAGGAACTGGTAGGGGATGATATTATTAAATTGTGTCATGAAATTCTTAAGGGTGCAAAAAATGTGGATAGTCTAAATGATACAATTATTGTTCTAATCCCTAAAATTAATGAGCCTATGGATATGAATAATTTTAGACCTATCAGTCTTTATAGGGTGGTGTACAAAATCGTTGCCAAAGTGCTTGCAAATCGGTTGAAAGAAACACTCCAGTTATGTATTAGCCAAAATCAGAGCGCCTTTGTTCCGGGGAGGATGATCCACGATAACATTTTTATTGTCCATTAGCTAGTCCATTATCTCCAAACTGCAAAGAATGGGCCAAACAAAGGATTCATAATTAAGCTCGATATGAGCAAAGCATATGATTGAGTGGAGTGGACTTTTATTGAAGAGATGATGAAGAAAATGGGCTACACAAATGATTGGGTGACTAAAATTATGAGATGCATTTGTTCAATCTGTTATATTGTCAAATGCAATTCCATCCTCTCCGAGACGTTTATGCTGGAAAGGAGCCTCAAACAGGGGGATTGTAACGCCCCTTACCCAAGTTCGACATCGAAACAGGATATGAGGTGTTATCGGGCTTGAACATATACTTACAAACATTTTAGGGTTATAAAATTTCATTCCAAATTAAAACTTTCCACAATCCCACTTAATGTCCCTACTATGAGCTTATGAGGCTCCAAACACACTTTGAAATTGATTCGGGACTAAACTATGCACTCTAGAAAACTTTGTAAAATTTCAACCAAACAGGGTCACATGCCCATGTGGACATAGGAGCACGCCCGTGTGCCTTTTGACACGCCCGTATCCTTAGCCGTGTAACTCTCTGTTTATGACGTCAGTAAACAAATTGAACCACATGGCTAAGCCACACGCCCGTGTGCTAAGGCTGTTTTCCCCACACGGTTGAGACACACGGCCCTGTCTCAGCCTATGTGGCCAACATTTAGGCTATTTTCCAAGCCCTTATGTTACCCTTAAACTTTCACATCTATATACACACCAAGGACACATATCATGACATCATTTCAATGATTTAGCATCCCATATTAAGACACCTTCACAAGCATTAGAACATAGGATAGATATATAGGTTCACAACAATAATCCATATGAGCCACACCTCTTGGCCATATACAATTAACTCAATATAGGCCAATACATTCAGCTAATCATAATTACACATATTATAAAAACCGAGCCCCTATACATGCCACTCACTTTAAAACGCTTAGCTTAATATATATATATATTCCAAAGGTGATGGCTTGATAGTGTGGTGCTGCCTCAGACGATTCTCCAATTTTCGAGCTAACCTAACAATACTAAAGAAAAGGAAAGGAAGGGAGTAAGATTTATAGCTTAGTAAGACCGTATGAAAATAATAATCAATTTATCAACTTGTTCCCAAGGTAATACAACCATAATTGCACTTTTACTTATGTTCAGGTCAAGTTGTTTTCTCAATTCATAGTCATCAAATTATTTATATCTTGAGCTACGAAAATCCACTTTAAGATTCGCTAATTTTACCTGAAACTAGAATCACATGTCTTCTTACCATAAAATTTGCAGAATTTTTGGTCTAGCCAATAATTACAGTTTATTTTTTAAAGTCACCCCTATTTCGCTATTTGACAGTTCCGACCCCACTTCGTTAAAGATTAATTATCTCATCATACGGTATTAAGATGATGTTCTATTTTGTTTATTTTGAAAATAGACTCATTAAGGATTCTAAGCATATAAATTATAACCCATAATTATTTTTTTAAAATATTTAATGATTTTCCCAAATCGGAACAGGGGATTTCAAAATCATTCTGACTCTATATCACAACAATTCAAATATCTCATAATATGAACTTATTTTACTTACACTGTTTCTTCTATATGAAACTAGACTTAATAAGATTTAATTTTATATTTTATTCAGCCTCTAATTAGATTTCCAAAATATTTGGTGGATTTTCAAATCCAGACTGCTGCTGCTGTCCAAAACTGTTTCAATGCTAATTTTACCCTTTCATAATTATCTTTAAATAGGCTTTTATGCCAATCAATTTTTCTTTTCATATTCATTAGGCCGTAAGGTGAAGGGATAAACATATCATATCCCAATTTAATTCGACCTAAAGGCCTCACACATAATCATCCACCAAATTTACCACATAATTATACACCATAGGTATTGACCTAATATTTACAAGGTCGTCACAAAGTCATTCTCATAGGTATGACTTACTCATTTACATTCTTACCAAAAGTCCAATATACGTCGAGCTCATTACTCATGAATTTTTAGTACATACCTGTACCCTTTCAACATGATCATAGCCTCTCTTATTCAGACATAAACCATAAATTTCCCCTTGAACCATTTGGAATACTACAGGATATTCAATAAGCCTCAAGCATACGGTAAGGTGCCGATGCCATGTCCCGGACATGGTCTTACACTGGCTCATACATCAAAGCCAATGCCATGTCCTAGACATGGTCTTACACTGGCTTTCATCTATCAGTGCCGATGCATGTCCCAGACATAGTCTTACACTGACACATACCAAGCCGATGCCATGTCTCAGACATGGTCTTACACTAGCTCTCATATCTCGAGGCCGATGCCATGTCTCAGACATGGTCTTACACTAGCTCTCATATCTCGAGGCCGATGCCATGTCTCAGACATGGTCTTACACTAGCTCTCATATCTTGAGGCCGATGCCATGTCCCAGACATTGTCTTACACTAGCTCTTATATCTCGAGGCCGATTCTATGTCCTAGACATGGTCTTACACTAGCTCTCATATCTCGAGGCCGATTCTATATCCCAGACATGGTCTTACACTAGCTCTCATATCTCTCTAGCATCATGGTATGAATATTCAATCTATTCCTATGGTTCAACTAGGAGTTTCCCGTATAAATCTCATCACATTACTCATAGCCACATTCAAACATTTTATGCAAAATCAATCATTAAATGCATAATAATGATAAAGTTTTAATATTTATGCACATCTTGCTCGTTTCAATGGAATATCATATTCCATCAATTTTCTAATGTATTCAATCATGACATAAATGTTATTAATATTTGACATCACTTTCTCATACTCAATATCATCAACATATAATTCAATACAATCATAGCAAGATAGATTTCAAGTATATTAACAATAACATGGATAACATGCTTATTTAGTCACATGGACTCACCTCGAATGCAAAAATGGCAAATTATTCTCTTTTTGTCTTAAACCATGTACTTTCTCGATTTAAGCCCGAATCTCGATTTTCTTGATCTAAAATAATAAAATTTACTCATTTAATCATCACATTAAATTAAGCGTTCCACAAAAATTACAATTTTTTCCTTAGGCTCGTAAAATGATTTTTATCAAAATTTCTCATTAACCAAGCCTAGCCCAACCTTTAATACTCTTGTAGCAACTCAAAAGTCCAATTATTTCACACAATTCCCATCCATTTAACAAACTTTACAAAATGGTCCATATTAGGTGTTTTCATGAAAATCCTTTCACAAAAGTTGTTTATTTTACAACCATGACTCATTTTCTTCCATAAAGTTTCAGCTAACAACATAAATACTCTCATGGAAAAACCCTAGGCTTTCAACCATTTTGCAGAATAGTCCCCTCATTAGCTAGCCTATGCCACAAGGGTCCCAAAGTACAAAAATTATCAAGAAAAGCCATCAAAAAAATCACTTACTGGTAAGGGATATAAGTGCCTGAATGTTTGGGCTCTCAAAACCCTCATCTTTTTTGGGCTCTCAAAACCCTCATTTTTGCCGCCATTTTCGGTGGATGAAGAAGAAAGATGAAAAGATGACAACCATTTTTCCTTTTTCTTTTATTTTATTACCAAATAAGTCACCTAATGCCCACCTAACTTTGACTTTTCAATTTCTTTGTCTCTATGGTCGACCAAGCCTTTCTTAAAGGTCTATTTGCTGTTTAAAAACCCTAATTATTTTTCTCTAGCTATTTAACACATTTAGCTAGCAAAACAAAACTTTTTCCCTTTATGCGATTTAGTCTTTTTTCTCAATTAAGCTCACAAACACTAAAATTAAGTCACCAAAATTTTCATGTAACCATATAATCATGCTATAACACCAAAATAATATTAAAAATAATTTCTCAGCATCGAATTTGTGGTCCCAAAACCACTATTCTGACTAAGCCCAAAATCAGACTGTTACAGGGATCCTCTCTCTCTTTACCTATTTTTATTTTGCATAGGAGCGTTTTCAAAATTGTTAATTTGTGCTCAAAATAAAAATATGCTTAAGGGAATTCGGGCTAGCATAAATGGGCCGCGTATAAATCACCTTTTTTTTTCTGATGACGTACTCCTTTTTATTCGTAACAAAAAAGGGATGTGGAGGAAATTGTAAATATTATTACAAACTTTAATTGTGATTCGGACCAAAAAATTAATAAAGACAAATATATGATTATGTTTAGCCCGAAAACCCCTTTGACCTAAGGGCAACTATTTAGTTCTATGCGTGGTATGCGTGTGGTTGATAAGCTAGATAGTTACCTAGGGTTATCGTTACCCATTAGTAGGAAAAAATCATTAGCCTTTACTAACATTATCAATCGGTGCAATTGTAGAATTAATAGCTAGTCAAAATGCTTGCTATCTTACAGAGGGAAAGAGGTCTTCATCAAAGCTATTATTCAGGCTATTCCGACTTACACTTTCTCGGTTTTTCTTGCCTCAAAAGGTATTATTGAGAACTTTCATTCACAAATGGGACGCATGTGGTGGACAAATAATGACAAGACTCGTGGCTGGGCAATGATGGCTTGGGATCGGTTATATTTTCCAAAGGGCATGGGAGGCATGGGCTTTCAAGATTTACATCTGTTTAACTTGGCTTTATTGGGCAGACAAGTTTGGAGACTTATGACTCAAAAGGATACTTTATGTTTTAAAGTGTTAAGTGCCAAATACTTCCCTGATGGTGACGTGCTCAGACATAAACATTGTGATAAACATTCTTTCACATGGGCGAGCATTGCTAAGGCGACTGATGCTTTAAAGGATGGCTTTATGTGGCAAGTAGGCGACGACAATACGATTGATATTCGGTGGGACCACTAGGGGGTTGAAGGCATCAAAGGTGAGTCTGTTTGTTTGTCCACTTTTACTAATGATGAAAGAAAAGTCAATGATCTTTGGGAGCACAGTGACAAGTGGTGGAAAAGGAAGAGGGTCATATAGATTTATAGTAAAAATTGGGGGACTGCATTTTCAATTTATCCATTTCTCATAATGATGTTAAAGATACCAGAACATGGATTCAAAACTCGCATGGCTTTTATACCTCAAAATTTGCTTATTCGTGGTTGTCCCTTAGGAGAATTGGTTTCGGTCCTCATAGGTTATTTTGGAAAATTATTTGGAAGTTAAAAATGCTCCCTAAAATCAAAGTCTTCAGCTGGAGAATTGTCCATAATATTTTATCTAGTTACGACAATATTCCCTGCATCCTTCATAACTTCTTAATAGCTTGTCTAAGATGCAAAAACGGTGATGAAAAGCTTATCCATGCCATGAAAGAGTGCCCAAAGGTTTGAGAGATCCTCATGATCGGTGGGTTAAACAATAGGCTGATTGATGGTACATACGAGTGGTGTATTGACTGGCTGGAAAATGTCCTTCGTGAGCTCGACAAAAAAACTGCTGCCTACTTTTTTACTCTTCTTTGGAGCTACTGGAATGATAGGAACAAGATGGTCTTTCAGGGTAAGGATGATACGACTATGGTGGTGTGGGAAAGAGTGCAGCCCCTTAGCACAGAGTTCAAAATTTTCAACCTGGCCGACCCTCCTGTTCTCCCTCAAACACCAGTGCATAAAAGCTGGACGAAACCTCCAAATGGTTTTATTAAAATAAATGTTGACGCCACGATTTTGAATGGAAATGTCGAGTACGAGACTATCACCAGAGACCATGATGGATTCATTATCAAGGGTAGTTATGGTTATACAAATAAATACCTGGACGCGATTTGGGTGGAGTTTGAAGCTTTGGTTGAAGGTTTAAATTTGGCTTCAAAGTTGAAAGTGGAAAAGCTTATTTTGGAGTCTCACAATGCAACTTGTAACACCTCATACACATATCTGACGCCAGGACAGGGTTTTAGGCATTATCGGACTTAAACATAAACATTCATACAAAACTAGGCCATAAAATTTGGGTCAAATCAAATTCATCCAATCACATGCATATCGTTCTTTATACAGGCCCAGAGGCCCAAAACATATGTTGGGAGTGGTTCAGGATTAAACCAAAAACTTTTGGAAATTTTACTATACTTAGAAAATTTTCATACTTTGGAGAGTCACACACCCGTGTGGCTTGGGACACGCCCGTTTCCTCAACCTGTGTAACTCTCTGTTTATGACGTCATGCACAATTTGGGGTCACACGGCCAAGTCACACGCCCGTGTCCCGGGACTGTGTCCTTCACACGACTAAGACACATGGCCGTGTCTCTGCCCATGTGGCCAAGAAAATGGCTACTTACCAAGCCATTTTCCACCCTCATTTGCAAACTCACATACACACTTTCAATGGAACTTAACATGACACAATTAAGCTACCAACACAACCATAATCAAGGCTTAAACATACCAAAACAATTATTTATTATTCATAACAAAACTGTCCACTTGAGTCATAGTCACTAAATTATTTATATCTTGAGCTAAAGAACTCTAAATTAAGATGCACTTAATTTTTATGAAACTAGACTCAAGTATGACAGTTTCATAAAATTTTCAAAATTTATGGTTTGGCCAATAAGTATATTTAATTTTTCAAATTTGTCTCTGTTTTGTTGTTTGACAGGTTCGACCTTTCTTCACTAAAGATTAAGTCTTTCTTAGTACGGGATTCAGATGATGTTCCCATTTGTTTCTATTTAAATTAGACTCATTAAAAAATTAAACATATAAATTTAAACCCCCAAATATTTTTATACAATTTTTAATGATTTTCCAAAGTCAGAATAGGGGAGCCCAAAATCATTCTAACTTTGTCTCACAAAAATTTAAATATCTCATAAAATGAAATTCTTTTTCTTTCATTGTTTCTTCTATGTAAAACTAAACTCAATAAGATTTAGTTTAATATTTTATTCAACCTATAACTCGGTTTCCAAAATTTTTGGTGATTTTTCAAATTTATACTACCGCTGCTGTCCAAAGCTATTTTAATGTCAATTTTACTCTTTCATGATTCCCTTATACTAACTTTCATTAACTTATAAACCACATCACACAATGACATTGGCATAGGCATATGAGTAATTAATATGCTTGCAACCCATTAGCAATATAAGCCAATTTATAAGGCTACATACCAAAATCAAATCCTTATTCTTTACAAGCCAATACATTTGGCCATATCATAATGACACATACACAAAATGACTAAGTCCCTGTACATGCCATAGACTCAAGGGTTTACGTTCATTTACCCAACATGATAACTTGATAGTGTGATAGAATCTCTGAAGATCTCCAACTCGAACTAGCTGAATAAACCTATAAGAAATGGGAAAGAAAAAGGGGTAAGCTATATAGCTTAGTAAGTCCGTATGAAAATAATAGCAACTCGTACAATCATATACCATGTCTAACAATACAAACACAAGTTAACATAAAGTAGCTATAAATCTCAAGTTGTAATGTAATCAATTCCCAATGCTTATTATTTTGATTTGCCAACATAATTTCACATAACTTGACTTAATCTAGCAACAATAATATCTCAAATTAATTTGGCCTACAAACCTTTTTCATAAGTATCAATCAACTTAACCATGTATTTATACATTTTACACATAAACCAATAATCACAAGGTTAACTCAAAGTTGTTTTCATAGTGATCACAAACTCATAATATCATGAAGCCATAGGTTATAAACTTTACGTACATACCTGTACCAACTCATAACACAACTCATGCTCATTTTTCTCATTGACTTACCCCTTGGGTCTTTTGTCAAGTTACTCGATAATTCACCCGTTGAACACTTGGAATACTAACAGATACATCAGAATCTTGCACCTAAGTGCCCCATATGTAGCTATCGCTACCTCATATCACATATCACATGTTGCTCGCTTTCGAGCTTTTCACGGGTCTGTCTATAGCAGCTGTCAGGTATCCGTAACACATACCAGACTACCCAGCCATTAGTAAAACATACCAGACCAGAACCCGAAATGCCATAACATGTGTCACATATATCACGAACTCAGACCACAACTCATGAGTTCAGATCACATATTTCCTAGTGACATGTCACCAGTATCCTAAACTATTCCTAAGGTTCAAACGGGATTTCTTTAATTACACGTCTTCGTTGAACTTGTCCAGGGACCAATCATATAACTCATGATAATGATTAATCACATAATTCTTCATAATGATAATAATAAACATAATCACATTTAAACATGAAATTAAAGCTCATCACAATGTCATCAAGTATTATAAACCTATTTTAGATCATATCATTGCATAGCGTATTATAAAATCTCATGGTCATTTTCGTAATACCGTACTCCATAGCATTCGCATTTCAATTTAATAATAAGGCATTTATCGCAATTATATCAATTAAATATTTATACATGTACAATTTAATGCTTATTAAACATACTATCTTACCTTGATACCAAAAATGGTGAAAAAGACCTAACCGTCAAATACGCGTTTTCCCCCGTTCTAGGTCTAAATCTCATTTTCCTTAATCTAAAATATCACATTTAGCTTATTTATTAGTCACATTATTCATTGTGACCCAAAAATCATATTATGGAAAGATTATGTTTTTACCCCTAAACTTTGTCATATTTACACTTTTGCCCTTAGGATGGTAAAATGAAATTTATTCAATTTCTTTGTACTTTAAGCCTAGCTGAACCATTTTCATAACTATAACAGCCCAAATTTTCCACTAGAACACACTTTTACTACATATTTTATAACTTTTACAATTTAGTCCTTTTAAGCATTTTCACCGAAAATCACTTAGCAAAAGTTGTTTCTCCAACCATACACATGCATAATCTACCATTAAACATCAAAATACACAAATTTATAACATGTTTCAAACCCTGGACCTTCATCATAACTCAAATAAATGGTAGAAATAGGTAGATCTTGTTACGAGGATTTCAAAAACGTAAAAATCATTAAAAACGGGGCAAGAATAGACTTACAATCGAGCTTGGAAGCTTGGAAAACCCTAGCCATGGTTTCTTCATGTAAAATTCGGCCAAGGAAGAAGATGGACAAGAAATTTTGGCTTTTATTTTGTTTTTGATTCATTTTAATTATTAAATGACCAAAATGCTCCTAACTTAAAAATATTCTATTTCACCTATTTCATGTCCATTTTTGTCCAAAAAATTAACCAATGGTCTAATTACCATTTAAGGACCTTAAATTTAAAATTTCATAACAATTGGACACCTCTAACATGTAGAACTCAACTTTTGCAATTTTTACAATTTAGTTCTTTTGACTAAATTGAGTGCCCAAACGTTGAAATTTTTGAACGAAATTTTCATGAAATCATTTTGTGAAATTCTAGAACATAAAATATAATAAAAAAAATTTTTCCTTATCGAATTTGTGGTCCCAAAACTACTGTTCCGACTAGGCCCAAAATCGGGCTGTTTCACAACTTTAGTCAACACGGTTAAAAAGAGAGACCATGACATCACCATTTTGGGCTGATGTGTAAAAAAGGCCTATATGATTTTTAGAAATTTTCACTTGGCCCAAATTAATTGGATCAATCATTGTAGAAATAAGGCTGCTGATTTACTTTGTAATCTAGCCATTAAGGAAAAGTGTAATTTGTTTTTCAATATGGATTATCTTGTGGAAATCCATAATATTTACATTAATGATGCAATAAAATGAGGTTGACCTTAGTGTCATTTTTTATAATAAAAAAAAGAATGATAAAATTCTACTTGATGGTCCAAATTTGGTGAGTGAAAATCCATATTAGGTAAAATTGGAGAGTTCTAAAGTAGAAAAAGAAAAAGAAAAACAATAAAATACCCATACAAAAGTGATGAATGATTATGTTTTAACTAACCCTAAATCAAATTTGTTTAGTGGTGTTTCTTTGTTACAGGATTTCAAGGATCCATTGATGGGCTTCCAATTATATTATTCTACCATCGATAGACGATTTTACTTATGGGATGGAGGTAAGTTGAACATTGATACTTCTCCACAAATGCTACAATGTAAGAAAGGTAAGAAAACATTAGAAATTGATTTAAGAAGGCATACTTTGAATGTTTCTTATAAGTATGCTACTGATTTTGTTTGTAAAATATTTTCTTACAATATGTTTTCTTGTTGGTCAAATTTTATTAAACCTTGGTCTGAAAGTTCAATTGATTTTATGGGTGTAGGAACCCATTTTTGCTCGGGCCCGTGAAATAAAATAAACAAAAATTTATAAACCAAATTAAATAAATAAAGTGTCCCTATTAATGTCCAATTTACAATAAACAGGCCTAAAGGCCTGATAACCCAAAGCTCAGTTACATTTTGCAGCCTAATTAGTCTAAACCAAAATACCCATTAACCCAATACCCTTTTTCACTCGTGACCTAAGAAACTACCTGGTTACACCCATTAAACCTCCTAACCCAACAAATAAACACGGCCCAAAGGGCCCAAACCATTAACAGAATCAGAGGACCTAGGGTTTTCTGAAACCCTAGGCGCCGCAAGCACCCCGACACCAGGCCTCATCTTGCGCCGCAATTGGCGTGCCAATCCCTCGTCACCAGGTCTTCACTCGCCTATAAAAGGAAAGAAACAGCAGAGGCAATAAAAATATAGCAAGAAATAAAATCAAATATTGTAAATATTATTTTATGTTGATTTTCAGTGGCTATAAAAGCTCGAATCGAAATGATGTAATGGACTACGTTTTCTTACATGCGCATATACAATAAAAATCAGGAAAATACAGAGGTGATTTACATCTACAAACCCTGTTTAATCTTTGCTTTAGTTTTGATAATTTCTTATTGGTCTTTCTATGCTAACAGTGAAATACACTATCGAAAATCAATTTTTTTTATTATTTATCGAAAGGAAACCCAACTTTTTTGTTTCTTTTGAATTTTTTTATACAAACTATCATAAAAAAAGGGAAAAAGGAATAGATTACCTACGATTTGACTCGAAAAAGAGTGTTTTTGGCTTTCAGGCCACCGTGTGTGGCTGCGCTGATGGTGGCGCATGGGGCGCATGCGGTGGATGCTCGTGGGGCCGAAGGCTTGATGTTAAACCGGAAAAGATGAGGTTTCAGAGGATTTTCAGAAGTTTTTTTTAAAGGACTAAGTTCAAATGTTTTTTAAATAAAAAAATAACTTGTATAATGATATGAAAATGACGTTATTTTTACTTAATTCAATAAGTACCAAAACGACGTCGTTTAGGGCTAGGATCCGCATGTTAACCAGATAACCCAGGGAGGATCCGCGCATTTTTTATCTTTTAAATTAAGTTTATTTCATCCTTAAATTTTGGCCCAGTGATTTTGTTTCGATTTCAACTTGGTCCTTGAGCCCTTTAAAGCGCAAACACTGGAACGGTGCCGTTTTGGGGTTAAGGTATATTTACCCAACGAGCTCCTATGTGTAGCACACGTTTTCAATCTGGTCCATTATACTCCTATTTTAAATTAAATTCTGTTTTATTTTAATTTAATCCTTATAATCTAGATTTTTAATTCTTCTCACTTATTTAGTTTTTATTTTCCGTTTTATTCCTAATTATTCTAATATATATATAAATTATTATTTATTACTTATATTATGCTATTTTATTAAATTTTATATCATTTTAAAAATTTGTACGTTATTTCTATATATTATATTTTTTAAAAAAGATTTTTTTTGGTATATCATAGTTAAATTTTATGTATTATATTTATTTATTAAAAATCCCAATGTATGTATTATATATTATTTTACATTTTGTATATTGTATAATATTTTAAAGTAATTTGTTATAAATATAAAATTTTTATATCGCTCACTTTTAACTATGTTTTTATTTATAAAAATATATATTGATTTGTTATATTATATATTATTTTAAAATTAGTATTGTATATAATATTTAAATTGTTTTATAAAAATGTATATTTTTAAAATATTATTACATATGTGTTCCCCTATATGTGTTTCTTTGTAGTTAAAGTTTTTATAAAATATATGCTTTATTTATTTTATCATAAATTATCTATCTTTGTTTTAGTCATTTTAAAAAAAAAAAGGGGTGTTTATAGTATATATGTTAATTGTTTGGTATATGTCACCTACCTTATATTATTCTTATATATTTATCTAGTGTTTAAACGTTTATGTTTTATTTTATTCATGTTCATAATATTATGTTTTATGTTTTATATTTTATATTACTTACATTATTTGTATAATTTGTCTTTTTTTTTTACGTTAGTGCTAATTATTAATATGTTGGGTATGTAATAATACAACATTTTGGCCCCAATCATTGTTTTAAAAAGTATATTTCATTTCAACCGCCATATTTTATCTAAAAGATTTTTTAGAAATAAGGCAATATTTTGGTGTTTAGAAGTTTAGAAAATAGTGCCCTAACGTGCTGGATTGCGATTTTCCGTTTGATTAAACAACTAAATATCCTTTTGATAAATTTTCAAGATCATGGGATGATTTTGGTTACGAGAGTTTAGAACATCGTGTCCTAATGTGCTGGATGTGATGTTTGTATTCTTTCGAAACAAAAGAATCTCGAGTTTCAACTTAAAGCTCAAAGTTTAAAAAGAGATCATGTTTTAAAAAGCCTTTCAAATTTTCGACAATTAGGACAATAAATAATCAATTCGGTACCGATTTTGGGTGTTACGAGGGTGCTAATCCTTCCTCGTACGTAATCAACTCCCGAACCCGTTTTCTTGAATTTTTGTAGACCAAAATCAATTTTTAATAAATAAAACGTTTTATAAGGTGATCCAATCACACCTAAAAGGATTGGTGGCAACACCCGTTTTCGTTTTTCAAAAAGTTAAACGCTGTTTTTTAAACTCATTAAAAAATGGTTTCGACAATGGGCTTATCTATGTATGTCAAGGTTACTTTTGTTGAATTCTATAGGTTTATTAAAGAACTTTATGCATTTGATCTTGCAACAAAATTTTCTACCTTAGACTTTAAATATGAATTTTTAAATAATAATATTAAACTTCTGAATTTTGATTATTATGTGAAATTATAGACTAATCTTTGGAAATTCTTATGGATGACCATGCATATTCAAAGAAAGTTACAATTTATTTTTTACTTGAACACTTTTGTGGCTAACATTTCTTTGTTTAGTGTTGATACCTTATTTTTAAAGGAGACATCCATGATCAAAGCTAATTTGAAGGATCAAAATAATGTCTTTGATCTTGGAGATAGTTTTGGCATTCAAGAAACTTAGGTAAGTAATTTTTTTATTTTATCATTATTTACTCTAATCATTTTTCTTTTTGTTTAGCTAAAGATTTGGGAATGAATCTTCTTGAGGAAAGGGGAATGATGCGAGTGTCAAGGCCCAAAATCAGGTTCATGAACGTGATGGGCTCAAATTTCCTCAAGGCCCAATAATGATGTCGAAGGCCAAGCAAATCCAAGCAAGATTGAACGAGACCATCCAAGACTTCGTTACCAAGGCCCTAGATGCACACACAACCAAAAAAGAAAATCAAGATTCACTTTCTTGTTTTCAAGAAAATCAAGAAACCGAATCTTGGTCCAATTTTGTTGTTTCAGACAATTTCAAGAATTAAGAAAATCAAGATTTCAAATCTTGGTAATCTTGGTCCAAGAAACTGAATTTTGTGGCCAAGGCGCATTGGATTTCATGTACGATCTTGAACGAGCCAATTTTGAGAGCAAACGGATCACAAGAGCAAGTTCTTGAAAAATATGGCCTATTAAGTGTCTACAAGCCATCTTGAAGTTTGGAAAGTAATTTAATTGAATAGCAGGAAAAATTATCAAAGTGGCCTAAATTGTAAAATATTTAAACTATAAGTCCAATTTTATTTGAATAGGTGGATCATCATATAAGAATTCAACCAAAGTAATTAATTCCTTTGGCTGAATTCCTATTAAAAGCCAACACTTAGAATTTTTTTTTATTTTATTTGATGAGTTGTCATATTAGTTATTCCATTAGGGTTAGGAAAACTTATTTTGGGGCCTATAAGTAGCATAAACGCCCACCCTTATAGAAGAGCAATTTATTTTTGTTTTTTTAAAGTTAATAATAATTCTCTTTGAGTTTTTCTTCAAGGATTGCTCTTGGGTTTCTTTTAGAAGCTGTTTTAACAATCTTTTAGGTTATGGGAATCATCTTCAAGATTTTACTTGCCAAGATATCTTTCTTGGAAGGAATTAGAGCCATTGAAAGGAGTTGTGGATTCCTAATGTTTCCAAGGCTTCTTAGGACATCATCTTCTCTTTTCTAGTCTTAATTTATCGTTTCTTGTTTATTTTTATTTAGTTCTTGTTGTTTTGGCTTACTGATTTTATTGATTTTCATTCTAGGTTAAAATTGTTTTAATAGAGGCATTGTCCTATATTGTTCCATCAAGAAACATATCAAAATTAGGAGTTTTAATCTTTTCTTGCTGTTTCAAACATTCTTACACAAAACAATTTGCTTTTGTTTTTAAAATCACTTCTAACAAATCTGTTTTGTGTTTATTTTTCTAGATCTGGTTGGGGTATTTTCTTGAGGTCCAAGGATGATTTCTTTCCATCCAAGACACCCTAATTCATTATTTGTTGGACTCTTTACCAGCCGGTTCATCTTTCTTTTGTTTTAATTTTGTTTGATTCTCCTTTGTGACAACTAATTTATTTTCATTGTTTCTCGTTTCAATTTACGTTTGTCTAGAATCTAGGTTGAATTCGCAACTTAGGTAAGCTACAATCCTATTCTGCATGCGTGTCGTATCATTCCATACAAAAAATGGTATATGGGCTAACTATGGTTGATGTTATTTAGTTGATGATATTTAAACTTGCATATATCATATATGTATGCTAAGAATTGCATACAGAAGAAATAGTAAGTTTGGAATGCTAAGCATGAAATGTAGCTTGTATGTTTGGTAAATTGTCGGTCAAGTTCATTGATTGTTTGGAAGTAAGTTTAATGTATGCCTTGTTTTGGTTCAAGATAAGGTCTTATAGGTTCATAGGGTATAAAATGAAATGAGTAGGTAAGTTGAAATAAAGTTAAATGCCGTAATTGAAATGCTTTTGTGAACAAATGATTTGATTAGGTCTAAATGATGAATATGTAATGAATGCCATGTTAAATGATTGATTAAAATTGTAATAAACTTTTTTGGATGTTTTGGTTAGGTAGAATTGCTGGTTAGGTGTTAATGTTGAAAGGTTTGGTTGGAAGCTATAGGATAGGTACCAAAATGTGGATTTTACCAAAAACAAAGGTCACATCTCGACAACAAACATCCTATGTCGCAATGTCCATCGTAGTAAGTGATGTCGCAATGTTAGTATGCATGAATTTTTGATGTGACTTATGATGTTGACGACATTATAACGTGAAAATTGTAGGGATGCGACGTCAGCCCGAGATTTTCCAAACTTTATAATTCGGTCTATTTCATGCTTGTGTTAATAAAAAAGCTTTCGTAAGCTCGTATAAGACCTGTAAATGATTGTATAACATAATTTGAATTTGATTAATACTTAATTACATGTGTGAATGATTAAATGTTGCATAATTGACTGCAGCTGCTCTGGCAATGAATGTAGCATCCTTTAGCTCAGACTTGACGATCGGGTCAGGCAAGGGGTGTTACAGAGAGGTTTTTAGAGTAAGATCCTAGGTGGAAAATAATGGTGAATTTGGAATTTAAATGAAAATGAAGGAAGAAAGCAAGAAAAATGAAAGAAAAAAAAGGTATTCTTCCTCTTGTAAGGACACAAGGGGGAAAATAAGCCATTTTTTTATTTTTCTTTTATTTTATTAAGCTATATAAGACATGGCCAAAAGTCAACAAATATAAAAACAAGTAGTTCTAATTTAACCCTTAATTTTAAAATCCCAAATCTATCTCTCATAACTCCTAACACTAGCAAAAATTTGTAATTATAAAATCTAATTATAAACTCTTGTAAATTAACTGAATTACCTCTCTAATGGTAAAATTGCACTTAAACCTTTTTCCTCATAATCACTTATCACTAAGCCCATATTTTACTTAATGAAATTATTACACTTTAGTAATAATTCACTATGTCACACTCCATTATAAAATCATTAATTAATCCAAACTTTATTTTTGAGAATTTATGGTACTCTTCCCAAAATAGTGCCACATAAAACATCATTAATTTTGAGATGTTACATCTTTTCCCACCCTTATTCAATTTGACACCTTTCTACCCCACTTCAATAAGTTATTTAGATTGAAAAATAAAATTATTCACTATCCCTTCCATCCTTCATCTTTTGCTTATAAATGCTATGCTAATTGTCAACTTCACTTATTAACACACTTACAATTATCATCTCATATCTTGATGTAAGAAAGATGATTGATAAAGTCTATTTCATTTCACCATTCACCTACTTTCATAAGTGGATTACATGTCATGATATTGCTTAGTTAACCTTCCACCACTTTATCACTTAACGATCATATAAATTTCTTTTTTAATTAGTTTCTAACCTTTGCCTCTCATAATATAAATGTCTCTTTTACTTAGATTCTAACATTTGTCTCTCACAACATTGTCCACATGCATAGGGGAGTAAAATTAGAAGTTTGCACAATTTATTTTACCCTTTAACTATGGTCAAACCACACTCATGTTCTCCAATTCCCTTTCAAATTTCAATTTATACATTTTTACCAACTTTCGTATTTTATTCCCATAGAAGTTCCTCTATTGTATTAATGATAATATTATTCTCAAAACACAAAACTATATCGTTATATTCTCAAAATTATAAATTATTCCAAAATGACAGCTCATGTCCTAAATTAGTATAATTACTAGCATTAGAATTTTGAGAAATTTACATTAGCATATAAAGTGTTTTATGTACATAAATATAACCTCCACCACATCAATGTTGTATAAAGTGCATCATATATGACATGGTATACAAGTATATCCTCTACCAGACTGTATTTCACATAGTGCATATTAATCTCATACTCTCCCATACCTCATACACAATAATACACAATATTGTTCAATATTCATATTACCATGCCAATCATATCCATATCTATTTTCATCAATTTTACACAACATTATATCCATTCTCATATCAGTTCACATTAAGAGCACATACACTCTCTCAATACATTCTATACATAATTCTTAATACATTAGCTCATTTCTTTATCAATTTACTTATTGTGTTCATCCATGGGATCATATATTATATTATCCATCATTTTCCAATTTATTTCAAGATACACATATAACCATTTCAATATGCAAATATAAGCAATCCATTCTTTTAACCAAAAACAACATATTCTCATTTTCCAATAACCATAACAAATACAAATTCACGACATTTCAATTCACCTTATTTTATACACATATTACCAACAAAACTTAACTATTACACTTATCATTTTAACATTTTTTACATATACGCTTTACAATTTTAACACTATTTATATCAACCAATATACATATTTACAAACAACAAAATCAAGTAAAATATGGGGCAAAGGGAATTCATTAATAACTTATAACTTTAGCTCCTAAAATGACACCAAACCTTTAATCTTCTTCGATAAAAAACCTTATATTTTCCTTTTTTTCCACCAAGTTTCTCTACTTTTTTTCTCTTTCCTTACTTCATTAACTTAACTTTAATACTCAAAACCTAATTCTCTTTACTTCAAAATTTCAAACCAAGCTTCAACTCTTTTAAGTAAATCAATCAGGAGAATTTTTTTATATTTGAAAAGATTGATTAGGATGAGAAACTATGGAGAAATTAAATGAGAAAAATGAAAAATGAAAGAGCACTTACCTTCACGGGTAAGGAAGAATAACAAAGAAAGTTATACTTTTCTCCATGAATTCCAACTAATATTTAATTCAATGGTCAAAATTTCATCTTACATAATTAGTGGAAATCCAAGGGTTGAGATTTAACCTCCTAATTATCAAATTTCATTAAAAAATATAATATATAATATCTTTGAAATTCCACTTTACCCCTTGCTTTAATTCCATAACATAATTTAAGCTAAGGCTAATATGTCATTTCTCAATTAATAAAAATATTATTCCCACACAAGCCCTTTAACTTTTCCATTTAAGACCCGATATTATATAGTTTGTATTTCTAAAATTCACTATTCATCTCATAATTAACTAGTCATATCTCAAAATAGTATCGTTATGGACAATGGAGTTTTGAAGACATTTTTCCAGATTTAAGGCCTAATTGTGTGACGTTACTAATTTTGAATATATAAATATTGATATTAAAAATGTACATATCATAGTCAATAAAACTTGTGACATATAAAGACCCAAAATTCCCTAAAAAAGAATGGCTAGAAACAATTTGCTTGGTAAAGACTAAACTAAAACAACGAAATTAAAGCCACTCTTCCAATTCTTCTCCATTTATGGAAAGAGAGAGACAGAGACAGGACGAGAGAGTTCCTCCAAGAGAGGAAAAAAATTAAATCAATAATTAAAGAAAATCCGACTATTTCCCTACCTCCCTCTTCTGCTCGCTAAAGCTTTAACTCTCTTTTTCAACTATTTTTAAGAATTTTCTTTTGCACAATAAACTCTCCAGAATGGTTAGTTGTTGCTTCTTCTTTGTATTTTCCTAAAATATTTTGATGTGTTTGTTTATGTTTAATTGTTGCATTTTATAAATAATTTTTTGTTAGTCAAATAAGATTAATTAATTGAATCTTCTAATGCATGTATTGTGTGATAAATCTTCTAAGCTTTTGTCTTGTAATATGGTTTTCTTGAAGCAGGACCAATTGGAAAATGATAAAAGGGAGTTAGTGGAGCGGTTCATGTATGTAGCTGGAGAAGGGTAATTTGATAACTTTTTCAGTTCCACTCCTCCTGGATTACTTTCAATATATTTTTGAATGTATAAGTAGTTTGAAAATTGTTTGCAAAAAAGGTTTATAATCAAAGACAAAAATTAAGGAACAATAGATGTTCGATAGAATAGATAAGATAGTAATGAAAGTAAAAAAATATTGTAGAAAACAGTAGAAATTAAAGATCAAAAAACTTAAATATATAGCATTGATATTAATGACTAAAAAGGTTCTAGGTGAGCCTTAACAATTACCCTTGTCATGCCTTTTTTGTGGATTTGTAGACTATTACAAGAGAGGAATATTGGTTTTTCATTTTTCTTATTTTCTTTCTAATATCAAATTAGCCTTTTGCTTAAAATCCACTCAATTCAAATATTTTATCATTTGTACCCAAAAATATTATTTTTTGTTGCTAGAAATGCTTTAATGTCATCATCATTAGAACAAAATTATTTCCAAAATCTTATCAATGCTAAGTGATAAGTTAAATTATTTATTTATCATCATTTAGGACAAAAATTGAATGCTTTTATAGTTCATAGACCAAGTCATCAAGAGCTTAAAAGTATGAACTTACAAGTTTAAAATAGAAAAATATAAGCTACAAATGTATTTTTAATAATTTTAATTTATATTACACAAAATTAAATTATAAATATAAAAAATAAAAAGTTACTTTTGGAGTGTCAATTTAATTTTGCTTAATATAAAAATATGTACAAATGTATATGTTGAACATAAAATTTTTATGGTATTCCGTGTTTGCATATATACACAAAGCACATACAAATATGCATGCTCGCATTTATGCATTGGTGCATATATATTCTCAGGTCATGCACTTCATCTGCTTACATAAAATATTCTTTAAAGCTTTTTGTTATTTTTTTAATTATGAATTTTATGAGAATACTTTAAAATCCTACCTTATTATATAGTCCGTTTTGTCAATGGTTCGATTTTATCTTACCAACATGAAAATTTCTTTTTAAGGCAAAAATGTATAATTTCTTTATTTTTTTTTTCAAGTTTGTTGCTCAATATGCATTTATTAGGAAGTAGAAAGTTTGATATTGTCATTATTTGACTAATAGAGATAAATATATTGAAAAAGAAAACGATCTAAAATTTAAAAAATTAAAATAATTTCAATCAAACGAGACTATTTTTATGTCAATAACTTCATAGAAAGTGTGATTAGATATACAATTTGTTAAATAGATCAAATTTAGTTTACACAAAAAAATTCAATGCTTTTGTTGTCTAAAAAAAGAGTGCAAAATCACCTTAAAACACTAAATCTGATATTGAAAATCAAGTTGAGTTTACTTGTGATTTGGAATGATCAATATAGATACTTAGTTTTGGTTATTAATATTTTATCTCTTTTTAGAGATAAACGAAATTATGTTCTAGAAAATTATAGTTCCAAAAATAATAATAAAGTTAACTCAAAACAAGTATCAATGTTGCTTTCCTTTATATCTTTTTTAGAAGAACAATTCATTTTTAGAATAATAGTTGTTCAGAAAAATCACTATTTGGGAACAACCATATCTAGAACTAATATTTTGAGAACAAGCTTTTAGTTTACAATAGTTGTCATCTAGTGTAATTATAATTTAAGAACAACTCTTGTTGAGAATAACTAATGTATGTATGAAATAACTCTTGTTTAGAACAACCTTTACTAAGAACAATCATATTAAAAATAATTGATATTTCGAAAATGTCAAAATAATCTTTATTTAAGAACAACTTTTCTTTACAAACTATTCAAGTTCCAAGAAGGATTCTACAGAAGATGTGGAGGTAGTTAAGAGGTTTCCCTTATCCCTTTCCTATAACATTTAGTGTGGCTTCCGTCCATTTAGAAACATCATAAACTCTTGCTCACTATTCACCATTATTACTAACTTAAACTATTTTTGATATACCATTAATATATTTGCAACTAAAAGTCTTATTCATTACTCCTATTAAATAGAAAATTTTGTAACTCTCATTCTCCACACCTATAAATGAGTTCCCACAGCTTATTTAGGATATTATACATTTTGAAATTCTATGTTTGAAAACTCTCTAAAGCTCTCTCAACATCCTCCTTTACTCAGCCACGCTTAGCCTTTCTCTACTCTACAAACTATGACCTATTGTTGCATTCAATGTTACAAGGTTTGCTCTAGTATTCCTCTCCATCTACATTCCATTCACTTATTTGTAATGCTTCTCTTTACCAAGGAACACTCTACAATAAATGGATTTAGATATTATAAAAGCTACAACACTTTCTTTAGAGATTTTCTTTAATATACATTTTATATATGTATATATATTATTTCAAATAATAATAGATGTGAGCTTTTCCTTATATTTTAGGATGCATTGGTGAGCTTTATACCTTTCTTTTTAAAGAAAAACCAAAAAGTACTATGTTCTTCCCACCTTTTTATGGAAAAAAAAACAACATGCAGTTCTCAGTTTCTTAAAGGAAATATAAGAACATGTTCTTCCCACTAATTTTAAGAAACAGAAAAATAGATCGTTCTCACCTTTTTAGAGAAATAAAGAGCATGTTCTTCCCACTATTTTTAAGAAACACAATAGAGGTCATTCTCCCTTGTTTGGAGAAACAAGGAGCATGCTCTTCCTTTTTTCTAGGAAAGGGTTAAATGTAAGATTAGCAGATTAACTTGTCCACTTTTCTTAAATTGATACCTATGGTTTTTTGTCCCAAATTAGTATTCGAACTTTTTCTTCGTCTACTAGTTTGGTAACTGAGGCTAACACCGTTAAGTCTGAAACAAGTAGTAGTATCTGATAGTGGTATGTGTCATTAGTGACATCACAATGATGTCATTATTTTTTGTTTCTTTCATTTTTCTATTTCATTTTTCCTAGTTTTTACCCTTCCATTTTTCTTTTCACGTTACTGGTAATCCCTCCCCCCTTGTTTCTTTCATTCACCCCCAGTGTCTCTTTTTCTTGCCTCATCGCCTTCGTCAACGTCGTTGTTTCTCTTTTCCAATTCTATGTTATTATAAAAATCTCAACACTTCCAATTTTTAAAAAAGTGCATCATTTTCTTTATAAAAATAAAAAAGGTAAAGTTTCTAGAAAATCCAAGAGGATTTTCTTTTATTTTCCTCCACTTTCTCACTAACCAAACAGAAGGAAAAAATCAAAATACAAATTTTACACCTTTAATCAACCAAAAATGAAAAATGCTCTTTAAATTAAGAACAAAAAAAAGAAGGGATTACCTGAGCAGACAAATCAGCAGCTACATAAATAGCCAATGAAGTATCGCTCTTGATTAAAACAGGCCATGACTTCACCTTTCCTAAATACCACCTAACAAAACCCATCTTCCCAAATGACATTGTTGAAGATGAAAAGGAAGAAGAAAACAAGGAACTGAAAAACAACTAGGTCTCGATGGTTTTTTCCCCAATCTTTATTTGGTTAGAATATGGTAATCAAATAATGCTTTGAACAAAAAAAAACCCATGATATAACAATATTATTTTCCACCAGATTTCATGATGTATCAAGGACACAACAAGTTCATTAAAATACTAAAAGAAATGCATTTCTCTGTGTTCTTATAACTTCCAACAATTTCAAGTCTATGAGTTTCCATTATTATTTTACAGGTATAATGTAAAATCTAATTGCATAATCTTAATCTAAATAGACTGAAATAGCAAATATTCAACTACAGAACAACTCTGGCTAGAAAAAAAGAGAACAACATATCAGCCACTCAATAGTTCATAACAATAATCTATTGAATATATTAAAATGAGTGATACAATTTGCCAATACTTAAAGCGATACTTGATGGTTAAAGCTAGCAAAATGAACACATATTTGAAAAGAGTTGCCATATAGATAGATCTCATTTTCTCTTTCAATAGTGTCTTTCAGCATTGAAAGGGTTTTCATGTGGTAGATGAACAATGCCTTTATAACACCACCTATATCCCGTCTCCGTTACCAGGTTAAGGACCAGAGTGTTATAGATCCAAACAGAATAATTTTTCTCAATTCAAATTAAGTATTCAATTAATTAATAAACATAAATCATTTCATAGAATAAATATGCACATAGGCTTTAATTTGGGTTTTTGGGGCCTTAAAATTAGTTTAAAAGCAATCGAGGATCAAAATGAATCAAAACATAAATTTTAAGGAAAAGAACTTGAAAAATTGGAAATAGGGGTTACACGGTCGTGTGGCACAGACCAAACTGTGTGGGTATTTGAAGTAGAGACACACGGCTATGTCTCAGACCGTGTTTGAAACCATGTAACTCACTTGGCTCACATAGCCATGTCGCAGGCTGTGTGCTAGCCCGTGTAACTCACTAACTTGAGATACATGACCGTGTCTTAACCTGTGTCTCAAACTAGGTGAAACCTATACTAAAAGTAAAAGATCACAGACGACCGTGTGGGATGACTGTGTGGGGCACATGGCCGTATGATAGCCCATGTTCTTCTAAATTAACTTCTTAACAAGATAAAATCAAGCCAAACTTTCCCAAGTTACACCTAAAAACACAAACCATCCCATGACAAAACAATCAAACATACATTTAAAACATATCAAAATTAATAACCTAAACTTCTAACTAGTGTACCATTCATAGGAACCTCAATTATAACCAAACATTACCTCAAAACTTTATCTATTAACACACCTCATTTCAACTTTCATAATCAACCACACTATTATCTTCTAACATACTATTAAAATTTACCATTCCACATTACATATTATGATCACAAATACAAAATAACTTTTCATAAATTAGAAATTTCTAATATTAACTTTCATACAACAAAACCTATATACATGCCACAACCTTAAAAAAGATAGAAATGCTACCAAAAGTAGGGGAATAGTGTGAGTTTTTTTGTCTATCCTTCCAGCCGTCCACAATTCTTAACTACAAAATAACATGAGATAAACCAATAAGCTTAATAGCTTAGTGAGATTATTGTGTATAATTTTACTTGACTTGCTTTAAGTAATTTAATCACTTAAAAAATATAACATGAAAATTAAAATTCTAAATTGCATTGCCTATAAGTTTTCAGGTATTTCATCATCATTACAATATATCAATTCCATGTAATCCTTTGTATCTTTTAATCAAGTTCATCAATAATCGGTTCACATATTCAGACCTTATTCCATATTTCAAAGCATTTTAGATACAAAATAGGGACACCAAATTGCAACAAAAGCATGGGTGTACATTCATAGGCACCGTAGTGCTCATAGAGGCATGAGTGTGCAAACAGGAACACTAAGTCAAACAGGGGTACTGAAGTTCAAATTAGAGTACCAAAGTACATACAAGAGTACCAAAGTACAAACAGGGGTACCGAAGTCCATACAAGAGTACCAAAGTACAAATAGGGGTACCGAAGTACATACAAGAGTACCGAAGTACATACAAGAGTACCGAAGTACAAACAGGGGTACCGAAGTATAAATAGGGATACCGAAGTACATACAAGAGTACCAAAGTACAAACAGGGGTATCGAAGTACAAATAGGAGTATCGAAGTACATACAGGAGTATTGAAGTACATACAAGAGTACTGAAGCACAAACAGGGTACCAAAATACAAACAGGAGTACCGAAGTACATTCACATATATGTATATATGTATAAATGAATTAACTAAAGATAAAAAAAATATAAAACATAAGCAATCTCATTTACGTATGGAAATACTATAAAGTTACCTACAACACTTCTGATTTAAACATAGAGATCTATTCTGCAATTTTCCCTTTTCCTTGATTTAAGTCTTTTTGGCCTGATTCTTGATTTATATAATAAATAATTGTAATCCATTAATTTTATATACATTTCGCATTCAAAGTAATGCATATGACCTTTAGCTTTTCAATAATTACACATTTTTCCTAAACTTTTATATTCATCACAATTTAGTCCATCTACTCAAAATTTTCCAATTTAACAAAGCCTTACCATTTCCCCAAGTTAACCAAAATTCATACTAAGCTAGGGTAGTCCACATCTATTCAAAAATTGTAAAATTTTCCTAAAATTTTAAGTATTTGAACAATTTACTCCATTTACTAAAACTATAAAAAAAATCAATTAATAAACTAGTCAAAATCAACATCTAACACTTCAATACCATCATTTAACATTCAAATTAACAAAATTTCATCAATGGTAATATCTAAATTATTTAATAGCTTTAAAAACTAAGCTACGGGTTAGATAGACCTAGTTGCAGTGATCTTAAAAACATAAAAATTTCAAGAAACAAGCTAAAAATTCATACCATGCATGCACCTTAAGTTTGGTCGAAACACAAGAACCAAAAATGGTGTTCTTCCTTGAGATTTTCGATTCAAAAATGTATTGTGGAAGATGACCATGTTGTTTTTCTTATTATTTAATTTAAATTATCATTATTTACCATTTTACCCTTTTTACTTAACATACATTTCAACTTTAACAATATATCAAACCGTCCATACAACATAATAATGGCATATTTACTTCATAAGTCCCTTCTACTTCATTAATTTTACTATCAAATCAATATAACCCATTAATTACTAAGGTTTGCACCTTTCACAAATTAATCCTTTTCTCACATATCAAAATTATGGTCTCAAAACCATTTTTTTCGTCGCCCCTGAAAATGAGATAATAACAACCTTGTTGGAAGAACTCCCTGATTCGATCCACAACGTGTTTGGCTGTCGAACCCATGCCCAGACCCAAAACCAAACCAGACTCAATGAACTCAACAACTTTGTAATCGACAATTTTTTTCAATTCGTCACGGGTTAGGATGACGGGTGGGGACATAGGTGGAGACAAAGATAAAGCCTCTATTGAAGCAGTAGTTTCAGGCCAAGCAATCCCCATCTTTTGAGGGTTAATAGCAATGATGAAAATTTTTTTGAGAGAACAGTCAAAAGAAAAAAATAGTTTTTTTTTTTAAAATTAGATTATGACATCAACATGACATCATTTATGCCTTGTCACAATCTTATTCTTCCACATGTCCTGAACTTAACTGTAATAATCTCAAATATCAAACTAGTGGACCGAAAAAAGTTTGAGTACCAATCTGGACAAAAAAATCCGCATGTACCAATCTGGGAGAAGTGGACAAGTTCAGGTACTAATTTTATATTTAACCCTTTAGGAAAAACAATAGCATTTTCTTTGAAGGGGACAATAGCATGTTATTTCAAAATTTTAGTGAAAAACATTAAGATAATTTTCTCAACATTTTTTTAGAAACACAAGTTATTTATTGGGGAAAATAAATTGCACTCTTTTCATTTATATCAAAGAAACATATGGCCTAATATTCCTAACTTTTTAAGGAAAAACAATAGTATGATGTTGTCAACTTCTTTAGAGAAAACCAATGACATGTTTGTTGGTTTTTCTTTTTAAGGAAGGAAAGATAGACCAAACTTAGCAATCAAATGTGATTTTCTATGTTCTTATATTTTCAGTACTAAATTTACATACAAAGTTTAGCCTTATATAGGAAAAATATTGACAAGTTGGCAAGCTTAGGAACTTGAAAGTACTTATTGGTTGATTTCTGTCCAATCAGCACTACTAAAATTATCTTATCAAATTTAAGATAAATAAAATAAGCTAACAACTTTTTAAACAAGTTAGCCCTTCAATTGCTTAAAGTATACCAATCAACAAGACAACTCGCGTATTGTGTGACTGCAAGTCTTGTTCATATTTGGACAACCCGCTAAATAGTCTGCCAATGGGTCTCTACTAAATAGTTTGCCAACTAACAGTCTGCCATTCTTCTTGCATTTGGCTTGTCAGTAAAATGGCTCACACCATTGTTGTTCGCGAGACTGCTTGATTTGTTCACATTTTGCTTGTCCACCATATGTGTGAGCTGTTGCATGAATGGCCATTTCATAACACTCCTTCTTGGCCTTCATACTGAAAATGTCAATTTCATTCCTCAACTTCTCAAACCTTGTTATTCCAAGAGGCTTGGTCCAAATGTCCGCCAACTGTCTCTTTGTATTGCAATGAACTAGAGTCACTTCCTTGTTCCATTCAACTTCTCTCACAAAATCGTACTTCATCTTGAAGTGTTCTGTTTTTCCATGGAAGATAGGGTTCTTCGCAATTGCAACAACATATTGATTGTTACACTAAATCCGTGTTGCTTCATCATGTATAAGATTCAAGTCACTTAAAAGTTTTCTCAACCAAATTTCTTCGTTGATTACTACTGCTACGACCATATACTCTACCTCACCCTTGGATTGAGCAACAGTTTGCTGCTTCTTGGAACTTTAGGAGAACATGCTAGAACCAAGTGAGAAGAGATATCCAAAGGTGCTTCACATATCATCTACTTATCCTGCCCCAATAACGGCCACTGTAGCTAACAAGCTTCAATACATCTACTTTCATAAACTAAACACCAAATTTGGCAGTCCCTTTGATATATCTCAGCACCCTCTTAGCAACCTTAAAATGTGATATGTTACAACAGTGCATGAACCTTGATAACAAACTACTGCATACATAATATCTAGTCATGTTACTGTTAAATACAACAAGCAACCAATGAGATTTCTATAATTCTTCTCGACCTTCTCAAAATCTTCATTGTTGCTAAGCTTTTCAATAAGTGCTACAGGTGTGCTTGTTGATTTGCATCTTTTCATGCAAAACCTTTCCAATATATTCAAGGCAAACCTTTGTTGACTGATAAATATCCCTTCTTAAACTTGATATACTTCCATGCCAAGGAAATATCTCATATCCCCAAGGTCTAACATTTGAAACATCTTCTTTATCTGCAGTTTGAATTCTTTCACCAAGTCATCACAAATCCCGATTATAAGTAGGTCATCAACATGTAAAGAAACTATTAATGCTATGACCTTTTCATCCATTTTCACATAGAGAGTTGGATCACTGAGGCTTTTCTCATATCTCAAATTTTGCAAGTAATCATTAATTCTTGCATATCAGGCTCTTGGAGCTTGTTTTAGCTCGTGTAAGGCTTTCTTAAGCCTGTATACCTTCTCTTGACTTCTTTTAATAATAAAACCAGAAGGCTGCTACACATAGATTTCTTCTTGTAAGTAGTCATTTAAAAAAGCTAACTTGACATCTAGATGATGGATCTTCCACCCATTTGATCCGCCAATGCTAATAGCAGTCTGATCGTTTCCAGTCTTGCTACTTGAAACCCTTCGCAACCAACCTTACTTCAACCTATTGAGTGAGACATCAACATTAAGCTTGGCTATGAATACTCATTTAATACCAATAATGTAACACCCCAAACATGAATAAGAAGATCTGACCAGAATCTGATGTGCCACATTAGCCACTGAAGTGACTTTCTGTTAACTCCCAACCTAACCACCAACACACCATTTAATCATAACACCCAAATATAGTTTTAAACTTTTACAATGCAGTGGAAAACACACAAACATAAACACAAACGTTCGCATGCACAAAACATCAGAATACAAACTCATGTGAACCAATACTTCTAAACATTTAGAAACATTAATAGGTTTGCACTATACTTAAGCACCACGCAAAACAATCAAACATAGCTCGCACACCTTTAATAGTATAAAGGGTCACTGATTAACAAAAAAACTTAAGCTCACATATCAACATAGGTTCGTACAAAAACATGAGTTCACAAGGTTCAACAGTTCACATGCAGAAGAATAAAACTTTTAAAACATTAATCAATTGACATAATTCTTAAAACTGCACATACATTCTAGTTCCACTAAGTAATAGGCTTTGCAAACAAGATAATCATGCATATAATAATCATTGTACTTTAGCAACATTCACACACATATAAGGGTTTCCAGAGCTAAGGGTACATGCGTAATTAAGTTAGGCAAATCTAAGGTTTTACATATAATAAAATTAACACAGTAAGGATACACAAGTAAATATAACTCGCAACAACCAATGGTTCGTAGGTAAATAATACAACATTTTTTAAGTAATCAGTATGGTTTGTGAATTACAAATAACAAAGTTGAATAACATCGATTTATTAAATATTAGATAGAACGTAAAATTCATAAGCATGGTTCGCAGAAATAAAGTTCACTTAATAATAAACTAGAGTGTACTTCTGTACTTTAAGAGAATTATTCAAGAATCACATGAAAATTAAATTTATTGTTCCAAACAACATAACATAAAGCCATTATCAATCTCTATGGTTTGCTCATATCAGTTAGTTGCCTCGCCAAATCATCAACCTCACTTATTACCATCTGCGGTTTACTTACTTGAGAAGAAGTAAGAGATGAGTGGGTGAGTTCAGGGAGAACTCAATGAATACTCAAAAACCATTAGGTTATGCTTTAAAACAGTAGTTGAAAATAATAGAAAACTTAGTTGAACAACAATTTGCATGTTGGGTTCGCGAGTGAGGATGCGAGACCTAGTTCGCATCTGAAAAACGTATTTTTGTGAAAACATTTTAAAACATTGTTTGTAAATCCTTTCCTTGAAAACTTGCTTTAAAAAAATAGAAGTTCGTATCAAAATTACGAGTCCATATTTATTTTTTGAAACAAAATTGAAACTGAGTTTTAAAATAGAGCCTACAAGACAAACTCGCACATATCAAAAATTATGAATAGAGTAGGCTTTAGATTGCACCACTGGTTCATCACACACATATATCAAAAATCTCACAAAGGCCCATGCTCTAAAAGAGCATACAGTGTGAATCAGAAAGCTCACAAAAGCCCATGCTCTCGAGGAGCACATAGAATGAGGCTAAAAAAAGCTCAAGTTCTCAAAGGAGCACGCAGAGTGAGACTTAACACGGTTGAGTATTATCAAGTCTTGGTATATAAAATCAGAAGGCTCGCTAAGGAGCTCACAAAATAGAAAGCTCACATTGAGGTAAAGCTAAACAGAGAGCTCGCACAAAGCAGAGCTAAAACATTTTGTTATAAAATATTGCACGTTATGTGCCTTTCAAAAACACAGTTTAAAATGGTTTTTTTTTTCAAAACATTCTTATAATCAGAGACTTTAATAGGAGCTCACGTAAAAATTTTGCTTTAAAATCATGTTTTCAAAATCGTGTTTTGAAAATAGAGTTTCATAGCTTAAAAAACAAGTCTTTTCAGAAAACTTCCTTTTAGGTTTCAAAAACAAGGTTTCTTTTAGAAAACCATAGCCGTTAAAAACTTAACAGGATACCTTTGAAAACCCATAACTAATAGTTACCGATCACTCACATATTTAAAAACTTTGTAGGGAACATAATCATATTGGAATCTGATCTCTCACATCTTTAAAAATTTTGTAGGGAACATGATCATGTTAGAACTTGATAACTCACCAGAAATGGAAAACTTAAAGATTTTGGTTTAGCCTTTATCCTTGCTGGAAGACGGCCCGGCTAGTTCACAAAAGAAAAAACATATTACTAACAGGACATTTAGAGTTTGCACATGCATGCGAACCTAGCTCTAAGGAAAATCAACCCTAACAAGACAATACTTAAGACTTAACAAAATTGCTACGAATAAAATTTTTAGAATAGAGACTTTGACGAAAGAATATTCAGTAAAGATATTCACAAGATAAAAGATCGTATTTATAGGCCTAAGAGTCCTAGATATCTTTAGATACTCTATCTGATTTAGGAAAGTTATTACTTGCACGTAAAGTATTCCTAGATATACTAAATCACTTTTTTCCTAATTTGAGTCTAACTGTATCTTTGACTAGTGAACTTAGTTTTCAACTTACCTGACGAACCCTATTTGTCACATAGGCTGGCAATCCCCAGTTTTCCAAACAAACTGGTGAACCTTTAGCTTGCCAACACATTAGTGAACTTACCTCGTAATAAAACAAGTGAACCCCCTTACCACTTCATTTGGTGCACACTACTTGCTCAGTAAACACCTTTACTGAATCTTCATTGGAAAACACTCAGCTCGCATGAATCTTGGTGATCCCAGTTCACCAGATCAGTGGCGAACCTTTACTTCACACGGCTAGAACTTCCAGCCTTGATCCCAGGTTGTGAAAATAATTTTTTTATGTGATGACCTATCAACAAGCTTCTATGTCTGGTTCTTACAAGTCATGCTCAGCTCAGCTCTCATTTCATCCATCCAACCTTCTATTCTTTCAGCTTCTTCGAAGCTTGCTGGTTTAATAACTACTAGATCAACTCTATGATATATTTATGTAATTGGCCGAGTGCCCTTACTACTATGTCATCAAAGTTTCTTCTTCAGTTTGTTAATCCGTAGATTGTAACCCCTGTTTTAGCTCTACTTGTTCGAGTATCTGATTGGTTGTTTAACATCATAGTAATAATGTGCAATCATACACTGTCGATGCAAGTCTAATAGATAGATATTAGCCCGTCAGATATCTATCACACGAGGATGGTTGTCTTTTGTCTATCAATGTCTGTGCAATAATTAGATAGGAATGAGATAAATTGTGAATGTAGTTGTCGAAGCTAGAACTTGAAAACAATAAGACAAAATATGATACTGATAAACTAGGACCCCCAACGTGAATATTCAACAATACTAAGTGCTGATAAGGTATAAAAGGATAGTGATTGTCAATGCATTAAATTGCATTGAATATCTTACCAAGCTTAACTTATATATTTAATCAAAGACTTAAACATGCACATTAGCCACACCTTCCGATGATGGCAATGGAACAATATTGAGAACAAGTCGATTAAATTCCTCTAATCCTCAACAACTTAGGTTGCCATGCTTGTTAGCTTGAACTGTCACTACACCTTCCAGTGTCAGTGACTGCAATAAAACTTCTATGCTAGAAATATTCAAACCTAAAGATTAAACCATAGAAGCAACATTGAATAAAATAAGAATTAAACCAGAAATCATGTGTACTTCCATACTAACATGAAATAGAAAGTAATCACCAGCCTTGAGAAAATAAAAATAAAAGAAACAAGTGGAGAATACTATTCATAGACAACTCGACTTGAATCTATCTATTCCTTATTGTGTCGCATTTAGGGCTCCTCGTCAAGTGCTAAGTTGTGTCATTTTCACGTCGGTTCACCCGTCAGAGCTTAAGCCACCATAGTCGAAAGCTTCAAGGGATAAGTTGAAGAAGATGATCCAAAAAGCTTTTTCCCCTATTTTTTTCTTTTTATGTGAAAATTTATATTTTTCCCCGTATAGCCTAGGTGTCTTTTCATCAGAATCATGCTAACTTTGTACATACAAGTTAGTGTTACCAGATTGGACAGTTCACACATTTTTGTTCCTATCCGGACAGCTATTAGGTACGACAACAATTCTGGGCACAATCTGAAATTACCCATGCAGTGACATCAGTAGCAAAATATGGCAAAATTAAGGGTAAATAAGCTAAGATCCACTAAGTCATAAAATGTAAATTACTGAAATGAAAATACTAAAATATGTCCTAAAGATAACTAGAAGGGAACAAATTAATCAATAAGTAAGGAGAAAACATATGCTCTTTCTAGTTCGATCACACCCCCAAACTTGAGTTTTTACTTGTCCATAAGTAAAATAGAAACTGGCAAGGCTACACAATATTTCACTAAGGTAAATGATCATTTTAGCAACTTGAATCACCTAAAATTCCAATGAATGATTAACATTCAGATGACAGAATATTGCATCGACAATACATAAGTATGAATGACTAAGATTGCATCTTCATCAAAACCAACATCATGCTTCAAATCCTAAATTCTATTTACCAATACAGCTTTTATTGTACAATATATGGTTTTTTTATGAATAAGGGATATCGTTGAATTACTGTACCCTTGTTCCTGACAAGTAACAATGGAGTGCAACAAACCCTTCAAGGAGTACGTAATTGCCCCGAAACACACTCATGCAGTGACAGCCTTTAGCCAGATTTATTTTTCTAACGTTTACATTGAAGTGTTCCCTTTTTAACATTTCACAATACAACCATTTGGAGTGTCTCTTATTCATGACTATATATATGAGTAGCTGTAAAAGGAAAATTCTTTCAAGATTTAATGAATGCTACTAGTCATCTATTACTAATGCAGACTAAATCATTTATCAAAGAATTAAAGATACAATATTCAGGAAGATACAACATTCAGTCAAATTTATCCAACTCATTCATTGATAGTTCACATCATTGAAGAACTAAGCATCGAATGTAACAAAAAATTTTAACACATTTGCATTAACCACAAATAAACCTTTCATGCTTCATTAATATTAAAAAAATTAAAATGTGGGTGTATTTCCAATCCTAATATGCATTTCCCCAAACTTAAAGTTTGCATTGTCCCCAATGCACTGAGAATAAAATGTGATGACAATAACAATGCAACGATAATGTTCACTAACAAAATGAAAATTACACCTACATGCAATGCATGAATACTTCAAATAAAACTTAAAATAAACTAACTCAGTTTTCCTCAGCCATCAATGTGGCTGCACGATGTTTCTTCTTCCTCCTCTTTTTGTCATCCTTCTTGCGCTTTTTGTCTTTGGAGCGCTTTCTCATCTTTTCTTTGGGATCTGCGCGGTTCTCGAGTCACTCTTCAGTTCCCTTGATCATCTTCCTCAGAAAAGGGTTCATGCTTTCGAATAATCGGTGGGAAGACTGGAAATTCTGAGAGTGGGGTCAGGCTTAATTGACGTAATGTGGCTACAATAGAGTTGTTATAGGCCTGGTATAAGCATAGAACAAATTTTGTGATATGTTTATATCCTCTATTTTAGCGACAAGCCTGATCTACTTATTACTGATGGAATTGGCCAACTTCTCAATATCCTTCATTTTGCACAGTAATGATGTCTCTACAGTCAAGTTTGTTCCCTTGCTTTTTGCTTTTGCCCTTCCTTGTCTTGTTGGTCTCTGCCTCATTCATTGTCGGTGTAACTTTGCCACGAGTCATTCTTTCAATAGACTTCATTGATCAGGCCCTTATTTTTCAAGACCTCTTCATCATCACGGGGCACGATCCCTTTCTACTAGCATAGTAGCAACACCAATGATGGGAAAATGAAAATTCCAGTTTGCCTTGCAGCGCAGTCAACAATTTCCTAGTGGAGTATTATGCCGACATCAATTTTTCTGTCCTTGACAATTGAATGTATTAGGCACATTCTACAAGGTTGACTATAGTGCTATGAGTATCGGGCAGTAGCCTGTAGTTGACAAAATGAAACCATATTTTACTTTGCAATGTCAGGAAGCAGTGATGCATTGTATAATTCTTTTGATGTAAACCGGTCCACAATGCTCCTTTGACACATAAATCTTTCTTCAACAAGTCCCTTTTGTTGTTTGTGTTATCCTCAATAAACTTGGAGTGTTCATCGACATCCACCTTAGTGTTGTACAATTTATTTATTTTTGTAGCATCCCATATGATTAAACCTTCTCAAAAAAAGATAAAATCCAACTCATGGTCATAAATATTAGTATAAAACTCACGTACCAATAAAGGAGAATAACTTCCAGGATGCTTGCAGAAGTCTCCCACTTCAACTCAGATATGGTTTTAGAGACTTGTTTGCCCAAGTCTTGTTGTTGCGAAAGGAGAAGGCCCTGTTCTAGGTGGAAGTTTCACTTTAAGATGTTGTTTTGAACTTGGTCTTTGTCCGTTTTCGTTAAAAAGATCATTGGCTCTTTTTTTTCTATTGGAATGGAAGATTCCGACTCACGAACTGCAGTTGCAGAGGATGAATATTCTTCAACAGGCTTGGTGGCTTTCTTAACTGATCCTCTCATTCTTTCCATATTTTGTTTTTTTTTTGTGGAGTGAATATGGTTTAAGGGTCTAAAGGTACAAACTTACGGAAGAGAAAGTGAATAAAAATTGTTGCTTGGGTGTTTCACAATTGGCACAGTGAATAGGGGTTTATAGCGAGTGAAAGAAGAAGATGGAAAGACGCGATTTATGAAAAGAAATAAAGCTGGTGGGAATAATTATGTCCAATAAGAATTGTGCCCGCTCAGATAGATCAGACGGCTAGGTTACTTTTGATCTAACAGTGGGATCTAAAATTTTTGATCTACCCTCATTCTAGTTGAGTCAGAAGTGACAGTACAATAGTACGAACTGCGTTGACAATAAAACCCAAGTGCGTCGACAATGGTACTTAATTATTCTGCAAAAATAGAAATAAAAAAGAATCAAACAAACTTGAATAGAAAAATAAAATAAAAATAAATTTCATAAGAATTAAAAGTTTTTGACCAATTTAATGGTCTCTACTTGCTTGTGATCAATATTCCCAAGATAATGTTTCAATTATTGGCCATTCACTTTGAATTGGTGTCCATCATTTAAATATCTGATTGTGACTGCACCGTGAGGAAATACTTTAAAAACTTCAAAAGGTCCAAACCAACGAGAGCGCAATTTGCCCGGGTGCAGCTTCAGTCTATAATTGAATAATAAAATTTGTTGATCCGCAGTAAATTGTCATTGCAAAATAATTTTTTCGTACCATCGTTTGCCTTTTCCTTGTAAATTGCAGCATTTTCATAAGAATTTCATCTAATCTCCTCTAGTTCAGTGTTATCCAAAAACCTTTTCTTTCCAGCAACTTCATAGTCCATGTTCACTTATTTAATTGTCCATATTGCTTTATTTTCCATTTCAACTAGCAAGTGACATGCTTTCTCAAAAACCAATTGATACGGTGACATCCCTAATGGAGTTTTGTTTGTTGTCTGGAATGCCCATTAAGCGTCATCCAGTATGGAAGACTAATCTTTCCTCGAAGGGTTCCCAACCTTTTCAAAAATGTTTTTTATTTATTGATTTGATACTTTGGCTTATCCATTAGTTTGCGGATGATAAGTAGTAGCCCTATGATTAAATCCATATCTTTTCAATGTGGCTGCCACTTAGTTGCAACGAAAGTGTGTATCCTAATCACTAATCAATGCGTTTGGTGTACCAAAGCGAGTGAGTATATGTTTGTGAAAAAATTTAAGCATTGTCTTTGCATCATCCCTTGGGACTGCAACAGCTTCAACCCACTTCGAGACGTAGTCAACAGCTACTAATATAAAAAGATTTCCAAATGAACTTGGAAATAGTCCCATAAAAACCATATCCCAAACATCAAACAATTCAACCTCCATAATTAGCTGCTGCAACATTTCATTGCGCCAAGATATAGAACCTGTGTGCTGACACTTATCACATTGATTCACAAAATTGTTGCATCTTCGAATAATGAAAGCTAGTAGAATCTTAATTGGAGAACCTTAACGGTAGTTTGCATGCCACTAAAATGACCTCCATAAGGAGTATCATGACAGTTCTTTAGGATTGAAAGCATCTCCTCTTCCAGCACACAACACCGAATAATGTTCTCATTGCATACCTTGAATAAATACGGTTCGTTCCAATGATACTTTACTATTTCATGAGGAAATCTTTCTTTTTTATGACCTGTGACACCCAATAGGAGTTTCCCACACATTAGATAATTAACCAGATCTGCATACTAAGGGGTTGTATCTACAGCAAATAACTTCTCATCTGGGAATGCGTCGACAATTTGAAGTATGTTTCGATCTTTACTACCAATTTCGAATCAAGATAGATGGTCTATAACTTGATTTTTGAACCCTTACGATCTTTTATCTCGATGCTGAATTCTTGCAACAGTAAGATCTAATGTATCAATCTTGGTTTTGCATCCTTCTTTGTAAAAAGATATCTCAATGCTGAGTGATCAGTAAATACATTAACCTTTGTGCCAACAAGATAAGAACAAAACTTGTCGAAAGCAAAGACTACAGCCAACAATTCTTTCTCTATAGTGGTATAGTTGATTTAAACATCAGTAAGAGTTTTGCTAGCATAATAGATTGCGTGAAATATTTGTCCCTTGTGTTGTCCTAGAACAACACCCACAGCAAAGTTGCTTGCATCGCACATAACTTCAAAAGGTTGAGACCAATCTGGTGCAATGATAATGGGTGCATTTACTAGTTGAGTCTTTAATTGAATAAATGCCTCTAGACATGCATCGTCAAAGAGGAATTTTCAATTCTATTCTAGCAATGAGCATAAGGGCTTTACAATTTTTGAAAAATCTCTAATAAATCTTCGGTAAAACCTTGCATGCCCGAGAAAATTGTGAATACCTTTCACAATTGTCAGTGGAGGTAATTTCTGAATGATTTCCACTTTAGATTTGTCTACTTTAATGCCTTGACTAGAGATGTGATGGCCTAACACAATGCCTTCAATTGCCATGAAATAACATTTTTCTCAATTTAAAACAAGATGTGTTTCTTCACATTGCTGCAGTACTTTATCCAAATTGTAAGCGCAATGATCAAAATCATTCCCATAGACTGAGAAATCATCCATAAAAACCTCTAAAGAATCTTCAATCATATCCGAGAATATTGCCATCATGTACCTTTAAAGTATGGCTAGTGCATTGTAAAGACCGAAAAGGATACAACGAAAAGCAAAAGTACCAAAAGGATAGATGAAATTCATTTTCTCTTGATCCTTCGGTGCAATAGCAATCTGATTGTACCTAGAATAACCGTTGAAGAAGCAATAATAGGATCTTCCAGCAAGCTTGTCCAACATTTGGTCAATGAAAGGAAGTGGAAAATGGTTCTTCCTTGTGATAGCATTAAGTTTGCGATAATCCATACAGACTCGCCATCCCATAAGAATGCGTGTAGGAATTAATTCATCTTTGTCATTGCTAACCACTATGATGCCACTCTTTTTAAGAACGCATTTCACTAAACTTACCTAATTGCTATCAAAAATAGGTTGAATAATTCCAGCATCAAGTCACTTTATAATTTATTTCTTAACAACTTCATTCATCTTCTTATTTAATATTCTTTACTGCTTAATTGACTACTTGCCTTCATCTTGCAACTTGATATTGTGCATACAAAAAGATGGACTAATGCCTCAGATATTGGCAATACTCCAAGCAATAACTCATTTATGTTGCTTAAGAATATGGGCCAATTTCTCTTTTTGAGTTACATCTAGTGTTGCGGAGACAATAATTGGGAGAGTTTATTATCACCAAGAAAGATGAATTTAAGACGAGTAAGTAGTGGTTTCAATTCTAGAGTAGGAGCTTCGTTGATAGATGGTTTGAAAATTGGAGTTGTTCTATTAACTAAGTCTAAGAATTCAATCTACCATCCATGCCTGAGTTCAATATTATTAACGTCAACCCTGTTGTCACAATTATCTAAGAATTCATCATCAGATGTCACTGTAAACTCCTTAATAAGTATTGTGCTTTGGTCATTGAATTCTTCCGTAATTAAATCATCTAGCACACTGACAGTATGGCATTCTTCTTTATTCTTGCATTGAATTGAATAGATTTGAAAACACTGAAGGTAACATGCTCATCATTAAGTCGCATGGTCAGTTCACTTTTGTAAACATTAATAAGAGTTCGTACGGTGGCTAAAAATGGTTGTCCCAAGATTATGGGAACCTCCTTGTCTGCCTCGTTGTCAAGTATGATGAAATTATCCAGAAAAATGGATTTATCCACACGAACTAAGATATCTTTAATATGCCCTTCTGGTTAAGCCAAAGATCGACCAGCTAGTTACAATGTCACTGCAGTAGGTTTTATGTGACCAATTCCCAACTTTCTAGAAGTTGATAGCGGCATTAGGTTAATGCTAGCTCCCAAGTCGAATAAAGCCTTGCCCAAATAATGGTTGCCAATTAAACATTAGATAGTAAAACTCCCAGGATCTTCCATTTTGGGGGGCAACTTATTTGTCAAAAGAGCACTACATCCCTCTATGAGTGCAATAGTTTCCATATCATTGAGCTTGTTCTTCTTGGACAAGAGCTCCTTCATAAATTTCCCATAATTCAAAATTTGCACAAGAGTGTCTACTAAAGGAATATTGACCTGAAGTTGCTTCAGTGTGTAATAGTTGGTACTGCTTATCCTGCTCATTCTCCTTGAATCTTTGTGAAAAATGTAAGGGAGGAGATACATCTGATTGTACCGACACCTTTGGTTGCGTCGATAGTTTCAAGGGTCGAATATTAGGCATATGAATGACAATTTGTGGAACTTCTTTGTCTAATGCATCAAAAAGCTCTTTTGATTCAACCTTTTCACTAGAAATCATTTCACTAGTAGTTTGAGATGTAACAGTAGAGTCTATAGTCGTCTCAACTGTTTGTTTACAACTCCTAAGCGTGATAGCCTTACAATGTTCTTTCCCCCTTGGATTAGGATTTTCCGTGTCACTAGGTACTGTGTCTAGTGGTTAAATATTCAGATTCGAAGCAAGTTGTCCTAATTGTGCCTCCAACGCTTGAATGGAAGATGAATTCCCTTGTACAATCACTTCTGTGTGAGTCATATGCTCCCGCATTAAAGCCTTAAGAGCAGCTAACGGGTTAGAAGGAAAAGCTTGTGTGTACTATTGTCGTCGATGCTCTGGAGCATGCTGATTCAACATTGAAAAGTGTTGTGATTGTGTTTGATTCTGGTGTGGGTGCATTTGGCTTTGTTGTGGCTGTATCTGAGTGTATTGATTGTAGTTCTACTATTATTAATTGTAATTATCTTGTTTTGAATTATAATTGCTTTGAGTAGATATATTCTCATATCAGAATGTTGCAACATTTTGTCCAGCATTCTGAGTTCTCCAAGACTATTGATTGCGTGTAGAATTATTATAAGAGTTTCCATAAGAATTATTGTTGATGTTACTAACATAAAAGGCATTCTTTGTATGTTGAGGATAATCTTCACAGTTGTGGTTGTCACTGCAAATCCCACAACAAAAGGTAGGAACATCAACTTGTTGAGCGACTTGTATAGGTGCAACGTCACTAGTCCCTTGCATATTTTTTATCATATTTGCAAGAGAAGAATCTTGAGCACTAAGTGCAGATATTGCGTCCAATTCAATAACTCCCGGAGTAGCATTTTCTTGTGCAGCTCTAGAGATAGGGTATTGATAATCATTCTAAGCAATTCTCTCAAGAATTCCAATCGCATCAGTATAAGTACAATCCAACAAAGGTCCATTCGCTGATGTGTCGACAAGATTCCTCGTGTGTGAATTCAGCCTATTATAAAAAAATCTCAATTTTTGTTTCCTGTTAAATGACGTGCATGAGACAGCGTCAAAGTAAAGATTTATAACTTAACCATGAGGTGTGAAGATTCTCATCGTCCAGCTGATGATAAACTATAATATCATTTAGGAGACGAGCATTCATTAGTGGCGGGTTAAATCGCAAAACAAACTATGTTGTTAGTGAATTCCAAGAAGTAATTGACCAGGAAGGTAGCCCAAGGAATCATGTATGAGCTCTTCCCTGTAAGGAATAAGGAAATAATTGCATCTTCAAAGCGTCATTAGGAACGCCTTGTTGACTAAAGGAAGCACAAATCAATAAAAATGATTTAAGATGTTCTCATGCATTTTCATGTAACAGCCTATCATATTGCCCATTAGAATTCAGCATTTGAAACATTACTGACTTGAGTTCAAAATGTCCAGCTTGGATTGCTAGCCTAACAACTCCCAGTTGTAAGTCATCCAAGACAGGTACTACAGAATCTCGTATAGTCCTATTTTGTATTTGAGCATTTTACTGTAACGGTGGGTCATTAGTATTTTGGCTCTGCATCGAGGGTATGACTGCATTGTTTCTTGGCAAAGTTATATTCATTTGTTCTCGAAGTCTCCTCCGAACGGTTCTTTCAATTTTTGGATCAAAATCAGCAATAAACTATGAATGGCTTCGGGTTATACAACACCTAAAATAAAATGTGCAAATAACGACAAAAATAAAACCAGTTAGTAGCAACTAAATATTATGAAATAAAAACAAACAAAAATAAACATCAAACGAAGGCCATATCCGACAATGGCGCCAAAATTTGATCGGCTGTTTAACGTCACAGCAATAATGTGCAAGCGTACACTGTTGATGCAAGTATAGTAGACATTTATGAGTCTATCGGATATCGATCCCACGAGGATGGTTATTTTTTGTCTATCAATGTCTGTGCAATAATTAGATAGGAATGAGATTGTGAATGTAGTTGTCGAAGCAATAACTTGAAAAAAATAAGATAAAATATGATACTGATAAACTAGGATCCCCAACGTGAATATTCAACAGAATACTAAGTGCTCACAAGGTATAAAAGGATAGGTGATTTTTGATGCATTAAATTACAATGAATATCTTACCAAGCTTAACTTCTATATTTAATCAAAGACTTAAACATGTACATTAGCCACACCTTCCGATGATGGCAATAGACCACTATTAAGAACAAGTGGATTAAATTCCTCTAATCCTTAAGCAACTTCTATTGTCATGCTTGTTAGCTTGAACTGTCATTGCACCTCCTAGTGTCAGTGACCGCAATAAAACTTCCATGCTAAAGAAATTCAAACCCAAAGATTAAACTGTAAAAGCAAGATTGAATAAAATAACAATTAACCCACAAATCATGTGTACTTCCATACTAACATGAAATAGAAAGTAATCACTAGCGTTTAGAAAAGAAAAATAAAAGAAACAAGTGGAGAATACTATTCCTAGACAACTCGACTTGAATCTATCTATTCCTTCTTGTGTCGCACTCGGAGCTTCTCGTTAAAAGATAAGCTGCATCCTTTTCACGTTGGCTCACCTGTCAGAGCTTAAGTCACCATAGCCGAAAGCTTTAAGGGATAAGTTGAAGAAAATGATCCAAAAAGCTCTATCCCTTTTTTTTCTTTTAATGTGAATATTTATATTTTTCCCCAAATAGCCCAAGTGTCCTTTCATCAGAATCATGCTGCTTCTGTACGTACAAGTTAGTTGTACCAGACTGGACAGCTTACGCATTTTTTTTCTTATCCGGACAATTGACTGGTGCGGTGATAATTCTAGGCGCAATCTGAAATTACTTATGCAGCGACATCAGTACCAAAATATGACAAAATTAAGGGTAAATAAGATAAGATCCACTGAGTCATAAAATGTAAATTATTGAACTTAAAATACTAAAATATGTGCTAAAGATAACCAAAGGGGAACAAATTAATCAATAAGTAGGGAGAAAACATATGTTCTTTCTAGTATTATTAGTATCTCAGCTTCAGTAGCATCCTATCTTCATATTTTCTTTCATCAAACACAACATCCCTGCTCACCATAATTTTCTTAGAAAATGGGTCATAGATCTTATACCCCTTTTTATTACTACTATATCCAAGGAATATCCAAGGCTACAATCTTTTCTCGAGTTTGCTTCTTTTCACATGCGGAACATAAAAAAAAAGATACAACCAATTACTTTTAAGTGAGAGATTGAAGGTTTGTACTTGAACCATGCTTCAAATGGAGTCTTCTCCTTCACAACCTTGGTTGGAAATCTGTTCAACAGATAGATTGAAGTACTTACTGCTTTAGCCCAAAATTCATTTGATAGCTTGCTTTCAAAAAACTAGCACCTCGCTATGTCCATCATAGTCTTGTTTTTCCTTTCACACACTCCATTTTGTTGTGGAGCGTAAATGTTAGTAAGCTGGTGATGGATCTAAGCTTCTTCACAATAGCTTTTGAACTTGTCTGAAGTGTACTCGGTTCATTATCAAACCTGATCATCTTTAGTTTGCTAACTATTTGATTTTCATCCTGTACTTTAAACTTCTAGAAAACTTATGTTGCATCAGTTTTTTGTTTCAAAAAAAATATTTTTATTCTAAGAGCTTAACAAATTGATACTTAAACTATATCATGATTTCCATATTAGTTTTTGTTTCTCATAAGTGATACCTCAATTATTTTTTTCCCAAGTTGGTATCTCTATTAGTCAAACCATTAGTACCTAAAATATACCCTTTTCCCCAAATTGGTACCTAAATTTTGTTTTGGTTACAAGTGGTATCTAAACTATTATTTCTACCCATTTTATACCAAAATGTTATATTCATTAAAAAAGTTCTACCTAAAAATATAAACACTTAATTTTTTTAATTCTTTCTTTCTTTCTTTTATCTTATTTCTCTTTCTTTACCTTTTATTTATTTATTTCCTTTTTTTTTCTTAATTCTTCCTTTATAATATCTTTCAGTGTCATGAATGCTCGAAATTCACCATCCCAAGGTCAAGACCTTGGCAATTAATTTTGTGTTCAAACTTCACCATCTGTTTGCTCAACCTAATGGGATCAAAAATGTTTTTTCATTGATTAAACCTCTATTTTCAAAATTAGACAGAACTGACCAGTCGACTAGTTCAATTGAGAATCAGTTATAGTATTGGTTTGGAGATAAGATTGAACTAAGTTAAAAAATCTGGTTGAACCAATTTTTTTATTTTTAATTTTTATTTATTTTTATGAATTTTTTAATAATTTATTTAACCTAGTTAAACAACGATTTAAACCAAGATTTGGCAACCTGGCTGGTTCAACCATTGGTCCAGTTCTAAAAACTTTGATTGACTAATAGTTGAACTATCTAACATACCAATTTGAGAGAAAAAGTAGTTTAGGTACCAATTGTAACCAAAAAAAAATCCAAACTAGAATGGAATATCCAAAAAATATCCATCTAACCAATCGTAATGTAGATAGATTCAAATGTAAGTGCAACACTGACGAAGCAGTAGGCATATCCAAAACTAGAAAAGTCACGTGCAACCCTTAAAGATTACCAGATCTCTCACCCCACTAGATTCAAAAGGCAAATCCTAAAATACCCAAAAAAAAAAAACAATGTCTCATTAACACCAATAGAATTAACTATCATCAACCTATAAAAATTAACCAGGAGTCAGGAGACTTCTAGCCAAAATTCCTATAGCACAAAGCCATACTCAATGAAATCCTCCAATCATGCCTTTTAACACAGTCACATAACATGTCAAAGATCTGATTTCAAGAGTGAGAACATCTGCACTATGAGATCACCATATGAAGATCACCAACACTCAACTAAGGTGTCATTCCAACAATTACAAGCATCCCAAAAGAGCCTAGACTCGCTCAAAACCATGCACAAACCCCATGTTAACGTCCTAAATAGAAACTTCTTGTGCCCAATTGCATTAACACCCACGTTCCACACACACAAAAAAAAAAACAATTACAAATTGTATGAAAAAAATCACCCCACCTAATCTTCTTGTTTCGATTTGGATCGGTTCATGATCACCTCACTCTCATGCCCATCACCCCACAAGCCTAATAATTTCTCTAATTCCCATGCTCTTTCAGCTTCCCTTAAGATTATCTTCTTACTATCTCAAATACTAGAATCTGATAAAGACCCATTTACCACTTGACTAGATTTTAGACTTCGCTTCCTATTAATGTTTTTCTCCATATTGTCTCTCTGTTTTTTTTCCCTTTGACATCAAAACTAGTGTTTTTATCCCTCAATGAAGCTTAGTTTCCGATTGGCACCAATCACCTTCATCGTGTTACTAGAAGCAATTGATAGAGAAATCTAACAAGCCAAATTTCTTTCCATGTTTGTTCTTTTTTTTTTTTTTTGGAATGAGAACATTGACCACCTGACTTTCAACTTATATATATATATCATTTCAAAGCAAGAAGAAATAAAAATATGGGTTGGAATGTAGTGTATAAATCATTTTAATACCTATAAATATTCTATTTTATATAGCTTCAAAAAGGGAATGATATTCGATGCACTTTAGTGCATGAGTTTCATTCAGAATTAGTTAATAACAATACAACACCTTATTATTAGGTAAACTAAAAAGTAGTGGACGATATATATATAAATAATAAATTTATTTAAATATAAATATTTTTTTAGTATCTTCTATATCCATTTTATTATTCATATTTGGAGTGACTGCTTCATTCAATCATGTCTTCTCTAAAGTTAGAACTTGTATTCTCTCTTTGAGAGTGCAATGTACCTTATCGTTACACTCAACACTTATTGATATAATTAAATATTAATTAAAATTATTATTTTTCTTGAGTTTTGAGTTTAGAATTTATGGTTTAGGATTTAAAATTTAAGTTTTATATTAATTTTTGAGTTTAAGGTTTATGGAATTCACATCGTGTTTCGAATTTTGGATTTCAAATATTTTGTTTATGTTAAATAAGTTTATTTATATTTATTTATATATTCCCGTTATTTTTTTATTTATAAGTAATAAAATTCTATGTTATTAATCATTAATAGTTAATCAAATATTCACCATGAGATTATATATTTAAACTCAACATAACACATATTCTAGAAATATTATTCTAACATACGCAAAATTCATTACTAGAAAAAATACAAGTATCATTACTAACGACCTGTTTTATGTAATATCAATTGCTTCTTTAAACTTAAACGATAGGAGAGAAGTATAGGAGTCAATATAATGTGTACATTAAGTTAATTATATGAATGATTGATTCATATTAAATATACATACTCATAAAGTTTGTGAAAATTTTGTATGATAAATATATACATAAAATTTTTATACTAAAAAAAATAAAACTTTAGTTAAATTGGTAAAGTTAAAACTTAAAAATCTTAAAGAATTATGTTCAACTATTGGTTTATATTATATTTTATTGATTTTATTTATAATATAAAAAATAATTAAAAAAGGAGTTTATAATTTACTCATCACACCAGTCAATTGGACATATACATATTATATAGTATAAATTTGTAAAAGGGTTGTATTTAGATCAAGTCATTTCAATAACGATAATTTTAAAATTTGAATTTAAAATAAATTCTTAAGGAAGAACTTCACCCTCACTTTTCCAACTATTTGTTGGTTGGTAGACTACTTTTTCTAACTCATCATAATGGCTAAACATTTAAGGCATGTTCTGCAGTACTTACAAAAAATACTTCTGGCTTTAAAAGTATTTTTGAAAGAAAAATTGTGCGAAACAAGTTGTTTTTAGTTGAAATTTTTTAGCTTTTCAAACTAAAAAAGAGAAGTTAAAATTTTTAACTTTTCTACTCCCAAAAGCACTTTTAGTGCTTAATTACTTTTTCACCCCTCCAATAGCATAGTATTTTCCTTTTTTTTCTTGGTGCTTAATTACAAATGTGTTAAAATCATTAATTAAAAATAAAAAAAATATTTTAAAATATTAATTACAAATATTTAATGGTTATATTTAAATATTTAAATATATTCTAATTATATCTTATAAATAATTAATATTTATTGCTTAAAAATATTTAAAATTTATATTCTTATATTAAAATATTAATTATAGTAAATTTTTTATATTCTTACTAAAATATAACAATATTAACTAATTTAAATATTATTTAAATGCATATTTGTTACTTGATAATAATATGTCTAAAATGGACATTTATTTCTTAAAAATACTTTTTGACAGCAATTCTAAACAATCAAATTTTAAACTAAACTTTTCAAAAACATTTTTTTATATCACTTTTTAAAAGTATTTTTCAAAAGCATTAGTCTAGTTTAATGTGAAAATCATCTACCATCCTGACATGTTTAGAGAAAATGAATAGAAGGTTGATTTTGGTTGGTTTTGTTAGAGCTTCATAAGAATATTACTTTCTTCATTAATTTGACCTATTTGTAATACTACTCACTGTATCTTCCGATTTATGACAATGCATTTATTTCTAGTTAAAGGTAAATTTTTGCTTTCTGCATTAATGGGTGCCGATGGTCACTTTTTCTATTGTTTTCTTCAAGAATTTCATTTACTTCTTTTATTATTATTTAATTCTAGTGAAAAAGTTGCTATTGAATATTTGAACCTCTGTGATTGGGACGTTGAAGCATCTATTGACTATTTCTACGACACTCCGGTTCTTGTTGATGACGCACTTTTGGAAGCGCTTTATAATAGATATAAAGGCAAGTTTTTTCCCAATTTATTGCATTTTCTACTTATCGTAGGGTGTACGCATTTTCTTTAGGGCCTTTATGGTTATGCACGTCAATAGTGTAAATGGAACATTGATAGACATCACTACTAAATCACTTGAGATAGTGATATATATATAGTCATATTTTTATTGTGATAAAATATAGAAATTCATTTATCTGTTGCTTACTTTCCATTTATCTATACTTGGCTAAATTTAGTAGCTTGTAGGATCCTTTCTAATAAATTACTTATGTTAATGTGTTACACAGATCCCGATATAGATATGATATTGGTTGATGGTATTACTCTACTATGCAATGACCTTGAGGTAATTTTTTAAAAATATCAAATAAGCCATTGATGCCTAACATTTTGTTAACCCCTTTCTCTTTTGTGTTTCTTTTCTATTATTCCATAGACGCATAACATTCTTTCTATTTCAAAATTTGAATATTTTGACAGGTGGATCCCCAAGATATAATTATGGTATGTCTGCACCCTGAAGTACAATCTCTTATGGTAAAAAGGCATTGGTATGAATAAGGTTTTTTGTTTTTTGTTTGCATGTATGTTCTCCTCCTTATCTTACATAGCTATAATTGCTAAAGGTTTTAATGTATTAACAAGGAACTGGACAAGCTCATAGTCCATGATTGCAAGGACATTTTTAATCCATTGATTTTTTAATTAAATTTCGGATTTAATATTAAAAGTTGAGTGCTTTAAAGGATAGGGTCTATGGTTTTAGGATATAATATTTTAGCATTTAGGGTTTTTATTTTTTTTAAATATTAAAATAATTTTATAAATATCTTAAATCTAAAAAAATAATAAAATCATCATCACCATCATCTAATCACTTACATTTGTCCATGATTGCATGGACTATTAGCAAAGGGTTTTATAGATCATTCTAATTTAAAGTCTAAATTTGTACTAATTATTTCTTATATTATAATTGTATTTTAATAAATATATCATACTTAAAATTTTCTTTTTGTCAACATACTAGATAACCAAATGAGACATGAATTTTAAAATTTACATCCTACATAGTTGTACTATTGACAAATGGAGATCAAGATTTTGTCTCTAATGTGGTATAAGAATAGAAAGATATGAATTTTGGTCCATTAATGTTGCGTGTTGTAATTATTTTAGTAGTGTTTGATAAAAATTATGAATGTCTTGGGCATTTGATGTCAAAATATTATGCTAAAAAATTAAGGAAGTTTGGACCCAATACTACAAATAGTTAGAATCTTGTAGGCCTCATGAAATGGAGAAGAAGGATAGTTACAAGTTTTTGTCATTTAATTTCAACATTTTATGGATAATTATGTTAATATTTTAATAAATTGCAGTTAGTTATCTCATGGCACATGAATGCTTCTACAATGTGTGAATATTCCAAGATGGAGTTTTTACGAGGGTTACAAGAATTAAGGTGGACGTTTGCATCCTTTACTATATCTTCTAAGTTTTAAGTGATATTAGATTCAATGTTTTACCTTCTATAATGAGAAATATTGATAGAAAGATTTACTCTGTCATGGCAGTGTAGATACTGTGGAGAAGTTCCGTGATAAGATTTCATACATTCGCTCTGAGCTGAATGATGCAAGTATGTTTGGCATTCCATGGATTTTCAAGAAATTTATTTTAACTTGTCATGCATGAAATGTAGAAGAAGTGAATGAAAAATTTAGCTTGCAATGCTTCCATCTTTTTTCAATTTCTCTTTCATTATTTTTAACCCAATTAGTCTTTTAAAAAAGAGTAAAATAGCTCTCTTTTTTTAATCAAAATGCTTACTAAAACATTAATTTTTTATTCATTTTGAACAATCTCATTATGAGTTCTAATCATATCTACTCTTTTTGACACAAGTTCTAGAACTACCCATAGCCTCTCCCCAACCCATAAATAAGAGAACAATACACTTCAGTGAACTCCAACACATGTCCTCCTGCATTGGTAATAATGCTCATGCCAATTGAGCTAAGACTCAATCGACCATCAACAAATAGTTTAAAATTATAATTATATTTTAAAACAATAAAAATAATAAAAATTATAAAAAGTTCATAAAAACTAAAAAAAGGCATGAGGTATACATGGATTTTCATACAAGTAGTCATGTTTAAAATTTTAATATTTTAGTCAGTATTTTTGTTAAAAATAGAAATTCGACTCTTTTTAGGATGTTGAGAGCCAAATTGACAAAAGATGTAAACATTGAGAGCTAAATTTGTGTTTTGCTAGAAATATACCCAAACAATTTACTTCTTTTTTCAAATCATTTAGGTTTATTAATATTTTGTGACTTAGCATATTTTTTTCAAGATTCAAATTTTTTTCTCTGGGTGATTGTAGAAAAGTTTCATGACATATACAACTTTGCATTTAGCTGGGCAAAAGAAAAGGTATTATCTTTTCCTGACAACTATCCCTAATAGTAAGTTTCCTCTAGGAAGAAAGACACTTTAGAGCTGATTGAGTAAATAGTTTTTTAAGTAAACTTCATTTGGATCCATATTACACTTTTTTGGAATGGTTTTTTCTTTATCCATGTTAGCAATAAATCACATGCTTTTTTATTTAACTTAGTCAAACATATGTTTTGGTAACTGAACTTAGCCTTAGGGTTCAAATTGATACCTAAGGTTTCTTTTGTCCAATTAAATACCGAAACTTAGCCTCAAAGTTAAATTTGATATCTAAAACTTCTTTTTTATTCAAATTATTACTTGAACTTGACTTTCTAATTCAAATTGGTTCAAATAAGTCATAATAAATTTAGACAAAAAAGATAAGTCCAAGGAGCCAATTTCAAGTGAAAAACAGTCTTATGTACTAGTTTATGTACTAGTTTGGACCTTGAAGCGAAAATCAAAAACAAAAATGTATATTTACCCATATCTATTTTGTTAGATATATTGCTTGATTTTTAAGTTGTAAAAGAACCATAAAAAAATTTGTAAAAAATAATTTTAACCTTTAGATTAATTCTCTAATATTTATATTTAGCAAAAATATATTTTAAGATGTGATTATAATTCTTTTAGAATTTCAATTAGAATGCTAATGTGGTTAAAGTATATATTTCATTGATAATAACTTTATGTAGTTATTAATCTTTTATTATTTATGTTAGGGCCAAAAATCTATGGCATTGGATACTGCAATTGGTATGTGGCGTTTGTTAATTGCTGAGAAGAAGTGTCCTTTGCTTGACCATTGGTGCCAATTTTTACAGGTACTTTTGAAACATAGTGTTCTTTCCATATTATTTTTTGTTAGAAATCTTATTAGAATATGCTATGAGAAATATTTGTTATTGATTCTAGAGAGCTACATCCTAATCCTTAAAGACACTATGAAAGAAAACATCTACCCAAAGTACTACCCTTTATATCATCTCGCAGGACATGACTAACAACCAAGGGAGGACAGTCAAATTTGCATAAACCTGACCATCCATTTACTAGAAAGTTTTGCCATTTAAGTATTCCACCAAATTGCCTTGAAAAACACATGCACCAGTCATTGACGTTCGTAGAGCTCTTTAATGCTCCTTACAATAGAAATAGAATTCAACTGTACAAAATAATCAAACAATAGTTGAATCACTTCAGAATCACCAAACTAAAAAAAATGAATTGATTATATCATGCATCTTATGCTAAAGTAAGGCCATCATACACAATGGAAAGCACAATTTGAATCACTGTTCACATGCATATGTTCCTATTAAACCCACAATCCACTAACCCTTACTATCATGAGTCAACCCTGCCAAAGTTTGATTTGTTCTCAACTCCATACCTTCATTCGTATTAACTTTTTTTCAAACATCCTAAGGAGGTTTTCATGCCACCTGTACAACTTGCATTTTCGTTGGCTTATTCTTACAGTCATTGCTACAATGTTCCTAAACCAACCAAAGGGCAATTATATCATCCAAACAAAAGAATCACCAAAGACAATCAAATTTCTCATTTCCATTGCCAACAAATAATCCCAAATAAATTCCATTCGCATTATTCACCGTAAAATTAAAACTATCTTGAATATTATCAATTAACAAATAGATAAATATAGAAAAGAATGTGGTATAGAATGAAAGTGGTAAAACTTTCTTCCATATGAAGCAACAACTTGACAATCTTGCAAAATATGCAAGCTATTTTCCTTCTTGTTACCACAAATAGGACATAAGGGATCGCTATTCATCCCTATACTAAACCATTCAACATTCGTCAATAATTTGTCTCTAAGCACACACTTCATATTGCATCATCTTTGTTGTCCTTTATATTTCCACATCATCTTCCAAGCTTTATCCATCGAATCCCAGTTGTCTTTAATGCATCTGTTGCATAGAAATATTCAATTTTCAACTCTCTCTAAAAACATATATTCTGCCTTACTAGATACTTCAGTGAGTGACTACTCACGAAATGCAACAGAATAACTTAGCTAAGATAGCTTGCAAAATCATTCCACTTCCAAACATAGACAATGTCCTCCATTATATCATTACACAAATAATAATTTCTTAATGGCTCAAACTCGGAATCCATCTATTGATCCAAAAATTTTTCATCCTTCTATCACCAATTACCAACACAAACTTTCTCTAAGTTCTTTTCACACTTTTGCCAAAGAACGTTATAAAAATGAACAATTACACTTGTTAATGTGTTTATGGTATCCCTTCCAAAACGTATTAATTATGCAGCATCTACACTCGATAAGCCTTTTCATTTGTAAGAATATTGAATTCCGATATCAATAAGAAAGATCAATTCTACTATCATAATATCTTTCACAAGCCTTCCACTATCAATAGGTTGACATGTCTCCTATTTAACAAGAGATGGCTTCCGCTTTCTCCCAGTAGCTCCAAAGAAAAATCCCTAACCAACTTCTCAATCATATTATAACCTTTCACAAGAATCAATGAAGAATGCTTAAGATAGTTTGGAATCTCCGTAAAAACCAACTTCTTTAAAGTAATTTTGCATCTCACCCATTGAATTGCTTTTAACTTTACCAATAACCAACTAGAAAGTGTCTTTAGTAATCTATCTGTGAAAGAGAGGAATACCCAAGTGCTTGCCAAATACGTAACCATTTGGAAACCAAATTTGCTCTTGGAAATCGTATTCATATTCGCATTAGTATTAGTATTAGGAGAAAAAATAATTGAGTTTTTGATGAATTGATTTTGTCATCTAAATAATGACAAAACTATGGACACCACTTTGGCTTGTTCCAAATCTACCTTGCAAAAGTGGACGAGATTGTGTTCAAAAGAGCGATGAAAGATATGGGACAATATTTTCTCCCTTATTGCATTGTGAATGTTGTGATCTAATCTTTTCATTTCAGGGACAAATAGATAAGATGAGAGAGGGCTGCTTTGCCTTACCTAATACCATAGAATTTGCATTGATGCGTATGAGATACATTGAAGAATAACTTGGACTATCCATTGAGGAATTCTAGCTTCATAGAGTATCATCAAGAAAGTCTTATCAAACCCAATCATAAGCTTTCTCTAAATCAACCTTAATGACCATCCACCCTTTTTTAACAAATATTCACTCAAAGAAAAACTTATTAAGTGGTCAATATGTTATTTGTAATGTTTCATTCAACCACAAAACTAGCATGATTAGGGGAAAATATGTATGACATTATCCTTTCAAGCCTATTAACAATTGCTTTCATAATCACCTTGTAAAGAATCAAACCTAGACTAATAGGTTAGAAATGAAACATGGAATTTGGGTTTGTCACCTTTGGATCAAAACCAACAATGTTTTGTTAAGACTTTAACTTAATTTTTGTCTTTATGACACTTATTTCACCATACTAAAAATCAATGCACTAACAATATCCCATTGGCTCTCAAAAAAATGTGCATGCAGACCACACAATCTTGGTGCTTTTAGAGGTACCATATTAAGCAAAGCATGCTTAATTTCCTCGCCTGCTATCTCATACTTCAACACCCTCATATCATATTTTTTGAAAGGCATCCATATAAGGAAAACTTTCTCATTATAATGCCTTCAACTTGTAAAAGTTACTAAATAAAGAAACAACCTCAACTTTCAATATTTCCTCATCATTGCACCAATCACCATTACCAATCCTCAATACTTCAATTTGATTTTCTTCTACAAGGTAAAGTTTGACTATGAAAGTATTTACCATTTCAATCACTTTGAACCAACCTATCAACTTTAGACTATTGTCTCTACAAAATTTCCTGTTGCTCCGAACCCCTTCCAATTTCTCTCGTAAGTCAATATCCAACAAAATCAAATTACTAGATTTGTAAGTCTCTATAGCTTTCTATATGTCTGTTAATCTCCTAATAACCTTCTATTAAAATAGAAGACGATAATGAAAATAGAATGGTCGCAAAAATAAAGATAAAGTAGAACATACAGATTTTACGTGAAAACCTTTTTTAAAAAAAATCATGGGTAGAGGAGAAGAAATTCACTAATATTGAAAAACGAATGATACAAGAGAAGTTCTGACTACATCTATTTAAAGGTTGAAAAACCTAATTCTAATCAATGTCAAATAGAAGAAGTGTAATTCTATACGGATTCTACTTGTGCGACATAGTTCGTACCGCGGGGGCCTCCAGTAATATCATCATCTGACAAAAAAGAAGAAGCGATGGCTGCATCACCAGTAATAGTTGAACCTTGTAAAACATATAACTTGACAGTCTTTCTTTGCCCTTTCATCATAATGAGAGAACCCTTGCTAATCTTCAGAACCCCACTTTCAACTGTATACTTGTACCCTTTTGAATCAAGATTACTCAACGAAATCAAATTCCTTTTCAATTTTGGTACATGTCGTACGCCACTAAGTGTTCTGACAACTCCATTGAATATCTTAACTTTGATCATACCAATACCTATAATTTTATATGAAGCATTATTTCCTATCAAAATAACACCTTCAGACACTGTTTCATATATTGTAAACCAATCCCGATTAGGACTCATATGGAAAGTACAACCAAAACCAATGATCCATTTCTCACTCACTTTAGAGTTGTCGATAGAAGCAACTAGAAGTTCACTATTATTGTAGTTTTCTACAACATCAGTTTCACCAGATTATTCTAGTTGTTTTTCCTTTTGATTCGTTGCCTCTTTTTTTTTATCTTGTTCTGCAACTTATAGCACTCAGACTTAATTTGCCCTTTCTTTTTGCAGAATTTACAAGTTTTACCTCTATTTGAAGATCTAGATCTACTCTTAAATTTACTGCGAGGATTTCATTCCTGTGTGCTCCACGATAATCATTAGTATTTCATTCTTGTCTCTCACAAACAATGAGACCCTCTCCTTGAGAGTCAGATCTGGCCACAAGATGCTTTATCTTGCCATACGACATTAAAGAAGCATAGACTTCATCAACTGTATGTGAGAGATTCGCAACTATACAAAATCATATCTCTAAATTTTGAATAAGACAAGGGCAACGAATAAAGTATAATTAACCCTAAATCTTTTTTATCATACTGAACCTCCATGGCCTCTAGGTCCGAGAGAATTTCTTTAAACACAGTTAAATTTTTGTGCACAGATGCACATACCTCCAAATGATGGGCATAAAAATGTTGCTTCATATGTAACTTGCTAGTTAAGGTTTTCAACATGTATAAGTGCTACAGCTTTACCCATAATGCAGTGTAGTCTTCTCTTTAAACACGACCTGTAGAATTTCATTCGACAGATGCAGATGTAATTGCATTAAAGGCTTTCGATCTTTATGTTTCTTCTCTTCTTCCGTCAATGTCAAAGGCATCTTATCTACCCCTAGCAGGGCATCCTCCAAATCCATTTGCGCAAGAACTACCTGCATCTTTACTTACCACAACACGAATCTGGTGTTGTGATCCAATAACAAAATATCATAATTAATTGTCACCATTACCATGATCTAGACAAGCAACCCAAAAAGCTTGGATACTAGTTTATTAAAATAGATGCCAGTAATGGAAATTTAATGATTGCAAAAATAAAGAAAAATAAGAACACGTATTTTACATGGAAACCCTTTCTGGAAAAAACCAAAAGCAAAGGAGAAAGAAATTCACTAATATTGAAAAATGAATAATACAAGAGGAGTTTCGACTACATCTATTTAAAGGTTGAAAAATCTTAATCTAATCAATGCCAAATAAAGAAAAATAAGAACAAATAGATCCCCTTATTTTACCACTGTATTTTCTTTAACAAGGATTCGAGTCACACAACTCTAGCGTCTTCCTTTCATGAACATTAATAAAACCAAACACATCTCTATTCCATAGGATAACCATATCAATGAAAATTTCAAACATCTTCTCATATCAATGAAAATTTCAAACATCTTCTCCACACTTTCATCAAGTTCCTAGTTATTTTTTACAAATTGTTTAAAACCATTATGAGCCACCCAACTCAAAAAGGAGTAAAAAAGTCTTGTAGTTTTTTGCCTCTCCTATGACCTATAGTAATAATTAAATATCGATGATCAAACTTCAACTTAGGCAATTGTCAAGTTATCATTGAGAAGACACATCCCACTCCATGCTACAAATTTCATAATCAAGTCTCTAAAAAATTGACCCATGAGTCCATGTGAAATCAATTCCCTTGAAACTCATATCTCACATATTGTGCTAAAAAAAAGACAATCAATTCTCCCATAGAATATAAACACAAAGGTTTTCAAGTGGGATTTGGGTTTGTTGGAATACATCAGTTTCATTTTATGTGTTTATACAGTCATGGTCTATTTGTTCATACCTGTGCTAAATGTAGCATTGTAGCATATGAATTTTGTCTTTCAATTGTATATGTTATTCATCAATTTGGGTTGCTTCAAATGATTGCTGACGGGCTGGTCTCTCATGGATTGTTGCCAAGGATTTTAATAATGATTAAGAGGTAAAGCTTACGGTAGAAATAGTTGGTGTACTAAAAACCAAACTTCTCAACAACATTATCAACCTTAATTCTAGTTTTTTTTTTCATTAAACAAAAAAAAATCAAGATTGTGCTCTCTATAGTACTTATTGAATAATTGATCAAATTTGGAGTGTCTATACCTTTATTAATTTTAAATAGTAAAATTTAAATTCATAATCATAACACAGACATGATGAAGCCTATTCTTAAATGATCAAGCTTTTAAGTTGTCATCCTCAAAATCATCTTTGAGCCTTTCTGTTTCATTCTCACCATCCGTGACTACATCATCATCATCCATGGCTTTGGTGAGATTTCTTTCAATAAACTCCATTGCATTACTAGTTAAGAGCATCAGGTGACCTTGAATTCATGACTAAATTCATTTTCATGTACACTCTCTTCTTATATGTTCTCATTTAACTATTCATTTCTTAGGAGAAATCGAATAAGATGAGTCTTCAACATGCCTCTGGTTTTCCTCCCATCCATTGCACCTAAAAAGGCCATTTCCTAATTTTTTTTTACTTTTTTCATCAATATAAATCGTCAAATGCTTAATCTTGTTGCATTGGGCCTTTAAATTCATTATGTTTGGGATTTCTCTATTAGCTTGGCCTAATGGCACTAGACTCATCCCTTGCTTTTATTTGCACGATCAATCTGTAAGGCCATAATGCCTTTTCCCTTCTTATTTTCCTTTTTCAATGAACCAACTCAATTTGCATTAAAAGGTTATTGCTTTTTTTTGCTCCAATTCTTCTTGTCTTCTCACATGTTTACCAATGTTATCAATAATTTTCCCTTTTTATAAATTCGTAAGACTTTCAAATCTTGAATGACCTATATTCATGCCTTTATTATTGGTTGATTCTCCATTTCGTGTTTGTTCGAGTCTTTAAGAATGATGCTCCACCAACACGCATGGCTCATAACTTTCAATTTCAAATTGACAAGTCTCATGTGGTTTTGGTGCCAACACATAATCTAATGGCTCTTTCTTTTCCTCTAGTCTTGAAATTACAGTACATGCCTATTGCAAATTGCCATATCTACCATATTGGAAAGATAAATTTGGCAACCCTCACACTCCACCCTTTGTAAATACTCTTTAATTCTTGTGGAGTGTGCCTTGCATTTTCTGTCACTTTGCAGACACTTGACACAACCAAAACCAATGTAAGAACGACGTCGCGATGAAGAGGCATGCGACATCAAGATGACGGATGTATTTTCCAAGTAACGCAATCGTGTTTTTTACAATCAAGTAGGGCTCTTTCTTCTAGTCAAGCTCTGATTACTCCAGGAAAATTTTAGTCATATTAGTTCTTTAATCTGAGCTTATTTAAAGGGTCATTACAATAGAGAAAAATAGTGTGTTCTATGATAATGTTGTATTCAAGAGAAAGTTGTGTGTTCTGGGTTCGGGTTTTGCACAACTATGGTAACTTTTCTCCATCTTGTATTCTTGTTTATTTGCTTATAGTGAAAAGTCGAATCCTACTTTTTCTTTTTTGTTGTTTATTCAGGTTTTTTAGCCTACTTCTCTATCATGAATATCACGATAATTTCTTCACAAATGTGACACAAAGTAAAGTCGATGTTGCGACGAGGAAACTCAAGATATTGTGACAACGCAATGAATTTCTCATTTACATAAGGCTAAAGGTTCTTTGGAGTAACAGGAGGATATTGAAGTCACTCCAGATTAGTTAGAGACTCCATTTGATTCATAGGTATTTCCTACATCTCAACTATAAAATTATTAGCTAACTCATAACAGGAAGAGATGAGAGATCAAACCACCGTAGAGGTTCTGCCATGGAAATCCAGTGGCGTATGCTCTAAGCATTTCTGAGAGCATTGATTCAGCTGATCCTTTGTATTACTCTAAGGCAGTTCAAGCTTCTGATTCTACTAAGTATGATAGCTTTGTGTATCTACATAGCTTAGATGGTGGGTCATTTATATATTTACTACTTTATGTTGATGACATGCTGATTGCTGGTACGAACTCATCTAAAATTAATTAGTTAAAAACCATTCTTAACTCTAAGTTCGATATGAAGGATCTTGGTGCAACCAATAAAATTTTGGGGATGGAAATTTCCAAAGATAGACACTCCAGGAAGTTATTATTGTTACATTAGAGGTATATCAAAAAAATACTTGAGTGGTTTATAATGCAAAATTCAAATCTAGACAGTACTTCCTTAGTTGCACACTTAGACTTTTGGCTTTAGATTTGCCATAGTTCATGGACAAAGAAAAGTACATGTCCAAGGTTTCCTACTCCAGTGCAGTCGATAGTTGATGTACACAATGGTCTACACTCATCCTAATATTTCACATGCTATTAGTGTTGTGAGTAGATACATGGCTAGACCCGACAAATTACACTAACAAGAAATTAAGTGGATTCTCAAGTATTTGAGGTGCACATCTAATACTTGTTTGGAGTTTGGGAGAAGTTCAGAGTTTCTAGTTGGCTATGTAGACTCAGATTATGCAAGATATTTAGACCAAAGGAGATCTCTCATAGGTTATTTGTTTACTTTCAGCAACTACGCTATTAGTTGGAAGACCGCACTACAGACCACCATGGCGTTATCAACTATAGAAGTAGAATATATGTCAATCACAAAGGCACAAAGGAAGCCATTTGGTTGAGAGGTCTATTCAGGGAGTTGGTTAATGAAAAAGGAGCAATTGTTGTTTTACGATTGTCAGACTGTCACTAAGAATCAGATGCTTCATGGATGACGAAGCACATAAACATCAGGTATCACTTTGTTTAGGAGGGGGTTGCAAAATGGGATGTTAAAGTTCATAAGATTAGCACAGAGGATAATCTATCTAATATGATGAATAAGAGTTTTCTTGTTTCCAATTTCAAGCACTACTTAGACTTGGTCAGTATCCTGCAAAGATTCAATTAGGCTCGTGACAGGGCCTAGAAAGAAGGCATGTTAAATACAAGTCAAGGTGGAGATTTGTGGAGTGTGCCTCGCATTTCCAGACACTTTGTAAGCACTTGAAATAACTAGAACAAAAGCAAGGATGACGTCATGATGACGCGCCGTATTTCCCAAGTAGCGCAACTGTGTTTTTTTACTGCCAAGCAGGACACTTTCTTCCAATGAAATCTAATTACCCCAGGAAAATTTTAGTCAGATTAGTTTGCTAATCTTAGCCTATGTAATTGGTCATTATAATAAAGAAAAATAGAGAATTCTATGAGAACATTGTATTCAAGAGAAATCTGTGTGTTTTGGGTTTAAGTTTTGTACTAGTAGGGTAATTTTTCTCCATATTCTATTCACGTTTATTTGCTTATTAGTGAAAAGCTGAAGCCTTTTTTGCTTGTGGTTTTTTATCCTCTTGGTCATATTGATCAGAGGAGTTTTTTCAGATAAATTTGTATATTTGATCTTCTTTATTTTTTCTTTTTCATTATTTATTCAAGTTGATTCCCAATAATTCTCACATTTAAGATGAGTGGCGTACTCAAATATACACGCTACCAATCATGAAAATTGAACATTTGCTCCATTATTCATCTTACAATTGATTTTGATAACTTGTTCAATAGTCTCCCCAATGGAACAAAACAAGATCATTATTAGTTTTTTGTTTATTCACCAACAAATCCCGACAATCTTATCCAAGCCACCACACTAGGTTAAAATGGCTAAGACATGGAAAATGACAATGTCCAAGACTAAATTGTAAGGTACTACCTGTAGACAACCTAAGGCCCTTTTATAACATTCTAGTGTAATCCTTTAACTATCTAAGTCTAGCCATATAATAATCATTTCCCAAGCCCATGAGTTGGACCGATTGTAAAGGATTCCATAAAGCCAAAATCTTTACATAACAGTGTATTATAACCAATTCTCTTTTTTAATAACTTAAATATCACAATTTTGGACATACTTTTCCTAACTAAAAAAATGTACACTTGGGAATTTGATCAACAACATACCATGTAAAACATTTGTTACCACATCCTTATCAACCAAATGAATCATCATTGTTCTCACCCTCATCAGTGATCATAGGAATTTCCTTGAATAAGACACTTTCTTATTTTGATACTTCAATTATCATCATGCCCTATAATCAAACCTTTTTATTTTCCTTACTTCAACCCTTATTCGAGCTTGACATTCTCATAGGATCATCATTTCCACCAACACTCATCCTCTTATAACCAGATACAATTTTTTTTGTTAAATTTAAATTTTTGACTTGTTAAAAAATAAGTGAACTCTTTTCTTAAGATAATAAGTTGAATAATTTCAATGGTGAAAATTGGTTGAATATGTAAAAGCATGAGAATATATATCCCATTATTACTCCTTAGAAACAATCAAATTCCTTATGTCAAGGACAGGGAATAAAGCACTAAAATGTTAAAAATATCTTCCTAATCTCTTTTTAATATATAAATAAGATTTAGGACTTCAACCTTTTATTTGATTGATGAAGATATAACTCCACATTCTCAGTTTAATATTGATGAATAGGATTTTTAATGATAATGATTGTAGCCAAATTATCACAAAATACCTTTATTGGTTAAACCTAAACTCTTAAAGTAATTTTTTAGCCATGATCATTCATAAATAGTTAGAGCTAAAGCTCTATGTTTTCCCCCAATATTGCTCTTGGGGAAAAAATTGTTTCTTGCAATATTAAGCTACCAAGTTTGATCTTCAATTTGAAATGAATCTTGCCTAATCATCATTTGAGTATACTTCAACTCCCTTAGTTATTTCTTCTTAAAAGATTATCTGTTCACAACCAGTCACCTTCAAACATAAAAAATATGATAAACTTTTTCAATTTTTTTCAAGAATTGTCTTACAGCACTAACAAGGAAAATTATGTCTTACCTTTTCTAGGACTGATTAATAAGCTTTCCTAAAGGAAAATGACATCTTCTAATATCAATTTTTTTTGTTACTAGTTTCTTTGAAAAAAAATTATACTTTTTATTTTATTTGAGTGTTTGCAACCTTGCATCTTGACATCACACTTTATTTAATAAGATGTAATCATCTTGTGAAATATGTAACACCCCATACCCGGCCTAGATGTTAAAACCAAGTCTGGTGAGCTACATCAAAACATCTAAAAAAATCCAACCTTTAATTATATAAAATTTTTTGTCCGAAAAACATTTAAAGCATATTGAAAAGCCAAGCCTACATCTAAAATTCAAAGAGACAGTAGGATAGTATTAGTTTATTTAAACTATAAAAGTAATCAGAAAGGAGAGATGACCAAGCTCTTGATACACCGAGCCTCCTAAGGCGAGGGGTTACCTAAAATCTGGTTAAGCAAACTGAATGAGTTTAATACTCAGTGTGTAATAGACATAAAATAAAAACAGCAATTTAAATGTAACAGTAATTTCCTAAATTCGAATACAAAATTAGTAATAGAAAATATCCAATATTATAGAAATAGATCAGATAAGACCACAGAACAGATCAGATAAGATTGCAGAACAGATCAGATACAGATCTAGTTTCCTACCCCAATCCACTACACACCATCTCCAACAAACCCAACACACCATATAGGGTATCAAGTACCCATCCAGCCTTACACACCACTGAGTATCGATATGAAAAATTCCAGAGTAAGTGCAAACTAGCTGCCAGAGCAGTATGCGATGGATCACCAAAATCAGATACAAAACTGCGCCTTCGACACTCAACTCACCAAGTCTTTAACTGCCAACACTTCCTTTTTTTACCATTCCCACCCAATGCAGATGCAAAAGACAGATGTTAAATTTCAAGGTAGTACATACAGTTATCCAGATATAGTTCATAATTGGATAATTTAGATCAGTATCGCTTAACAGTTATTGCATTCATTATACGTACAGAATATCAATTATTCAAGCTTAGAACATGGGATACCTAGTTATAAAGTCTAATTCAGATCATACGAACTTTTCGAAAGGCCTACATTCAATTCGAATGACGCTTACGGTCCTAGAGAAAATTTCAGTACCCTGGCTCACATGCCTGTGTGGATTCATACAGCTTGGGTGTCTAGCCCATGTAGTCCACATGGCCTAGCACACGCCCGTGCAACCCTTCTTATGTCATACACAGTCCATCACAAGACCTAACACACTATCGTGTAGCTCAAAATATTGAGTTACACGATCTAGCACACGGCCTAACGCATGCCCATGTGACTTAAATCTCAAAATAATGCTCAAAAGGCTTGGACACACCCGTGTGACTCTACTTCACAAACAATGAGTTACACGACGTATCACATGGTCTATATGGACTACCACACTATTGTATGGGGTCAATAGCGATGTTTTTTGGCATTCAAAACTTACAGAAATTCGATTTTTCGTTAAACACCTAATATGGGTTTGAGTATAAGCAATCGAAGTGAATCCGAGACCTAAAAAGACAATCTAGCGACCAATTACACAAGTATTCACAACAAAACGCTAAAATTCAAAGTATAAAATAAGTTACGTCAAAAAGTTTCGATGAACCCCCAAACTCAAGGATTCAACCCTTTACCTTTTCAAAACACAGAAATCCATAGAACTACAATGTATGAGGAATGTTGTTCCCACCATCTTCGCCTAAAAAATACCAAACGAATACTTAAAAAATGAATTCAAGTAATTAAACAAAATCTACTTTGACAAAATGAATGAGCAATACTAACAGAAATTCGCATTAGCTTACGTAATTACTCGGACAATCAAAGGCAACCAAATATGGAGTTTTCCCCATCATAACAATAGCAAAATGATGAAAAATTAAAAAGAAATAAGGCAATAAAAGGAAGAATAAAATGGAAGGAAAAGAAGAAAAAGAAACAAAGAAAGAAAATAAGAGGATGAGAATAAAGAGAATGTACAGGAAAGAGGGAGAATTTCAATTAATTAGTTTTAAAAAAATTACCACACTTAACGGAGTAGTAACAAAAATTATTTCCTTGTTGGACACATAGAGACTCGAACATAGAACTAGAAGGTATACAAAAACTTAACCATCGAAATAGCAAGCTCATTTTTTACACAAATTTATACAAAATTACACTTAAGCCGATAATTCAAGGATAGGGATTAAGTCAATTTAAAACATAATCACAAAACTTCTAATAGTGAGAATCAAATCCCTAACCCCAAACATATAAGCAGAACATTTAACCACAAATATCAAGACTTAATTATTAATAGGCATTAACAAACAACATTCAATTTTTTTAGGCGTTATAACTCACTCATTCGAAAAGAAGTTTTGTCCTTGAAATTTACTTGAATTAAATAGATAAGGGTATTGCTGACGAAATGAATCCTCATGTTCCCAAGTAGCTTCCTCAGTGCCATGATTCCGCCACAAACTCTTAACTAAAGGAACAAATTTCTTTTGCAAGACTTTAACATCTCGCTCCAGGATCTGAACAGGCTCCTCCTTGAAGGTGAGATCGGGTCTCACATCAATCTCCTCAACAGGGACGACGTGAGAAGGGTCAGACTGATACCGTCTCAACATCGTGATGTGGAACATATCATGAACCTGATCTAACTCAAGAGGTAACTCCAGCTGATAAGTGACAGGTCTAACACGTTTCAGAATATGGTAAGGTCCAATGAACCTCAAGCTCAACTTGCCTTTACATCCAAATCGAAGAACCTTTTTCGACAAGGAAACTTTCAGAAACAATTGATCACCTGCAAAATACTCGATATCTTTTCTCTTTAAATCCACATACAATTTCTGTCAGTCAGAAGCTGCCTTAAAGTGGTCTCGAATCAATTTAACAGTATTCTAAGTTTTAGAAACTAGCTCAGGACCCAAAATCTAACACTCACCTAACTCAATCCAACACAGAAGGGTACGTCACTTACATTTGTATAGAGCCTCATAAAGTTCCATTTGAATGTTAGACTAGTAGATATTCCTCCAAACTACCCCAGATGTCAATGACACAGCTCCATAACATATCCTCCAGAATTTGAATCACTAGTTTAGATTGTCCATCAGTCTGAGAATAATATGTAGTACTAAAATCCAATCAAGTACCCAAAGCCCCGTGAAGTTTCTTCCATAATCGAGAAGTAAAACGCATATCTCTATCAGAGATAATCAAAATTGAAACTCTATGTAGTCTTACAATTTTAGAGACATACAACTTAGCCAGTTTCTGAATCGAATAATCTATAAGAAATGAGCAGACTTGGTCAATTAATCAACAATGACCCAAACCGAGTCTATCTTAGAGGGCGTCAAAGGCAACCCACTAATGAAGTCCATTATTACACACCAACATTTCCACAGGGGAATCTTAACCAGCTATAGCAGACTACAAGGCAACTGATGCTCAGCCTTAACCTTCTAACATGTCAGACAGTAGGAGATGAAGGTAGTAACCTCTCATTTCAAATGGGGCCACCAATAGAGGTCTCGAAGATCCCTATACATTTTATTTACACTGGGATGCATAACATAAGGGCTATTATGTGTTTCCAATAAAATCTATTGCCTTAACTCAACATCGTTATGCATACAAATCTGACCCCTAAAACACTGAACCCTATCACTATTCAATCCGAAATCAGAGATTTCACCTGTTTCAACCTGACATAAACGCAAAACCAGAAACTCATCCCTCAGCTGTTTGGCTCCAATTTGATTAACCCAGGTTAGTTTAACCTGCAACTCAGCTAGCAAACTCTTGTCATTAAACAAACTCAGATGATCAAACATCACTTTCCGATCGGTCACTACTCTATAACTAAAAGCATCAGCCACAACATTGGCCTTACCAGGATGGTAATCTATCATGCAGCCGTAATCCTTAAGCAATCCAATCCATCTATGTTGCCTAAGGTTTAACTCTTGTTGAGTTAGAAGATACTTTAGGCTCCTGTAGTCGGTGTAGATGATACATCTTCCACCATATAGATAGTACATCCAGATTTTTAGAGCGACGATAACTGCCGCCAACTTAAGGTCGTTACATAGGATAGTTGCCCTCTTGCAACTTAAGGTATCGGGACACATAAGCCACTACCTTACTGTCCTGCATCAAAACGTATCCCAAACTGACGTGCAAAGCATAGCTATAGACAACAAACTCCCTACCAGACTTAGGCTATACCAGAACAGGTTCTTGAGTCAAAACGGACTTGAGCTTCTCGAAACTCGCTTATTGCTTATTAGACTATACAAACAGAGTGTTCTTATGCAACAACTTAGTAAAAGGAGCTCCGATAAGAGAAAACCCCTTGATAAACCTTTGCTAGTAACTTGCCAAACCTAGGAAACTTTGAAGCTCAGACATATGCTTTGGTTGTTTCCACTCGACCACAGCCTCGATTTTCTTGGGATCAACTTGGATCCTATCGGCAGTCACAACATGCCCCAAAAAGTTAACCTCTTGCAACCAGAACTCACACTTGTTAAACTTAGCATACAGTTGTTTCTTAGGGAGTATCTAAAGAACTATTCGAAGATGCTCATATGCTCATTCACATTCTTTGAATAAATCAGGATGTCATCAATAAAGACTACTACAAAACAGTCTAGATATAGCTAAAATACTCGATTCATTAGATCCATAAACGCAGCCGGAGAATTTGTCAATTTGAAAGGTATAACTAGAAACTCGTAATGTCCATAACGAGTCCTAAAAGTAATATTATACACATTGATTTCTTTAACCTAGAGCTGATGGTACCCAGAACAAAGACTAATTTTAGAGAATACAGATGCCTCGCAGAACTGATCAAACAAGTCATCGATCCTCAGAAGCGTGTATTTATTCTTTACGATCAACTTATTCAGCTGACGATAATCTATACACATTCTCATCAATCCATCCTTTTTCTTGACAAATAGAGCCGGTGCCCCCCACGGAGACACATTCAGTTAAATGAACTCACGATCTAGAAGTTCTTGAAGTTGAGCCTTTAGCGCCCTAAGCTTCTTCGGTGCCATATGATAAGGAGCTATAGATATAGGAGCAGTACCCGGTAACAGTTCTATGCCAAACTCAACCTCTCAATCCTGAGGTAGCCCCGAAAACTCCTCAAGGAAAACAATTGAAAAGCCTTTTACAATTCTAATATCTTTAACAGAGAGCTCTGTTGAACCAGAATTAGATACAAAGGCTAGGCATGCCTCATACTCTTTTCGAATAGCTTTTCAGCTACAAGAGTAGTGATTATGTTAGAGAGGTAATCTCAATGCTCACCGATCATAATGAACTCGCTATTCTTATCAGACCTCATAGTAACCCTCTTAGAGGCAAAATCTAAGCTGACCCGATGTTCCACGAGCCAATCCATTCTCAAAATCAGATCAAACTCTCCAAATGGAAATTCCATCAGGTTAGCTAGAAATATCACACCCTAAATCTCTAACGGAACTTGTCTATAAACTTTGCTAACTCAGATCAACTGGCCCAAGGGACTGATTACAGAAATCTCTCTAATAGTACACTCAGCAGATATACCTAAGTTCACAGATATAGTACTAGATACAAATGAATGTTTAGACTCAATATTAATAAGAGCAAAGTATGGAACAATAAGAAATAAAGAACGTACCCCATATAATGTCAACGTCATCTCTATCCTACTAGTGCCTTACCGCGTACACAAGAGTAGGCTATCATTCTTCAGTCTAAACAGCACCTCTGCCTAATGTTCGCTGACCTCTACCAGAATCGTTATCTCTTGGTCATTCCATGGCCCCATGTGGCTATTGAGCTATCAGAGGTTGAACGGGGCCTGGAGCTGGAGCCTGTGTAAGTGCTTGCACCTGATCAGATCGTTAAGGACAGTTCTGAACACGGTGGTCCATCGATTCATACCGAGGACAAGCCCCTATCTTTCTCTAGCACTCGCCCGGATGGTGCCTCGCACAGTTGCTATAGGTCTAAATCTCAATTGATGCAGCTGGAGCCTCAGTCCTTGAAGGACAATTAAACCTTGCTCGTTTCTTTGAGTGCTGAACAGAATTACAGGGACCCAATTCCCCCTTAACCTTATTCTGGCCTCTCTCCCGGCCTTTCCTCTCATTCTCAGTGCGCTTAACCTCCTTTGCTATCTTTACCTTGTCAACCAAAGCTGCAAACACTTGCTCCCACTGAGGAGCTATCAAAACTCTTAGATCATACCACAGACCTTCCTCAAACCATACACTCTTATCATAGTCGGTCACAGCTAGTGCTCAAGCATACCTGCTCAATCTCAAAAACTCAACCTCATACTCAGCCACAGATCTCTCACTTTGAACTAAACTCATAAAGTCTGCCTATGGGCATCCACATAACTCGCCCCCACATACTTATTTTGGAAGATAATCTTAAAGGAATCCTAGGTATTCTATTCGGGCTGAGTGCCCTGTTCAGTGGTCAACCACCACTAATAAACCTCATCTCTTAGAAGAGACATGATACCCCTCAATTTTTGAGAAGTAGTGCAGTTGATGTTGTTCATAATGCACTCAGTGGCATCCAACCAATACTTGGCCACCGTAGGGGCAACTCCAGTGACACCCCTAAACAGCTCAGCACCATTCGATCAAAGTCGTTTAGTGACCAACCCTCGATCTTGAGATCCAGAAGGAGTCCTAATGACCCTTTCTAAAACTTGCAGCATGGCTTGGGATAGTACATCATCCCAAGCAGTAGGAGTTTGAGACCCAGTCTCAACAATAGGAGTACTATCGACTTATTAATATCAATATTAGGCAGACTGCCCATCAAGGAAAACTCATCTCGAGCTCTCCCTCAGCACCCACGGACACTACGTCTATGCCCACTACGTGAACTCATGCTATCATTGTATCTACAATGTCAAAAATGCTCAAATTAGTCCAGAGTCCTTATCAGATTCCTTATGACAATTCATAATAGAATACTTAACTAAACAACAGAATCAAACATCATAGCATGTTCAACTTAATGGTATAACTAAGCAGGAATACTTACAGGTTTAACATCATAACTCAATCTTTTACAAAATTAGTTATCAGAGTTTTTGAATCAAAGTTTCATTTAAAACACATTTTTATCAAAGCAAAAGCCCAAAAAACACAACCCAAGTGTTATAAACCTGACTCTGATACTACTAAATGTAACACCCCATATCCAGCCTAGACATTAAGACCAAGTATGGAGAGCTACATCAAAACATATAAGAAAATCCAACCTTTAATTATATAAAATCTATCGTCCGAAAAACATTCAAAGCATCTTCAAAAGAAAAAACTTAAAACTAAAATTCAAAGAGAACGTACGATAGTATTAGTTTATTTAAACTATAAAAGTAATTAGAAAGGAGAGATGGCCGAGCTCTTGATACATCGAGCCTCCTAAGACGAGGGGCTACCTAAAATCCAATTAAGCAAACGAAATGAGTTTAATACTTCGTATGTAACAGACATAAAATCAAAACTACAATTTAAATATAACAATAATTTCCCAAATTCAGATACATAACTAGTAATAGAAAATATCCAGTATTATAGCAACAGATCAGATAAGATCATAGAATATATCAGATAAGATCACAAAACAGATTAGATACAGATGCAGTTTCCTACCCCCATCCGCTACACATAATCTTTGACCAACCCAACACACCATATCAGGTATCAAGTACCCAGCCAACCCTACACACCACTTAGTGTCGGTATGGTACATTCTAGAGTAAGTGCAGGCTAGCTGCTAGAATAATATGCAATGGATCGTCAGATTCAGATACAAAATTGTGGCCTAGCCACTCAATTCAGTAGGTCCTTAACTATCAACACTTCCTTCTTTACCGTTCCCACCAAAAGCAAATGCAAAATACAAATGTCAGATCTTAAGGTAGTACATACAGTTATCCAGATACAATTCATAATCGGATAATTCATATCAGTATCATTTAATGGTCATAGCATTCATTATACGTACATAATATCAATTATTCAAGCTCAGAAGATTGGATACCAAGTTATATAGTCTAATTCAAATCATATAGACCCTTCAGAAAGCCTACGTTTGATTCAAATAATGCTTACAGCCTTAGAGAAAATTTCAGTATCTTGGCCCACTCACCTATGTGGATTCACATGGCCTAAGAGTCTGGCCCGTGTGGTACATATGGCCTAGCACATGCACGTGCATCCCTTCTTAGTTTACACACGTTATGTCACACGACCTGGCACACGGCCGTGTGGCTCAAAATAGTGAGTTACACAATTTATCAAACGACCAAGTGCATGCCAGTGTGACTCAAATCTCACAATGTCACTTACATGGCCTGGACATATGCTCGTTTCCTTGGCTTGTGTGACTCTACTACATAAACATTGAGTTACACGACCTATCACACGACCGTGTGGCATTAACAGGCATGGTTTTCGACGTTCAAAACTTGCAGAAATTTGGGTTTTCGTTACACACCTGATAAAAATTTGATGTATAAGCAATCGAGGTGAATCCGAGGCCTAAAAACGATAATCCAGTGACGAATTACACAATTATTCACAATAAAATGCTAAAACTCAAAGTACAAAATCAAGTTACATCAAAAAGTTTTGACAAACCCCCAAATTTAAATATTCAACTCTTTACCTTCACAAAACACAAAAATCCACAAAACTAGAACGTTTGAAGAATGTTGTTCCCATGATCTTTGCCTAAAAGAAGACTAAACGAACACTTTAACAAAGAAAACAAGAAATTAAGTAAAGTCCACTATGACAAAATGAGCGAACAATACTAACATAAATTCACATCAACTTATGCAATTATTTTGACAATCGAAGACAACGAAATACGAAGTTTTCCCCATTGTAACAATAGTAAAATGAAAAAAAATATAAAAAGAAATAAGGCAATAAAAGGAAGAATAAAATGAAAGGAAAAGAAGAAGAGAAAGAAAGAAAAATAAGAGGAAGAGAAGAAGGAGAACTTATAGGAAAGAGGAAGAGTTTCAATTAATTGGTTTTCAAAAAAATAACACACTTAACGAAGTAGTAACAAAAATTATTTTCTTATTGGACACACAGAGACTTGAACACAAAACCAGAAGGTACACAAAAACTTAACCATCGAACCAACAAGCTCATTCTTGACATAAAATTATACAGAATTAAACTTAAGTCAATAGTTCAAGGATATGTATTAAGTCAATTTAAAACATAATCACAAAACTTCTAATAGTGAGAATTGAACCCTTGACCCTAAACATATAAGAAGAACACTTAACCACATATACTAAGACTTAATTATTGACAAATGTTAATAGACAAACATTCAAATTGTTAGGGCGTTACAAAACTGACAATAATATTTTCAACATAAACTATGATAAGAGAAACTTTCCTATTAGAAAAATATTTTATGAACATGGTTCGATCAACTTGACCTTAAGAATACTCATGTTTCTTGGTTACCTTCGTAAACATATCAAACTATGTTTTAAGAAATTGCTTGAGACCATATAAAAACTTTAAAAGCTTAAAAACCTTATTTGCATTGCCTCTTATCTCAAAGAAATTTTTAGCTTAAATGTTTGGTTCATGATCTTTAAACATTTTCTCAAACAAATAGGAATGTTCTTTTTTTTTGTTCGTCCAAAAGAAGATTTTATTAGCAAAAGAGTATTATTAAAGAGAAAAAGATAAACAATAAATAAATGCTAAACCTAAACAATGAAATAACAACTCTGTAAGCTAAACCAAAGAATGAAATGACAACATTATAGCATTTTTAGACAACCAACAAGCCAAAAAAATGTTATAACCAAGCTGAAAACAACTCTAGTCTGGTAGCTTCACCCTTCCTAGCATAATTGTGAATTTATTATTGCCTTTGCACATGATTGAAAAGTTGGCATCTGCAATTCAATTAGCAGAATTATCAATTTCAAAATAGCACTTCCAAAAAAGCCAATGCATACTCTCTTTGTTTTCAATTCATGCAATACATGCTCATATTCAGCTCTTTCCTCGTCAACTCACACAATTAAATTCAACAACAACACACCATTGTTCTTTGTCGTTCCAAAATATTAACTCAAGGTTCATCTATAATTTATTTTTCGCATTAAGCGACCAGGTGATAAACATTACACATACAAAACATGAAGTTCTCCACTCATTAACATCAACTAACAATTAAAAGTTATCCACAAAAATAGATCACTCCTCCATGAAATATTTCATATATAAAATCGTTATCAAACTTTCAAATGGACCCTTAATTGGAAACCACTCCTAATCAAAATTAAAATCGAGACACATTGTTTGTATCTTAAAATCATCACACTGAGTAAGCTTATTTTCTTGCACTAACACAATTTTAATGTTGAGATCTAAAAATTGTTTTCTTAGAAATTTCTCTTTTAAACTTGAACATGCCCATCTCACATTCCAATACAATATTCTCATCCTAGCTCCGTTAATGCCCCTAATCACCAAATTACCATGAAACTAAACCCTGCAAATTGTGATAAATCAAATAAAAAATTTCAAAAAATAAATCACAAAAAACCCTTCACACCTTTCACCAAGAGGATAACCATAAAGTAAGATAATAAATGAAAACAAAAAAATAGAGTTTTCAATTAACAAATGATACTTTTAGCTCGATGACCTTATAAGAAATATAAATTTTAATATAGTCATGTAACGCCCCCGTACCCGAGACCATCGTCGGATCGAGCACGAAGTGTTACTAAACTTAATTCATTAATTAAACAACTTAAACAACTTATTACCAACCATGCATGACAACCAAACATATGCACATCACCAATTCAAACATAACATAAATAACTAGATTTATAAGTCAGAATCATTAGCTCACTAAAGGCCAATATATTTGGCCAAATTATAATAACACATGTTATAAAATTAGGTCTCTATACATGCCACTCACTTGATAATTCTAGCATATGTGTTTATACTGTCAAGGTGTTGGCTTGATAGTGTGATGCTGCCTCCGACGGTCTCCAACCCTGAGCTAACCTGACAACACTAAAAGAAATGGAAAGGAGGGGTAAGCTTTATGCTTAGTAAGCTCACATGAAATAATAATAAGCAATTTACTAACATGCTTCCCACAATAAAACTAACTTATTTGTACATTTACACATGTTCTGGTTAAGTTGTTTTCTTGAGTAACAGTCACTAAATCATTTATATTTAGAGCTACGAAACTCCAAATTAAGATCCGTAAATTTTCCCAAAAACTAGACTCATATATCTTTTCACCATAAAATTTTAAGAATTTTTGGTCCATCCAATAAGTACAGTTTATTATTCAAATTATCCCCTGTTTCACTGTTTAACAGCTTCAACCTTTCTTCACTAAAATTTATTTATCTCATAGTAAAAAACTCAGATGATGTTCTGGTTTGTTTTTTTTAAAAGTAGACTCATCCAATATTCTAGGCATATAAATTATACCCCAAAATTATTTTTATATAATTTTTAACAATTTTTCCAAATCAGAACAGGGGATCTCGAATTCATTCAGACATTATCTCACAAGAATTCAAATATCACATAATATGGAATTCTTTTGCTTCCCCTGTTTGTTTTATGTGAAAATAGACTCAATAAAATTTAATTACATATTTTATTTGAAATTTAATTCAACTTCCACAATTTTTGGTAAATTTTCAAATTCATGCACTGCTGCTGTCCAACACTGTTTTACTACTAAAGTTCACTTTTGCACAATTTCACTTAATCCATTCCATTTTACCGAGGTTCACTCAAATATCGAGCATATTGCTCATAAATTTAAATAAACATATACTTGCAGTTGTTCATCACATAATCACTTTCACATTTATTTTCACTTAATTGATTTCCCGTTGAACTCATCGAATAATAACAGATACACAATTGCCTGTACATTTTCTCATTTCCACACTTGTAGCCGAAGCTATCTGGTACGCATAGTAGCCTGCACTTAGTACTACACATGCGACTAATTATCCGGTACACGTAGTAGCCTGCACTTAGTACTACACACGTGATCGAAGTTATCAGGTACGCATAGTAGCCTGCACTTAGTACTACACATGCGACCAACAATCTGGTACACGTAGTAGCCTGCACTTAGTGCTACACACGTGACCTCACAATAGCTCATTTGTATCGTTTCTATTCCGAAGGTTCAATCGGGAAATTCCTCACTTTTCAATATTTTATTAAATTGTTCGTAATCAATTTAAATTCATAATTTACATCAAATAACCATTTAATAGGCAGCCACATTTCATATGATATCAAAATATATTGACATAAAAAGAATCGATAGATTATTTATATACGAACTTACTCGAAGTGTCGATCTCACTATCCATAGTACCAATTGTCCATTCATAGTATAATAAGACACAACTCAAATAGCAAATCAGCTTTTAAGAATTTACATAGCATAAATCACATATTTCATATATCACTCATGTATCATCATTTTCTTGCATTCAATGTAACATTCTTTCATGTCATATTTCTACATCATAAACACCATTCCATCAACTTTTCCAATATATTAAATCATACAATATATGAAATAATAGTAAGAAATATAATTCAAACATAACATTGCATTATTATTATCATACGAACTTACCTCGATACAAAATATTAGCGATCGAGCCTATTCCTTGTAAACTTTGTTTTTCCCTCGATCACGACTTAAATCTCGTTTCTCTAGATCTATAATACCAAATTAATTTATTTAATACATACATTCATCAAAACAGCCTTTAATACGAACTTTTAAAAAATTACCATTTTGCCCCTAAACTTTTGCATAATTACTCTTTTGCCCCTAGGCTCGGGAATTAAACTTCATCTCTTATTCTTATGTTTTATGACATGCTGATCATTTTTCCCTTCTATGACAACATCAAATTCTCACTCTAACATGCACTTATGACTATTAGGTATTTTTACCGATTAAGCCCTTTTACTCGTTTTCACTTAAAACTGAGTAGCACAAGTTGTCTAACATAATTTAAAACCTCGTATTCTATCATAAAACACCAAAATACACAACTTTCACCTATGGGTATTTTTCCAAATACGAACCCTAGGTTTAATTATTGCTAGCATAAGCTTAATCAAGTTACCGGGATTACAAAAACGTAAAGAAATTGAAAAACGGGGCTAGAATGGACTTACTATTGAGCTTGGAAAGCTTGAAAACCCTAGCCATGGCTTCCCACATGCTAATTTCGGCCTCCATATGGAGAAGATGACCATTTTGTGTTATTTTTCTCATTTTATTTCATTTAATATACAAATGACCAAAATGCCCTTACTACTAAACTTTCAAAAAAATTCCATCCATGTCCAATTTTTGTCCACAAACTTAAAAATGGTCTAATTTCCATTTAAGGACCTTTGATTTAAAAACTCATAACAATTAAACACTTTTAACATGTAAAACTCAACTTTTGCACTTTTTACAATTTAGTCCTTTTGACGAAATTAAGTGCCCAAACGTCGAAATTTTTTTAATGAAATTTTCATGAAATCATTTCGTGAAATCGTAGACCATAAAAATATAATAAAAATGAAACTTTCCTCGTCGAATTTGTGATCCCGAAACCACTGTTCCGACTAAGCCTAAAATCAGGATGTTACAAGTCATTAGCAATAATATAAATTTTAAAAAGTCTTATGTAGATTATCTAGACTTGGTTTGGTATCATTTCTCTATTAAAAAATTATGTGTTCCTCTATTTTTTCATGATCCTTTCTTCTTTGATAAATAATAATCACTTTATAAACTATAGGTTACCTGTAGACAAACATAGATGTGCTAGTGTTTGGCTTGAATTGTAAAAGTGTTTTTGGAAGGGTTACTAAACTATCTTAGGGGGATAAGCTGATTTTTTTGGAGGGGTGATTGGCATGGCTTTAGTTAGGATGAAATTGTTAAGCTTTGATTTTAAAAGAGTTTAGGAGTCGAGGTAAAAGAAACAACCTTGTATAACTGAATTCTGCCATTGAATGAAAGTTTTTCAGTAATATGTTTGTTTTTTTATAAAATGTAACATCCATAGAAGTGTAGAGTTTTATATTGATACGGAAGTAATACTCGCCTTTTAGGATTTAAGAAAGAGACATTAGTTGCCTTTAGTTCAAGCTTGCTTCGATGTTGTTGTTGTTTATGAACATATGAGATACTCCAAAATGCTTTTGATAGAAAAGATGAGACGGTTCTAGTATTTGAGCAAGAGAGAAGATTTTGACACAAACTTACTTTAAAAGGTTTGGGAATAGTTTTTCTTTTTTGAAAAAATTGGTTTGGCAACTTCAAGAAGTAGTCTATCTTTTTAACCTTGCCACCTCATTTTCTTTAGGTATGTCAACACATAAACTTTGATACACTTTTCTTGATCCATTAAATTTCATCAAGTATAAAATAGAATTGAAGTAATCTTTGACATTATTTTATTGAAAAAAACTTTATCTTTTTTCTAAAATTTTGTTCAGATCAAGTTCTTGAAATTTTTGAAGATGATGATTGCCTTTGGTTTTTCTTTCAAGTATAAGAAAACATCAATAATGAAGCATACAAACAAGTAGTCAAGATATTTTAATCTCAAGAGAATCCCATATGTCACTATTAATCATTTCAAAAGGATGAGATATTTTTGTAGCCTTGCATTGAAACACTATTGCTAGAATTAAGTGACCCGAGTCCTTATTAAAATAAAATACAGTGGTAAAATAAAATAAAAGTAAAATCCATATAGAACTACACTTCTTTTATTTTATTTTAGAATAAAGTTTTTAAACCACATTAAACTTCATCTATTTAATATTGATTAGAATAAGGTGTTTCAATCTTACAACACTCATTCTATTAGAATATGGTTTTACAAGCCTATAAATAGACATAGTCTACTTCTTTTGTAATCATTTGAACTCGACATAGTAAATTATCTTCTCCTGTGCCCATGGTTTTTTCCGAAAGGGTTTCCACGTAAAAATCTATGTGTTCTTTATTTTTTCTTTCTCTTTTCTTTGCGATACATTGTCATTATCGATGTTCTATTTTTCCACAACTATTTTCTACATGAAAAATGTCTGAGATCAATCTTTTAAAATATTTGAAATTGGCATGGACCTTATATATAGTTCATAATATAATTCAAAAACTCCTCAAGATCAATGCCATAAAGAATGTTGGGATCAATCCTTTTAAATATTTGAAATTGGCATGGACATAACATATAGTTCATAACATAATTACATTATTATTGGTGGATCAAACAGGAAAAATTGGAGTTGACACACTTTTTGCAATCTGAGCTTATTCTCTAGGATTATTAAGATCGTAAAAAGAAGATATTTCTTAGCTTTGTCGACTATCCTTCCCAATTTCAAGTAACTTAATTCATAGTAATTCGGGGGAAAAATCATTGACACAATTGAAATCATTGGTGAGTTTGTGAACAAGCAAAATTTTCGCTAACCTCACCTTACAATTAGCATATTGGTAATAATTTTTGGTCCCATTGTTATCACTTTAGACATTGAACTATTAGTACCAAATCATGATATGTAGGTATTGAGTAGTGTATCTTTACTCATTGTATGACAATACATCTTGAGTTCACTATCAATGAGTTATGCTTTTGCATTTAGTTAAATAAAGTCATAAGAAAATAAACTATTTGCACAACAAAAACATGTTCCTATGGTATTTTAGATAGGACTTGGACAGGAGGATAATGCTTGATGGATGAAAATGTTCTCTAAATAAAATCATTTCTTTTTATTGAAAAGTGTGGTTTCAACAAATATTTTTTCCTATATTCTTCGTTAAGCTTGTTAGGCTTCCATCTAATTTATTTTCATAATTAAAAATTTCTTGAATATATAAAAGCATAGCTATAAGTTTATCACTAATCTTGCTTAATTCATAACAACAAACTCTTTATTTAAACAATAAACTACAAAATCGAAGTTTAATTGCTAAAAAGGAAAATGCTTATCTTTAGTCTTTAGTGATTAACTTCATTATTCTAAATCCCTAAAGAAAAAAAACTTACTGATAAACTTCTTTATTCTAAATAATAAGAATGAGGTATAATATTTATTGTTTAAATACAAAATTTTGAAATTACAACTAAGTTATAATTATATCAATAGCTCCAATAATCAAAATAAGAATCACAAATGAATAATTCATGATAAAACTCAAATTTTAATGGTAAGATCTTAGACTTTTTTTCTACCAATGGTCTAATGTTTTTATTTATTTTTGAGGGAAAGAATGTTGTATCGTAAATTCTTTTTAATGATTATCATAGTAGGAATAATATCATTGGCATAAACTTAGTATCCATAACTTTCATTAAAAAACAAGGTGGTTCATTTATTTATTTCTTTGTTTAATAAAAGAAGATTTTGCATTGATGATAAGTTCAACCGCATTACATTTATACTTGATACAAATATTAGATCCTATAAAGTCAATGACTGATGTAGGTTCACTAACAATTATGTGATAAAAGAAATGGCAAAAATGAAAGGATTTACTATCTTTTGAATCATTAGTATTTATGCCTTGGTGGATCTTTCTTGTTTAATTGCATTGGTCTCTACTTTAATTGTTGTCTAATTGCATTTTATGCTATGATGCCACTTGAACAGACTCGACATAATAAAGCAATTTCAAGGGACACATGGTCTCAACTTTTGGAGTTTTTTAATGTAAGTTCAAAGCACCTCTTAATATTCCTCTTTCCATATGCAATTTGAATAAATTGTATTCTATCATCAATGGTACAGTCTATTGAAAACTTTATACTACCAGATCACTATGTTGCTCTGACTTTTAAGATGAGTGATATACATATAGTTATGTTGTTTAACGTTCATGCTAATATCAGAAAATGATATAAACCTAAGAGAATAGATCATCAAAATTCAAAACCTATAATATGAAATACTAAAGAAAACTAGTCAAGGGTACTTGGATTCATTTTTCCTTCAAAAATTACCATTGAGATTAAGTAGATGCTTTTTCATTTTATCACCAACCAAGGCATGGATAAACATCACTTCTCTTTGATCCAAAAGAATTCCATCTTTGTCTCTCGTTGACTCCTCCCATTTTACCCTTTAATTTAGCAAACAAAAATGATTTTTCAATTAGAGAACAAACTATTGATTGTTTCAGAGGGAATATGATGTTTCGATGCACATTAAGGGAACATTTGAGTTTGAGCAATAGAACTTCTAAATAGGTTGTTATAGACAACATTTGCTTCATTTATTTGAAATGTATGTGTTTTCTTCTCTCTGTTTTTTTACTACTTACTCATATAAATGGCATATGTTTTCACAATATTGAAAAATACTACTTATAATTATCTTGTAGAAAGTAGATACTGGACTAGAAAATTATGATGCTGAAGGTGCTTGGCCCTATCTTATCGATGAATTCGTGGAATACTTGAACGAGAATGGCATCAATCATTCAAAGATGGAATGAAAGGAGTGTTGGTTTATATATTATTCAGGAATTTTTACAATCAATTGTTATATTAATTAATATGGGTTTAAAGTTGTAAATAAACTTAGTGTTCCATGAATTGTTTCTAATTAATTTGATTTTTACTAATTAATCGAGCTGATTATGAATGAAATTTTATGGTTTGTTCATTAAAAGAACAAAGCTCAAACTACACCTTCAATTATTGATGTTTATGAATTAAATTACTTAAAACTATTTTTATATTGTTTCTTTTTGGGTAATAATATAATTAAAATTATTAGTGTTTTATTTTATCTTTAATAATATAATAAATAATATTGCTAATTAACTATTATATATAAAACTAAAATATTTAATTATAGTTTATTCTTGAATAAATTTTTAATTTGTAACAAATATATATATATAAATTTGATATAAAAAAATAAATAAAGCTTTGGTTGAAATGGTAAAATAAAATATTAAAGACCATAGTGTCTTAGATTTGAATCTTATCATAAGTATATTTTTCTAGATTTTATATAAAAATATAAAAAGATTGGAGAACCCTTGTAGCTTATTTGTTCTTTTATAAAATGATTGTGTATTTAATAATTTTCTAACTAAGTTGAGACTCGGTTGATTGGTGATACTAATTTATTAAGGTATTTAAATGGGTTTTTTACCCAAATAATTAATTAGAAAAAATGTATAGAAAACAGAATAATTACGAAAATAGGCATTTGCTACAGTGTTCAGACAATGCCGCCTGACATATTGCCGGCGCCAAATTAAAATGTGATGATCTAAAAACTCCAAGGACCTTATATGTAAATTTTCCTTTCTAATTAGCAGCTGAAAATACCTTTGAAGGGTGCCGCCTAACAGTCCGGTGGCATCAAATTTTAAAAGGGTAAATTGCACCCTAAACCTTTTATTTATTATTCATTTTTATTCTCCTTTAATACCAAAAATAGATTGACCTCTTATCGATTAGTCTAAAATATTTTTCTACCAAAAAGTATTTTTGTAAGTAAGTCGATTCCAACTCGAAACAAATTTTATTTATTTTTCAAAAAATATTTTTATTGTTCAAATTATGTTTGACATAACAATTAACGGTTTATAGTAGTTTTCTTTTGTTCTCATTATATTTGGAAACTATAAATTTAACTAATAATTATAATTTATAAATAATAAGATTTTTCTAAAGCTTTTATAATTATAATTTTATATCGTGTCCGTAAATCAAATTGATAATAAAATTATAAATATTTTAAAATATATATAATTTATTTCCAGTTGGAATCGGCTTACTGACAATGCTACTTTTTGGTAGAAAAACTTTTTAGACTAATTGATAAGAGGCCAATCTATTTTTTGTGTTAAAAGAGGATAAAAATAATAATAAATAAGGGGGTTTAGGGTGCAATTTATCCTTTTAAAGTTTGGTGTTGTCATACTGTCAAGCGGCACCCTTTGAAGTATTTTTTCAGCACCTAATTAAAATGGGAAATTTGCATATAAGGTCCTTGGAGTTTTTAGATCTTCAAATTTTAGTCTGGTGCTGCCAATATGTCAGGTGGCACCGTCAAAACACTGTAACAAATGCCTATTTTCGTAATTATTTTGTTTTCTATACCTTTTTGTAAATAATTGTTTTTTATATTATTTGGGTAAAAAACCCTAGTTAAATAATAGTATAGATATAGATAATAAACGATATTTATAATTTATTAATTTATATAAAAAAACTAAAAACTATGTATAATTATTTATATCTTGAATAAATTTTTAATTATTAGATAATATTTTGGATTATAGATTTTATATAAATATATCTAAAATAAAAATCCTTGTAGTATATTTATTATTTTGGAAAATGATTGGATATTTAACAATTTCTTCGTCAGGTTGGGATCTAGTTGATGGGTAACGCTAACTTAATTTAATACTTAAATAATAGTATAAATAATAAATAATGTTTATATTATTTATGGAAAAAAGCATTCAATATTTTGGATTATATGTTCATTGATGCAGGTTTTCGAAACCTTCTTTTTTGCAAAAACGGGGTCGTCGACTTTGATTTTGAAAATGAAAACAAAAAAAGGGAGTCGCCACCAATCTTTTTTGTTTAGGTGTGATCGGATCACCTCGTAATTTGATTGTTTTAATAAAATATTTTGTTTTACTAAAATAGCGATTTTGGTCTACGAAATTCGAGAAAACGGGTTCGGGAGTCAGTTATGTACGAGGAAGGATTAACACCCTCGTAAAACCAAAATTGATACCTAATTGATTAATTAATGTCTTAATGCCGAAAGTTGTAAATCCATAAAGAATTTAAAAATACAATCCTCCTTCTTTATTAATGCTAATTTTACAAAAAGAAAATGTTTGATAAATCGAAGCGAGTGCTAGAGACCTTCTTGTCCCGAAGTAATAAAATGTCACATCCAGTACGTTAGGATACAACATTTTAAACCCTCGAGAATAAGCTTGTCTTTTGATTTTCAAAACTCATGCATTTTAATTTTAAAAGGATATTCGGTCATTTGGGTCAAAAGAGAAAAATCGAAACCTAGTACGTTAGGGCACGATCTCTCGAATTTCCAAATGTGAAATATTGCTCCCCTTTTTTATTTAAAGTCATGTATTTTGATTTGAAAGAATATTTGGCTTTTTTAGGATTAACGGAAAATCGAAACCCCATAAGTTAGGGTACGATTTCTTGAATTCCCAAAATATGAAATATTGCTTATTGTTAAAATTTTAATTTCACGAGTTTAGGTAAAAATATATAATATTTAAAATGATATACGAATGAAATGTAGTATTAGCGAAAGGCAATAATGAATACATTAACAAAACAATGCATAAGAATCATAAAATGTACACTATTTAACATTAACAAGAGCCATCAAGAGATAAATAAAATAGGCAACAACAATGATGATAGCAGCCATACACAACAAATAAAGAATAATGCTACTCAAATAATAGAGGCATAGAAACAACTACACAAATCAATACAAGTGAGAAATAATTTGTAAAATACCGAAAATAAAGAATCAAGTTAAAAGTAAAATAAAATTGAGGATATAATTTATAACAAAATATGTAAACAACTAATGATGGTAATAAAAGCAAGTAGAAATAAATAAAATGCATAATAAAAGAGAAATAAATCAATTTGAAATATTTAAAAAGCAAAGAACAATAGATAAATAGATAAATAATAAGTAAAATAATAAATGATAATAAAGATAAATTAAAAAAAGGGCCAAGAAGGGACAAAATTAAATGAGCGAAGACCAAATTGGAATTAAAATGAACTTGAGGGCCTAAATTAAAATAAAATGAATGTCTAAAGGATTAAAATGTAATTTAGAGGGATTTAAAAATAATAATATTAATAATGATGATGGTAATATTAATAATAATAATAACAAATACAAATAATAAATATTCTAAAGTTTGAAATTATTTTAAAAGATATAAATAAAATGAATGATAAAATGATAATAATAAGAGTAATGATATATAAAAATAAAATAAAATAAATATTATAAAAAAATAATATTAAATTATGTAATATAATAATAATAACTTAAATGTAAACACAAAATATATATATATAATAATGATAATAATAATAGTAATACAATAGTAATAATAATAATAATAATAATAACAAAAATAGTAATAATAATGGTAATAAAAATAATAGTAATAGTAATAATAATAATAATAATAATAAATGGTAATAATAATATTAATATTAATAATAAAAGCAAAATTATTTAATTTTAATAACAAAATAGCAAAATAACTAAAAAGGGACTAAATTGAATTTAAAACAGAAATTCGGGGCAAATCCAAAATAAATATAAAAAAAAGGACCAATTTGCATGCGCGAATAACAAGGAGGGACCAAAAGGAAAATTATTCCTCCCATCCAAAACGCACAGTTGTAGTAAGGACTAAATTGGAAATGTAATAAACTACTGGGCGAAAATTAAAAAAATAAAAACTTAATTGCAAAATAATAAAAAAGCGGAAGGGCTAAAAGCGCAATTAACCCTTTCGATTAAAAAACATGCGGATCCTAGGCTAGAGCGAGTTGGGTCAGACGGGCCATTAGTAAAACGATGCGGTTTTGGCACTTAAATGGCCTAGGTGAAACGACGCCATTTTACACACGGTATATAAGCCCAAAACTTTTTTTTAAACCTTCATTTTAACCCTTCTTCCAAAAAAACCCAGAAATTTTGCTCTCCCATTTTCTCTCTCAGCCTTATGTCTGGCCATGGATTCCGGTCGCCAGCCACTGCGCCCGCCGCCGGTCACCTACAGCGACGCCGCCGGTCATCTACAGCGACGCCGCCGTTCATGGTGGCTGGAGAAAGCCGAAACTTTCCCTTTTGTCCCTTCGACCCTCCTAAATCCAAATCTAGGCCCGAAACCTCGAAAAAAAAACAAACACCCAAAAACTTCTAGAAACCTCTCGGTTTCCAACCACCGATCCTTGGCGGTGGCTTCCTCAACTACTCACGGTGAAGAAAACCAGAACACTAGGTGAGTTCTCTTTTTTCTTTTATTATTTCACCTTTAAAATGAAAATAGAAAATAGAAAGAAAATACCAAAATATGAGAGAAATCAAAATAACAGATATCTAAAAAGAACACCTTTTGTTTTCGATTTCTTTGTGTTTCAAATCTCTGTATATATTTTTTTGTATTTGATATTTCGTATGTGTATATTACAATGTTTTGGTGGCCTTTATAGCCGAAAGAAGAATACAAAATTTCTTTCTTGGTGTGCTATTGTCTTGGCATTTGTTTACAGGTACAGAGGTATGGAGGCCGTACAGGCATGTCGACGTGGAGGCGCGAGTGACTGTGACACTGGAGGCTGCTGCGGCGCAAAACAGATGGGGCTAGGGTTTGTTTGGCTAAACCTAAGTTTAAGTTTTGGGCCATTAGGCCTGTTGCTATTGTTGGGCCTTATGTTTTATTATTTTTGGGTATTGGGTTGTTTTGTAACTTTTTGGGCTAGTAACTTTAGTTTGGGTTTGTATGGACTGGACTTATTTTATTTTGGTTTAGTCTCTGTTTTTTTTTTGTTTTTTAGTCTATGCCAAAATTGGCCTATTACACAGTTGAGAATATTATAGTCGAGCAAGTGATGATTGATCTTATGGCCGTTGAACGAGGACATTTGATATGATGAAAAGATGTCATTTTCCAAAGATTTTAATTGGTTGAGATGTGATTTAAATATTTTGTATTAAAAATTTTAGTTTATTTTCTTTGAAATGTAAATTTCCTTAAGAGTTGCATTCATGTAATCATGATGTGAGAAAACCATACTTCTTAGTTTAATTCAAACATTTGCTAATAATAAAGACTATTAAAAATATTATTAAATTTTTAATTCAAATATTTGTTAATAATAAAAAGTAATGAAAAAATTTAAAATACAATAATATTATTTTTTATTAAGGTAATGTTGTAAAATACCATTACATTCCCTGGAAAGTGTCGATGTAACACTTCTTACCCGTCCTGACGATTGGTACAAAAATGAGATGCTACAGTGATACTTTCAAACTTATACAAAATTGAACTATTATTAAAATAGACTTTCTATGACATATTCTTGTTCTTAAAAGAAATCTATAGCATTTAGAAGATCTAGAGTTAGTTTGAAATTATTTTTAAGACATCAAATACTGATGGGGACAAGTCCCGAGCACATTTCATAATGAAAGCCTCAAAAACCTTTAAGAAATCAAAGTTGAGAACAATTTAATGAAAAAAAAATTTAGGTAAAATGAATTTGAAGCTTTATGAACCTTTTTAAAATAATTTAAAAACACTTTTTTAGGTTATTAGAGGTGTTCGGGGTTAATTCCGAGTCACTAGAAGTCAAAACGAATCAAAATAGTGTAGTGAGAGACAATTTGGTGCATGATGTTATGGCATTGTATACTATGCAGCATTACATTTCCTATCATCATGACATCACTCTTTGTATGCTCAATGTTGTGACATTGCAAATGACGATTCAACGATGCCACTCTATATAAGCTTAGTGACCCGACATTGTAGCAAAGCAGCCCAAAAACACTTGAAAGCATCCTTAAACATCATCAAATAACACCATTGAGTTCTGAATAACTTTAAAACATTATCAAGCACATTTAGCCTCAAATTCATTTAAAAAACATGTTTAAATTATACCAAACATCAAAACTTAATTGGAACTAATTGAAAGTTTCATAAACATTACAAAATGACACTAAGTTTATAATTTAAGAGTAAACACACTTAGTCTATGTATATGTCATTACAAAATTTTCTAATAAAAAATAATACAAACTAAAATCACTATGCCATTCCAATCTCGCATTATGATGTGATCTTTCGAAGACACTGTCTCTAGCTTCTTGAGAGGGACTTTTACCTACACGTTTAAACCACTAACGTGTTAAGCTGGTAGAGCTTAGTAAGTACACTAAGACATCATACTTCATTGTTCTTTACATTTAATATTGAGTCTTTTTATAAATTAAAAGTTTCACCTTGACTAAGCCATTTACAACTCACCAATTCTTTAGCTTATTGTTCATATGATGCTTATTTTTCATTGATGATTACATAGCTTCCTTTATTACAAAATTTATGGCTATGACAAGTATGTTCATTTCACTTGTTTGTCACATAACACTTCAATGTTAAAATTATTATTTCTCTTATTCAAAATATTAATGAAATCAATGGTGTAACACCCTTAAATGACCTGTTCGTTGAGTTTGGATATGGAGTGTCACAATTAAACCTGTTTGATCTAATACTTTAATCAGTTAATTCGTCAAACGACTTTATTACTATATTTCGAATGTTTCTTATAGTAAGATCCTGAAACCAAACTTAATTTGACTACCTTGAAATTCTAATGGAACTACTTCATTACAATATATCTAACCCCGAGGAAAAGCCTCTAAAAGTACCCCTTCTTATGTGCATGACACCATGTCGACGATGATCCTCGATCGAACACGGTCTGTCTTGGTCCATCCACAAGTTTTTTACTCAACCCTGAGTCCTGTAGACACAAGCCAAAATCTTGTAAGTTCGAAAGAATTTAGCGAGTTTCTTTACTGCATTATTCAAAACTAGACCCTATTTTGCAGGGGTAGTAAATGAAAAAAAACTACACATGTTTAACTCCCTGATCGTTTGAGGTGATTTCTCTTAATCTGAAATGGTGGTCTTTGATTCATTTCCCAAGCTTATCTATTGGCAGATAGATCATCAAGCGATATTCCCCTGATCGGTCTTATATTCATTCAACTAGTTTGGGTGGTTTCACAAATATTTTGCCCTAACTACGGACTATGTCCTTTCTTCACATACATTTTTTCTTTCATTTATTCCCTGTACAGGATAGCCATCTACTCATAACTTTTATGTTATATCCTTATTTACAAGTTGATGATCAATTACCAGTATGGATCCTCTTTTCCACTATGTATCTATAAAGTTATTCTCCTAAACTTCCACCCTAAGCACCCTTTGGATATGTCTTCCTTGGTGAACATTCCAAATCTGACTAGTCCTTGGCGGACTCATTTTCTTACTGTAGCCTTAAAGGACTTGCTAACCTCCCGTCAATCAGGTCAACTAATGAAGACCCATGCCATTCTTGCAAACTAAATCTCATTTCACCCTACACTCGAGTTGAAAAGTTGGTTGGATTACTTCCTCATAATTTGCCCAATATGCAATACCTTGATTTTAAGATATAACATGTCCATCTGCAGTCGACCACCGTTTGGGCCTATAGCATCCAATAAACTATTATCTAAGCGACCATTCGAGTCTACAATTTCTCTTACATGATTGTTCCCTACAGAAAAAACTCTATGGTGTTTATACTTGCAATAGACTCCCCTCAAAGAGGAATAGTCTTGACAAACATAATTGTCACTTGGATAATCCTTATTAGCAACTCTTCCTATCCTTAGGTTTCAACTAACCTCTCATTACTGGTTAGACTATCTAGAGTATATACATTTGTGCCTTTTCGTATAAACTATGGTTTTATCGAAGCCTTATGTTAGGAGTAAATCTTTCATTACTCTTCCAAGACCTTATTCTAACATATCGAGTTTCTTTGAGCACTTTCTGGCGGTTTTTAATGGTGGAACCTTACCTACGATCCACAAATAAATTCCCTTGTGTTTGCCTATATACAAGACATTATCGATACAACATTACCAAAACTGATTCTAGCTGAGTTACCACTATATGCCTTATCGACTTCCTTTCTTACCATTTTGGCAAAATTTTCCCATTTATAATGATTTTTCCATTTTGACGGATTCTTCAAACCCGCTGGCTAGCTATCACTTATCAACACTTGCAATTTTCCTTGCTTATGTGATTTTTCTATAATCACCGTCCTGTTGAACTACCCCATTTTTATTGTCCCAGTGGACTATCCTTTGTTTACCGTCCTAGCGAACTACCTCGTGTTTATTGTCTCGACGGACTCCATATACTCCATAGCCGAGCTATGGTCTTACACCTAAAATCCACATTTTTACTATCCCGTTGGACTACCTTGTGTTTACTGTCCGACAGGCTACCCTGTTTTCACTGTCCTTATGGATTATACTAGTTGCCATAGCCGAGCTATGGTCTTACACTTTAAGTCCCCATGTTTAATGTCCTGGCGAACTTCCCCTTGTATATTGTCCCGACAGACTACCCCGTGTTTACTGTCCCAGCGAACTATACTAGATGTTATAGTTGAGCTATGGTCTTACATCTTAAACCTCTTTGAGGTGTCGCCCTGAAGGACCTTACCGTCATCATGGTGTCATCTTATAAAGTCCACAGACCGCTATCGTGATGTTTCTCTATGGAACCTACAAACCATTGTCATAGTGCTGCTCTGGCGAGCCAGTCGATATCTTTTCATCTCATATCGAATCTTGATGCTTGAACACTGCAGTGTCCCCTCCGCAAGGCTTAGGGCTTCGCACATCACGTTTTGCATCCAACAACACCAGATTGCAGAATTTAATAAAAATTTCATTTCCTTATCCATCTACCCATTCCTCCATTCCTCCACTTCTAACATTGATGCTTGAACACCATAGTTTCCCCTCCAAAAGACTCAAAGCTTTGCAAATCATGTTTTGCACCTAGCAACATCGGATTGCGGAATCTAACATAAATTCCACTTCCCTATTCATCTGCCAAAACCTATTTCATCTATCCCTTCAATAATTTTTCCCTTCGTACTCCACCATTATAAACATGTAATACAAGCATTTCTTAAACATATTATCATGGAGTATGATACTTTATAGGCATAGAATTATAATTATTTCATGCATATCATAATACATTGGAAGATGCTCATGTATCTACACAACTTGTACATGCATAGAAAATTTCAATCAACAAAGACCATAAATCATCTCAAAACTCTCTCTAAACTCAACACAAATTCATGTTGTCATACAACATCCTAGGAATGGATTTGGAAACTCACCTGATGCTTTTTTGCTTTATTAGCTTAGCTTTTCTGAACATCAGAGCTTTCATTCTTTTAGCAGATAAGCATGACAACCAAAGTCATAAATTAAACTTAACATTCCAGCTTAAAAAGGCAATTTCTAAAAACATGCAGAGCCCCTTAAAGGTTATAAAAATTCTTAACTTTATTTCTTAAAATTTATGAACATAGAAGGATTAGAACCTTACCAGCTCATTGGATTCCTTACTTTTTCGACTCAAACCTCATGATCATCGTTCCATGCATAGCTTCTTATAATTATCTCTTCTTCAAAGCAACCAAAGAAGAAGATGAAGAAGAGAAGAAAATAATGCAGAATTTAGAAAAATTCCCCCGAGAATTCACTTCTTAGCTATTTACAACCCTTCATGCACGATCTTCAACCTTATCAAAACCATCCATTGGTAATCATTTTGTCTCCCACAACCAAACTAGTTGGTTCTCATCCAACCGAACCAAAATTGTATCCAAATCAGTCTCTAAATTTTCCTAATTTTTCAATAGAAGCCTCCAACTTACATTTTCTTTCAATCTAGCCCCAATTTTTCCTAAATCCTAAACTTAAAGGAAATCAAGTTTGACAAATGGTTACATTTAGGTCCACTCATATTTAATTATTTACTTTTAATCATGTCAGTTTATCCATTTCCATTTTAACACTCATTGTGATTATAAGTCCAATTATCATTATTTATGAGCACATGGAATATATCAATTTTGTTTCAATTTTAGCAAGGCATGTTCATTAATGATTCTTATTAGTAAAATATTAGAACACTTAGCCCTTAGTAAACCTTAGCAAAATACACTCAGATACTCAAGATTCCAACTGAACACTCTAACACAGATTGCACTAAAGGTGCACCCACCCAAACACCTTGAAAAATGGGCCTAAAATGCAATTACATACTATGCCATAAGGTATATATCGTTGTCTTCACACTAAACACCATCTTCAATATAAGTGTACACACTAATCTCTATGGCATGCTAATTATATCATAATTATTTCAATAAATTTACTAGAGCACTTCACAATTTAATCACTTAAGCAATAAGAAATAGTTTATGCATTTGTAAATATATCAATAATCACTTTTAAGTTCTCATTGAGCTATTCCATTAACATTCCTCTCCAATTATTATTGAACATTTTCTCCATTCACAACACAATCACATAAGCACTTATAAGCAAAAATCACTTCACAGTTATATATGTATTATTGATACTATTACACTTATTACACCTCACTTATCACTTGTGTGAGCTATGTCACCAATTCACTTACACACGATCATAATACTAACGACTTCCATTAACGCCTCTTAATTCTTTCTCGTTTTCTCTTAGCAACCATTTGGTTACTTAAAATTTCACACATGTATATAAAAATTATAATTATATTTTTCAGAGCATAATTTCAAATTACTAAAATTTTCGCATTTATAGTTTTTTAATATAAATTCATTTCTTCTTGTAAAATTTTCTCATATAACGCGTTCAATACATTTTCACTTAAATTAAGTTATATCTCATTAGTATTATCACTGTCAAGGTTTTCTAACTGTTTAACACTTTTAACCATGGTTTACACATACATACTTCACTTTTAACTTTTTAATAATCAATCATTCAAATCATATTCACTAAGCTTTTAACTTTAATTTATATACTGACTTTAAAACAAAATTGATCATAATTGCGAGTAAAATCCTTGAATATAGTTTTACTTTGTTTAATTTCTATAAACTTTTATCATTTTTGTTTCTCAGCACATGAAACTTTTATTATATATTCAATTTAATTTTTTAAAATTTCATTTTATTATAATTATTGATTGGTTTTGTATTTTTAATTTTTTTCGCTAGATTTGTGATTTAATCGTTTGACAATCTGTACATAATTTTATAACTTTTTAAAATTATTTTCTAATATATTATGCATTAGCAATTTTAAATTTGTTTCTACAAAACCCAGTAAAAATTAAAATATTTAAAGATGAAAACTTTCAATTATTTTAATTTTAATTTTAAATTTGTATAACTGTTAAAATAATGATTAAATAAATTTTCATATTTTAATTTTTAAGTAAAAATTAGTTAAATAATATAAATTTCAAATAATGTTTTAAAAATGTTTTAAATATTAATTGTGTTTTAAACTAAAATTTTGAAAAATAAATAGAAAAATTAAAATATATAATAAATAATTTAATGTGTTTTGTAAACATATTTATTCTAAAAATTAAAATTTTTTGTTTTCATAATTAGATGCAAATGTTTAATTAAAGTTAAAAGAATATTTGAAAACAAATAATTCCCTTTACCATTTTTATAAAAAAAATGTATTTTATTATTGATTAACTATTTAAAAGCTGTGAAAAGCATTTTTATTCTAATATTGAAAATTTTTAAAACAATTGTATCAAAAAAGTTTTAAAACAACTTTTTAAAATTAGTTTAATTTTTTTTTTAAATTTATTTTTAATTACATATTTTAAGAACAAATATTTATTTAAAATTATAAATTTGATTATAAATTAAAACTTGCAAAATATAAAATTAAAAAATAAATTTTAATATTAGAACAAATTAATTTAACAATATATATTATAAATATAATATATATAAAAAAATTTATTAACAATATTATTTAAATTATAATGTATTCAAACCATGATGAAATTTTGTGTAACACCTTAAGTCAGGCCAAAACATCTAGACCAAGTTGGAGAGTTACATCAACCGTTCTAAAAGCCACACTACCATAATGCAATCAAATTAAACCAGTCATCACAATAGTAATTTAAAGACATAATCTTCATAAATCCATGACATCCTAAAACAAATATTCCTAATAATAATGCTAACAGATTATCAATAAGTGTTTGACCGAGCTTCCGTAACACCGACCCTATCAAGATTTATTACCATCTGAAACCCAAACAAAAACTGGGTGAGTTATAAACTCAGTGTGTAAAAAAGCAATGTAACTCAGCAACTGTGACTCATAGAGAATTTCTAGTTCAAATATTCAATTCATCTTAGAAGCATATTTGATCTAGGTTCAGAACAGAGATGTTGCATATGAATACATGTATTATTCCAGTTCAGACATAGCTCACATCAGATTCAAATGCAATGTTTCTATTTTCATCCTCTACACACCAACTTCAGCCATCCTAATACACCACTATGAACATTTAATGCCCGTCCATCCCTACACACCTTTAAAGTGTTCAATGACACTTTCATAGAAACACAGCTTAGCTGCTGGTTCAATGTGCGACAAGCGCCAAAATTAGAGTGATGCTTATTATGGCATAGCCACGATTTCAATACAAACTCTCCTTCTTCTCCACAATTTCCCACCACATGTTAATGCAGAATACAATAATCCATATCACAAGTTTAGCCATTCTGATACATTACATAATTAATAACACAGTTCAATAATAGAATGATGTTACAATGCATATCCAAGTATGTGATTCACAGGTCAGTCTCATATAAGCAAATTTAGTCATTCGTATATCGAGGAAACCAACATCAGAGTTTAGCATCCTTCTCAACCTCAAAAATAGTTTTCGAATCCAATATCCTGCCACACGGCCTGGGCATACGTCTGTTTCCCTGGCCGTGTGGTTCTATACCCCCAAACCATTTCCGGCGACAAAACTTGCAAAATCTAAGGTTTCTAATACACACCTGTGACGATTTCAAAGTAGTGACAATGAAGAGAAGTTTTAAAGCCTAAAATGATCATTCAATAACTCAATCAATCAAGTTTATCAATAATAATGCACAATTATACTTTAAGTAACTATGTCAAAAATTTCGACATCAACTTTCAACGAAACCAAAACTTACAAAAAATAAACGAAGATTACTCAAATTGACTTGCTGAGGTTCACTACTCACAATATCCCCGCCTAACAGGGAAACCAAATGAGTGACTATCAGAGATTCACGCTACACACTCAAACAACCATCTCAAAGTATATTATGCAAAGCAAAAAGAGAAAACCATAAATTTAACGAATCAACATAAAAAATTACTCGATAACCTTCCAATAGAGAATGCTAATAGCATAACTTTAACTAGTCCATATTCCTTATGACAATTAAAGGGAAAAGGGAAAAGTCGAAAAAAGAAAAAGTAGAGAAAAGAAAAAGAAAAAGAATGGAAAAGAAGAACTAACGTTAATTGATTATCAATTAACTTCCATCCAGACTTCCAGTATTTAACAAAAATATTTTCCTTATGCATACTACAGGATTCGAACTCAGAACCAGATAGAATACAGACAGATGCTTAACCAGTGAACTAGCAGGCTCATTCTTGTTACACTTTTACAAATAATTGAATTTAAGCAAGTAGTACGTGCTTGTAGGTTGATTCTAAAACAATAAAACTTTTAATAATGCGACTCAAACTTTAGACCTTAAACTCAAAAGCAGAGCACAGAACCACAGATACAAAAATCTAATTAATGTAGATTTTCACAAACAAGTTCTTAAAATTTTGAGGCATTACAACTCTCTTACCCTAAAAGAAATTTCAGCCTCAAAATTTTACTTGAGTCGAACAAATACAGATACAGCCGTTGAACAGATTCCTCTGGCTCCCACGTGGCTTCCTCAGTACCGTGATTCTGCCAAAAGACCTTCACTAGAGGAATAGTTTTCTTCCTCAGTTTCTTAACATCACGTTCAAGATCTGAACAGGCTTTTCCTCGAATGTTAAGTCTGGTTGTAACTCAACCTCGTCAATCGTAACAATATGTGACGAATCTTATCGATACCATCTCAACATCAAGACATAAAACACATCATGAATTTAATCCAGCTCCGGTGGTAACTCTAACTGGTAAGCAACATGTCTAACTCGCCTTAAGATACGATAAAAGCCTATAAATCCCGAGCATAGTTTACCCTTGCGTCCAAATTAGAGGACTTTTTTCTAAGGTGATACCTTTAGAAACACTTGATCACCTACCGAAAACTCAATACCTTTCCTTTTTAAATCTGCATAAGACTTTTTTCGACCAGATATGGCTTTCAGTCGATCCTGAATTATTTTCACAGTGCTCTCAGTTTCAGAAACCAGTTCAGGACCCAATACACGGCATTCACTCAACTCCGTCCAACATAACAGAGTACGACACTTACGACCAGATAAAGCTTCGTAAAGTGCCATCTGAATACTGGACTGAAAGCTATTGTTGTAAGCAAACTTCGCTAATAGTAGATACTCCTCCCAACTACCCTTAAAGTCTATCACACAACCCGGGAGCATATCTTCTAGGATTTGAATGACTCATTCCGACTGTCCGTCGGTCTTAGGGTGATATGCAGTACTGAAATTAAGTCGAGTGCCTAAAGCTTCATGAAGTTTCTTCTAGAACCAAGAGGTAAATCGTGGATCTCTATCAAAAATAATCGAGACAGGAATTCTGTGTAGCCTCACAATCTTAGCGATATACAGTTTAGCTAACTTGTACAAGGAATAATCCATTCGGATAGGAATGAAATGAGCCGATTTGGTCAATTGGTCAACTATGACCCAAGCTGAATCCTTTTTGGCAGGAGTTAAGGGCTCTGTAACGAAATCCATTGTTACCTGCTCCTATTTGCACTGCGAAATCTTAACCAGCTGAAGTATTCCAAAGGGCAACAGATGTTCGGCTTTAGCCTTTTGACATGTCAAACAGTGGGATACAAAAGTGACTACCTCCCGTTTCAGTACTGGCCACCAGTAGAGTTCTCAGAGATCTCGATACATCTTATTCCCACTATAGCATAGGGGCTACTGTGTGCTTCCTGCAGAATTGAGTGCCTTAATTCTTTGTCATTGGGTACACAAATCTGACCTTTGTAGCATAACAGATTATCGATATTCAAGCTAAAATCAAAATTCTCATCTAAGCCAACATGTTGCAATTGATGTATTAAAGAATCGTCGTTTTGTTGTTTAGCTAGAATTTGCTCTATCCAAATCGGTTTCACCTGGAGTTTAGCTAACAACCCTCCATCCTCAACCAGACTCAAACGAGCTAACATTGCTATCAATTCACCACTACTTTACGGCTAAGGGCACCAGCTACCATATTAGCCTTACCTAGATGATATTCTATAGTGCAATCATAATCTTTAAGTAACTTGACCCACTGGCGCTGACGAAGGTTCAACTTTTTCTAGTTTAACAAATATTTGAGACTCTTGTAATCGGTGTACATAATACACATTTCACCATACAAGTAGTGCCTCCAGATTTTCAAAGCAAAAACGACCACAGTTGACTCAAGATCGTGAGTGGGGTAGTTACCCTCATATGCCTTCAGCTGCTGCGACGCGTAAGCGACCACCTTATCATCTTGCATAAGTACATATCCTAAGTTGACATGTGAAGCATTACTGTAAACCATAAACTCCCGTCCTGATTCAGGCTGAACCAAAACAGAAGCTTGTGTTAAAACAGACTTGATTTATCGAAACTAGACTATTGTGCCTTAGAACAGACGAATGGAGCATTCTTACGTAACAGCTTCGTTAAAGGTGACGCAATCAGAGAAAACACTTCGACGAACCTTCGGTAGTACTCGGCTAAACCCAAAAAGCTATGAAGTTCTGACACGTTTTTGGCTGTTTCTACTCAACAACAGCTTCAATTTTCTTGAGATTAACTCGGATCCCTTCTGCCGTCACCACATGACCTAAAAAGGCAACCTCCTACAACCAAAACTCACACTTGTTGAACTTAGCATACAATTTTTTTTCTCACAGTATCTAAAGTACAATGCAGAGATGACCATCATGCTCAATTTCAGTTTTAGAGTAGATCAAGATATCATCAATAAAAACCACTACAAATTAGTTCAAATATGGTTGAAACACATGATTTATTAAGTCCATAAACGCCACCAGGGTATTCATTAATCCGAAAGGCATTACTAAAAACTCATAATGTCCATAACAAGTTCTGAAAGTAGTTTTGTACACAACAGTCTCCTTGACCTTAAGTTGATGGTAACCCAAGCGCAGGTCAATTTTAGAAAAGATGGACGCTCTCCGAAATTGGTCGAACAAGTCATCAATCCTCAATAACGAATATTTATTCTTGATCATCAACTTGTTGAACTACCTATAATCAATATACATCCTCATTGACACATCATTCTTTTTAACGAATAATATCGGTGCCCCCTACGAAGACATACTTGGTCAAATAAATCCTCTATCAGAGAGTTCCTGAAGCTGCGCTTTTAATTCAGTTAGTTCTTTCGGTGCTATACGATAGGGCTTAATAGACACTGGGGCAGTACCTGGTACCAGATCAATTCCAAACTCCACCTCTCTATTCGAAGGTACTCCGGGCAATTCCTCGGGAAAGACATCTGAAAATTCTCTCATGGTACTGATATCTCCCATTGACAACTTTTTGGAAGCAGAATCGAAAACATAAGCTAGGTATGCCTCACACCCTTTTCAGACTAATTTGTTTGCTACTAGAGAAAAGATTACATTAGTGAGGTAATCTCGACACTCCCTAACCATTACCACCTCGCCATTTTCAGTTGGTCTCAGAGTAACTTTTTTTGTTGCACAGTCTAGACTAACTCGATACTCAACGAGCCAATCCATGCCCAGAATTAAATCAAACTTGTTAAAGGGCAATTCCATTAAATCAACTAGAAATATCATACCCTGAAGCTCTAGGGGTACTCACCTATATACTCTATCAACTCAAATTGACTAACCCAATAGACTAATCACAAAAACCTCTCTAGCAATATTATCAGCAGCTAAACCCAGAGTTACAGAAACAACACTAGCTATGTACGAATGGGTAAAGCCAATATCAATAAGAGCATAATATGGTACAGAGTGGATAAAGAAGGTACCTGCAATGACATCAACATCATCGCTCCCCTCGCGATGTCTAGTCGCATAAACCAGCGCCTGCTGACGAGCCTCAGCCTGACCAGCACATCTACCCGGTGTTCGCTGTCCTCTCCCAACTTTGTTACCACCACCCTTACCAATATCACGACCTTTGAAATGTTGTTGAGTCTCTCTCAGAGGTCGAACAGAGTTTGGGGCCGAAGTCTATACCATACTTGACGCTGAATCAGGTCGACGGGGACAATCCTTAACTTGATCCTCCAACACTCACCCGGGTGGCGCTTCCCACAACTTCTAAATCTCAGCTACTACAGCTGGTGTCTCAGCCCTCGGGTGCCTGTTAAACCTCGCCCACTTCTTAGGGCGCTGAGCAGAACCAGAAGGACCCAAATCCCTCTTAACTTTATTCTGATTCTTCTCACGGTCTGGCCGTTCACATTCAATGTGCTTCACTTCTTCCGCTATTTTCACTTTATCAACCAAAATCGCGAAAATATGCTCCCTCTGAAGAGCTATCAAAACTCGCAGATCATATCTCAAGACTTTTTCGAAACTCGCATACTTGTCGTAGTCAGATGCTATCAAAGTCCGTGCATACCTGCTCAATCGTAGAAACTCGGCTTCATACTCAGCCACAGATCGAGCATCAACATAGCTTGCCCCACATACTTACCCTAGAAGGTATTATTGAAATAGTCTTAATTCACTTGCCCAGACTGAGCACCTTGCTCAACGGTTAGCCACCACTGGTAACCTTCATCTTGAATTAGAGACACTATGCCCCTCAATTTTTGAGTAGTAGTGCAATCAAGATTTGTCATAATATGTTCGGTAGCCTCAAGCCAATACTCAACAATAGTAGGAGCGACTCCTATGACGCCCCTGAACAGTTCAGCACCATTTGACCGGAGTCATTCAGTAATCGACTCTCGGCCTCCTGATCCCGGATGGGTCCTAGCAACCCTCTCAAGAGCCCGAATCATAGCCTAGGACAGTACGTCATCATCAGCTGTAGAAGTCTGAGACTCTGTATCTGCAGTGGGAGTACCAACTGTCTCGCTGGTCTTCAGATTAAGCATACTACCCATAGAGGATGACTAGGCTTGAGCTCCTCCCCGGCGTTCTCGACGCCCCCGCGTCCACGACTACCATTCGAACTCATATTGCAATCTAACTACAATTTCAGAGTACACAGATCAGTTCATACATCCAGCAAACGGTTTCACCAGTTCATACCAAGCAATCTACCAATAACAATTAGGTACCGTAATCTTTACAATAGAAATAAAATACTTACTAGGTCAGCGTCGGAGGCTCGATCGTTCCCTAATATTTTAGTTTTTCTATATTAGTTTGGTTACTAATTATTACTAGCCACTGTTCTCACACATTAAGAGCCCAAACACAATCCGAGTGTTGACTAACCTGGCTCTGATATCACTAAATGTAACACCCTAAGCCCGGCCTAGACGTTCGAATCAAGTTGGAGAGTTACATCAACCATTCTAAAAGCCACACTACCATAATGCAATCAAATTAAACCAGTCGTCACATGTTATTCATCACAATAGTAATTTAAAGACATAATCTTCAGGCTTTTTTTTATAAAAATAACCCAAAAAATTAATTAATTATCAAAATGACCTATTTTTTAATTAAACACGAAAAAATCTATAGTAAAAGTTGGTGGAGCCAAAGAGTTTGGCTCCACCAACATGCCATGTCAGCAACCGGGAAAAAAATTAATTTTTTGGTTGAGCTATGTAGAATTACGTCTCCTGTATAAATACTAGAGAAATACTGCAATTTCTAAAAATATGGAGACTTCAAAAAAATTTCCATTTCCTGGTTGAGCCAATTCATTTGGCGCCACCAGATTCATCTAACACCCTGTTACTTTTTTTTTTACTTCTTTTAAGTTTTGTCTTTATCCTTATTTATTTTATTTATTTTTGTATTATTAATTTTAAAAAAAATTGAAATGTATATTTGAAATTTGTTATAATATATATTTTTTAAAATTTTAAATATTATTTTTTAAATATTAAATATATTTTTTAATAATATAAAAATTTAAATATTTTAAAGATATAACCTTTCAAATTTATTATTAGTTTTATAATATCTTTAATATTTTTAATTTGTTTTATAATATTTTTTATATTTGTAATTTGTTTTATAATATTTTAAATTATGATTTTTAAATTATTTTTAAAGATATTCAAACCTTTTTTAAATTCTATTTAAAAGTTAAAAAATAATATTTTACTTAAAAAAGTGAAATTTGAATAAATTAGAAAAAATAAAAAAAAATATTTGTTAAACAAAGATTTATTTGTTAAAAAAATAAATTTATTTAAAATATATATGTTAAAAAGTAAAAATTTAAATTAAAAATTAAAAATATATATTATAATTGGTCACATCATGTCAGCGATGTAACCAGTCATAAACTTAAATATTAAAAAAAAAAGATGAATGTTATATAAGGGGGTTTGGTCCCCCCCTTCGAAAGAAAGAAAAGAGGAAAAAAAAAAGTAAATTACTTAAAATTTTTATTTTGTTTTTTTATGTTTTATAGTTATTGTATTGTAATAATTAATTATATTTTATTTATGTTTTTTTATATTATGCAAATATCAAAATGTCTTTTAGAGAAAATGCGAATAACACTTCATCGAAGATTAACGAAACAATAAAATTAATTATAAATTAAAAAAATCGTTTTAGTTTCTCCGTTTTTCTTGCAAAGCACTACTTTGCTCAACATGTTTTGATTGCAGGAAACTGATATCTATTTAATTATTATTATTCCTTTTTAACTATTTTCTTGCATGAAATTAATCTCTACGTGTTAGTTATAATTTTTTAATTTTAGTACACATTCATAAATTTATATATTAATTTTTTAATTTTAGTACACATTCATAAATTTATATACTTAATATATATTTTTAATAGGTAAAGACAAAAAAATATTTTCTTAATATATTTAAAAATTTCAAAAACTTAAAAAAATTAAATATATTAAAAAAATGTTAAGTATAACCAATTTTAAAATTTTAATATATTCAATATATTTTTTAAATATATATTTTAAAATGTTAATATATTTAATATATTTTTTAATAGGAAAAGAGAAAAAAGGTTTTTAAATATATTTAAAATTTTAAAAAACTTAAAAAAATTTAAATATATTAAAATTTTAAATATGTTAAAAGAAAATGTTGAGTATAGAATATACTTAATATATTAATATATATTAATATATTATTACTTATTTAATTTAATATATTAAACTTTTTAGGTTAATTTTATAAAAAAAAGTCTAATTTTTGTAGTTATATAGTTGCCTTTAGTTTTAATGCTTAACTATGATTAGGACATAATAATCACATTTGATTTCTACGTGTTATTATTAATATTTTATGACAAATCTTCATTCTATTATTAATATATTATTAACATATTAATATTTAATTTAACTTAAATAAAAAATACTTAGAATGGTTACGTTGATATAGTATAAGTGTGATATTTTTGTTTTCTCAACCTTTCAATTTTAGTCTTTAATATATAATTTTATGTTTAAATTATATAGATAATTGATTTATCATATTTTTATAAAAAATTTACCATACAGAATGGGTATTGGGTTTTGAGGTCGCAGTTTCATTTTCCCAAGTACGATCCGGAAGAGCGGATCATGTCATACTTATAGTTGGCGGGATTTGGGGATGTCGCATTGATCCGGAGGTTTGACCTGAGGGAGAACTTAATATCCGCCTTGGTTGAGCGATGGTGTACGGAGACCCACACCTTCATTATGCCGTGCGAGGAGTGCACTGTCACATTGGAAGACGTCACTATGCAACTTGGGTTACGAGTTGACGGTGCGTGGTCATGGGTCGAAGGAAAGTGTTGGAACCTTCAGTACTATGCCACAGATTGCTTGGACGATCCCTTAACGATGGGGAACAGAATTTCACATGCTTGACATTGGCATAGTTGAGAGAAAATTTTAAGGAGTTATCGAGCACTACTATTGAGTACGAGGTGATGTGTGCTGTTTGAGCCTATATTATGCAATTGATCGAGGGGTTACTTATGCCGAACAACACGCCTAATAGGGTCCACTTAAAGTACTTGCCTCTATTGGAGGATTTTTCTCGTGCCGGTAGTTACAGCTGTGGATCGGTAGTGTTGGCCGCATTGTACTATAAGCTTTGCCGAGCAACAAAACATGGGGTTAGTAACATAGCTGGTTGTCTGGGTCTGCTACAATCTTACGCATTATATAAGATGCCGTTTCTAGGCGGCTGTTAAGCACCAACCATATTCGTTTCCACTTATAAATAGGTAAAAACAAAATTATACTAGTGTTGGCCGCATTGTACTATAAGCTTTGCCGAGCAACAAAACATGGGGTTAGTAACATAGCTGGTTGTCTGGGTCTGCTACAATCTTACGCATTATATAAGATGCCGTTTCTAGGCGGCTGTTAAGCACCAACCATATTCGTTTCCACTTATAAATAGGTAAAAACAAAATTATACTTAACATTTAATGACTCATAAGTGTGGATAATATTTTCCAAAGTTTAACTGCTAACGTGTTTGTTTCAGTTTCAGATTGGCCATATCTCTAGGAATTGGTGCGAGCCAAACCTTAATCATTTACTGCCAAATGATAGAGACGTACGTCGGAGAGAAAGTAATATATATTTATATAGTTTAAGTAACGTTGATTTAACTTATCCACTTGCAGTATGTGATGTGACTTGACTCATTATGTTATATTGTGCAATTCTTGTGGATGCTGTATTCTGCACTGAACATTGCAACCCTTATTCCTCAGTGGGTTTACGTTGAAACCCATATGTGGTGTGTTAACACGCCGGTGTTCAACTTCTCAACCGTTAAGTGGTATAACGGTGATTGAGTTATGTGACAATTTGGGTGTAGACAATTTGTGCTAATAGAACCACAATAATTTGTTGATGTTCACGGTAAGACCATAAGGGGGAAACATACAACAGATTGGAGTGTGGAACATCAATCTTATGTAACATTATGGAATGCCCTGTATGACGGTGGCCTGAGATGCACTCTTACATGTTTGACATCAGTCTCTTGACTGAATACATGTAGTGGTACATGACTCGATGGTGCGTTTATTTATATGGTGGACAACTTATGATAGTACCGGGTCACGACTATAGACATGGAAATCAACCTATGGGGGAGCTAGAAAATCAATATATGGCAGAGCTCGACTCGGAGGACCAACCTTTGAACATATCGGATGAATGGGTTGAGGCTTTTTGTGATGAGTCGTAGAGCAGTTCCTATCACTCGGACATTGGTGGTTCAAGTTCATATCACCCGGACATGGGTGGTTCGAGTTCATATCACCCAGACATAGGCGGTTCGAGTTCATTTCACCCAGAGCAACCACCAATATCATTTGATATGTTTGGCAATAACATGTACTCTACCCTTTCTTAGGCCACGTTCGGTCTAGTTGCCAATCCTCCTGATGTGTATAGTACACCCCAACGTCCAACTCGTCAACAAAGGCCCGTAAACTGCTATACCCCGAACGACAATTACACTCCCGGTTCTTTCCAATTTTGAGTTATATAAATTTCAAGTGTTATGTAAGATTTTTCATATTGGTTTAGGGTTCCACAAATTATATATTAGTCTTTTTTTGTATAATTTATAATATCTTTTAAAGTATTTAAAGTTGCAACTGTTAATTTTAAATAAAAGCTTAACACTAAATAATACAAACTTTATTTCTAAAAGATCATAAAATGCAAACATCAGGTACAACATTTAATTTCTTTCAGACTGTGAAGATTGACCAGTGTAGACGTCTCCATAGGGACATTTGCTCTGACTGTGGCCAACTGTTCTGCATATGGTGCAACGCTTTGGATCTACTTGTTCTCTTATATCCATGTCGTTCCGAATCCTCATTGTTGTCGGTCTACCTTTGACTTTCCTACATAGTGACCGATCTGGCAATATCTCGAACGCAAGCGATTGCACTTCCCACGTCGATACATCCCTTAATACGGGGAACTCGTCACCCCAAATACACAATGTACGTTCAAGAGTGTACACATCGTTGATATATTATTCGACATTCAAACTGTAGGTAGCACATGTTGCAACCACATGTGCACATAGATACCGTAGTGTTTGGAACATCCAGCACACACACCTCCTATTTTAGATATCAACTCCGTAGGACCATGGCGGGATCCCCGACCGACGACCGATATACTCTGTTACTCGAAAAGTTTCCAAATTTTGGGAATATAGTTCTGCATTCATCGACCTAGCCCTTTGAGTGTTCACTTTCATGGCATCCCTAATTTTTTCGACGTACATGTGTCCTGCCTCTAATTGTTTTGCTTGTTTCAACCCCATTTTTGGCATTAAGGTTGCTAGCCTATAAAATGTGGCTAAAAAAATCGTTGAAATTGGTAAGTGACGTGTACGCCTCAAGACGGAGTTAATGGCCTCAACGAGGTTAGTTGTCATTTAAACATACCGGTACCTCTTGTCAAAATATTGAGCCCATTGCCACGGCTCCATGCTACCCAACCATTTTTTGAGAGAAATATTGGACCCCGCCATATCAGTCTCTAACCTCGCCAACTTATGTCTGAAACAGTGTGCTTCCAGCTCGTATCCTACATATGTATTCCGATAAAATAAGTTACCATTCGAATTAAGAAACGGACTCGAAATAATTACAAGCACGAATTTAAATACGATATTTTTACCCATGTTCACATTCGTTTGCGCCAGTCTTTGTTCTTGTACTCATTGTGGAAGTTGACAGCGATGTGACAAGTACAATAGACAGACCTCCACAGAACCTTGGATTGTCAAATCGTAGCTTCAAAACCCTTTGATTTGTCGAAGATAATGCAAATGTTGTCTTGCCTGACAACATGTCTTTGCAAGTTTCGAATGAAATATGCCCACGATTTAGAGTTCTTGGACTCCATGATGGCAAAAGCGATCGGTAGTACATGTCCGTTACCGTCTTGTGCAACCACAATCAGAAGTATCTGTGTTTGTTTTCCATAAAGCCATGTTCCATCAACTTGCACGCAGTGGGGGAAGGCTCTAACACATGATCGAAAGTCCAGGATAGTCGACAAAAAACTCCTCTCCCCAGTTCCAATTGTCCATTAGAGCCTCTATAAGGCAATGTTTGCAAGTCCACGACAGTTCCTAGGATGTACTCCACCATCGTTGAAATCCAACCCTGAAGTTCATTGTATGACTCATCCCAGTCGCCGTACAATTGTTGTATAGCAATTTGTTTCATCCACCACGCTTTCCAGTACGACACTCTGTACTGAAATTGTGCTTGCATGTTTGCAATCAATGTTGACATGGGAATGATTGGGCTATCATTCACTAGTGGCATATGCAGTTGCAAATACTTTTGACATCCAATTTCCGGTGGTCTTGAGATATACGTGTGACAGTACATGTATGACGCCCTTCTAATTTTTGTATTTGTCACTGTTAAGTCCTCTGTATAAATACAGCTCGAACTCGCCAACCACACCCATCACCTGCTCTCCAACATTCCCCAACATATAATGTCGGTGTAGATTTGAAAACATTGTAATCGATCAACAACTTCATGCTGTATTGTTTGATGGCAAACACACAGTCCGCCTTATTCTCGAACTGTTGCCCAACGAACAACTCATTGAACTGTGAATTTACCGCCAATCTACAAGGAGGTACTATATCGGCGTACTAAGGAAACTCGGATGCATGCGTTGCATTTGGATTTACGTTCAACATGTCGCCCCCAGATCCATTTCGTAAAATAGTGCCATGATTCGAGTTACTGAATGAAGGGTCGTGAACATCTTCAACTTCCTTCGGGCCTTCATCATCGATATCGTCCAAAACCTCATCAACATCAGGGTCACTAAAATCTTCAACGTCTTGATCAGAATCTTCACCATTATCGGTCATTTCTCTGACATTTGCCTCTGTGCTTATTATCACCTCAAGATGTATTTGTAGACGAGGACCGATGGTAGGGTTGTTATACGAACTCCCACCATAATTAGGATTTTTGGGTATCTGCAATGTCCCTTTACATTCTAACTGGTTTTTCCATCCAACATTAAAATCAAAGTCAAATTCGCGATGTTAACTTATTGGACTAACATTCTCAATAGGCTTTAAGTCTGCTAACTCGGTAAATAATTCAACTAGTTGGTGGTTCTCACTCCTAGTTGACCACCATATTTCCATCATAATGCTGAAGTCATCATTATCTAACAGCTGCATCTCACAAAATTTGAACGGATCTGTAGAGACTGGAAACTTGTAAAATAATTTGGACATTGCCCTTCCATAACAGATAGCTATTTTGGCACTGATCTTCCTTTTCATTTTTCCTAGCTTCACATTTTTTTTGCATCGCAAACCTACTCTTTGTCGACCTTGAAATACACAACCAATATCACCTTCTATAATTTCACCATAAAAAAAACGTACACCAAAAATACCTCATTATTCATCTTGAGTAGATTTTTTGAACTCTCCTATTGAACATAACAATTTCACCATTCTATATATGGTAGAGAACCAAGAGGTGGAGTCATTCTAAATAGCTCCACCAAATAAAATATTAATTTTTAAAATTTTAAATTTAATTTAAAAAATGTTTGAATATCTTTAAAATTAATTTTAAAATAAATAATTTATAAAAATTATATTTAAAATTTTAAAAATATTTAAAATATATATTTAAAATATTATAAAACAAATAATAAATTTGAAAGGTCATATCTTTAAAAATAATATATTTTAAATAATTTAAAAATCATAATTTAAAATATTATAAAAAATTAAAAAATATTTAAAATTTAAAATATAAATTTAAAATATTATAAAACTAATAATAAATTTATAAAGTATTTAAATGTTTTATATTATTAAAAATATATATTTGATACTTAAAAAATAATATTTAAAATTTTAAAAAATATTTTCAAAAAAATATATTTAAAATTTTTAAAAATATATATTATAAAACATTTCAAATAAACATTTCAAATTTTTTAAATTTAATAATAAAAAATTAAATAAAATAAATAAGGATAAAGACAAAAGTTAATAAAAAGTAAAAAAAAAAACTGTAACAGGGTGTCAGGCGAATCTGGTGGCGCCAAATGAATTGGCTCCACCAGAAAATGGAAATTTTTTTAAAGTCCCCCATATTTTCAAAAATTACAGTATTTCCGTTGTATTTATACAGGTGGCGCCATTTTACATGGCTCCACCAAAAAATTAATTTTTTTCCTGGTTGCTGACGTGGCTCCACCAACTTTTACTGTAGATTTTAGGTCATTTTTGTGTTTAATTAAAAAAATGGGTCATTTTGATAATTAATTAAATTTTTGGGTTATTTTTTTAAAAAAGCCTAATCTTCATAAATCCATAACATCCTAAAACAAATATTCCTAATAATAATGCTAACAGATTATCAACAAGTGTTTGACCGAGCTTCGGCAACACCGACCCGATCTAGACTAATTACCACTTGAAACCCGAAAAAAACAAGGTGAGTTATAAACTTAGTGCGTAAAAAGCAATGTAACTCAACAACTGTGACTCATAGAGAATTTCCAATTCAGAGATTCAGTTCATCTTAGAAGCATATTTGATCTAGGTTCAGAACAGAGATGTTGCATATGAATACATGTATTATTCCAGTTCAGACATAGCTTAGATAAAATTCAGATGCAATGTTCCTATTTTCATCCTCTACACACCAACTTCGGTCATCCCAACACACCACTATGGACATTTAATACCCATCCATCCCTGCACACCTTTAAAGTGTTCAATGACACTTTCATAGAAATGCAGCTTAGCTGCTAGTTCAATGTGCAACAAGTGCCAAAATCAAAGTGATGCTTATTGTGGCATGGACACGGTTTCAATATAGACTCTCCTTCTTCTTCACAATCTCCCACCACATGTTAATGCAGAATACAATAATTCGTATCACAAGTTTAGCAATTTTGATACAGTACATAATTAATAAAATAGTTCAATAATAGAGTGATGTTATAGTGCATATTCAAGTATGTGATTCATAGGTCAGTCCCGTATAAGCAAATTCGGTCATTCGCATATCAAGGAAACTAATATCAGAGTTTAGCGTCCTTCTCAGCCTCAAAAATAGTTTTCGGATCCAATATCCTACCACACGGCCTAGGCATATGCCCTTGTGCCTTGCTCGTGTGGTTTTGAAGCACAAACAGTGAGTTACACGACCTGGGCACAGTCCGTGACCGTGTGGTTTTATACCTTAAACAGTGAGTTACACGGCCTAAGCACACGCCTATGTCCTTGGCCATGTGAACCCTGCACTAAAATGGTCACACACAGCCTAAACGCATGCCTGTGTGGTATTAATTTGATAAAAAGTGATTTACACGTTCGTTCACACGACCTACCACACGCCTGTGTGGAGTTCACGGCCTAGTCACATTCCCGTATGCCTGGCTGTGAGGCGTTGACAGCCACCATTTCCGGCGACAAAACTTGCAAAATCTAAGGTTTCTGATACGCACTTGTGACGATTTCAAAGTAGTGATAATGAAAAGAAGTTCCGAAGCCTAAAATGATCATTCAATAACTCAATCAATCAAGTTTATCAACAACAATGCAAATAATACTCAAAGTACCCACATCGAAAATTTCGACATCAACTTTCAATGAAACCAAAACTTATTAATGTTATAAAAATATTAATGATTTATTTAAAATTTATTAGTGACTTTTTTCAAATTTTGGGTTGTTAGTGTTTGTTCTCGAAATAGAAACTGGGGTTTTAACTTTCCATTGTTTGGTTTGGATTGAAACATTGAGAAAGAGAAAGAAAGAAAGAACTGAGATATAGAGAAGGCCGGGAAATGGCAAAGGAGGAGTCACCATACAAGGCAGATGTAGTGAAAGGAAAGGTTTGTTTGATCACAGGAGAAGGGTCGGGCATTGGTTTTGAGATTTCAACACAATTTGGGAAACATGGAGCTTCAGTAGCCATAATGGGTCGACGCAAACAAGTCCTTGATGCTGCTGTCTCTTCTCTTCACTCCCTTGGAATTAATGTATATTCTCATCACCATTCCTCTATTTTCTCCAATCTCAATTCACTTCGGTCTCTTTTATTTTATTATATTTATGAGAATTGCATGAATCAATAGCTCTGGATTCATTATATTTATGATTTACATGCAACCCAAGACTCGATCCATGTTCTTTTCCTCTGAATTCAATTAATCTCTTTTCCCCCAAATATATGATCTTCAGTTCCAATGTGGGAAGTGGTCTTATCTGATCCCATGAAAACCAATTTGAGCTCCTGATTTTCAAATTAGTGTCCTTTTTCCTTGGGACTTAGTTCATTTATCTTAAATTTTTAATTTTGTTTTGTCTTGTTGCTTATAAGTCATCAATTAATTCTCCTAGGTATGTGTCATCTATAAAAAGAAAATAGTATGAATTATTGGAAAAAACCAAACACCACATATTGTACAAGATCATCTTATATGATGTCATATGCATAGAGTTAGAAGCCAGGAATTGTCAAAAACTATGCCATCTTTGTTTGTACTTTGTATTCGCCCCATCAATTCTTTTTCCTTTTCCATTCTTCAATCACATGTTACGTATAAATCAGCTTCAATACATAATGTGAAACTTTCACATGCATAATATATACACATACACAATTAGTTTTAATTAGTTAATTGATTCCTGATACCAATTGTTTGTCTTTTTCAGTGTTACATGCTCTGTTGATTTCGTTGTAGTTTAAGAGCCGGTCAAATTGTACTTGTTTGGTTCCTGAAAAGACAGATTGTTCACCAGTATGATTAATAATGGAAGAAGAAAAAAAATATGAATCAGAAGATAAGGCTTATGACGAGATATATAAACTTAACGCACTGCACAATTCTTTGGATGCTCAGTTCTCAGTTTGTTGCACCTCCAAGTTTCTGATGATACAAGCATTCAATTGAATCAGTAGCTTGCTGCTTTGTTTTTTGTTATTGATCCAGTAAATGTTTGCATGCTGGTTTTGTACTTTCTGCTGAATGTTACAGACATTTCATTTTACTTTCAATTTTTTGTGAAGGCTGTTGGCTACGAGGGGGACGTTCGCAAGCAGGAAGACGCAAGAAGAGTGGTTGAATCAACTGTCAAGAATTTTGGCTGCCTCGACATTCTTGTGAATGCAGCTGCTGGCAATTTTCTTGTGTCTGCTGAGGATTTATCCCCTAATGGGTTTAGAACCGGTAATTTGATAAGGTTTGCAATGCCCACAAGGTTATTTCGGTTCTGATCATATTGTAAACAACTTAGCTAAATGTATTTGTTCTTACCTGCACATCCAGTTATAGATATTGATTCAGTCGGCACATTTACAATGTGCCATGAAACACTCAAGTATCTCAAAAAGGGAGGACATGGAAGGAACTCATCTAGGGGTGGATCAATTTTGAATATTACTGCTACTTTACACTATACAGCTTCTTGGTACCAAATACATGTCGCCGCAGCCAAGGTTTGTCATATAAACTTCTTCCTCCAATGTCTCTGCAGCCAAGGTTTTACTCTTCATTTTTGCTTATTTCTAGAGTTTCATTATGTTAGGCAGCCGTTGATAGCATTACTAGAAACTTGGCACTTGAGTGGGGAACTGACTATGATATTAGAGTCAATGGTATCGCCCCAGGTCCTATTGGTGATACTCCTGGCATGAGTAAACTAGTACCGGATGAGATTAAAAGCAAAACTCGAGAGGTCATGCCTCCGTATAAGATAGGGGAAAAATGGGATATTGCTATGGCAGCTCTCTACCTTGTTTCTGATGCTGGTGAGTTACTTTGTTCCCTATTCTAGCTTATTGTCATTTACCAGTACCTCTACAAATTATATACCTTAGAACTGAATCTTAATTCGCATATTAATGGAATGATGTATTATAAACTGCATCATTTTTTTTCCTTTATGGATATTTCATATTTAAATTTCAGTTGGGAACATTTCAGTGCATATAATCCATTTTTTCTTGCCCGTAAAATAATCAATTCTATATGAAAGTTCAATTTCTTTTCTTTCTTTCTTTTTTCAATATTAGCTTCAATATGCCTAAGCTCAACATATCCAGATGCTTGTATCACGGGGCTAGAACTTTAACTTTCCAAATTGCGTTGCCTTAGGTAAAAATTTAGCTTGAAATTCACCTGAGCTAGTCCAACTCTTGAAAGATGAGAATTTACAAAAGAAATTATCTAAGGCACCAAAATAAAGCGAAAGCAAACTCAAAGACAAAGAAACAACAACCATACATAAAAGCCACAAGAAAACTATTTACAAAAGTGTTTGATTAAATGCTCTCAAATATGTTGTATTACTCAATAATGGGATGATTATAAATGAGGAGGAAGATCTCTATTTATAGTTGAGTTTTCCCAGATCCAGTGGTACAATTTAAATTACATTGATGATTGAGATTAAAACCTTTCTACAAGATGAGTGTCAAGAGATTTAAATACTATATAATATTATCCTTTAGGCTACAAAATATTCACCATGGTAACTCTAGTTTTATTGGAGTGTCTCATTAGGTTACTAAGGCTTCAAGTAGATGGGTTCCTGTATGTGTTCCATGAATCAGACCAATTCATGTGAGTTAAATAGGTTTCACTTGATCAATTGATCTCTATGATTTTGTACGCAATGCTCATGGCTTTTAATTCGTAGCCCATTACATTCTTCCCCTTATTCTCAAGAGGCTTTCGTCGCATCCTCAGAATGATATTGGTGTTACTCGTCTCAAAACTGTCTTACCTCAGTCGATTCTTAATTAGTCTCTTTGTTGGGTAGTTCCTTCTCTCGAAACATTTGCCTCGTCTTATACTTCTGTCGTCGTTTAACTTAAACTGTTTCTCTACTTTGTATATCTCGATTAAAAGAGACCACCACTCTTTCTTGTGTTGAAAATTATAGATTGCAAATTAATTATTCATTAGCACTATTCAAATTAAAAGTGATGATTTATCATCTTACAAATTTAATTATTCATAAGTACTATTCAAATTAAAAATAATGATTTATCATCCAATTGATACATTTCCATGAGACATGTTTCTTTTAAGAAAGATGTCCAATATGAAGGGTTGTAGCTCTTCAAAATTGTATTCATTGAGTGCATATAAATAGAGGCATTATTGTGCTCACAAAATATACAATTACAATCAATCTTATTTTCAAAAACTAGAGTAAGAGTTAGGGAATTTCTCGATTTTGCTATTCAAAGGAAATTCAAAACTTCGTTGTATCTCGAGAGGACCTTTTTCTTAACCCTCTATCAACTTTGTGTGGGGCAAAATAGTTCTCTTTGGAAAGTGTCATCTACGACTCGAAGTGCATTGTTTATTTCCATATAAGTCTCTGATTCTATCGTCTCCACTCAAATATCCAACAATCAAAGGGAACTAATTTTGGAGATGGCGACGGAGGCTAACACCGCGTTCAAAGTGATAAACTAAGAGTTTGTGAAACTTGACTGATTTGATGGTTCAAACTTTAATCGTTGGAAGGATAAGATGTTCCTTCTTACTGTCTTAAATGTGGCGTACGTTCTAGATCCAAACCTATAACCCGTAGAGGATCTCGCCCCCAATGTAAATTTCAAGGAAATTGTAAAAGTAGCTGAAGTCAAAAAGAAGCGCGAAGAAGACAATTTCACATGTTAAAGATATGTCCTCAACAACTTGTCTGATTGATTGTATGATCTTTACATGTCGATGCAATCCTCGGTGGAAATTTGGAAAGCTCTTGAAGAGAAATACAACACCAATTGACAAGGTACTGATAATTTTTTTATGATGAAGTATTTCGAATTCAAAATACTCGATAGTATCCCGGTCATGGATCAAGTCCATGAATTACAAGTCTTTGTAAGCAGGCTTCGTGATTTGAAAGTTGTTATTCCAAAATTGTTACAAGTTAGGGCTATCATCTTGAAGTTACCCTCGTCTTGGACCAATTATCGGAAGAAACTTTTGCATATGGCAGAGGACTTCAATATGGAGAAAATACTTAGGCATTTGCGTATTGAAGAGGAAACTCAGAAACGTGATACGATGTATCTTCCCCAAAGTTCTAAAGTGAACCATGTGAACGAGTCCAAGAACTCTCGAAATGGTAAGCGAAAGGTCACATCCGAGACCAAGGACGTGCAAGAGAAGAAGAGAAAAAACTCGCAATTGTTATAATTGTAATAAGAAATGACACTATATTAAGGATTGCAGACTTCTAAAAAAGAAGCAAGATGCCACAACTTTCAAAGCCAATATGGTGGAGAGCATTGACTTAATGGCCATGATTTTGGAAGGGATAAAAAATTTGGAGATTGGTAGGATTACTGAACTCAACATAGCCATGAATGATAAGTCTTGTAATTGATGGCTCGACTACGGAGCTACTGTCCATGTGTGTAATGACCGACAAGAATTCAAGAGTTATGAACTAGTGGCAAATCATAAAGTGCTTATGGGCAACTATCAATCAGTTAAGGTGCTCAGTTAAGGGATAGTGGAACTCAGCTTCACATTTGGGAAGAAACTGACTTTGACTAATGTGTTGCATGTTTCCAATGTGAGAAAGAATTTAGTGTTTGCAAGTATTTTATGTAACAATGGGTTAAAGATTATCTTGGAATCTGGTAAGCTTGTCTTGCTTAAAGGTGATATATATGTAGGAAAAGGATAGTGTAATGAGGGTATGTTCAAGTTGAGCATTGATATGAATAAAGTTAATTCTTCTTTTTATATTGTTGAATCTTATCCTTTGTGGCATGCGCGTTTTGTACATTTTAGTTTTAAAACTTTATAATATATGCAAAAGAATGGTTATTTAAATCTAAGAATGATGAGTTTGAGAATAAATGTGAAATTTGTATTCAGTCAAAAATTACCAAGAAGCTATTTCCTAATAAGTGTGAAAAGAATTCACAAGTGTTAGATTTAATTTATTCCAATATTTGTGAATTAAATGGAACACTAATAATAGGTGAAAATGATATTTTATCACTTTTATAGTCGATTTCTCTAAATTACTTATGTGTATCTCGTGAGAAGTAAAGACAAGACCTTTGTTATGTTTAAACGTTTTAAAAATGAGGTTGAGAATTTGTTTAGTAAGAAAATCAAAGTGCTTTGTAGTGATAGCACTACAGGAAAACAGACTTTTAGCGGCGTTCTTTTTTGCCTTTAGCGGCGTTTTTATGCGCCACTAATATTTTTAGCGGCGCTTGGGAACGTCACTATATACACAGCCACAAAAACTAGTGACGTTTTTTAGAAAAAAACACCGCTAAAGATCATGACATTTAACGGCGCATTTTTTACAAACGCCGCTAAAGGTCCTGGTCTTTAGCAGCGCTTTTCCAAAAAACGCCGCTAAAGGTCCTAATCTTTAGCGGCACTTTTCCAAAAAACGCCGCTAAAAATCATGATCTTTAAAAAAATTATTTTATTTTAATTAAATAATATTTATTTTTATGTTAAATATTATATTATGTTTAATTTTTGAAATTTGAACTTTAAACTATATACTTTTAAGGATAAATAAAAATATTAATTAAATTAAATTTTCCATTAAAATTTAAACTTCAAAACTAAATATAAAAATTAATGAATTTAAATTTAATACATAAACATTGATTCAATATGTAATTTAATACATAAAAACACACACATACATAGAGACACACAAAGTATTACAATTTCTAAAACAAAATTCATCCTGGTGAGAATATAATGCCAAATCATCATCACCTCTCATTGCAATGCCTGTATATATAACTTAGTGAAGTACTTTGATCTTGATCTTGGTTAAGACTTGTTCCAGCAATAAAAAAAATTGTTAAACGGAATCTCGGTCACCTGACTGAGCAAAACAAGGAAATTAGCTATACCATCTACTGTAATGAAAGTGAAATCAGTAAAAAGTAAACCCATTATAAAAAAACTGATGCTAGGCTAATCGTAAATTCTACTGTCGCTGTAAATAAGTGACAGGCATAAGTCTAGTTTCATGTTGATGGACTTGTAAATGCCTCAAAAAGAAAATAAGTAGCATATATGAAAAAGACAAAAACGGTCAAATGAAGGTTAAAGGAGATGTCATGACAAACCTCACTAGATTTGACACATTTTTACCCTTAAAGTCCAACTCTTCCTTCTCCTTATCATCCTTTTAACCTCCATGTTTTAATTATTATCTTCCCATATGATCTCCAGGACATTATCATTCACATCAACTTGCACTTAATTTTCAAGCACTGGAACACAATTCAGACATAAGTCCATAAATGAAACCATATTTTCCTACAATTCCTGTCATTGATTATAGACATATCATTTTCTATTCGTCTAGGTCTTTACTCATTCTAACCTATATAATCATTGAGAATATTCATAATTTATTGAAGCATGAAATTTTTAAAAGATACATCGATTTAAGATTTTCAAACAACAAAAATGTTTGCTTTGTATTTCTAGTCTGACTTCCTTTTGAAAGTTAACCTTTAAACTTTCTGTAGAGGATTTATCCTGAGTAGGAAATAATAAGAGCATGGTAAGATAGTCTAGGTTCTATCTATCTAACATGAGAATTGCAACAAATGATGGCTCCAAATCGTGAGTCATATAAATAAAAACATGCAAAAACATTTAATAATGAAGATAAGAGAATTACTTGTTACAACACAAGTGTGGTAGCCACCACATGCAACTTCTTCTGAATATGGCAATGTATTGATCATGGATGGCATGGTTGCATTCTTGGCCTCCCCAAATCCCTAAATATTTTCATTAAGATAACATCACTCAAAATGCCATATGATTAGAAACATTAGGTGATGTTAAAACTGACAGGTTTAGAACTTACAAGATTAGCTACCACTTTATCCCCAAACACAAACAAAGACCCAGTTTCTGCAATACCTAGACAAATTAAGATCTGAAAACAAAAGTTTGGAATATGTCCAGTAATAAGGTCATAAAAATTGATTGACCATAAGAGAAATCATTTCAAATTACCATCAATGCATGTTGAATGCAACAAGCCAGCTGCAACTCTTTTGACCTAATGCAGGGATAAATAATGAAGCCAAAGGTCCATAGTTAGCAGAAAGAAATTGACACGTCCACCGCAATTTTAGTTACACCAGTAAAAAGTTCAAAGTTACAGGTAGAGATTACCCTGATACCCTCTAATTTCTTTATAAGCCTTGGTGTATATTCACTGAAAAAATTATAAATATGTAAACTTAAAAATCTTTACTGTGAGAAAACAGAAAGCTCAAGATGAAATGAAAATAGAAACTCATAATAAAAAATAAACAAAGAACTATTAAAAATAATCTGATTTATAAAAGGAAGAGTAAAACAAACAAATATGAAAGTGAAAGAAGGGAAAGGACATTATATATGCAAAGGATTTTTTTTCTTTTCATTTGTGTGTGTAAAATCAGTTTAATCAACCGCGCACTATATTGATATGAGTTGATCAAATGGAATGGGTATAAAGAGATGACACTGATCACAAGAACCAAATAAATGAGACAAAAATTTTCATCATCAATGTAGCAACATATTGCAGTATCATTCTTCCATCCAAGAAGAAGAAAAGTCTAAATGTAGCAACATATAAAATTGAAGAGCCAAATATTGAGGTACGAATCAGCAAATTATGACACTCAGCAAGAGATTCTGAAGAAAGCTTTCTTGCATTGTACAAAGAAGGATCACAGACCATTTGGCACAATATTAGCTGTTTCAGTTTCAGATGCACAATCAATTTTCTTTCAGATTGTGAGTTCATTGCAACAAAGTAAAATATTTGGGGCAAGGCTTGCCCCATTGCGGGAATTAAAGAGAACAAATTAGAAAATTTCTGCCTATTACAAAAGAAAATTCGTCACTTGGGAGTTGGGACTTGAGAGGCAGAAATAGGAATTACAAAAGAAAACGAAAAACTATCAATAGAACCAAAACCTAAAGATACACACTTTAAGTTGCATCAACTCTATTTGGGCAAATTTTTGCATTACTTCTATGAATAAACCCGACTGACCGATGGAAATATAGTAACCCAAATGACAACCTTGACACCCCAATTCTGGTCAAGATTTTGTTTATTCACCATTCTTAACTGCACCAGTCTTTGTTAAGGCACAGCTATCACAGTATTCAAGCACATACTGCCCCCAAGGAAAGTAGCAGACACAGCTTTCAGTTCTCAAATTAATGAGATCACAGCACAAACAGTGGATAAAATGACTTCTAAGCATTCACAATCCTTATATTGCATACATTACAGTTTAACTACAACACGCCATAGAAATGAACTACATTATCCATAAAAAGTTAATGCAGGACTTGGGGAATTATGTCTTACCAGAATTGTGCCATTTCACTATGGGGAATTTGCTGGTACATTGTTTCATAAATATCCGCAGTGGATCCCTCTGAAATTCAACAGTGAAAACAATGATAAATTACTCAAAATTAGGAAAATAAATCCCCCAAAAAAATGCTTAAGTCCAGGTACCTCCTCAGGAGGATCCCTCTTCTGACCGGGCAAATCATAAACCTTCTTCTCCCGCTTCACTTCCTTCCCAGCAGCCGCTTTCTTTTCTTCCCCCTTTTTCTTCTTTTTCTTCATTTCTTTTTCCTTCAAAATTTATAGCGGAAACAAAAATACCAAACACATTATCTTTTTTTTTCCTACAAATACAGAACAGAACAGAAGACTTTTTTGACAAAGAGAAAGCAGAAAAGGAATTCCAAAAACCTTATCTGCTTTAGTAGCGGAGCTCCTTTTGGAGATTGGTTTTTCGTCTTCATCGTCGCTCTCTTCCTTCTTGGGCTTGGTCGCTTTAGTAGCGGAGCTCCTTTTAGAGATGGGTTTTTCGTCTTCATCATCAGTCTCTACCGGCTCTTCTTTCTTCACTTTGGCTTCTTTGGGACGCAATTTCGAGTTAGAAATAGCAGCATTGTTGCTATTACTCGAGGGTTTCTTCTTACGATTCTCCCCCATCGAACTCAGGCTTTTGAGGTCCTCATTATCCTCTTCGGGTTCCTCCTTTTTCACTGACTTCGAGTCCTCAGATGGCATGCTTAATCTTCAAGAGAACAAACAAGTTTCTGCCTTTCTGCCCCCAAAGAAAATATACAGAAAAGGGATTGGGATTTTCCAATTGTTTCGGCGCAGAATAAATGTAAAAAATCCCTCCGAGCAGCTGCTCGGGTTTTTAGCTTGTGACAATCAGAAAATGGTTGAAGACGGGCCCCTCCAAGCCCTAACCAACCACACGTTACGGGACCTAACGGCATCGTTTAAATGTCCATGACTTAAAGTTGCCTACTTTTCTTTCTCTTCATCGTTTAAATAATTTTTTTGTGGAGTTATTCTTAACTTTTTGTGGACCAAAATTATTTCATTTTAAATAAAACTATACCGTTTTGCTCTGTTAAAAGTTTTTTTATTTTATTTGTTAAAAATTATTAGTTAAATAATTTTATAAAATATTTATTATTACTATTTATTTATAATAGTTTTTATAAATAAAAAAAATCAAGTACTCTGAAAAAAAAATATCGTGTATTTTAATAAGAAAACAAATAATTAAATGGCTGTAGTTAATTATTAAGTTAAAATTATCTAATGTAAGCAATTAATCTCTTACATATTAAATTTCTAATTTTAAATTTATATTTATAATATTTTAAATTTATATTTTTTAAAATTTATAAAAAAAAGAATAATATCATTGAGCATTTTAATTTTTCAAAAAATACAAAAATAGTTCATGTAGTCTAATTTGATTCATTTTAATTTTTATACTTTCAAATTGGGATAAATATATCAAAGAACTTTTGATTCAATATGCAATTTGATACATGAATTTTAATTTGATGTAATTATACACATGAAACTTGAATTGTGGTTTATACGTATACATGAAACTTTTATTTTGATTAATTGTACACATTTAAAGAAATGAAAATATTCATTTATTTTCATATCAAATTAATATAATTGTTTGAGTATGCAACATGTCAACATGAAATGTTTATAATTCAATAATATAATTAGTGATTTTATAAATTTGGATCAAATCAAACTTTTATGCTTAAAATCGCACAAAATCAAAATTTATGTATGATATTACACATTGGATTGAAGTTCATGCGTATTTTTTATATTTATCCTTTTCAATTTCAAGATTTAAGTTTTAAGCTTAACATAAACACTAGTCATTAAATTTATTAACTAAAATGTCCTAGGGTTTTTTGTGAGCATTAAACAAAAAAAAAACAGATAAAAATACACAATAGCATTATTGTTTATACAAAGTTACATAACTTTAATAAAACAATTTCTCTATTGGAACACTCTAGTCGTTATAATGTCCACTCTGTAAGATATTTCTATGTTATATAAACTTGGGAATTATACATAGTTCAACAAATGCTAATTAATATTTAAGCTTGCCACAATCAAAATCACCCTTTCTTAATAGCATCCCAGGTAAGACTCTGGAAAGGAAACTATCTCTTAAGAAGTTAATAATTGTCACTTCAACCCTAACCTTTAAACCCTAAATCATAATCCCTAAAATCATAATTCATCACAAACCTTCAAATACAAGTTAACTCTTAAACCTTAAACCCTAAACTATATATCTTAAACCATACTTAACTCATAAACCTACTTAAACCCTTAACCATATATCTTAAACCATAAACCTTAAACTATAATGATAATTAATTCAATATTTTAAATTCAATACTATCTCTTTTACGATTATATAAGAAAATATTTAATATATTGTATAACCATAAATTTTAATAATTATTATTTTAGGGGTTATAGATTAGTGTTTATGATTTTTTGGGGGTTTAGAGGTTATATGACTTTTAGCGGCGTTTTACCAAAAGCACCGCTAATGCTCTGGTTTTTAGCGGCGATTTAGCAAAAGCGCCGCTAATGCTCTGGTTTTTAGCGGCGTTTTACCAAAAGCGCCGCTAATGCTCTGTTTTTAGCGGCGTTTTTTACTAAAACACCGCTGTTGCTCTGTTTTTAGCGGCGTTTTTTGAAAAAACGCCGCTAAAAACGCCACTAAAGCCCTATTTTCCTGTAGTGTAGAGGTGGTGAATATTTTTCAAATAAATTTAATATATTTTGTGAGGAACAAGGTGTGGTACATGGGTGTTCTGCGCCTTATACTTCACAACAAAATGGTTTGGCAGAAAGAAAGAACCGTACTTTAGTAGATATGGTTAACTCGATGTTGTTAAATACTAAACTTCCATATAATCTATGGGGTGAAGCATTATTGACTGCGTGTTATATTCTTAATAGAATACCATCAAGAAAATTTAAAGTATCTCCATATGAGTTATAGAAGGGTTGGATGCGAAACTTAGATTATGTCAAAGTGTGAGGGTGTTTGGCTTACTATAGAGTTCCCAACCAACAAAGAACAAAGTTAGGTCCAAGAGTCGTCAAGTGTGCATTCGTTGGATATGTCAAACACTCTAAGGCTTATTGTATTCTTGACTCAGTGTCAAATACGATAATTGAAAAATAGATGTTGTAGTCATTGAAAATACGATTTTCAATGATTTAACAGATTCGAAAAAAGAATGTCAACCAATGATCTCAAGTGATCAAACCAAAAGAAGTCTTTGTGATAATAAGGATACGGAGCCAAGGAAAAGTCAAAGAGTGAGAAAAGTAAAGGACTTTGGTCCTGATTTCATTTCCTCGCAATCTCTAGCATTCTTTATTGAGGGAAATAGAGAATCCGTAATTAGGAATATCCCTATAATGTTTAATGTGGATAGTGATCCACAATATTATGGTGAAGTCATGACTTCTAGGGATGCAGCATTTTGGAAAGAGGCAATTAATAATGAAATGGATTCAATATTATCCAACAATACTTGGGTTCTAGTTGATCTTCCTCAAGGATCAAAGCCTATTAGGTGTAAATGGGTGTTTAAAAGGAAGAATACTCCAACAGGGGGTTCTCCAACCTTTAAGGCTAGGTTGGTGGCTAAAGGGTTTAGGCAAAAAGAAGACCTAGATTATTTTGACACTTATGCACTAGTGGTTAGGATGACCTCCATTCGAATTATTATAGCACTTGCATCTATCCAGTAAAAAAGCGAGTTCCATCTTTGACAATATAAAACTCTCGAAGGTCCAAGACGATAAGGTAAAATCGTCTGATCAACTTCAGCCTGAGATACCATATTCGCCGAGAGCACACTTCAAGTTACATGTACATCAAATGGATGTTAAGACAACTTTTTTGAATGTGATCTTAAAGAGAAAGTCTACATGGAGCAACCAAAAGGTTTTGTGCTTCCTGGGAATGAACATAAGGTGTGTAAGTTGATCAAGTCATTATATGGTTTAAAACAAGCGCCTAAACAGTGGCATGAGAAATTTGACTCGATTATCTTATCATATAGTTTTTTACATAATAGTGCGGATAAATGTATTTACACTAAATTCACTGATAGGTGTGGTGTAATTATTTGTCTCTATATAGACGATTTGTTAATTTTTGGTACGAACATGGAAGGAGTTCGTGAGACCAAAGAGTATCTAGCCTCAAAATTTAAAATGAAGGATCTCAATAAGGTAGATACAATTCTAGGTATAAAGGTGAAAAAACATGAAAAGGGCTTTACACTAAGTCAATCTCACTACATCGAGAAAGTATTGGAAAAGTTTAAACACTTGAATATTAAGGATTCGAAAAGTCCATACGATTCGAACTTCAAGTTAAGTGAGAATAATGGAAGGGCTATACCGCAACTTGAATACGTCAGCGCAATTGGAAGTCTAATATATGCAATGCATTGTACTAGACCTGATATCGCATTTGCTGTGTACAAATTAGCGAGATTTAAAAATTGTCCTCGTACCTATCATTGGAAAGGCATTTGTAGGATTTTTGGCTATATTAAGAAAACAAAAAATTTGGGATTATTCTATAGCGATTATCCTGCAGTACTAGAAGGTTACTCGGATATAAGTTGGATTACAAGTCTAAGTGACAATAAGTCCATATCGGGATGGATTTTTGCAATTAGAGGTAGAGCCATTAGTTGAGCATCCAATAGACAAACTTTCATATCACATTCAACTATAGAAACTGAATTTATAGCCTTAGCAGCTACTGGCAAGGAAGTGGAATGGCTAAGTGATCTCTTGCTAGATATTAAGTTGTAGGCACAACGTAGGTTTGCTATTTTTGTATATTGTGATAGTGAATCTACCATGTCTTGAGCGTACAATAAGATGTATAATGGAAAGTTTAGACATATAAGTTTGAGACATGAGTATGTGAGACAATTGATTAGGGACGGTGTGATAACTGTTACATATGTTAAAACCATTTTAATCATGTCATTGATAATGGAAACCCTACCTTATTCTAGCCAAAAGTTAGTTTCAAGGTTCAAAGGGTAATAACAAGTTATCGAATGACAACGTACACTAAAGATCAAGATTTAGTGTTTATATTTTAGAAGGATGAGTTTTACTCTTAATGGATGAACATTAATTGTCATGAAATCCACCTTTATGGACATAAAGTGGTGTCACTTCAATGAGATTTTCTTTATGGTTTTCTCTCGTACATGCTCATAAAACGGGATGAGCATATGGCCATAATGGTGCTAAAGCAAATTAAACTCTTACTCTAATATTTTACGATTATGTGTGAAATTTTCTTGGTATTAACTTTGAGAGTGATGGTTTAAGCGACTAGCCACCATTCACTTTGTTGATACTCTGAGAGTTTGTACTAAAGGAAGGTTCAATCTACGGACACCCTTCTTTATGCATTATCGTTGTGTACTTATTTTCTGGAATTCGCAATCTAATAGGGGATTGTTGGAAATTATATATTGTAAATTAATTAGTCATAAGCACTATTCAAATTAAAAGTGATGATTTATCATCTTACAAGTTTAATTATTCATAAGCACTATTCAAATTAAAAGTGATGATTTATCATCCAATGGATACATTTCCATGGGACATGTTTCTCTTAAGAAGTATGTCCAATATGAAGGGTTGTGGCTTTTTAAAATTGTATTCATTGAGTACATATAAATAGAGGTATTATGGTACCTACAAAATATACAATTACAATCAATCTTATTTTCAAAAACTAGAGTAAAAGTTAGTGAATTCCTATATTTTTCTAATCAAAGGAAATTCAAAACTTCATTGTATCCCAAGAGGACCTTTGTCTTAATCCTCTAGCAACTTTATGTGGAGGAAAATAGTTCTCTTTGGAAAGCATCATCCGTACCTCGAAGTGTACTGTTTATTTCCATATAAGTCTTCAATTCTATTGTCTCCACTCTAATATCCAACATCTTGCCCCATTGTAACTTGTTTCAATTAAGATCCCCTTGATCCTCATGAATAGGCTTAGACATGTCCACATTAAACACTAGGTTAACCTTAAGTATTGTCGTTAATTTTGTTTTGTAAGCCCTTCGACTTATCTATTTTAGAGCTTTGAAAGGTACTTTATGTCTTTGCCAAGCCAACAATAAGTCATAATGAAAAACACTGAATAAGTGTTTAAGATGTATCCCATTCAACATTTACTTTGTTTAATTACTTAGTGTGCATCACTTCTTTCACCATGAAGTTTAATGTATAACCCATCTCTCTCATAGGTGGTATTCCTATTGATAACTCAATAGGTTTTGTGTCTATTTGTTGCACTTTTAGCATTTCCAATGGGGTCTCCTTAGTATTACGATTTACCAAGTCAATGTTCTCATTGCACAGAACGTCCTTGGCTAGCTAGAATGTCAAAAGTTTCTTGGATTCACTTATCATATTTTAACTTCTCAGTACAATGCATTATTTTTTTCGAGTTTTCAAAATACACATGAAATTGGTAAAAGTAACAAAAGAAAGCGACAGATTTGTTAAGCCTTGAATAACATCATAATAATCTAAATGAATTATCTCGAAGTCTTCTTTTTCTTTCCACTAACTAATTTGTAGCTCAACTTTTTGTGTTACTCTTATAGTTGAAACCTTTTTGGAATTAATAGTCTTAATCCTCCTAGTTGTCTTGCAAACTATGAAACCAAGTTTACCTTTTTCTTACATGAACAAATCAGATGTTTCTATATCAACAAGAATACTTCTCATTTGACTTGCGATGTTGATGTCCACAAACATTAATAATATTTTTTCTTGTGACCTCTCTTCACTCTTTTGTAGAATTGAGTATAATTGACCCAAGCTTTAAAGCCTCAATATTTGGCTCCGCTTCTTTATTGATTGAGATGAACTTAGATCGTTATGGGTAATTTTGCACTCTGTGCGAACCACAACATAAGAAACATTGTATCTCACATTTCTTTTACATTGGTTTGTTTTTAGGTTTCCCTTTTTCATTCCGTGGTGTCCTATTGCCACCATTACCATTGTCGTTCCTAATTTATCTATCTTCATCTCTCCCACCATTACCCTTCTTTTTTGGGTTTGGAAGATTTAAACTTATCAACTCTTTCTACTTGGGATCCCTCTTTTCGCTTTAGCAAAATTGAGCATCATTGATATAAGATTTAAAGCTCCACTCTCATTGGACTTTACTTTCTCTTCTTTAGTAACTGCAGACAACTTAGATTGTTCCAAACAGTCCCACATCCTATGCGGACCACATCATAAGCACTTCACTAGCTTCTTCTTATTTCTTTTGATCTCTTGGCTTCGACACCACTCACGATCTAATGAAGCTTTATGGGTGTTTTTTTTAGCTCATCATCCCCTTTGATGGCAGAAAACATGGATCGTTACGAACAGTCCCTTACCATATACGGATCGCCACATGTATCTCGCTCTTTTTTCTCTTTTGGGTTGTTGGGGCTTACCTTTCCATTTCGTAGTTTCCCATTACCACCATTATTATTGCACTCAACTTACCTTTCATCTTCCCCATCATTACCTTTTCTCCTTGGATTAGGAAAACTTAAACTTGGCTTTCCTCAGAACAAACTCGATTAAGGACTCTACCACGATCATGGCTTTAAAAAATTCTTGGACCTCTTGACGTTCAAATTCATGTTTAATTCATGACTACAACTCATCTATGAAATAGAATAATACTTCTTTCTCTCTTATATTATTGATTTGGAGTATTAGTTCATTAAATTCCTTCACATATTCCCGAATTGTGTCTTATTGCTAGAATCGACGTAATTTCTTCTCGGCATGTTATGGGTAAAATTGATCCTTTAACTCTTTTCAAAACTCCTCCTAAGTCTCAATTGTGGCCTAAGCACACATTTCATCTGTAGATTTACACTGCCACCATAAAAAAATGGAATCAGTAGAATATCTAGTAGTAGTATTTACCTTAACATCATCATGCTTGATGCCCATGACATGGAACTATTGCACTATCTATCACAAGCAGTTATTCACCTCTTTTGTGGACCTTGCTCTTTAAACTTTTTCAGTTTGGGAACATCTATCTCATTGTTTAGTGTTGCACTTAACACCCTTTTGCCCACGACAGCTTGGGACACAACAAGCTCTTCTTTGAGCTCCTCAATTCTTGTGCTTAAAACTCTCATCGTGACCTTAGTTTCCTCCTTCAAAGTTATCACCATAGCCTCGAGAGCATTGTCCCTTACTACCAGCTTATTTGCAGTGGAATTGGAGCACCCCTCTTATATTTTCCATATTGGAATTGAGAAAGACTCCAGTACGCTTTCTTTGAGTTGCTCTTCTATCGAGTCCAACTTTGCAGTTCGTTCCTCAACTACCTCGCATGTCCCTTATATCCCTCATGGACTCTTCAAGATTGACAACTTGACTTTCTAAAGCTAATAACATATTTCTCAATTGACTAGCTTTCCTGGCCCTCCCACGGGTCTCCATTGACTCAACCTGTCTGTCTATGTCTTTCATTATCATGATCGGTGCCATTGAAACCTTAGCTTAGATACCAACTATCACGGGGTTAAAACTTTCGTCTTACAATTCATGCGGTCTTAGGCGATTTCTTGGGTTCAAATTTGCCTAAGTGAACCTAACTCTTGCAAAGTGAGAATTCTCGATAGAAATTCTCCAAAACACCAAAAATAAAGTGGAAGCAATTCAAACGAAAGAGTAGAAAAAGAACAGAAAATGCCACAAGAAAAGCCAAATTTTTGAGTAAATATTCTCAATAGTATTCAATTATTTTGAAGGATTACAACTAAGTGATTACAAATGAGGGGAATATCTCTATTTATAATTAAGCTTCCCCAAATTTAATGATACAGATTGAGTTACATCGACGGTTAAGATTTGCATCTATCTATAATATGAGAGTCCTAAGAGATTTAAACACTGTACATCTTTATTTTTTAGAATTTACAATAATTACCTTAGTAACTCTAGTTTTACTAGACTGTTTCATTGGGCCACCAAGGCTTCAAGTAGATGGGTTTCTACATATGTTCCATGAGTTAGGTTAGTTCAAACGGGTCAAATTAGTCTCATTTAATCAATTGACTTCCATGAGACACTCTTTGCGCATTTGTCACAGGCTTTGATTTGCAGCCTGTGAGACTTGCACTTAGTTGTATGGCTTTTGCATTTACATATTCTTCTATATATATAAGCAACTTAGTTTTCTCCTCATAACTTTGATACTTTCTATAATTGTTTTTATTTTCTCACCCTTCTATTCTTATGGTATATCACTAACCTATAGTAATAAAAAAGATAAAATTACTTCTTTATTGGATTTAATTTCTATGCTCCTATGGGTGCAATAGTAGTATCCTCTTTATGAAATATAGAAATATTAGTGTTGTATCAATTGTTAACTAATAAATTATGATTGAAGTTTAATAAATGGAGTTTTAACTGTTGTATGAGTTAGTGTGGTTAGTTATCAGTGAATTGCAATAGGGTACACAAGGAAATCAGTTTTTCTTTTTGTGTTTATTTTATCAATAATCTCTTTCTTTGCCTTTCATTCGAATAAGAAACTATGTCATTCAGGTTTAGGATGAATGTTGGATATGGGTGTATTCAATTTTTTAAAATGTTTTGTTTTTCATAGTTTTAGAGGATCATGCTCATGTCCCGGGGCTAGAACTTTAGTTTGGCAAATCGTGCAGCCTTAGGAGATTTCTTGGTTTCAAATTCGTCTAAGTCAGCCTAACTCTCGCAAAAGTGAAAATTCTCGCAAAAATTCTATAAAAGACAAAAGAAACTATGAATGAAGAAAAAACAACATAAAAAAATGCACACCAACTATTTGAGTATATGATCTCAAAAGTATTTTATTACTTTAAAGGTTTACAATTGAGTTATTACAAATGAGGGGGAAGGCATCTTTATAGTTAAACTCCCCAAGATCTAACAGTACAGATTGAGTTACATCAGCGATCAAGAATGGTGTCTATCAAAAAGATAATAGTCCTAAGGAATTTAAATTATATTTATCCTTTAGGATATACATAAATTATCCGAGTAACTTTAATTTTATGGGAGTTCGTACTGAACCGCCGAGGCTTAAAGTAGATGGGGTTCTCCATATGTTTCACGAGTCAGACCAGCTCAAGCGGGTCAAATATGTAACGCCCCAATTTTCGGGAATTCTGTGAATGTTGGAAAAATTTCATGCTTTAATTTTGTCATTTGTGAGTGAAATTATGAAATAGGACCTATGTGAAAATGTTTGAAAATGCTATAGGCAAAATTGAAGTGGTCAAATAAATAGGAGTGCAAAATAGGAGGATTTGCATGACAAACCTCCCATTTTACATGAAGTGGTCAGCCATCATGTTGTTGTAGACAATATGTGCACTTGATATCCATAATTTATGGTACAAATTGATAAAAATTGATAATGGGTTAGGTAAATGTTTCATGATAATGGGTTAGGTAAATATTCCATGATAATGGGTTAGGTAAATGTTCCATGATAATGGTTTAGGTAAATGTTCCATGATGGGCATTTCATGTCTTTTGAATTAAAGAATTAAATGGATGAAATATGAAATTTTATTAAAAAAAAAGGGGTGAAAAGAACAAAGTTTTGTCCATCTTTGTTTATCATAGCCTAAAGTTAGAGAAGAGAAAGGAGAGGAGAAAGCTCTTGAATGTTCGGTCACTTGGGGAAGAAAATTGAAGGTAAGTTCATGGTAGTTTGCTTTTATTTTGAGGTTCATGAGTTCTTCTTAATTCTACCTTAACTCTTGAAGCATATTTTGGTTTTTAGTTGTGTTGTGAGCATTTAGTCATGAATTAAAATGAAGGAAATGGTTGTTGTTTCATGTTCTTTTGATGAAAAATGAAAGATAGGTGAAGTTGAGCCAAACAAATGAGCATGCATGTGCCTTAGATGTTAAAGGGAAAAATCGGCTAATATGATGTGCTTTAAAATGATGAAATGGAGATTATACTTCAGTAAAATCATAGATATGTGATGATTGATTGGTGATATACATGTTTAAATAACATGCATGCAAGTTATGTGTGAAAGAGTGATTTGGTAATAAATCTGCTTGGGACAGCAGCAGTAACGTGACTTTGGAAAATCACCATAAATTGTGAAAGAAGAGTTAGAAGGTGAATAAATTATGTAATTAAAGCTTGTTGAGTCTAGTTTCAAATGGAATAAACGATAACATATTTTGAAATATGTACAATGAGAAATTTGATTCGTAATGAAGAGTGGTCAGATTAGTCAAACAGTGAAACATGCGAAACTTTGAGAAAAATCTGGTATTGATTGGCCGAACCAAAAATCTGAAAATTTTATGGATATAAGATATATGAGTCTATTTTCAGGGAAAATTAACGGCACTTGATTTATAGTTTCGTAGCTCCAGTTATAAATGATTTAGTGACTGTTGTTCAGGAAGACAACTTGCAGTGAGATTATGATTATGTGGTAAACATTGACAAAAATTTGTTAATGAGTTGCTTATTGATTTCTTATAAGCTTACTATGATCTGTAGGTGTGGTTGGCCGAATATTGTAAGGGGTTAATACGTAGTTTGTATTTGAATAGTTAGATTAATGTGTTAGTAATCCAATTGTAGGCGGTCGTGTGTGGATCTCGTCAGTATATCGTCGCAAACAGGTGTGTAACTAACACCCTCTTTCTTAGTCTGGATCAGCAAAAGTCGAAAAGCCGAAATGCCGAAAATCGGTATTTTGTAGATTTGCGAGTGTGCGAATGCTCGTGAGGTAAATCGATTAATGTTTTTGGTAAGCTACAAAATTTGGACTGCAAAGTGCATGATTTCTGTGCCCTCGATATTTTTGGACTTAATGGGCTAAAATTGGAATGATGGGCCAACGAGCCCAATTCGGTAAGAACCCTCGGTACGTGATTCTGTTAGTACGTGAAAAGTAGGAATATGCATGAAAAACCCTAAAATAGATAAATTACTGAAATACCTTTAAAAGTGGAAAATTTATAGTTTTACCCCTAGTAGATAAATTACCGAAATACCCCTAGGTTAAATTGACCTAAATGCATGTTTGACTGTTGTTATTTACTGCATGCCATGTTGTTATTATCTGATGCATGGGATTGGGATATTGACGGAGGAAGTACTGAAAGTGGCTTGTCCACGTACTGGAGGCTTTGCCTCAATTTACTGTTAACTGAGCAGCAAGGCTGCAACTGTGGAGTGTTGGGCTGGGTGGGTTGAGCTATTCCCCACATGGAGTGTAAGGCTGGTACGGGTGGAGTGTAGTGGTTGGTGGGTTGAGTAGTCTCCCCAAATGGGCTTGCATATGTTATTGATATTGCATGTATTTTGAAATGGGCCTATGGGCCATACTGTTATCTGAATAAGGGGCTAAGGCCCAGTTTATTGTAATCTGAAAAGGGCTCTGGTCCAGTACGACTATTACCTGAATGGGCTTAGGCCCAATAGGCTTGAGCTGACTTGGGCTTTGAATGGATTTTCCTTACACACTGAGTTTCCCCAAACTCACCTCTTTTATTTTCATCCACGCAAGAAATCCCCAACCATAGTGTGCTTGGAGCTGTGAGGGAATTCAGAGTGGCCACCCGTTCTGAAAGTTTGGTTTTCTTCTGGTGAACTGGACATCCTATTATTTACGTTGAGGTTTGGGTTTTTTTAAATGTAATAAGGCTGCTTAATTATTTTTGATGGTTTTCATATGTATTACTAAGATAGGTATTACTTATTTTAACTGTTGAAATTGGATAGCTTTAGGGCCGTTTTAAAAAAAAAACAACAATTGATTTCAAAATAACACGACAACAAGCAAAGCTTCCGCAATGAAAGTATTTTCCAAAATTAATCACTTTTCCTAAAAATGACTTAATCAAATTGGTTTCCTAGAAATATACATGACGTTAAGGTGTGGCAATGGCGGTGTGCATGTCTAGGATTGGATCCGAAGGGAGCTTGGTACTTAAGTAGTCCGATAGACTCACCTCCTCTTTTCCGGTTTCCTACCTGGTGCACAGCTTCCATTCACTTTAACCTATAATGAAATTATCTTTTAAAACACTAAGTAGGTTTTTCTGGATCAACAATATAAAATGTTTCGAACGCTTTGATGTGGCATGTCAGATCCGGCCATAACGTCTGGGCCGGGCTTGGGGTGCTACATTTAGTGGTATCAGAGCCTAGGTTGCAACAACTCGGCTGTGGAATGGGTTTACAAAAACAAAGATTTTCAAAAAAAAATTATAAAGATTGCGAAAAATGCGATTTTCAAAATTTAGATATTTAGAAGGTGGCATTCCGAATCTCCGGCTCAAGTCTGTAAGTATTCTAAATTTTTCTGAATATTTTTTTGAATTATCTGTCTGTACTGAAACCCTACTAGGAAACTCTAGATAGGATGATACTGAAACCATAGGAAAATTTGATAAGAGACTGAAACTGTAGCTAGACTCTGATTCTGCGAAAACAAACTCTGAATTACTATCTGATTCATAAAACATCCATAATAAACACTGGAATATTGAATTAATGCATAAAAATTCGTAATCGGATAATACGATATGAGTACAAAAGCCGCTCGTGGAAGAGGCCGTGGACGAGGTAGTACTCAAATTGGATCTTTGTCTTCTGAACACATACTCGCTGGAGTAGCACGACCACCACCGGTGGATGAGAATGGGTCGTATGATCGGGCCGCGGAGTATGATGCCCTATCACAGGCAATGCTTCGTGTTCTGGAAAGGGTTGCCGGGGCAAGTACAGGCAATGGAGTTCGGGGATCTATTTCTGAACGACTTCGGGCTAACGGAGCGGAGATCTTGAGGGGCGTGCCTGGTATCGCCCCGAATGTGGCAGAATATTGATTGGAGGCCACAGAACGGATTATGGACAACTTGGACTGCTCTGAGGAGATTGTGAGTGGGGTATTTGTACTAAGTCCTTTGGGTCACTCGGTTAGGGTAGACAAACTGTATAGGGATGTACCATTAGAAACTCAAGGTAGGATTTTCTCTAGAGATCTGATGGAGTTACCGTTCGGAGAGTTTGATCTCATTTTGGGAATGGACTGGCTTGTTAAGCATAAAGCGACCTTGGATTGTGCTGCTAAACGAATGGCGTTAAGGACCACAAAGGATGAGGAGGTTATGGTGATAGGTGAGCGAAGGGACTATTTGTCCAATGTGGTGTCGGCATTAAGAGCCGATAAGTGAATTCGGAAAGGTTGTGAGGCCTATTTGGCATTTGTAAGTCAGTCGGAAGAGGAGGGACTGACAGTGGATAAGGTTAGGACTGTAAAGGAGTTCCAAGATGTTTTTCCGGAGGAGCTTCCAAGATTGCCTCCGAACCGAGAAGTGGAGTTTGGAATCGACTTATTGCTTGGAACGGCACCAGTGTCTATCGCACCGTATAGAATGGCACCGAAGGAGTTGGTGGAGCTAAAGGCACAAATTCAAGAGTTGTTGGATAGGGGCTTCATTAGGCCAAGCGTGTCTCCATAGGGAGTACCGGTGCTATTCGTGAAAAAGAAGGATGGTACGATGCAAATGTGCATTGATTATCGCCAGTTGAACAAACTGACGATTAAGAATAAGTATCCACTGCCAAGGATTGATGATCTGTTCGACCAGCTTAGAGGAGCTTCTGTATTTTCCAAGATCGACCTTCGATCTGGATATCATCAGTTAAGGGTCAAGGAGGCAGATATCCATAAGACAGCATTCAGGACTCGGTATGGTCATTACGAGTTTCTGATTATGCCATTTGGACTGACGAACGCTCCTGCAGCATTTATGGATCTGATGAATCGTGTGTTCCAACCATTTTTTGATCAGTTCGTAGTCGTCTTTATTAACGATATCCTGGTATATTCTGAAACTGAAGCGAAACATGATAAGCATCTCCGTATAGTGCTGCAAGTGTTAAGGGAGAAGGAACTCTTTGTAAAGTTTAGAAAGTCTGAACTTTGGTTGATGGAGGTAACCTTCTTAGGACATACGGTCTCTGCTGAGGGGATTAAGGTGGACCCTCGAAAAATTGAAGCAATTTTGGAGTGGAAGCCACCTAGGACGGTGTCAGAAATTTGAAGTTTCCTAGGGTTGGCAGGATACTACAGAAGGTTTGTAGAAGGTTTTTCTGTGATGGCAGCACCTCTGACAAAACTCATAAGGAAAGGAGTACAGTTTGTATGGACTAAAAAGCAGCAGCAAGCTTTTGAGAAGTTGAAGAAAGTTCTGACTGAAGCACCTGTGTTAATTCAGCTGGAGTCTGGGAAGAATTTTAGTGTGTACAGTGACGCATCACCCTTGGGTTTGGGCTGCGTGTTAATGCAAGAGGGTAAAGTGGTTGCATATGCATCACGACAGCTTAAGCCTCATGAGGGGAACTATCCGACTCATGATTTAGAGTTGGCAGCAGTGATATTTGCACTTAAGATTTGGAGACATTACCTGTACGGGGAAAGGTGTATTATATACACTGACTATAAGAGTCTTAAGTATTTGTTGACTTAGAAGGAGCTGAACCTTAGGCAAAGGAGATGGATTGAGTTACTTAAGGATTATGACTGTTCGATCGAGTATCACCCAGGCAAGGCTAATGTGGTAGCCGATGCTCTAAGTCGTAAAGCTGTATCTGATCTAAGAGCAATGTTTTCTCGTCTGAGACTGTATGATGATGGAAGTCTGTTGGCTGATTTGCAAGTGAGGCCAACCTGGGTGGATCAGATTAAGGAAAAGCAGTTGAACGGTGAGTCTTTGGTCGCTCGTTTCCAACAAGTTAAGGAAGGGGAAACTTTTGAGTTTGGGTTAAATGGCGAAGGAGTTCTGTGTTTCTGAGGAAGAATTTGTGTTCCGAAGGACTCTGATTTGAGGTAGACAATATTGAAGGAAGCTCATGGAGGACTTTGTGCCATGCATCCTGGAGGGAACAAGTTGTATCACGACTTGTGAGAATTGTACTGGTGGCCTGGACTTAAACAAGAAGTAACGGAGTTTGTAGGGAAATGTCTGACATGCCAGCAAGTGAAAACTGAGCATCAATTACCTTTTGGACTGTTGCAGCCAGTGAAGATACCACTTTAGAAGTGGGAGAGGGTAACCATGGACTTTGTGAGTGGGCTGCCCTTGACACCATCGAAGAAAGACTCGGTGTGGGTGATTGTGGATAGGTTGACCAAATCGGCCCATTTTATACCTGTTCGTACTGACTTTTCACTGCAAAAGTTAGCCAAGTTGTATGTGGCGGAGATTGTGCGACTTCATGGAGTCCTAGTTTCAATTATTTTTGATCGGGATCCCATATTTACATCTCAGTTTTGGGCAAAAGTTGCATGAGGCATTGGGGACGCGATTGAATTTTAGTAAGGCTTTCTATCCCCAGACTGATGGTCAATCGGAAAGGGTTATTCAGATTCTGGAGGACATGTTGAGGGGATGCGTGATTGATTTTCGAGGTAGTTGGGAGGATTACTTGCCGTTGGCAGAATTTGCATACAATAACAGCTACCAAGTAAGTATTCAGATGGCTCCATATGAGGCACTTTATGGGCGGAGATGTCGTACGCCTACGTGTTGGACAGAGTTGGGTGAACGACAAGTGCTTGGACCGGAGTTGGTGGTAGATACTGAAAGTAAGGTTAAGTTGATAAGAGATCGATTAAAGGATGCATCTGATAGACAGAAGTCATATGCGGACCTAAAGCGCAAAAAGATAGAGTTCGCGGTTGGGGATATGGTTTTCTTAAAGGTTTCACCTTGGAAGAAGATCTTGAGATTCGGCAAGAAAGGCAAATTGAGTCCGCGGTTTATAGGGCCTTATCAGGTTCTTAGGTGGGTAGGGCCAGTAGTGTATCAGTTAGAGTTACCACCAGAGTTAGACAGAATCCATGACGTCTTTCATGTGTCTATGTTAAAACGATATCGATCGGATCCCTCACATGTTGTGCCAGTGGAAGAGATTGAAGTAAGGACTGATTTGACCTTTGAGGAAGAACCCATACAAATTTTAGATCGAGAGGTTAAAGTTCTAAGAAGGAAGTCGGTTCCGTTGGTAAAAGTACTGTGGCGTAATCATGGAAGGGAAGAAGCTACTTGGGAATCAGAAGAGACTATGCGTCAACAATACCCTCAACTATTTGGATCAAGTAAATTTCGAGGCCGAAATTTCTTTAAGGGGGGTAGAGTTGTAACGCCCCAATTTTCAGGAATTCTGTGAATGTTGGAAAAATTTCATGCTTTAATTTTGTCATTTGTGAGTGAAATTATGAAATAGGACCTATGTGAAAATGTTTGAAAATGCTATAGGCAAAATTGAAGTGGTCAAATAAATAGGAGTGCAAAATAGGAGGATTTGCATGACAAACCTCCCATTTTACATGAAGTGGTCAGCCATCATGTTGTTGTAGACAATATGTGCACTTGATATCCATAATATATGGTACAAATTGATAAAAATTGATAATGGGTTAGGTAAATGTTTCATGATAATGGGTTAGGTAAATATTCTATGATAATGGGTTAGGTAAATGTTCCATGATAATGGTTTAGGTAAATGTTCCATGATGGGCATTTCATGTCTTTTGAATTAAAGAATTAAATGGATGAAATATGAAATTTTATTAAAAAAAAAGGGGTGAAAAGAACAAAGTTTTGTCCATCTTTGTTTATCATAGCCTAAAGTTAGAGAAGAGAAAGGAGAGGAGAAAACTCTTGAATGTTCGGTCACTTGGGGAAGAAAATTGAAGGTAAGTTCATGGTAGTTTGCTTTTATTTTGAGGTTCATAAGTTCTTCTTGATTCTACCTTAACTCTTGAAGCATATTTTGGTTTTTAGTTGTGTTGCGAGCATTTAGTCATGAATTAAAATGAAGGAAATAGTTGTTGTTTCATGTTCTTTTGATGAAAAATGGAAGATAGGTGAAGTTGAGCTAAACAAATGAGCATGCATGTGCCTTAGATGTTAAAGGGAAAAATCGGCTAATATGTTGTGCTTTAATATGATGAAATGGAGATTATACTTCAGTAAAATCATAGATATGTGATGAATGATTGGTGATATACATGTTTAAATAACATGCATGCAAGTTATGTGTGAAAGAGTGATTTGGTAATAAATCTGCTTGGGACAGCAGCAGTAACGTGACTTTGGAAAATCACCATAAATTGTGAGAGAAGAGTTAGAAGGTGAATAAATTATGTAATTAAAGCTTGTTGAGTCTAGTTTCAAATGGAATAAATGAGAACATATTTTGAATTCTGTACAATGAGAAATTTGATTCGTAATGAAGAGTGGTCAAATTAGTCAAACAGTGAAAAATGCGAAACTTTGAAAAAAATCTGGTATTGATTGGCCAAACCAAAAATTTTGAAAATTTTATGGATATAAGATATATGAGTCTATTTTCAGGGAAAATTAACGGCACTTGATTTAGAGTTTCGTAGCTCCAGTTATAAATGATTTAGTGACTGTTGTTCAGGAAGACAGCTTGCAGTGAGATTATGATTATGTGGTAAAAATTGACAAAAATTTGTTAATGAGTTGCTTATTGATTTCTTATAAGCTTACTATGATCTGTAGGTGTGGTTGGCCGAATATTGTAAGGGGTTAATACGTAGTTTGTATTTGAATAGTTAGATTAATGTGTTAGTAATCCAATTGTAGGCGGTTGTGTGTGGATCTCGTCAACATATCGTCGCAAACAGGTGTGTAACTAACACCCTCTTTCTTAGTCTGGATCGGCAAAAGTCGAAAAGCCGAAATGTCGAAAATCGGTATTTTGTAGATTTGTGATTGTGTGAATGCTCGTGAGGTAAATCGATTAATGTTTTTGGTAAGCTACAAAATTTGGACTGCAAAGTGCATGATTTCTGTGCCCTCGATATTTTTGGGCTTAATGGGCCAAAATTGGAATGATGGGCCAACGAGCCCAATTCGGTAAGAACCTTCGGTACGTGATTCTGTTAGTATGTGAAAAGTAGGAATATGCATGAAAAACCCTAAAATAGATAAATTACTGAAATACCTTTAAAAGTGGAAAATTTACAGTTTTACCCCTAGTAGATAAATTACCGAAATACCCCTAGGTTAAATTGATCTAAATGCATGTTTGACTGTTGTTATTTACTGCATGCCATGTTGTTATTATCTGATGCATGGGATTGGGATATTGACGGAGGAAGTACTGAAAGTGGCTTGTCCACGTACTGGAGGCTTTGCCTCAATTTACTGTTAACTGAGCAGGAAGGCTGCAACTGTGGAGTGTTGGGCTGGGTGGGTTGAGCTATTCCCCACATGGAGTGTAGGGCTGGTACGGGTGGAGTGTAGTGGTTGGTGGGTTGAGTAGTCTCCCCAAATGGGCTTGCATATGTTATTGATATTGCATGTATTTTGAAATGGGTCGATAGGACATACTGTTATCTGAATAAGGGGCTAAGGCCCAGTTTATTGTAATCTGAAAAGGTCTCTGGTCCAGTACGACTGTTACCTGAATGGGTTTAGGCCCAATAGGCTTGAGCTGACTTGAGCTTTGAATGGGTTTTCCTTACACACTGAGTTTCCCCAAACTCACCCCTTTTATTTTCATCCACGCAGGAAATCCCCAACCATAGTGTGCTTGGAGCTGTGAGGGAATTCGGAGTGGCCACCCGTTCTGAAAGTTTAGTTTTCATCTGGTGAACTGGACATCCTATTATTTACGTTGAGGTTTGGGTTTTCTTAAATGTAATAAGGCCGCTTAATTATTTTTGATGGTTTTAATATATATTACTAAGATAGGTATTACTTATTTTAACTGTTGAAATTGGATAGCTTTAGGGCGCGTTTTCAAAAAAAAAAACAACAATTGATTTCAAAATAACACGACAACAAGCAAAGCTTCCGCAATGAAAGTATTTTCCAAAATTAATCACTTTTCCTAAAAATGACTTAATCAAATTGGTTTCCTAGAAATATACATGACGTTAAGGTGTGGCAATGGCGGTGTGCATGTCTAGGATTGGATCCGAAGGGAGCTTGGTACTTAAGTAGTCCGATAGACTCACCTCCTCTTTTCCGGTTTCCTACCTGGTGCACAGCTTCCATTCACTTTAACCTATAATGAAATTATCTTTTAAAACACTAAGTAGGTTTTTCTGGATCAACAATATAAAATGTTTCGAACGCTTTGATGTGGCATGTCAGATCCGGCCATAACGTCTGGGCCGGGTTTGGGGTGCTACAAAATAAGCCCCATTTAATAAGTATATGGACATTCTGTGCACAATAGTTAAGAGTTATAATTCACGGCCCGTGACATTTTCCCCAACCCATTCTCGTGACACCCTCATTGTGTCCTCGAAGTGACATTGGTTTGACTTTTCTTGGAACTATCCCGAAGTCTAGCCTGATTCTCAACTAGTATCTTTTTCAGGTAGTTCTCTCCTCGGAACATTTTTCTTCGCTTATAATTTGTTGTCGCCTAACTCGAATTGTATTTCTCATTTGTACATCTCAATTGTAAAAGGTCACCGCTCTTACTTACCTCCATTGTGTCTTGCCTTGATTGGGATTACCTTGATCTGCATAAATAAGCTTGGACACACTCATATTTAGCACCGACTTAAACTTGAGTATTGTTGCTAACTCTAATTTGTAAGCTTCTCAGCCTACTTGCTTTAAAACTTTAAAAGGGCCCTTATGTTTTTACCAAGCCAATGGTAGGTTATAATGTAAAAAAATTAGATAAGTGTTTGTGATGTACCACGCTCATAACGTTTACTTGATTTGATTGCCTAATTTGTATCATTACCTTTTCCACAAAGTCTGATGCATGACCCACATATCTCATAAATGGTAGCCCCACTGATGGCTTAACAGGTTTCACATTGGTATTCAGCCTCTCTAGCATTTACAAAAGGGTATGCATAGCACTTCGATCTACCAAGTAAATATTCCCAACACACGAAACATCCTTTATTAGCTGGATTGTTGACAATACATTAGTTTCACCTCTCGTGTCTCGACTTATCAACACAATGCATTATTGTTGTCGAGCATCCAAGATACAAAAGTAATTGGAAAAGGGAATAAAAAACATTAATCTTATCAAGGAAATTCAAGCCAAGCACGAAATCATAATCATCTAAGTGTATTATCTCAAAGTCTTCCTTGATTTTCCATTGTCTGATCTATAGCTCAACTCCTTGTGCTACTTCTACAATTAAGACCTATTTAGAATTAACAGTATTGATCTTATTGATTGATTTGCTAAATGAGAGACCAAGTTTACCCATGACTTTTATCGATATGAATAAGTCTGATGCCTTCATATCAACAAGATCACTCCTTCTTTGACCTACAATGTTTATGCCCACATTTATCAACTCTTTGTTTCCGGTTCCTCTTCGTCTTAAAGCCTCACTCTCAACAGGCTCCGCTTCATTTTCTTTAATGATTGTGGATAGCTTAGATTACTCTGGACAGTCCCGAATCATATGCGGACCCCAACATAAGAAAATTTTCACTGGCTTCTTATTCTCTCTAACTTTATTGGCTTCGATAGAATGAACAATCGAACCAAACCTTATTTATACTTTGTTTGCTCACTGTCCCCTTCGATGGAAAAAATTACAAATTTCTTTAGACAGTCCCTTACCATTTGTGGATCATCACAAAAGAAATGTTTCATTGGCTCATTCGGTTTCTTGTTGGGTTTCTACTTCTCTTTATGTGGTCTCCCATTATCACCATTTTTATTGTTGTCACTATTGCCACTTCCATCTACCTTATGGTCTCCACCATTTCTCATCTCTTTGGGTTTGGAAGACACAAACTTGTTTTTCCTTTGTCCAAGCTTGATAAAGGACTTCACCTCGACCATGACTACAATAAGCTTAGTGATACCTTATTGATGCAACTCTTGCTTCACCCAAGACTTCAAACTCTTTCAAACTAGTAGTAACCTTCTCAATCAAGTCAAAATTTTGAAGCATCAACTCATTAAACTCTCAAATTTACTTTAGAATAGTGCTTTGTTGCATAAGTCGATGCAACTTAGCTTAAGTCTCCTTCTCGGTATATTACGGGTAAAATTGTTTTCTCAACTCTTTTTGGAACTCCCCAAGTTCCAATTATGGTCCCAACTCGTTTATTGTCTATGCAGCTATGACACCACCATAAGAGAGCAGCATTAGTAAAATAAACTACAGCAGTGTTTATGTTAGTGGCATCGTCCTCGATGTCTATCGCACGAAAGTATTGTTCCATCCTTCAAACAAAATTATTCAAGTCTCTTATAAACCTCATCCTCTTGAACTCTTTTGTCTTAGGGTTATCCATTTTACGTTGTTTAGGGATAGATACTAACATCCCTTTCCCACAGTAGCTCTACACACAGCAAACTCTCCCTCAAACTCCTCAATTTTTGCCATCATTGCCTCAACTTCTTTTTTTAAAGTCATGATCAAAGCCTTGAGAACATCATTACTCTTAGACATTCTCTCAATCTGGTCTTCAATAGAGACATTGAGGGTCTCCTTCATCACATCCCTATTAGCATTAAAAGCCTTTTCCTTTCAGTCCTTAAGTTGCTCTCTCATCGAGTCTAATTCATTAATGTGTCCCTTAAACACCTCGATTGTTTCTTTCAAATCATCCATGGGTTTCTTGAGATTGGTGGCTCGACTTTTCAAAGTCGACAGCATATTCCTCGATCTGTTATTTTTCTTATACCTCCCATGGGTCTTCATCGAGACGTTTTGCTCATCTCCTCCTTTCGTAATCTCAATCGGTGCCTTTGAACACTAGGTCAGACACCAATTGTCATGAGCTTAGAACTTTAGTCTAACAAATCATGCTACCTTAGGTGATTTCTTATTTTCGAATCTGCCTAAATTAGTCTAACACTTGTAAAAGTGAGAATCCTCACAGAAATTCTCTAAGGCATCGAAGGAAAGCGGAAGGAAACTTGAAAGACAAAAGGAGCTACAAACGAATAAAAAGCCATAGAAAAATAGCACACACCAAGTTTTTGAGTAAATGTTTTCAAAAGTATTTTATTATTTTGAAAGTTTACAACTGAATGATTACTACAAATGAAGGGGAATGTCTCTATTTATAGTTAAGCTCTCCCAAATCCAATAGTACAAATTAAGTTATATCGACAATCAAAATTGGTGTCTATCTACAAGATAAAAGTCCTAAGGGATTTAAATTCTATTTATCCTTTAGGATTTACATAAATTATCCTAATAACTCTAATTTTACTGAAGTTTTTACTGGACCATTAAGGCTTTAAGTAGATGGGCTTCTTCATATATTTTACGAGTCGGGCCAGTTCAAGCAGGTCAAATAAGTCTGATTTAATAAGTCCATGGAACGTTTTGTGCGTAATGGTCACATGTTTTAATCTGCGAGCCGTGGCACACACCATGATCAAATGTGTCAGTCACAAGTGTCAAAACATGGGGTATTTTTTATGTAGTCAATAAGGTATTTACTAATAATATAAGATAAAAGCTGCAGTCGAATAGATGAGACACTAAAAAGAAGTAAAACCAAAAAGATGAAATGTAAAATTTGAGTGGCACCTAAAGTCACCATTAATGACCGATTAGCATATATTTCCCCCATCTTGCCGTTGCTTTTCCAGCTTTAATACTTTTCCTGGGAAGTTTTGTGCTATTGATTCATTTGAATATGAACTTTTTTAAGGTAAATATGTGAATGGCACTACCCTTGTAGTTGATGGAGGACATTGGCTGAGCCAGCCTCGCCATATACCAAAAGAGGGAGTAAAGAAGCTGTCTCGGGATATTGAAAAGAGATCTAGAGATAAGTTCATCTAAATGCTTCAACATATAGCAAAATCTATAGTTTCATATCTGAACATTTCAATAAGGCCTCTCATGGTGGTTAAATAAGTAATGAAACTGCTTTACCAAGTCTTCTCAAGCTTAAACGACACAGGGAAAAAGTAAGTTCCTTTCAACACTAAAGGAACCTACGCATATTTCAGCTTTTACTTTCAATCTACCTTCTCAATGCTTTTGTTTTAACCTTGTCGTTGTTATCGTAGGATACAAAATTGGATTGCTTTAATCAAGATTTGATGAGTTGTTTCAATTCATGTGAAAATTTGAAGAGTCGCTATGCGGGTGAAAATATAAATAGAAAGTTATTAAGATTGAAGGTATTGAAGCATAACATGTTGAAGAAAGAATTGTATGAAACTGTGATTTCATTAATCTATTTTAGTTACACACGTGCAGTTTAATTAATATATTATTTAGGTAAAAAAATTGACTTTTTTTATCTCTCTACATATGAAATAAGAAAAATGTTTAGTAAGACGGGGAGTAAATTACTTAATAAAATGGTTAAATTCTTTAAAGTCGACACCTGCTGGCTTCATATCACTGGTTTTTCTGCTCAAATGAAAAATGGAAAATATCATGAATAGTCTCTCATTTTTTATCAAATTTTCATGATAATAAATTGTAGTTACTCTTAATTGTTTTTTATTTTTCAATTGCAATACAATATTAATAGGTTTCAAGCCTAGACTTACGTAGGAAATGCAAGTAAATATAATATTGGTTTTATTATTTTTTTCTATTCTATATTTTTTCTTTAAGTTTTGATAAAATTATGTGGGACCATTTGTGATATTATTCTATTTTTAGTTGAGTATAACCTAAAAAAAATGGCTTGTTTCTATGCTTTAAACTTAAAAATGGAACAATGTCATGAATGTTCCCTCATAATTTTATCAAAATTTCAAGATAAATTTTTAAAAAGAAGAAATTAATAAAACCAATGTCATAGTCACTTGTAGTTCCACCAAAGTTTTGAAATATATTAATATTGTATTCAAATTGAAAAAAAAAAAGTAACTACAATTTCTTATCATGAAAATTTGATGAAATATGGGGGACTATTCATGATATTTTACCAATTTGTATTTGAGCAGGGATATAATTATATAGAAGTCAGCAGCTTAGAGGTGTGCATGGGCCGGGCGGCCAGGCCCGGAGGCCCGTCCAAAAAATGAGAGGGTTTGGGTAAAAATATAGGCCCAAAAAATGGGTCTGGACAAAAAACGAGGCCCGTTTAGGAAATGGGTCGGGCCTCGGGTAAGATTTTTTTGGCCTTGGCCCGGCCCGACCAGACTCGATTTTAATATTATTTTTTTTTAAAAAAATTATTTTTAAGTTTAAGTAACTTTAGTACTTTTACTTTACTCTTTTTGTTGTTTTTAATGTTATTTTGATATTGTAAAACTTTTATTATTAATATAATTTGGTTCTTAATTTAGTTCTAATTTGTTTCAATTTTTCAATTTTAATATAATTACTTTTTATTATATTTTTAATTTATGTATTATTTTAAGAATTATTTTAGTCTCATTTTTTATTTGTTTTTTGTTTTAATATTTGTTTTTATGTTTTTAAATGTATTTGATTTATTATATTTTAAAATTTTTTATTTAATAAAAAAAGCAAAAAAAATTAATATGGCCGGGTCGGGCTCTGGCTAGGTTCGGGCCTACCATTTTTTCCCGGGCCGGGCTTGGACAAATTTCTAGGTCCATATTTTGGGCCGAGCCCAGGCCCGAGCCTTGAAAATAAGCCGAAATTTTTTTATGGGCCTGGCCCGAACCCGACCTAGCCCAGCCCATGAACACCTCAACAGTAGCTGGAGGTGCCGACTTTGAAGTTGGATCCTTCAACTTCAACCATTTTGCTAAGTAATTCACTTTCCCATCTCTTTTGCTAATTTTTTTTCTTTTTTTATATTTAAAAGCCAAAAAAATTCTATATAGCAATTTAATTAAGAGTTGGTATTAGGTACACTGTATAGTGTATTTTTTTAACTTTGCAAGCAATACTAAAAATTTGCCATATGTCTCACTTTTATATATATTACTATACCTTACAGGATATTTGTCTTTACCCCAACCTTGCTTGTGGAATTTAAAAACTCCCTTGCAATGTATCAAATATTATTTTGGTGATATTTTGCATAGTTATGAATTTAGTCATTATATTTGAATTGATTAACTTTAATTTTTGTACTTTTAAATTGATTAATTTTAATCTTTATACTTTTAAAATATTGAAATTCAATATTGGTCCAAATTGTAGTAGTTAAATTCGTTAAGTTAAATTCTGCAATTACTTATGTAATGTAGATTTAGGACATTATCTCTAATTGAATCATTCTTAGTCTTTATATTATTTTAACCTTAACATAAATGACAATGTTAAATCCATTAATTGATATTTTTATAAATAATATGTGAAAATAGTAAGGTGACATAATATTATTAATGTGATAATATGTTGTTGCATCACAATTTGGAAATGGAAAAACTTAATTTAAAAAATTTTATAGTTGCCATGCAGTCAAGACTAAAATTTTAAAAATGAAATAGTACAAGGATTAAAAATGACCAAATTAAAGTATAAGGACTAAATTCACAATTTAAGCTTTGTTAAGGGTGAGTATTTGCTTTGGAATGTCTCACTCCCTCAATAGGGTGTCTTTGCTCTGTTTTAACTAGAGTTTTTTTTCTCCCTACTATGAGGAAAGCCAAAGGGGTTCATTAAGTTTCGATGGGAGCACTTAAGTCCACCAATGAAATGTTTTATCAATTGCCTCTACCTTTGGGCTCTCCCTAGAGTAAGCAGAAAGAAACTCGAGGCTAAAATCAAACATAGACACCTCAAGAATAATACCTCCACCATTGAGGGAATGAGTCACTTTAGAGTAGATACTCGCCCTCAAAATAAAAGGCGCCTTTTATGAGTTTAAACCCCACCAAGTCCAAATCATAAATCATTTTCTTGGTGGATCTAAGCACTTCCACTGAAACTTTGTAAACCCCTTTGGGCTCTCTTTGGAGTAGGAAGAGAAAAACTTGAGGCTAAAATCGAGCATAGATACCTTAGGAACAATACATTTACTGTTGAGGGAGTGAGACACTACAAAGTAGATACTTACCCTTAACATAAAAGGTGGCTTTAATGGGTTTGAATCCCACCAAGGCTAAATTATAAAATATTTTCTTGGTGGACCTAAATGCTTCCACTGAAACTTCTTGAACCCCTTTAAGCTCTCCTCAGGGTATAAAAACCAAAACTCAAGGCTAAGATCGAGCATAGACATCTCGGGAATAATACTTCCACCCTTGAGGAAGTGAGGCACTCTAGAGCAAATACTTGCTCTCTACAAGCTTAATGCAAGAACTCCTTTGGGCTCTCCTCAAAGTAGGGAGAGAAAAACCCGATGTTAAAATCGAGCATAGACACTCTAGAAACACTACATCCACTGTTGAAGGAGTGAGACACTACAAAGTAGATACTTACCCTTAACATAAAAGATGGCTTTAATGGGTTTGAATCCGGTCAAGGCTAAATTATAAAACATTAACTTGGCGCACCTAGATGCTCCCACTGAAACCCTATGAATACCTTTGGGCTCTCCTCGAAATAGAAAAACAAAAACTTGAGGTTAAAATCAAGCAAAGACATCTTGAGAATAATACCTCCACCCTGGGGGAAGTGAGACACTTCAGAGCATATACTCACCCTCAACCAGCATAATGCAAGAACTAATAATAGCATTTCGTAAAAATGGTATAATATATATGGTAAAGTTTTGGTTTCCTAAATACAACTTTGAATAGTATTGCAAATTATATTGTAATTAAAGAAAAGACTGTTCTGAAAACATAACCAAATCTTAGTTAATTAAATGGAAAACTTTTACAACAATTATATATTAAAGTGAAACAATATAAAATATGGATAAAATAAAATAAAAATTGTTATTGAAAAAGAAAAGAATATATACGAGAATAGAATGGAGACATGTGTTTCATCTCTTGACTTGGTATGTTTATATACAAGTCTATATAGTCTATAAATAAGGAAAGAAAAATAAAATAAAATTCTAAAATAAAGACTAAAAATTTGTAATATTCTCCTCAAGAGCATAAATATTGATCATGTGTAGTTTGTTACATAGATAGTTAACCCAATTCCTATTAAGTGCCTTTGTGAACAAATCAGCAAGTTGTTCTCCTGTCCTCACATAACTTGTAGAGATTGACTTATCCAAAATTTTCTCTCGAATAAAGTGAAAATTGACCTTGATGTGTTTGGTTCTTTCATGATAAACCGAATTTGAGGCGATATGAAGAGTTGCTTGATTATCGCTAATTCACCCTAAATTTCGAATCTAAAGTTAATTACAACCACTGAAATTAGTTAATCTTCTTTATTGATTTAATTGGTTTAGTTGTTTGTTTATTTTATTGTTTATCTATTTTTGTTATTTAATTTCATATTTTTATTTCTTTTATGATTCAACCTAATATTTTTTAATAGATTTAATTTATCCTTCATTTTGTACGATGCTCGGAATATTTCCCTATATTCCATTGTAACACAATATTACATTACAATTTGATCCGTATACTTATTAACATCATTGCTTTATTTCTTATATTTTTGATGTAGTATTTTCCAATTAAAACATTCACACGTTTGGCGGTGGTCAGCGAACCATTGATAGCATATTAGATAATTAAATAACTTGTGTAGTTTGAATGTTGAAAGTAATTTTCATAAATCTCAAGTCATGTATGGTTTTATCTAATCTGTACGTGAGGTGATGAATATATTCTTGATTGGCTAAAAATGTCAAAATTTATTGAAATTATGGAGTAAAATATAGAACTAAAGCGAAATAAAAGCATGAAGTTGGTCGAATAAAAACCATACTAGGCAAAATGTTCATCAACCTCAAATATATGACACATATATGAAATTAGATAAAAGGAAACTACTAGAGATAGTTTAAAAAATAACAGAACTTTTGGGGAAAAAATTAAAATTCCAAAAACTTATAAATCCTGAAGGCTACAAAAGGCAGTAACCAGCCATCCCAGCCAAATCAAAACAGAACCAGCGGCCAATTCTTTTATCCTTTGAAGCCTTTGTCTTCTAAAATGGCAGTATCAGCCTGCAATAACCTATTTTCAACTCTAGCTTTTCTTCCTAACAAAGTCTCCATTTTCACCAAAACTTCTCAGTTCATCACCGCTTTGAATGGTTCCAAAACGAGATTATACTCTTGCAAAGTAAGCATGAGCCTAAGAGCCGGCATTGTTGGTCTTCCTAACGTCGGCAAATCAACTCTCTTCAATGCTGTTGTAAGTTTTACTCATTTTTGAACTTCGGGTTTTCCATTTTTTTCCCCTTCAATAGAACAGGTAAGATAGATTTTGATGAGTGATTTATTAAATTTTGAATGAAATATTGTAGGTTGAAAACGGGAAAGCTCAAGCTGCGAATTTTCCGTTTTGTACTATAGAGCCAAACGTTGGGATTGTTGCAGTTCCGGATCCTCGACTTCATGTTCTTTCTGAACTCAGCAAGTCTCAAAGAGCTGTCCCTGCTTCTATTGAGTTTGTTGACATTGCTGGACTCGTTAAAGGTGCCAGTCAAGGGGAGGTAAAAGTTCTTGTAATATTTGTTTTTGTTGCTATGGTACAATTTTTTTTTTCCATTGCAACAAATTGCATTTCATATGTTAGCAAATTTTTCTCTTTAACACTATTATCTTTGTTTTTAAAGATTCTGTTGCAAGTAGGTTCTTAATTTCTTATCTGTTATTAATTGTAGGGTTTAGGAAATAAATTCTTATCTCACATCCGTGAAGTGGACTCCATTCTTCAGGTTCTTTTCCACCATTTACCTGTGTTCTATTATGCATTTGCATATGTTCAACTGATTGATTTTCTTATATTTCTTTACATGGTGTCATTTAAATGGAGCTTTCCTAATAGGAAACAAAGGATAAATGACGAAAGGCATACATATGCTAGCACAACTATCATTTCGCTATCTAAAATTAATGGTGCTTCGATCTTGTAATCTTTCCTGAGAGGAGTTTAGCTTAGGCACGAATGCATACTATGCTCTGTGTTAATCAGTACCTCACTTGAAACATTAATTCTCTGGGCGCCTACCTTTCTAATACTTACCCAAGTCTGAATGAGTATATATTTCAATCTCAGTAGACCAATAACCTTGGAAGCACAGATATGGATACAGTACCGCATGACAGGATATGGACATAGAATTTTCTAGAAGAATAGGACGCAGGACATGGACATAAAAATGTAAAATTGATGTTTTTCAATCAAATATAAGATGCAAATAGCTCTTCAGTTTTTTAAAATCAATTCTGAATTTAAAAGCTTGAACCTTAAAAAACTCAATGGCACCAAATAGCTCACACTCAAAGGCCAAAGCACTGGAGACTGCTCCGTATATTTAATAATTAAGGAATCCAACTAAAAATCCCTGCCCTGAACGATTTCTGATTCTTTTAATTGAATCTGAAATTATTCTTTTGGAGACTTTGTTGAATTTTATGTGTTATCATTGTCCATTGAAAGCTGAGCTTCCTTATCATTAATTTTTATGTTTTGAAATAAAAATGCTGGTTTGATTACTGTTTCAGGTTGTACGCTGTTTTGAGGATAACGACATTGTTCATGTGAATGGAAAAGTTGATCCTAAGTCTGATATTGATGTTATCAATTTGGAACTTGTTTTCTCAGATTTAGATCAGGTATATGCCCAATGGAGCCTTAATGCAACTTCTGCGTCTTTCTCGAAAAAGTGGGGATGCTGATTTAATAGTCTAGAATACATTACTATCATATGAGTGCATTGAAAACATCTTTTACAATGAACATTCTTTTTGCATGGCTTGTGCAGTGTCTAGTTTACTTGTTAAGATAATTTTAAGAAGAATTTGCTCATTTACTGCTCTCTCATACACTTGGGGCAGTATTGATTCAAAGAGATCTCTGATTGCGAAAACTTCCCCCCTTTTAACAAAAAAAGGGTGGACCTATTTTCTTAATTGATGTATTAATTTGAGAATCCTAGTTATATCTGATTGATAAAACACATCCCTCTGTTTAATGGCTTATGGTGATGTGAACCAAATTTCTACTTGTGTCTTTTGCATATCCATTGTATAATGTGGATACATACAGCTAAGCTATTCGCATACCATTGCATATTGCATCCTGTAAATAATATGCAGGTATACATTTCATATCAGAGTCAGCTTTTCCCAACATCTGATATGACATTAACTTTATGTACTCTCATATCCTTGTGCATGCTTGTGCTCCTTATCACGCAGATATTTGTTTACACACATTTATTCATAAATTCAAATTAATAATTTACTGTTCGTGTGTTATGTTTTTACTCATGCACTAATGCTCAATAAATTTGCTTGACTGTTCTTTCTTAATGAACCTCATACCTTAAATAGGTTTTCTTGAATGCTTTTTCTCAATAACCTTTATGAACTCCTCTATGGCCTTAGTACCTTCCTTTGACAGCCTACACCCAAATGGGCTATATGAAAGTATTGTATCTTTTATAACTAATGCAGATTGAGAAAAGATTGGAGAAGCTTAAAAGGGGAAGGTGAAGGATTCACAATCTAAACTAAAGGTGAGGTTATTTTTCCTGTTCCAATTTTATTGTAAGTAGCCTCTTATCTTTTGCCTGTCGGTCTGTCTATATTTTCCAATATGGTGTTTGTTCGTGTTAGCATTGACTTTTTTAAAGTAATATTATTTTAGGAGGAAGCAGAAAAGTCTGGCTTGGAAAAGATTCGGCAGGCTCTTATGGATGGAAAGCCAGCACGATCAGTTGGATTAACTGACTACGAGAAGGATGCTGTGAAACATCTTTGCTTGCTGACAATGAAACCAATCATATATGTGGCTAATGTAGCAGAATCAGATCTCGCCAAGCCTGGAAATAATCCCCATGTTAACGAAGTGATGAATCTTGCATCTGAATTGCAATCTGGAATTGTAACAATTTCTGCACAGGTTTGGTGATACTCTTGAAAAGCATGTTATAGTGGCAAGTAATACAGAGCTTTGCATGGTTGAGCCTGTTGGCAGATATTGATTTGGTGTCATCTTTCACTAAAATATGAAAATCTATATGTTCATATAATGCCTGTTGTTGATTGATGCTATATCAGCTATTATTCTATCATGCAGAGGAACTAAGGAAGCTTAACATTGCAGGTTGAATCAGAGCTCACCGAACTTCCATCAGAAGAACGAACAGAATATTTGAAATCTCTCGGTGTCAGTGAAAGTGGACTTGGAAACCTTATTAGAGAAACATATAGCCTTCTAGGGCTGCGCACATACTTTACATCTGGGGAGAAGGTGAAAAATACTCTCAGAATTAGTTTAACGGTTTTTATTTAATTCTATGAAAGTTAATTTCAAGTCTGCATGGATCTTTATTTGTTGCATTAGTTGAAAATGTTGTTCTTAATGCTGCAGGAATCAAAAGCATGGACAATACTTGCAGGTAGCTATAGCTATGCTGGTGTTTGATCTGTACTATGTGCAGGCAGTCTTATCTTTGTCATGAATCTTAAATATGTGTGCCAATGTTGTCCAATTTTGTTCTTTCTTGATCAGGAATGACTGCTCCTCAAGCTGCTGGAGTCATTCACTCTGATTTTGAGAAAGGCTTCATTCGTGCCGAGACAGTAAGCACCATCAATAATTCTGTGGAAGCAGTTTTTTATCATTGATTTTTATCCTTGTACGGTGTATGTTTTAGCATTGATCATGAAATGAAATATATGCTCATTTTCTTATAAACAACTTTCTTGTGCTTAATAGGTATCCTATGATGATTTCGTCGTATCTGGTTCACTAGCAGCAGCAAGAGAAAAAGGACTTGTAAGTTGTTCCATTGTTCTTAGCCTATAAACTCCGAATCCATGATAAATTTCTTGAATGGTATGTGCTTAATACCTAGCATCAGTTTCACTTTTGCAATTGGGAAGGAAACATTGTTTTGCATGTATGTATTTTGCCTCAAAATGGTGAAAGTCTTCTTAGGTTTCTATCTTTGTTGCTCTGGTTCTCTTCATTTTCCTTGAAACATCCATGTCCAACGCACAACTAACATGTGTATGGAGGTACGATCCTTAAAGATCCTCCAAATACATGGAAGGACTTATCTGACATATGCTTATATCTGACACTGAAATCCAAATCGGAGTAATAATTTCCTATTATCCCTATCCAGCAAAACCTACATCAAACTTGTATTTAGTTTCATCTTTTCCCTCATTATTCTTTAGCTTCATGCATATTTCAGCTACCCGCATTACCAAATTTTCTTCACCTCTCTCAGACTTAACGCTCTTATATTTTTTTTCTGTCTTGCTTATATTGAACTTTCTGCAGTTGAGATCCGAGGGTAAAGATTACGTAGTACAAGAAGGTGATGTGATGCTGTTTCGTTTCAACGTTTGATGACTGTATTCCCGGAGCTGAAGGCAAATTCATCATTCTTTTACTTATCAAAGCACCAAACAAGAAATGTAAACGTCGATGGTTTTATATCATACAGCGGTCTAAGACCATGTTCAATATCAGAAATATAGCATAGGATTGCAATTATTCTTTCACCATTGCTAAACCGAGAAATATATATATTCAGAGATTTTGCTCGAAGAATTGTTTGTTTGTAATCCAAAAGTAAAACAAAGGTTCTTACAGCCACCCTTGAGTGTCGGGATTTGGAGTTCAACATTTATAACTTCTTCACTTAATGCAATTCGCAGTTTCGTTTAAACCAAAAACAAGTTAAACATCTGTAATCTCATTCCTATTCACAGTTGATTTAAACCCCAATATGTATTACCCTTTTTTCTTAACTTGTAATATTGCAGTCATAATGTGAAAAAAATCTAATTTCTGCTATTTTCTTTCTTACTATAGTTGTGTTTGTGTTTCGACAAATCTGAAATGCAATACGACCTTGAAAATGTTGAATATAATATCTCATCAGAAAATTGAACTTGAGAGCTTCTGAGACTAATATGGCAACGTACTATCCTTTTCTTTCTGGCCAAAAGGCAAATTACCATCTAAAATGCATTTAGCTTAATTTAAATATTTTTAATATGCTAAAAGATTAATGGTGTAATATTCTTTTTTGAAATAATAGGGTAACCTAAGTAATTACAAATAAAACTATGAAAAAGAATTTGAAAACCAATTTTTTAGCCGTTGAGCTCATTTCTGACCACTTGAAAACTTATCTAGTTATTTTTTTATGCACTGAATTAATTCAATGGATAATGCGTATTAGATGCAGTTAAAGTTTCAGAGCTTCCTCATGAGAAGAAATATTCTCTGGTCGAGTTCAAAATGGGAGACATGAGAAGCTTCTCCCCTGAGTAGCATTAGAAGCCCTCCATATGAAACATAGAGCTCCCTGAAAATAAGAGCGGATATTTAATTCTAAGCTCAAGTAAGGAGACTATAGAAGCACAAAGAGTTCACATCATGTAATGTAGTGTAATAGCAACAAGTTCAATACTCTTGGATATCAAGTCAGTAACTGCAGCAATCAAGAAGCAATAATGGTGGAATATATAAGATACTAGTGAGACACAAAAAGGTAATGGCTAACTAGGTTAATAAACATACGCTTTAAGTCCTTTGCCTGAAGCGTCATCTGTTATCTTGTATAGCTTCCCATGCATGACATACTCGTACTTATCAGCAAGAGACTTCCTTCCCTGTAAAAGAAGTCCAATTTGTTAGGTAAATGACAACAAAAAATTGCATATCTGAATGATAGAGGTTCCTTTACATATATACATGTAATATATAGCAACATAGAGCTAATAAGCCATGGCAAACTCAATTTATGCTAATTTTCTATTTTACTTCCAACGGTGATAATGTTTTCATATATGAAGGGCAACTAGAAACAAGATACAAGATGACATACAAAAATATAGGATTTTGGTGTCCTAGAAACATACTTTCGGAATAGCTTTAACGACAGGCAAGATGGTTTCACCTAGGAATCATATTAGGCATACAAAACACCCACTAGAACCAAATGGAAACTGAAGCATAGTTCAAGTTTGCACTCCCATAAGAAGTGGATGTGATAAATGCTACAATCAAACTCAAGCCCTGGAAATAATAGTCATGGTTATCTGAATACTTCTAAAAAGAAAGTATTCTGTTGCAGCAAAGAGATTAGAAAAGAGTGTTAAACGTTAAATTTCATCTGTAAGAAGACTACCGGAGTGTAATAGCCAGTGTCAGGAGTTCCATCCAAATTCAAGGTGTGAGCTAAAGCCATTGTGAATTTGTCACCAACATGCATGGGGTATATCTCTGTATTCACATCTAGGTGCATGAACATGTCACAGTTTTGGCTCCGTGCTTCAATTCGAGTAACTGCATGATTTACAAACATGTAAATGGGAAGTACTAATAGAACACTTAAACTAGAGCAATTATAAGTGCATTACAAGGATGTTGGTGAACAGACTCACAAAGCATCTCCCAAGTATTATAGCAAAGAACCAGAGTGCTTTCGTTCATGGGAGAAGCATTTTTGACAATATATTGTTTGCTCAGGAGTTGGTTAGAGGATATAGTACAAGCAAACTTTCACCAACGTGTGCTTTGAAAGTTGATCCTCCAAAAGTGTTTGATTCAATCAATTGGGAGTTCATAATGACTATTCTGGCAGCTTTTGGGTTTCCTACATTGTTTGTAGATTGGATAGGAAGTTGTGCTACAAATCGAGGTTCTCAATCTCTGTGAATGGAAGTTTGGTGGGTTATTTTAAAAGTGCTAGAGTAAGGCTGGGGGGATTATGCTATTTGTCATTGCTAGAAATGTTCTCTCTAAGATACTAGATTTAGCAGCAAGTCATGGTCTGTTCAATTACCATCCAAATTTTATAAAATAAAGCTGACAAACTTAAGTTTTGCTGATGATCTTATTATTTTCTCCAAAGGGAATCAGGATCTATTATAGGTATCCAATGTGTGCTACATCAGTTCTATAATTACTCAGGATTGCAGTTGAATTCTACCATCAGGGAATGATCGAGCTGGGTTCCTTTCCTGTTAGGTACCTTGGAGTACCTTTGGTTACAAGAAAGTTGACAGAAAGTGATTGTTCCCAACTGATTGAGAAGATAAAAAGAATAATTCAGGAATGCAAAGCTAGGCAGCTTACTATGCTGATAGAGTCCAGCTCATACAATAAGTGCTTTTCAATTTACAGAATTATGGTGTAGACAATTTGTACTTCCGGAAGCTGTCATTAAGACTATTAATTAGCTTTGTGCCAATTTTTTTATGGAAGGGGGAGAATGTGGCTGCTAAGGGAGAAAGGGTGGGATGGTCCGTAGTATGTAAACCGAAAGCTGAAGGAGGCTTAGTGAGGGAGTTAGAAATCTAGAATCAGGCCTGCATCATGCAGCAACTGTGGACAGTTCTTATTCAATCAGGTTCTCTTTGAATAGCATGGATAAGGGCCTGTGTGCTTAAGGAAAAACAATTGCTGCAGATTTCACCTACTTCAACAAGTAGTTGGAGTTGGAGAAGATTGCTCAAGATGAGATGCTGGATTGGGCAAATGATTGATCTTCAAACAGGGGATCTTGTTATTTCAAGACATAAATACCCTGTTAGCAAAATCAGGAATCTGGAATGGAATTAGAAGTAAGGAAGAAAAAGTCCCTCGGAACAAGCTGTTATGGTTTCCTTTTCATATTCCCAAGTACTCTATGGTTGCCTGGATGGCAATCCTCAACAAATTACCCACAAGAGATAGATTGCGGGCAAGAGGGATGCAAATTGATGGGAGTAGTAATCTGTGTCATGCTAAGATGGAAACTAGAGATCACTTGTTCTTTGAGTGCACTTACTCAAGGCAGTTCAACAATACTCAGACAACTGAACAAGAACTTCTAACAAGAATAATCGATATGATATGTTCTGGGCATGGCAGCAATAATCAAAATAGGAGATGCTGTAAAAGATATGATTTGTATAGCTTGGGGTATAAGGGATACTGTTTATTGTTTTTTATTATTTTTTGGCAAATTGGCCACTGTTATACTTGTGGCATAACACCGCCTCTGGATAAATGAAATACACAGCCAATTCATCCAAAAAGAAAGTTCGATCGGTACCATTTATTCTTCTTTCCAAGAGATATGCAGAATTAAAACTACTCCATATCTACCACTGATAAACATTATTCCTACAAAGGTAGTACCCCGAATACTTAAGCTTTGCCATAAATTTTTTCAAATGGCATATGAAGAATAAACTAAGCAACTATATAAAAGCTTGACATCAGCATAATTGCAGTATTATCTTATTTTTCCTGTATAGCTCACGTATCTATTTTAGTTTTAGATTATTATGAGGTAAGTTTTAAACAAGTTTGATGCCATTCAATAATAATAAAATAATTGGGAAAACAAGAAATACTCGCAATAGAAAGCTTTCATGCTTAGAAAATTACTTTATCACAACAAAGGTAAGTTGACAACACATACATATACTTGCAAAATATTACAAAGAAAAAGGGGGACAAAACCCAAAACGATTAAATTATAAAATGATGAAAAAAAAAAGCGAAGGAAAGATTAAAGATTTGACCTTTATCAAACTTTTTACCATCTGGGTCAAGCTTATCAACCACAAAAATGTCCTCGAAAAGTATTATGCTTGACATCTTCAGCAAATTTTACTCTCTACACTAAATTCACAGCAAAAAGACTTTAAAAGGAGTTTAACAATGAGAGTGGCTCTGAATGAGAAGGGAAGGGAAGGTTATGTTGGTTTATGGAAAGCCGGAAACCATGCATTCGGATTCGGAACAGCTAATAAACTTATATTCTTAAAATTGGTAAATATGTTATAAAGTCCCTCTATTACACCTCAAATTGCATTTTAGTTCTTCTAGTAATAAATAAATAAATTAGTTCTAGATAAACGAATAAAATAGTCACTCCACAAAATTTGTGCAGTTAAATTATTATTTTGGTGTTTTATAAGAAGGGATAATAAATTTAGCCTTAAGAAGGGATAATAAAAATTTATATTTAATTTGGTTCTTACTCTTTTATTTGAAGTAAATTATTTTTTAACTCTCCATTATTGAGTTGACACTATTTTGTTATATTTTTCATATTAATAAATAAGTTAAATTTTATAAAAATAATAAATAAAAATTTTAATTCCAAAAATTCTAAAAAATTATAAAAAAATCGTTAATAAAAATTACAATTCCAAAAACTACAATTCAAAATTGAAAAAAAAAACTAAAAGTTTTAAAGAATTCATAAAATTATAAAAGCTTTTTCTAAATTTCAATAAAAATTAAAAAAAATTAAAAATATTATAGAAATGCTAAGGAATTTTATAAATTTTTTAAAATTTCCAATATTATGGAACAAAATTAAAAAATCAAATATATATTTTATAAAGTTAATTACATCAAATGGTTCAAATATTTTTATAGGTCAATAATATTCCTACAGTTTTACTCTTAGATTTACCAAAACCTTTATTTATGTAAATTTAATAATTGAAAATAGGGTTTAGTGATAAAGATTTTAATTTTACCGTAAGTCTCCAGACCTTGATGCTTATGTTTTGAGACAATAGGCTTGTCTCGAGAGTCTAGATTGAATTTTCTATAGTTTAATTTCAATGTTTTATATCTCGAGATAATGTCACTATGTCTTGAGACTTGCCACCTTACGTACCTAGAAATGCATGAAAATATTTTTATGGTCTCGAGATATGTTCTTGATATCTTGAGACATCAATGCAGAAATATAGAAAAATGACATTTCAAATCATGCAATTGATCCCCTAAATGCACCTAAATATGTTCATTATGTAACCAAACTATTTCATACATAATTGACATACCATAATAAGTCTAAAACATACATTTACATTACATATAACACATTAGATCAAAATCTCAATAGGCATAAGCAAGTAGAATGTATAAACTATGTATAAGGCATATAAAATCACTTTCAAAATTCATCATAAATGTAAGCAAAAGCGGAATATGGTATAAAAACATAAACTACATGAAAACACCGAAGTTCAATATTAAAAGACATAATCGTTACCTAGAGACTTAGGTACATGCCATTTTATAAAAGACCTTAAATAACATACAAACTCTAAGTAATAAGATCACCAAACAAACTTGAGAGTACTTTAGACACTTGAAAACAAAAACAAACTATATGCACACTAAGCAATAAAAAGCTCAATAATGCTAACATAACCAAAATTCTTAATATAATAATGTTAAGCGATTAAACATGCTAAATGCTAATGTAACATAAAAGTTCATTTTTTATGAACATTATAGAAACATTAATCATCATTTAGCAAGTCCTATTCAAGAGCAAGTCAAACAAAAATAAGATAAATAACATTCTCACTTAATATTCAAATGATCACATATGTCAAAATCGTCAACATATCATATTTAAAGTTCATCATACATCATAGAATTTTAGAAAAATTTCAGGCCCTATTAATCAAATGCATAATTAAGCAAGACACATAGATTAGTGCACACAAGTACTAATATAAAAGTGCGCAAATGCCTAATGAAATGCATACAAGTGTCAAATTCTTCCTCCAACACAAAGAAAATTCTATGACAGGACAACTATGCTCAAATTATTTCTAACATTGCTTAATAGGACAAATAAGATTAGAGAAATTTTTGAAGTCTTTTAATGCCACCAATTATCGAAAAATGTCATTTATAATTAGTTAATATTTATACATTAATACTTTCATATGACTTTCTTAAATATTTCCATGACTTACATCACAACTAAACCAAACATCAAAACAATCATTCTTTAAACCACACACATATAAGATATATATTACCAACATTCAACATTATCAACGATTTCTAAGTTACATTACTTAAAACAAAATTATATCCACAAATTCAATTAAGTTAGCACAAATCGAAAATTGTCAAAATTCGGCAACCTTTCTCCTTCCCTTTTGCCCTTGAGAATTCAACCACTTCTTTCGCTACAATTAACAATCAAAATAATGAAACATAGTTATAAAAATATACTCAAGTAGTAACTTCACCTAGAACTAAACATGAGATAAGCGAGTATTAACCAATTAATTAACCAGTTAGAGGTCGGGAGGTAATAATTGGTTAATTAATAGCTAATCCACCCTAAAACCCTAATCTGAAGTTAATTACAACCCCTGAAACGAGTTAATCTTCCTGAGTGGTTTTATCGGTTTAGTCATTTGTTTATTTCATTATTTATTTATTTCAATTATTTAATTTCTATTCTTCATCTATTTTATGATCTGTCGTAATATTGAATTTAATATTACTATTTAGACTTATTATTGTAAAGATATTCTCAGTAGATTTAGTCCATCCTCCCTTTGGTATGATCCTTGGAATAGTCTCCTATGTTTTGTTGTAACACAAATACTATATTATAATTTGACTCGTATACTTGCGAACACCATCGATTTAATTATATATATTTTTGACGTGATATTTTTACTATAAACGATAACACATTTATAGGCGGTCACCTCCCCATTTAAGGTTGGAATGATCCCTCCAACGGGGATTGTAGGTATTTGAATAGGGATATCAACCTTTATTACCTATGTAGCTTGCTTTTTCTGGTTGGTTTTCAAAATATGGCTCCACTCTCGTCGACTTGACAGTCGTCTCCAAACACTTCAGCTTCTTTAGGATTCATTAGTATCAATCATCTTTGTTATTTTCGATTATAGCTTTTACCATTGGAGGCTTTGATTTGTATGTGAACCTTTCATTGGGCCGCATATAAAAATTCATAGCCATATTATCAATGATTTTGTAGGATCGTTCGTACATGTGGAACATGATAGATCCTTCGGCTACTCCGTCTAGGCTGGACCTAATATTATTGTCAACACCGTTGTAAAATATCTGAATTTGGAGCCACGCTTGTAGTCTTTGGTGTGGGGACTTCTTGAGCATCGATTTGAAATGGTATCATGCCTCGTATAGGGATTCACATTCTTATTTCTTAAAGTTGGCGATTTCTCGCCTAAACTGAATGGTTTGGCTAATCGAGAAAATTTTGTGTAAGAATTTTTTCACTAAATCATCTCATGTGGTGATGGAACTTGGTTCTAATGAATCGAGCCAATCAGCTGCGTTATCGCACAAAGAAAAAAGAAATAATCAAAGATGCACAATATCATTGGATACTCTGTTGTATTTGAAGGTGTCATACGTTGCAAAAATCACTTCAAGTGTTGGTTTGGATCTTCTATCATATCCCCCTTTAATTACAAAGTATTTTGGATAATCTGAATTATGGTCATTATTATTTTAAAATTATTGGTGTTGATCGTCAGCTTTTCTATATTGTCTTGCACCTCTTTGAGTGTGTCCTTTGATCCATTGGGATTTATTCTTGAATATTTGCTTGTTACTCTCATGGATCGTCGAACAGCGGATTCTCCCAAGGTTGATTAATTACCACGGGCGGATTGGTGTTCATCAACTAATGATGGCGTCTAAGTATCTACTCAGGGTCTGGATATGGATCGGTTAGGGTGTTTCTGCTTCGGGTCATAAACAACCTAAAAATTAAAAAAAAATTCAATAATTATAAATAATTAAAATTTTAAAAATAAAAGAAATAAAAATATTGTATCTATAGTCTTTAATGTTCCTATTTATCTTATTAATTGCAAAGATATTTTCTAGAGTTAATGTCAATATCTCCCCAGCAACAGTGACAACAACTTGACCGCCTATAAACGTGTTATCGTTTATTGTACATATATCACACCAAAAATATATATAATTAAATCGACGGTGTGTGCAAGTATATGAGTCAAATTTTAATATAGTATTTGTGTTTATAACGGAACACATAGAAGTATTTCGAGGATCGTACCCAGGGGAAGATGGAATAAATTTGTTAAAAATTTCTTTACAATAATAAGTCTAAATAGTAATAATTAAATTCTATATTACGACAGATCATAAAATAGATGAAAATTAGAAATTAAGTAACTAAAATAAATAAACAATGAAATAGACAAACGACTAAACCGATAAAACTAATTAGGAATATTAACTCGTTTCAGGGGTTGTAATTAACTTTGGTTTAGGGTTTTAGGGTGGATTAGCTATTAACTAACCAATTATTACCTTCTAGCCTCTAACTGGTTAATTAATTGGTTAATACTTTCTTTCAAAAGAAGTAGCTTTAATAGTTCTGTTTATTTTAAGAAATACGATGATGGTTCTTTTGTATATCTACTCTTATAAGTTAATAACATGTTGATAGCACCCAAAGATGAAGGAGAGACAAGAAAGGTTAAAGCCTAACTTAGTAACTAATTTGAGATGAAAGATGTAACACCCCTTACCTGTGTCCAACACCGGGACAGGATACGAGGCATTACCAGACTTAAACACAAGCAAACATACAAAATCGGGCCATAAAATTTTGTTCAAATTAAATTCATTCATACATATGCAAATTGTTCCTTATATGGGCCTAGAGGCCCAAAATAAACATCGAGAGTAATTCGGGACTGAACCAAGAACTTTAGAAAACTTTGGGAAAACTTAAAAAATTTTCATGAAACAGGGTCATACGCCCGTTTGGGTAGGCCGTGTAGTCACACATGCCCGTGTGGCTTGGGACACGTCTATGTCCTCAACCTGTGTAACTTTCTGTTTATGATGTCATCAACACAATTAAGGTCACATGGCCAAGTCACACGCCCGTGTGCTTAGGCCGTGTGGCGAATTAAATTTCAAAAATTAAGTGCAGACTTCACATGGCCTAGGCACACGCCCATGTCCTGAGGCCATGTCCTTCACACGGTTGAGACACACAGCCGTGTCTCTGCTCGTGTGTTTACTACTGGGCATTCTGTTTTGCCTAATTAGAGTGCAGGTGACACACGGCCGGATCACACGCCCATGGGGCAGACCGTGTGTCAAACACAGTCTAGACACATGCCCGTGTGTCTACCCGTGTGGACAAATTCTAGGCTAATTTCCAAGCCATTTGCCACCCTTAAATGCTCACTCACTTATACATTTTTTATGGCATGCAACATAGCATATTTAGTCACTCAAATACTCACAATCATGATTAATCCATGAATTTGAATTGTCAACATATCACGTACTCAAACCATCATGCTTTCATATGGCATTCCATACCAATTTCATATTTATTCTTCCTTATAAACCTACCTTCAACCTACTCAATTATACCATGAACATGGTCATACCTATTAGTCCCAATTCATTCATTAAGCATATGTGCCATTTATCATATCCATTACCAACAAGCAACCACCAACCACATCACAAAGCTTAAACACATTGCATGTATGCATAAATAATTAGGGTTACAACCCGAGAAGCAAATATAAGCCACATCTCATGGCCTTATACAAAATGAATCATAATACCATCATGAGCCAACTCATTTGGCTAATCAATATGACACATAACAAAATGACCAAATTCCCTATACATGCCATACTCAAAATGTTGAGACTAACTATACCCAAATGTTCAATTGATAGTGTGATCGAATCTCTGATGTCCTTCGATCCTCGAGCTACCTTGGTGACACTATAAAAGATGGAAAGGAAGGGGGTAAGCATTAAAGCTTACTAAGTTCATATGCAAATAACATGCTATCTAAACGAGTATTTAATATACATTTAACATAATGAACATAAATTTGTATTTTATCAAATCACTTAAACTTACTCATCACATAAACAACCTTGTTATAAGTTCATAACATACCAAGGCATTACTCATGAGTTCGGTATACATACCTGTATCAACTCATAACATAATCTCTTACTCATTCTTCTTATTGACTTACCCCTTAGATCTTCTGTCAAGTTACTCGATAATTTACCCATTAAACACTCAGAATACTATTAGATACACGGAAGGCTCGCACATAAGTGTCACATACGTAGCTAAAGCTACCTCATATCACATAACACATAAAAGCTCATTCTCGAGCTACTCACGGGTCTGCTCATACAAGCTGTCGGTCAGGATGTAGCTACACAGGCTGCTCACACAAGCTGTCAGGTATCCGTAACACATGTCGAACTACCCAGCCATCGTTAAGACGTACAAGACCAGCACCCGGAATCACATAATCATATATCACATATCTCATGAGCTCTTAAATCACATGGTTTCTAGTGACATGTCACTTGTATCCTAAACTATTCCTAAGGTTCAAACGGGATTTTTCGATATCACGTCTCTATCAAGCTTGCTCGTAATGTCGATTTCAATGTCCATAAAACCAATCACTTACTCATGGAGCAATCAAAGCATAACTCATAATAGTATTAAAGAATTTGAATTCATATAATACTCAGACATTGAAAATATAACATAACATCACATTATTTGTATATGAGCTTACCTCGATACAAAATGATGAAAACAAGCCTATTCTTCGTAAACCTTATTTTTCCCCCGATTAAGACCCGAATCACGTTTTTCTTGATCTATAATGCCAAATTTAACTTATGTAATACATATATTGTTCGAATCAACCCATAACACATACTTTGATAAAATACCTTTTTACCCCTAACTTTTCACTTATTTACAAATTGGTCCTTAGGCTCGTAAAACGAAATGCATGCATTTTCTTTGTTACCTAAACCTAGCTGATTCATATTTCTACTCCTAGCAGCCCACATTTTATTTCATATATTTACTACCCATTTTACAACTTTTACAAATAGGTCCTTTTTAGGTGTTATCATGCAAAATCACTTTGTAAAATATGTTTATCACACATCAAATTTTCATATTCTTCCATTAAATATCAAAATACATGGATGTCATACATGGGTAAATTTTTTAACATAAATCCTACTTCAAAATAAGGGTACAAATGGATAGATCATGCTTCAAGGATCTCAAAAATGTAAAGAACATTAAAAACGGGGCAAGGGTGTACTTACTATCAAGCTTGAAAAGTTGGAAAACCCTAGCTATAGAACCCTTAGGAATTTCGGCTATGGCATGGAGAAGATGAGCAAAATTTTCTTGATTTTTCCCTTTTTATTCTTTTAATTACTAAATGACCAAAATGCCCTTAAAACTTTTCTTTCAAAATTTTCCTATTCATGCCCATTTTTGTCCAAAATTTTAGAAATTGGTGAAATTATTCTTTAAAGACCTCTAATTAATAATCCATATCAATTTCATGCTTAAAGCTTCTAGAACTCAAGTTTTGCAACTTATTCAATTTAGTCCCTAACTTCAAATTGGACACTTTAGGCATAAAATTTCTTCATGAAAATTTCACACTAACATGTAATCATATCATGGATCATAAAATAATCATAAAATAGTTATTTTTATTTTAGATTTTTGGTCTCAAAACCACTGTTCCGACTAGACCCTAATTCGGGATGTTACAAAAGATTTGGGAGCAGCAAAGAATATATTTGGGATGGAGATTCTCAGAGATAAAAAAAACATGTAAATTGTACCTAAGTCAGAATGGGTACATTGAGAAAGTTCTTCACAAGTTCAATATGCAAAATACCAAGCCTGTTAGTACTCTATTAGTAGCCCACTTTAAACTTTTGTCAACTTTGTCTCTGGAATCAGATGATGAGATTGACTACATGGCATGTGTTCCATATTCTAGTGTAGTGGGATCTCTCATATTTGATATGGTTTACTTACATCCAGATTTATCATATGCAGTTAGTGCAGTTAGTAGATAAATGGCGAATCCCGGTAAAGAACACTGGGAAGTAGTTTAGTGGATTTTCAGATACGTATGAGTTTTTACTGATGTTTGCTTACAATTTTGAAGAACTAGAGATGGATTCATTGGGTATGTTGAATCTAATTTTGCTGGAGACCTTAAAAGAAGATCTCTCATCGAGTATATCTTTACTATTGGAGGTTGTGCAATCAGTTAAAAAGCCACTTTGCAAACTACAATTGCTTTGTCTACTACGAAGCTAAGTACATGGAAATTACCGAGGCTTGGGAAGAAGCTATTTGGTTAAAGAAACTCTTTGGTAAACTTAATAAAGACCTTCATATCAGTACAGTGTTTTGTGATAGTAAGAGTGTCATCTTCCTTACGAATGATCAAATGTTTCATGTGAGGACAAAGCACATTAACGTTTGGTATCATTTTGTGTGTGATATTATTGCTCATGGTGATTTTGTTGTGAGCAAAGTTAGTACTCATGATAATCCTGTAGATATGATGACTAAGTCACTTCCTATAACCAAGTTTGAGCATTGCTTGGACTTGGTTAGTGTTCATTGTTGAAGAATACCCTTAAGGGGTTTTGTGGAAGAGGTGGAGAACTTATTCATTGAGAATTCGTGCCAAGGTGGAGATTGTTAGATTTGTGTAACCCAAATTCTAAGAGATTGCTTGCAAGTCAAGTTAAACAAAATATATTTTCTTTCTAGAAGATTTAGAATTTATTAGTATAATATATTTAACATTTATAAGCATAATATATTTGACATTGATTAGAATCAGGTTTTTTCAACCTATAAATAGATGTAGTCAAAACTCCTCTTGTATTCATTCGAATTTGACATTAGTGAATTTTCTTCTCATCTGCCTGTGGTTTTTTACCGAAAGGGTTTTCACATAAAATCTCCTCGGCAACAGTGACAAAACTTGACCACCTATAAACGTGTTATCGTTTTTAATATAAATATCACACCAAAAAAAATATATAATTAGATTGGCAGTATTCGCAAGTGTATGAGTAAAATTGTAATATAGAATTTGTGTTTACAACGGAATACATGGAAGTATTTCGAGGATCGTACCCAAGGGAAGATGGAATAAATCTATTGAAAATTTCTTTACAATAATAAGTTTTAAATAGAAAGAATTAAATTCTATATTATGATAGATCCTAAGATGGATGGATATTAGAAATTAAGTAACTGAAATAAATAAACAATGAAATAGACAAACGACTAAACCGATAAAATCAATCAGGAATATTAACTTATTTCAGGGGTTGTAATTAACTTTGATTTAGGGTTTAGGGTGGATTAGCTATTAACTAACCAATTATTACCTCCCAGCCTCTAACTGATTAATTAATTGGTTAATACTTGCTTACCTCCCGACCTCACTTTCTCAACCAGTATAGATTACGATTTACTCGACAAACTTATCTCTCGAACTCGTTTAACCTATGATTACTTCCTAGGGTTGTCAAACATATGGCTTAGGAATGCGTAATTTAAACCAACTAATCTTATCGGGAAACCCTAAATCTTCTGCTAATCACATCCCCATCCACTCGTTAATCTCCCCCTAAGGGATTTAGCCACTCATGATATTCATAATTTCAAACTCAATTGAAGTAAACGTGTAGATAACACGAATAAATCAGAAGAGAGAATAGATTAGAATAATCCTGATTTGATGTTAATTTGAGAACAGAGTAACAGATCTCTTGATTGAAATAATCAAATCTTGTTGCTTTTGAAAGAGAAATAACTGAATACTTCGATATTATAAAATAACTCTTTGATTGAAACTGATTCCAAAAGGAGAGAACAAAGCGTTTCTGAAAAACAAAGGAAAGCCTAATCTAAATCCTACTCCTAAACTATGAGGGTTTTTGAAGGTGTCTAAGATGACTTAGTTACATCAAACCCCTAAGGTTTTATTTATATAAGTGTTGGCAACTCGAATTAGGTCTTTGGCATATCCTAAATCTTCGTATAAAGTTGATTATGCAAACTAAAATAACCTTGGAATACTTGGGCACCACGTTAGGTCTATGTTGGGCCATGCAAGGCCTATGGCACAACACAACAGGTATTTTGTTCCTTCTTTGTTTCGTGTCTTGCTTTCACAGCCTAGGAAGTTTGTGCATCACTCGTCCCTTGCTCCCACATCCATTGGGCCTATAATTTATCATCCTACACACTCAATTACACAAATTAGAACTGCCTAAGGCCTATGTCGGCCTAATAGGTCACAAACACTCACAAATGTGTTGAAAAACACTTATCTTACTAATATTTAATACTAACTACTAAATATTGAAAATGTAATAATTATTAATAAAAGTGCTAGAAAACAAGTGTAGAAATAGACTGAAATAATTATTACATTTGATGTTAGGTCAAGCACTGCATTTAAGTGCTTATGAGGGCCCTAGTGTCATGGGTTGCGCGTCGGTGCCCGCAACCATGACAAACTGGTGCGATCCATCGTGTTCGAGGGAGGTCATTTAGCCCAACCAAACGGGCCCAACCAAACTGGCCCGGTGATTTGAGAGATCAAAAGCCCATCTCAAGAGCCTGATAGAAATGGGAAGTGTTCTAGAAGATATAATTATGGAATCTTAGAGTTCTATTTGTATATAGCTGGTTACATAAGCTTAGAGTTCTAATTGTATTCAGCTTTTAATTATAGCTATTGATATACTGTGAGGCTCAACTATAAATAGAGACCTCTTTGCTCATTGTATAGGGGGGAGTTATTAATAAGAATTTTGAGAGTATTCACTCAAACTTTTCTCTCAAGTGTTCTTGCTTTTGTTCATCTTTCAAGGCTCGTTCTTACTTCGTTCTTCTGTTGTTCTTCGTGAAAATCTTAAGGGAATTCTATTGAATCCTTTATTGTTGCAAGTGAAGTTGACTTGGGCGTTTTTGCTGCTGAATCTTTTTTGTTACAAGTTAGGCTGACTTAGGCGTTTTGAGCAGAGAAACTGCCTAAGGCCGCACGGATCGCGTGGGAAAACTCTAAGTCCGTGACAGTTGGTATCAGAGCTAAGGTTCGAAGCCACCGTTGAAAGATGTCAAAAGAAGTTGAGGGAGTGGAGACCCGTGGGAGGGCTAGGAAAGCCAGTCGCTCAAGGGACATATTGTCTGCTTTAGAGGATCGCGTCGTCACTCTCGAGAGTTCAATGGGGGATATCAAGGAGAGGGTGGAAGACGTTGATGATAGGCTCCATGATGGGCTGCAGTCCATGCAGGAGCAGCTTAAAGAGTATGTGACGGATAATATGAAACAGCTGACTGGTAGAGATGATGCCATTGAGGCTATGGTGGTGGCCTTGAAGGGAGAGATTGCGGAGCTCAAGGGTGAACTCACAATCTACAAGGTTGCCTTGGGCAATGGTGGGTTAGCGGCTGCCGCACCCAAGCCCAATATTGATGTTCCCAAGCCAAAAGAGTTTAAGGGAACAAGGTCCGCAAGAGATGTGGACAACTTTTTGTGGGGAATCGAGCAATACTTCTGTGCCAAAGGCATCACGGAGGATGTCACTAAGGTAACTACTGCTGCGATGTATTTATCTGACGTTGCTTTGTTGTGGTGGCGTCGTAGGTCCACTGATGTGAGACGTGGTGGGTCTGAAATCGAAACATGGGAGGAGTTTCGATGTGAGTTCAAAGCACAGTTTTACCCAGAGTATGCCGAGGATGAGGCTCGGGCAAGGTTGCGTCGGCTTGCGCAACAAGGCACTGTGAGGGAATATGTACAGGAGTTTAGCGAGCTTATGCTCCAAATCTCAGATATGGGGGAGAAAGAGGCATTCTTTTCCTTTATGGACGGATTAAAACCGTGGGCGAAGCAAGAGTTGCAGCGCCGAGGAGTTCAAGAGCTCACCAAGGCTATGTCAGTAGCAGAATCACTTGCTGAATTTGGTGGGAGGAAGGACAATTCCAATTCTTCTAAACCCAGATTAAAGGGTAATAGTGGGGGAGATAAAGAAAGGCCCACTAGGAACGGCGATGGTAAGAAACCTTGGGACAAGAGAAAGAGTGGGCCTATAAAGTGCTTCCACTGTGAGGGTCCACATATGATCAAGGACTGTCCAAAGAAGGCCGCTCTCAAGGCTATAGAAGCAAAGGGGGAGTCCGATGTGGAGGATAACAACCTTGGATCGATACTAGGGGGTGTCGAAGATAGAATGAGCCATGGTTTGATGTTTGTAGACATCATTGTGGCCGGCAGAAAATTGAATGCACTCGTTGACACAGGTGCTTCTGATTTATTCATGTCTGAGGAGGCTGCTTGTAAACTGGGCCTCAAGATAGATAATGAAGGGGGTCGGATCAAAACAGTGAACTCGGAAAGTATTCCAATCAAGGGGGTTGCAAAGGGAGTGGATCTTCAGCTCGGCGATTGGTCAGGGAAGGTATCCATTAAGGTAATACCACTTGATGACTATGATTTTATGGTGGGACTAAGCTTCCTTGATCAAGTTAAAGCTCTTATTGCCCCTTCGAGCAATTACATGGTGATTTCAGATGCGAAACATCAATGCATGGTGAAAGTGACAAGGAAAAGAAGCTTTGAGGGAAAAACACTATCAGCAATTCAATTTGCTAAAGGTGTACGGAGAAATGAAGTCTCATATTTAGCCACCTTGAAGATCGAAGAGACCGCTGAGTTTGTTAGTGAGACCCCGAAAGAAGTGGGACAATTGCTACAATCATTTCGAGATGTAATGCCTGCTCAGTTGCCAAAAAGTTTGCCACCCAAGAGGGAGGTGGACCACAAAATCGAGTTAGTATCCAATGTGGTGCCGCCAGCAAGGGCCCCCTATCGTATGTCTCCGCCAGAATTAGAAGAGTTGCGGAAACAATTGAAGGAACTTTTGGATGCGGGATTCATTAGACCATCTAAATCCCCATATGGTGCGCCAGTGTTGTTCCAAAAGAAACACGATGGGTCCTTAAGAATGTGCATCGATTATCGAGCTCTAAACAAGATCACCGTGAAGAATAGGTATCCTATTCCTCTTATCGCAGATTTGTTCGACCAGCTTGGTAGTGCAAGATGGTTTACCAAGTTAGATTTGAGATCAGGGTATCATCAAGTTCGGATAGTCGAGGGGGACGAACCAAAGACAGCTTGTGTGACACGGTACGGTTCGTATGAGTTCCTTGTGATGCCTTTCGGACTCACGAATGCTCCAGCTACATTCTGCACCCTAATGAATAAGGTACTTCAACCCTTTCTTGATCGTTTTGTGGTTGTTTACCTTGACGATATTGTGGTCTATAGCAAGTCGCTTGAAGAGCACGTAAGACACTTGAGGGAGGTGTTCCAGACTTTGAGGGAAAATGAGCTGTTCGTCAAGGAGGAGAAATGCTCATTTGCCCAACAAGAGGTGTCATTCTTAGGCCACATTGTGGGAGGTGGTAAGATCCGAATGGATAAAAATAAGATTCGAGCCATTTCAGAGTGGGAGCCTCCAACCAAGGTAACAGAGTTGAGATCTTTCCTTGGATTGGCAAATTACTATCGCCGCTTTGTCAAAGGCTACTCCAAAATTACCACTCCCTTGACGGACATGTTGAAGAAGGGGAAGGTATGGGATTGGAGTCCAGAATGTGAGAAGGCCTTCAACCAATTGAAGCAAGAAATGACGAGGGAGCCCGTACTTGTCTTGCCAGATTTTACGAAGCCTTATGAGGTACGTACAGATGCATCAGATTATGCTATTGGGGGAGTACTGATGCAAGATGGACACCCAATTGCTTTCGAGAGTCGAAAGCTTAACGAGACGGAACGTAGATATACGGTCCAAGAGAAAGAGATGACTGCGGTAGTACACTGCTTGCGCACATGGAGACATTATTTATTGGGTTCCAGGTTCGTGGTCCTTACCGACAATGTTGCCAATAGTTACTTTCTAACCCAGAAAAAGTTGTCTCCCAAGCAGGCTCGTTGGCAGGTTTTACTAGCAGAGTTTGATTTCACAATGGAATATAAACCAGGAAGTGCCAACAATGTTGCTGATGCACTTAGTCGAAAGATGGAGTTCGCAACAATCAGTCAACCTGATGGCTCTTTGTTGGAACGCATTCGAGAGGGATTGTCCCATGATCCTACGGCCAAAAATTTGATTGAGCTTGCCAAGGAGGGAAAAACAAGAAGGTTTTGGCTTGATGGGGAGCTAGTATACACTCATGGACACCGCCTCTATGTGCCCCATTATGGGAAACTCCGTAAGGAAGTAATGAAGGAATGTCATGACTCGAAATGGGCAGGCCATCCAGGGATGCATCGCACTTTGGCCCTTTTGGAGGATCGCTATTATTGGCCTCACATGGGTGCTGATGTGGAAACCTATGTGAAAACTTGTCTAGTGTGCCAACAAGACAAGGTTGAGTTAAAGACTCCAGCCGGCTTGCTTCAACCCCTGCCAGTCCCAGAAAGGCCATGGGAGAGTTTATCCATGGATTTTATTATTGGTTTGCCTAAGTCTGACGGGTTTGCTAGTATTCTTGTGGTGGTGGACAGGTTTTCAAAGTATGCGACTTTTATTCCGGCGACCAAAGAGTGCCCTGCTGAGGAAGCAGCTCGGTTATTCCTTAGACACGTGGTGAAATATTGGGGAGTGCCACTATCTATTATCAGCGATCGAGATGGTCGATTTACTGGTCGGTTCTGGACGGAGTTGTTCAAGTTAATGGGCTCAGATTTGAACTTCTCCACGAGCATGCATCCACAAACCGATGGGCAAACTGAACGAGTAAATGCACTGTTGGAGACGTATCTTCGGCACTATGTGAGTGCCACACAAAGGGATTGGCCAAAGTTGCTGGATGTGGCCCAATTTTCATATAACTTGCAGCAAAGTGGGACCACGAATCAGAGTCCATTTGAAATAGTGACGGGTCAACAGCCACTCACACCCAACGCTGTTGTAACCCATTACACAGGACCAAATCCAGCAGCCTATAGATTCGCAAAAGATTGGCAAGAGAAGAATGACTTGGCTAGAGCTTGTTTACACAAGGCAAGTAAGCGTAGCAAGAAGTGGGCCGATCAGAACCGAAGGGATATACAATTTCAAGTGGGTGACTCAGTCCTTGCTAAACTACACTTGATTTTACGATATACTGGTTTGCACAAGGGTCTTGTGCGAAGGTATGAAGGGCCGTTTAAAGTTGTGAAGAGAGTGGGCAAGGTGGCCTACAAGTTGGAGTTGCCACCAAAACTTAAAGTACACCCAGTCTTCCATGTAAGCATGCTTAAGCCGTTTCATGAGGATCAAGAAGATCCGAATCGAGGCAAGTCCGAACGAGCACCGATGGGGGTAAAAGTCTCGTATGATCGTGAAGTAGAAAACATTGAGGCAGATCGGGTAATCAGACGAAAGTACCACCGACCACAGCATGAGTACTTAGTTCGATGGAAGGGACTTCCTGATAGCGAAGCAAGTTGGGAACCTGCTGAGGCATTGTGGCAGTTCCAAGGGAAGATTGATCAGTTCCATAAGGAGGATGCGACGAGGGCGTCGCTAGAACAAGTGGGGGAGAATGTCATGGGTTGCGCGTCGGTGCCCGCAACCATGACAAACTGGTGCGATCCATCGTGTTCGAGGGAGGTCATTTAGCCCAACCAAACGGGCCCAACCAAACTGGCCCGGTGATTTGAGAGATCAAAAGCCCATCTCAAGAGCCTGATAGAAATGGGAAGTGTTCTAGAAGATATAATTATGGAATCTTAGAGTTCTATTTGTATATAGCTGGTTACATAAGCTTAGAGTTCTAATTGTATTCAGCTTTTAATTATAGCTATTGATATACTGTGAGGCTCAACTATAAATAGAGACCTCTTTGCTCATTGTATAGGGGGGAGTTATTAATAAGAATTTTGAGAGTATTCACTCAAACTTTTCTCTCAAGTGTTCTTGCTTTTGTTCATCTTTCAAGGCTCGTTCTTACTTCGTTCTTCTGTTGTTCTTCGTGAAAATCTTAAGGGAATTCTATTGAATCCTTTATTGTTGCAAGTGAAGTTGACTTGGGCGTTTTTGCTGCTGAATCTTTTTTTGTTACAAGTTAGGCTGACTTAGGCGTTTTGAGCAGAGAAACTGCCTAAGGCCGCACGGATCGCGTGGGAAAACTCTAAGTCCGTGACACTAGTACTTGGTGTGATAGTTAGGTTTGACCTTTAGTGCAATAAGTATATGATGTTCGATTGGAATCCCAAGTATCCTAGTGTATTTTGCTAAGGTTTGATAATGGCAAAAATGTTTAAAATTTTGCTAATAAGAGTTAGTAATGAACATGTCTTGCTATAAGGGAAACAAAGGTGATATGTGGTAAGTGTTTTAACTAATGATACTTGAAATTAAAAATGCAATGTGTTTAAATGGGCATGAGCAAAGTGCTATGGCTAAAAAGCGAAAGAAATGAATAACTGATTAAAAGTGGATCTAAGCATGACCAGTAATGTTATCAAACGGCGAAAATTGTGAGATAAGAACTTAACTTTAAAGTACCATGTGAATTTCAAGGCAAAGAATTCAAATGATACATTTATAATATCTGTATTAAGGAAACTTAAAAGCATTAGTGAGTAACCCATTAATGGTTAAAATGACCTTTAGCTTAAATGAATGCTCTATAGAAAAGTAAAAGAGCTAGTTAAAGGTAATCGTCTTTTAAGTTTATAAATTGATTAAATTGAATGAAGTCAATCTTTTTAGTGAAAGAAATCATTAAGTGAAGAAAGTTGAATTTCTCATTAATAAATGACAGATTAAGGTGAAACCTCATAAATAAATAAAAAAACATCATATAAGGGTAAGAAATGAATAACTAAAATATTTTAATGTATAACCACGAAAGTTCGATACTCGTCTTGAGTATAGAGTATCATTAAAATTCGTGGCCAACATTTATTTCTTTAATAAATCTATAAAATATAGAAAATTAATTAATGAACTTACTTCAATAAATATCTTAATAAAAAATTTTAATGTCAGCGTTAATTTATAAATGGAATACCTATCCGAAAAGTTTGAAACCATTTCAATGAGAGATCACATCCCCATATGAGATGAGATTTAAAGGACACAGTGAATTTAGTTGTATTACTTAATATTTAAAGAATATAACTTTATTTATATTAAAAAGCTCACTGTAGCATTAAAATTGGATCCTATTTATGCGGTGTCTTCGAGTCCATTGAAATCCTTGTCATAGTCGAACGTTCTATTAAAAAAATGGGCCGGGCGGGGGGAAAGGAAAGTCAAAGCAAAGCTTTATATCTCTAGTAATCTATGATTATAAAGTTACTAATGACGTATTTTTTAATACGTAGCATGCTGACATTTAGAGAGGTTCGATTTTGGTCCAGGTTGTCATCATTAAATTTATTTTATGGTTTATATTAATTTGAGTATTACTATACTTATTCATACGTAGAGTCACTCAGTTAAGTTTGAATGTTCGTCTAAAATCTAAAAAAGTTTAGGTAAAAGTATAAATTCAAAAAATGAGTTTGATCAAAAAAATAAAGTCCGTTTAAAAATTGAGTCGGGTCTCGGGTAAGACATTTTTAACTTGAGCTCGACTCGAATTACTAAAGGAAAAAAAATAATTTTTTTATTTTTTAATGCTATTTTCTTATTGTTTCTGTCTATTTTGTTACCATTTTACTATTATATTGCTACTATTTTGTTGTTATTGTTTAGATATTGTATAAAACTTATTTTATTGTTAATTATTATTATTATTTTAGAGGCATTTGTTAATTTTGTTATTATTTTAGAGGCATTTACTTGTTATGTTATATCTATTTTAGTGTTATTTAAGTGTACATATTTTTTAAAATTTATTTTCAATTTGTTGGGAAATATTTTTTTTTGTTTTTAGTATTTTTTATGTATTATATATATTTAAAAATTATATAAAAATAATATAAAAAATTAATACGGGCGGTCTAGGCCCGAGTTTTAGAAATTTTATCCGGGCAAGGCTTGGCCAAAATTTTAAGCCCATTTTTCTGGTCGGGCTGGGCTCGAGCCTAGTTAACTGGCCTGAATTTTTAGTTGGGCCTGGCTCAAACCCGGCCCGACCCGTGAACACCTCTAGGTGCTACTGATCTATTCCCAATTAATATTATACATATTGAAACTAGATATGAGTAAAACCTATGATAGAATAGAATGAGTTTTTGTGGAAAATATGATGAGAAGTCTTGGCTTTTGTGAAGGATGGGTTTCACTAATAATGAGATGTATCAAAAGCGCCTCCTATTCAATTGTGCTTAATGGGGAACAAAGTGTAAGTTTCAAACCCACAAGAGGACTAAGTTAAAGAAGACCCACTAAGTCCATGTGGAAGGTTTCTCAAGATTGCTAAACACTAAAAAAAAAAGAAAGGAAAAAATCGAAGGAGTAAGGGTAGGGAGAGCAGGGTTATCGCTAACACATCTATTCCTCGCAGATGATAGCATCCTTTTTGGTAAGGCAACATTGGAAAGGGCTCTGGTGATAAGAGAAGTGATTAAGGGCTATGAAGCATGTTTGGACAGATGGTGAATTTCGACGAATCCTTGATTTATTTTAGCAGAAATACAAGTGAGGAAGACTAAGTGTGAATAGGAATCAATTGGGAATTAGAATGTCTAATAATCCAAGTATCTTAGGTTACCAACAATGGTCAGAAGAAAAAAGAAGAACGCGTTTATCAATTTAAAGGAAAGATTCATTAATAGAATAAAAGCACGGAGTACACGCAATCTATCAATAGGGAAGGAGGTATTTATCAAATCCATTTTGTCATTCCAATTTACGCAATGCAGTGCTTTTTAATGTCAAATTCTTTATGTTGAGAATTAGATATTATGATGTCCAAATTCTAGCGGCGCGATTCGAAAACAAATAAAGGAATCATTGGTGCAATTGGCGTTCTATGTTTACCGATTTAAGGAGCTGTTCTTTGAGATTTTAAGGAATTAAGAAATTTGAATTTCAAAAATAATGTTTAACTTTCGAATAGAATTTTGTTGTCTACCTGTTCTTAGTATGCTAATATATATTTCTCTCTCATAGCTTTAATAAAATAAGGTTGATAATAAATGCATAAAATGATGTTCATAACAAATGGGAATGTATAAAGACTCTACAAAAGGACGGGAAAAACAAGAAATAATGATATGATAAATACAATCTTTATGCTTGGAAAACTTGGTAGGTATTTTATAAGGTAAACTATTAAAATAGTCACTTTTGTTTGTCTCATGTTACATTTTAGTTACTTATGTTTGAAATGTTATGTCTTAGTAACTTAAGTTATCATGTTGTAACATTTTAATCACTAAGCCGTTAATTACCGTTAATGGTGTAACAGTAGGCTGATGTGTCATGTTAAATCATCATTTCAAACGAAAATTTTAGGTTAAATTATACAATTGGTCCCTATATTTTTTTCGTTTTGAGCAATTTAAATTTTTTCTTTTATGTTCTTTTAACTTTCTTCTTTTTTATCTTTTTTTTCAATTCTCTTCTTCTTCTCCTTCTGTTTTCCTCCCTTCTCCCTTTGAGATGATCTTCGTCGTTGATGCTCCATCTCTCCCTTATCCAACAACAACTCCTAGCTTACTAGTTCTCGTCCTTGCCTCTTATCGACACTTCAAACGTCAACCCCAACAATAAAAAGCATTCCTTTTCTGACACTTTCGTAAGATGGGTCTCCGAAATCGCTGTTGGTTTGAGCTTAGGTGCAGCCTATAGAGTCATTCAACTTCAGCTTCAAATTGGGGTTTTTTTTTCAAGAAATCCTTTTTGTCTTTTTTCGAATGGTTAATGAAAAATGATGAATCTACTACCAATGATTCAAAAATAGTGTTTCATAAACTAGCCCTCTCTGAAAATATCTCTAAGTTCATCTTTGGAGGTTATTTTTCTTCTTTCAGGTTTCTCTCAATCTATTTTTTCTTTTAATTAGTAGTAAAATGTAAAAACAAATTTGATGCTACATTTTCATTTTCCATTGTAGAGGTGTATAAGAGGAAAGTTTTCTTTAACTATGAGAAGCGATTAAGATTGCGGAGTCCACCAGAAAAGGTAAATGGTTGAATACTTCATTGATTACATTTGGTTACTTGCCTTTAGATTGTAAAGATATTGTCTTTTGCATTGAGTTAGTAATTTGTATTTGGTTTTTGTATAGTATCTTATAGATATTGTTGTTATTTACTCTTTGTTGCTTCTTCATATATCTTCATGCTTGCAAGCTTTTGAGTATTTTTTCTCTTTTCAAACCTCGAAAGGGGAACTGTTCATGAGACCAGTTAATCTAATGCGAGTTGTGGTTGTTGTTTTTCTTCCATTTGAATCCCACCTTGTTAAAGATGGTTATTTGACAGGGGAAAAGAAAGTTAAAAGAACATAAAAGAAAAAAGTTACGTAAATCAAAAAAATGTGGGGACTAATTATATAATTTAACCTAAAATTTTAATTTGAAATGATGATTTAACGTTCCATGTCAACTTACCGTTACACCTTTAATGGCAATTAATGGCTCAATGACTAAAATGTAACATTTCAAACATAAGTGGCTAAAATGTAACTCGAGGTAAACAAAAGTATTTTAATAGTTTACCTTACTTTATATGCCTTTAAGCGAACAATGTATTCCAAAGATCTAAAAACAAAAGGTTAAATTATGTTATTAGTCTTTGTATGTTATGAAAATTGTGGATTGAGTCTTTGACCTTTAAGTTGGTCATTTTTAGTCCTTATCTTTTTCAAATTTTAAAATTTAAATCATCACCAAATAATAATTGTTAAATTTATTAAGTTTTGTTTATTTCTAAAATCTATTGGGCAAAAATATTATCATATATCTAATGTCATGTTGGCTTGTTATTTTCACATTTTACTCAATAAAATCTAGTTAATGAATTAACGATTGTCATTTGCGTCAAAATTGAAAATTGAAAATTTGCAAAAAAAAAATAGGGACTTAGAATAACCCAATTGAAGAATATATACAATTGTGCATATAATATAGGACTAGTAATTGAATTGCACTAAATAAATTTAATTGTTATTGTTTAGAATAGGACTAAAATTTCAAAATTCAAAAAGTATAGAAACTAAAATTGATTGGTGTTAGAGTTGCGTGACTCAAATTCTAAGAGATTGCTTGCAGTTCAAGTTAAACAAAATATAGTTTCTTTCTAGAAGATTTAATATTTATTAGTATAAGATATTTAACATTTATTAGCATAATATATTTGACATTGATTAGAATTAGGTTTTTTTCAACCTATAAATAGATGTCGTCGAAACTCTTCTCGTATTCATTCGAATTTGACATTAGTGAATTTTATTCTTCTTTACCCGTGAGTTTTTCCCGAAAGGGTTTTCATGTAAAATTTGTGTGTTCTATTTTTCTTTCTTTTTCTTTGCGATATTTCTACATTGCCATTATCGACGTTCAGATTTTAACAAACTAGTATCAAAGGGTTTTTGGGTTGTTTGTTTCGATCACAGTAATGACGACAATGAAGTATGATATTCTGCTATTGGATCGGAACACCAGATTCTCATTGTGGCAGATAAAGATATAGGTAGTTCTTGCACAGATAGATTTGAAGGATGCCCTGCTAAGGGTAGTTACAATGCCTTTGACATTGATGAAGGAAGAGAATAAGCGTAAAGATCGAAAGGCTTTAACGCAATTACATCTACATCTATCAAATGAAATTTTACAGGACGTGATGAAGGAGAAGACCGTCGCTGCATTATGGGCAAAACTGCCACAGTAGCTATGCATGTTGAAAACCCTAACTAGCAAGTTGTATGTGAAGCAACGTCTTTATGCTCATTTTTTTCAAGGAAGATGCATCTATGCACGAATACTTAACTATGTTTAAAGAAATTCTCTTGAACCTAGAGGCCATAGAGGTTCAGTACGATAAAAAAAGATTTAGTGTTAATTCTACTCTGCTCGTTGCCCCCCGTCTTATTCAACCTTTAGAGACACGATTTTGTATAGCCGCGAATTTCTCATAATTGATGAAGTCTATGCTTCTTTAACCTCATATAATAAGGTGTAACATCTTGTGGTTAGATTCGACTCTTAGTAAGAGGGTATCATTGTTCGTGGGAGACAAGAACGAAAAACTGAGGATGATTGTGGAAGGGCATAGGAACGAAATTTTCGCGATAAAACTAAGGGTAGATTGGGATCTTCAAATAGAGGTAAAACCTGTAACTTCTACAAGAAGAAATGACACATTAAGTCTGAGTTCTATAAGTTGCAGAATAAGATCAAAAGGAAGGTGGCGAATCTAAAAGGAAAACAACTAGAACAATCTGGTGAAGCTAATATTGTAGAAGACTACAACAATGGTGAACTCCTAGTTGCTTTTGCCAACAACCTAAAGTGAGTGATGAGTGGATCCTTGATTCTGGTTGCACCTTCCATATGAGTCCCAATCTAGATTGGTTTACAACATATGAAACAATGTATGAAGGTGTTGTCTTGATGAGAATTAATGCTTCATGTAAAATAGTAGGTATTGGCATGATCAAAATTAAGATGTTCGATGATGTGGTCAGAACACTTAGTGGCATACGACATGTACCAAAATTTAAGAGGAATTTGATTTTGTTGAGTACTCTTGATTTAAAGGGGTACAAGTATATAGCTGAAAGTGGGGTTCTGAAAATTAGCAAAGGTTCCCTCATTATGATGAAAGGGCAGAGAAAGACTGCCAAGATATATGTTTTGCATGGTTTAACTGTTACTAGTGATGCAGCCGTCGCTTCCTCTTCCTTGTCAAATGATGATATTACTAGATTTTGGCATATGAGTCTAGTGTATATAAGTGAGAACGACATGATAGAATTGAGCAAAAGAGGGCTTCTTGATGGACAAGGCATTAACAAATTGAAGTTCTATGAGCACTACGTTTTTAGGTAGCAAAAGAAAGTTTGATGTATTAGAGGAATCCATAACACGAAAGGAACGCTGGATTATATTCATTTTGACTTTTAGGGACCATCTAAAGAGCCTTCGAAGGGTGGTGCTAATTACATATTGACAATCATTAATGATTTTTCCAAAAAGGTTTGGGCATTATTCCTGAAGTAGGAAAGTGATATATTTTCCACGTTTAAGGCTTGGAAAAATATGATCAAGAAGCAGACATGAAAATATATAAAACCCCTTAGCACAGATAATGGCTTGGAATTCTGTTCTGATGAGTTTAATGAATTGTGAAAATCAGAAGGGATCGTGAGAAAGGATCATGAGACACTTGACATTTCGTCATACCCCACAACAAAACAACGATGCAAAATAGATGAATAGAGCAATCATGGGAAAAGGTTTGATGTATGTTGTCGAATGCTTGTTTATTGAGTCGTTTTGGACTGAAGCAACCTCTACTGCATGTTTTTTGATTAATCGGTCTCTGTCCAATGCCATTGGGAAAAATACTCCACAAGAAGTATGGTCTGGTAATCTTGCTGATTATTCTGGTTTGAAGATTTTTTGGTGTCCTGTATATGCTCATGTTGTTAATGGGAAATTGGAACCTAGACCCATTAAATGTGTTTTTCTTGGTTATAAGGCTGGTATTAAAGGATATAAGTTATGGTGTCCTAAAAATAGAAAAGTAGTGATTAGTAGATATGTTATTTTTTATGAAACTGCTATGTTGCCTAACTTACCTCTTAAAGACTCTTCCAATAAAGACCAGTAAAGTCCAATCACATATGTGAAGTAAGTGGAGCTACAAATTGATCTAAAATCTACAATAGAGTCTACTCCTCATGTTAGTACAGAAACTCAGAGTAGAATTGCTTCTTCACCATAATATTCTATTAACAATAATAGACCTAGAAGAGAAATTAAACCTCCAAAGAAGTACGTCGAGGTTGATCTAGTTGCTTATGCTTTTAACGTAGCTAAACATATAAATGCAAATCAAGAGCCATCTATTTATTCGAAGGCAATTAGTTGTGAAGATTTAGGAAAGTGGATGTTTGCCATGCAAGAAGAGATAGAATGGCTCTATAAGAACAGAACATGGGATTTAGTGAAAGCTTTCTAAGGGTAAAAATGCTATTCGTTGTAAATGGGTGTTCAAGAAGAAAGAAGGGACCCCAGGAATTGAAAAACCCAATTATAAAGCAAGGTTGATTGCAAAAGGTTACAGTCAAATTCCAGGTGTAGACTGTACAAATGTGTTTTCTCCAATTGTGAAACATAGTTAGATTCGAGCTTTGCTTAGTAGCCATGTATGATTTTGAACTTGAAGAATTAGATGTAAAAGCAACATTCTTACATGGATAACTTGATAAAGATATCGGCATGCAACAACCAGAGGGTTTTATAGTCTCAGAAAAGGAGGATTATGTTTGCTTGTTAAAAAAGTCCCTTTATGGCTTGAAACAGCCACCAAGGCAGTGGTACAAAAGATTTGATTTTTTTATGACTACTCATGATTTCAAAAGAAGCAGCTTTGATAGTTATGTTTATTTTAAGAAAAACAGTGATGGTTCTTTTGTATATTTACTCCTATATGTTGATAACATATTGATAGTAGCCAAAGATGAAAGAGAGATAAGAAAGGTTAAAGCCCAACTCAGTAAAGAATTTGAGATGAAAGATTTGGGAGCAACAATACTTGGGATGGAGATTCTCAGAGATAGAAAAACATGTAAATTGTACCAAAGTCAGAAAGGGTACATTGAGAAAGTTCTTCACAGGCTCAATATGTAGAATACCAAGCCTGTTAGTACTCCATTGGTAGCCCAGTTAAGACTTTCATTGGCTTTGTCTCTGCAATTAGCTAATGAGATTGACTACATGGCATGTGTTCCATATTCTAGTGGAGTGGGATCTCTCATGTTTTCTATGGTTTGCTCACTTCCAGAGTTATCATATGCAGTTAGTGCAATTAGTAGATACATAGCGAATCCTGATAAAGAACACTGAGAAGTAGTTTAGTGGATTTTTAGATACTTCTGAGTTTTTATTGATATTTGGTTACAATTTTGAAGAACTAGAGATGGAGTCATTGAGTATGTTGAATTTGATTTTGTTGGAGGCCTTGATAAAAGAAGATTTCTCACCGGATATATCTTTACTATTGGAGGTTGTACAATAAGTTGGAAAACCACTTTGCAAACTACAATTGCTTTATCTACTATTGAAGCTAAGTACATGGCGATTACCGAAGCTTGTAAAGAAGCTATTTGGTTAAAGGGACTCTTTAGTGAACTCAGTAAAGACCTTCAAATCAGTATAGTATTTTGTGATAGTCAGAGTGTCATCTTCCTTACAAAGAATCAAATGATTCATGAGAGGACAAAGCACATTGACGTTCGATATCATTTTGTGCGTGATATTACTGCTCGTGGTGATATTGTTGTAAGCAAAGTTAGTATTCATGATAATCCTACAGATATGATGACTAAGTCACTTCCTATAACTAAGTTTGAGCATTGCTTAGACTTAGTTAGTGTTCATTGTCGAAGAATACTCTTAGGGGATATCATGGAAGAGGTGGATAACTTGTTCGTTGAAAATTCGTGTCAAGGTGGAGATTGTTAGAGTTGTGTGACCTAAAGTTTAAGAGATTGCTTGCAAGTCAAGTTAAACAAAATATATTTTCTTTCTAGAAGATTTAATATTTATTAGTATAATATATTTAGCATTTATTAGCATAATATATTTGACATTGATTAGAATTAGTTTTTTTCAACCTACAAATAGATGTAGTCGAAACTCCTCTTGTATTCATTCGAATTTGACAGTAGTGAATTTTTCTTCTCTACGAGTGGTTTTTTCCCGAAAGGATTACTATGTAAAATCTGTGTATTCTATTTTTTTTCTTTTTCTGTGCAATATTTCTACATTGTCATTATTAACATTTAGATTTTAACAATCGAATTAAGGTACAAGGGCTAAATCAATAACTTTTATAGAGTACAGGGACTGATAGTAAAATTTAACCAAAACGAAATATTAATATTTACCTTTTTTTTTTAAAGACAAATATGTTACTTCATCCTTCTTAAGAAAACATTTCAATGATTTCATCACATAGAAGAGGCTACCGATGGAGCATTTTTCTTTGTCACTCCAAGCATTTTAACATGTCACCCTTTGCTTGGAGACCATTTAAAAACGAATTAAGGCCATATTTGTGCAGCAAATGTGGAAAATAAACACAATCTCATATTATTTGTCTTTTCTAAAAAAATTCAAACTCCAGCTAAGCGGGAGAGATGTTGTAGTAATAATATAATAAAAATCTCATTATCATGATTGTTCAAAATTGAGAGCATTTAATTGCTATTAATGAAATGTTTCCCAATTTGCAATAAAACTAAATAAATATATGCCTAATATCTTTTTTTTACCTAAATAATAACCAACCACGTTATCCACTTAACCATATGGTAGTTAGTACACTCATGGTTGAATAAGTACTATTATTATTTTTTAAATTTTATTTACATTTGTTTTGAAATTTGAATTCTGTCATATATTTTATAATATAATAATATAAAAATTAAGTAAATGATATTACATAATTCGAAACTATCACATCATCATGTGTTAATAGTTTTTAAAAAATTAAAACTTATTGCTTGGAGACAAATATAAATTAAAAGAAATTTCAAAAACTAAGTTTGAAAAAAAATTGTGGAGTTTAGAAATTAAGATTTTTTTTTGTTTTTATAAAATAGAGAACATTAAATAAAACATATTTGATTATAAATTTAAAAAAAATTGAAAAAATAAAAATAAAAAATGTGAATATTATAATTATTATGTACATTTTCTTACATTCGAGAAAAGAATCCTATAGAAAACCATACATCTAATGATCTAAACACTTAAAAAAATAATTAAAGGTTTATAAAAAATGCCGTTGAAAACACTCCTTCCGCGAACTAAGCGGCCATATGAGACGAAGGATAGTTAGAGCAGAGGAAGGGTAGAAAAATAATTTAATAGACTGAGAATCATAACAACTTGTATGCTATTTTTTTAATTTATTAATCATTTTATCAAATAGAAATCTTACCAATACGTCTACATATAAATAATATATATACCTTTAAAAACTCACAAGTTTTGGTGTAAGTTCATTGCTTCTGTAGTGGAAACGAGCTATAGGAAGTGGAAGCAACATCCTGGAAGTATTTGGTGAGAGATATATATATCATTCCACTCCACCCAACGGATCAAGACGACGGAAAAAACCAATCTCATGTCTTCGGGGAAACCAGATGAACCTAACCAGCTTCCTGAAACTTCTTCGACCCATCCTTTCCTCATCTACATCTCTGAGGATGAAGAGTTAAACTAGGTCCAAGCCTTTTCTTTGCTTTCCTTTTCAATTTCTCGAGTTAAAACATTTAATGTATATTACCGAGGTGTTAGACCCTCAGCAACTTCGGTAATGTGGTAACAATCATAATTAATGTATATTTTCTGACCATGAAATGCAGCTTGGAAATGATGTAATGCAATCATCGAAAAATGAGCACCAACGCCAATCTTTGGAGATTGACATTAAAGCTTTGGAGATTGACATCAAAGAAATGATGCTCAAAAGCAGGAGACCGCCTTTCCCCCCTTGTATCTACAGGGTCTCATCTGTACTTCGTGATGTAAACAGAAAGGCCTACACCCCTCGGACTGTTTCCATTGGTCCTCTTCACCATAACAACAAAAACTTGAAGGGTATGCAAACGGTAAAATTTCAATATCTTGAGCAATTCCTTAAACGTGCCACCAAAACTGCTATGCTAAACGAGCTTCCTCACTGGGGAGATCCAATGGGTTTTGTTACTTCCCTGGATACTGACCTTCAAATAGGGAAGCATTTTTCTTGCTTAGAAAGGTTTTTGGGGTTGTTAAAACCTACCGAAGGTGATATTTGGAATAGTTATGCAGAAGATGACTTGAATCATATCACCCTTGAAGAGTTGTTGAAGATTATTCTCGTCGATTCCGCCTTCATTATCGAGCTCTTTCTTGGTTTTCATTTTAAACTTTCTAAATTAACACCATTTGAGATAGCTTCCATAAGGATGGACCTCTTGTTAATAGAAAATCAGATTCCATTCTTTGTGCAGGAAAATCTATACGAAGAAGCTTTTGGCTCTTATCCCAACATTTATCCAACCATCCTTGAACTTTCTTGTGAGTTTTTTGAGCCTTACAACGACCCAAAAATGCAAATCCAAACAATGAAGCATTTTACAGATTTGCTAAGAACCTGTCATCTCCCAATAACTAAAGATGGTGAACACGACAGCAATGGTGGAACCCCTGAAAATGATAGCAAGAATCGAGAACCCGATGATAGCAATGAACATTTGAAAAGCGCAACGCAATTGTATGCAGCTGGTGTGCAGTTCAATGTAAGTTCAAGCAAATGCGCATTTGACATAAGCTTTATCGAGCCAAAACTTGAAATACCATGTCTGCATATATACGATGATACTGAAGTTATTTTCAGGAATGTGATGGCCCTGGAGATATACCATTATCCAAATAAAACCCTCATTTGCGACTATGTCTTATTGATGGATTATCTTATCAACACCAGCGAAGACGCGGAGTTACTTGTGGAAAAGAAAATTATCACCAGCCGGCTTGGCAGCAACCAACAAGTGGCCTTCTTGTTTAACAGGCTTGGCAGGAACATTGTGTAGGGTATCAATGACAAAAAATTAAAAAGTTTGGTTCAGGACTTGAATGCATACTATGATACACCTTGGCACACAACGAAAGCAACCCTTTGGCTTAAGTATTTAAGCACACCTTTGAAAGCTGCTTCCACAACTGCTGCTTCTCTACTGCTTTTGCTCGCTTTGATTCAAACCGTATTAACAGGAATAGCCTTATAGTTTATGAGCTTTGCCCGTTAATTGTACTCCTTTAAGTGAAAAAATGAAGACAATAAACTTCTTTTAATCATGCCAATGTTGACCTAGCAGTATATTATTCCAAGCTGCCTGAAGAACTGACGTTAAAAAATTTATCTCCAGTTTCAAAGAGAGAAAACATTTAGTCACAATTTGATGTAAATTATGACAATATTCAAACTAAAATTGCGACAAGTGACTCAATCATGTTTTTTCTATATATTTTCTTTAGTTTTAAATTATTCATTAATTTTCAGTTTTTAATTTTTATATCCATTAATTTTTAATAAAATCATATTATTTTCACCATATTTTAAAATAAAATATTGTTTTTACATGATAAAAACTATTCAATATTTATGGCCTTTGTATATATTCATTTAAAACATAATTTAAAACTAAAAAAAATAATATAATTAAAAATCTAATAATAATAATAAGTTCATTCCCGCACTAAAACTATGAACATTCAGTTATATATGATTTAAGTGTAACCTTTTCTTCACTTATTAATTCTTTTTCATCATTGAAATCTGGGGAGGGGAAAGAGTATATGGTTTGAACATTCTTATCTGGTTTTCCTTTAATACTTCAGATTATAAAACTGCACTTCCAACCCTAAAACTATTGTATATGTATTTTGGTTTATCTTCTCTTTTTCAATCTATTTTAAGTTTCAAGCCTTAGTCATTCCTTACTTGCAAATGTCCAAGTTTTAAGGTTTTTTTAAAATTATTCCATCGCATTTAATTTAGACATTGTAATAACTCAAAATTGGGCCTAGAAATTTTAGGGGTATTCTAAGAATAATGTTAGCTCTAGTGAGCTCGAGAATTTTGTTAGCATAGTATGCAAAAATATTTTTGACTATGACTTTTAGAAAATTAAATCATTTTTTTGAAATTGAGTTTTAAAGACTATTAATTTCAAAGATAGGATTGATTTGTAAAAGGGTCAAAATTTTGTATGTTTATGAAATAGTTATACCAAATTTTAAAATTCAACCTATTTTTCCCTTCTTCTATAGCAAACTCACGATAGTTTTTCCCTAATACATTTCTTTGTCCTCCCTTGCTCTCCCAAGCCTCTTCCAATCGATTTTTGATTTCCAAACTCTAATCTTTTGATTTCTGTCAACACCCAAGCCTTAAACCTCCATAGAATTTTAAGAAAACTGTAACAATTCGTTTTTCAGTGGTGTCGAAAACAGTGGTTTCGGGACCACCAATTCCAACGAGTAAGTTTGTAAATATTTTTATTTAATATTTAAGAGTCAAATGTGACTTTGAAAAGGTTTTTAATTTGATAATTTATCTTATTTAAGCGATTTATTAAGTTCGAGTGATAAGAGCTTAAAGTCAAGTGGTTTTAGAAAATGAGGTAGCGGGACCTCGTTTTTATAAACCGAGCTGTAAATATTTTAATATATATTTAAGGAGAGTCATTAAGGTGGTATTAAAGTTTCGTTGAAAAATTGTAATGTTTCGATAGTTAATTGATTAAAAAGGACTAAATTATAAAAAAATGTAAAATTTGATCACTTTTTGATTTGAATGATTAAATGGCTTTTTAAATAAATAAAAAGGGACTAAATGGTAATTAAATCATTATGAGAATTGGTGGACGTTAGTGGGCTTATAAATTGTTAAAGTTCGATTATTATAAGGGTAAAAGAGTAAATTATTAAATAGGGATATTATAATAAAAATATGATAAAATTCATTATCATCATCTTCATTTGAAATCCACCACCGAAACCCTAAAGGAGAAGGAAACATATTCAGCCAACTTTGGCTTGGTAATTTGGTAAGAAAATTTTGCTCGTTTCTAATAATTTTTATGTTTTTGAGATCGTTACAACTAGGTCCAATTAGCCCGTACCTTCGTTTTTGAAACTGTTAAAGATTGTGAATTTTTTCATTGATGAATCTATATGATTTTAGATGTTAAATGATGAATTTGAAGTGTTGGTTGATATTTAAAAGTATTTTGTTAAGTGATTTTGATGAATTTTTCGATTAGGGATTAAATTGTAGAAATAGTAAATATACAAGGATTTGATGTGAAATTGATTCAAAAATGGGCTGTATTGGATGCCATGAATATTCGATTGGCATGGTTTTGCTTTAAAAATGGTTAATTTTCATATTTTAGGCTCAGAGACTAAATTGAATAAAAGTAAAATGTTAGGGGTAATTTTGTAAAAATATAAAAAAGACTAAATTGCATAAAATAAATTTTTTTACTGTCTAAATTAATAGATTGAATAAAATTATTAATTTAGATCAAGATCGGGTGAAAAATCGAGGAGAATGAAAAGGGATGGTGATGACCATCGAATATGAAAAGGGATAGCTTCCGCTATCATTTATGAAAAGGGATGGTGAGGACCATCAACTACGAAAAGGGATAACGACCATCGAATATGAAGAGGGATAGCTTCAGCTATCGATTATGAAAAGGGATAGCTTCGGTTATCGATTATGAAAAGGGATGATGACGACCATCAATTATGAAAAGGGATGGTGACGACCATCGATTAATGAAAGGGGATGGTTTCAACCATCGAATATGAAAAGGGACGGTTATGACCATCATTTAGTACACATTGTGTGAGCTCCGATAAGGGTTCCGATTAACTTCACTATGACAAATATGGAAAGGTATGATGTACCAATGACCAAAGTATGAATATTCATGTTTATGAAAGGTATGATATAAGTGATGCTATGTTATGTACCCATATCTTACCATGTGATGATATTTCTAAGTTATGTGTTTAATCACTAGTTTGTGGCTATGGTTAATGTTATGTTTATGTCTTATGTGTATGCAAATGAAATGATAAGTGTTCAATATGAACTCAATGGAATGGTGATACATGGAAAAACATGATATGTTGTGATGGATGATGAATCCAATTGAATCATACTCAAGTATAATGGTTATCCATGTCAAATTCATATGAATCATGTCTAAATGAACTAACATATGTTGTTGATGTGCTAGGGATTATGCCAAGCTTATGGATATGATTGAAGTTTATGATTATGCGTGTACTATGCATACTAAAAGTGTAAGAAAAGAAAATGAAACGGTGAGTATGTAATTGGGATGTATTATGATGTATTATATGTGAGCAAATTGCTTATGCTATAGATAAATACATTGAATTGAGAGTTAGTAATATTGTTTAGGCTTATGATAAGAATTGGGGACGGAATGGAAAGTAAGTAATAGAAAGATATATAATCTTATAAAAGGGATTGATGATATATATTTATATCTCATGAAATCCTATCATGTTATGAATGGTCAATAAATATGCAACATTAATAAATTTACTCATTTGTAAGTTGGTGATCATATCGATTTATGAACTTATAGCATTGGCATAGATTTATGTTTATTCTATAAAGTTTAATATCGAAATGGAATATTATGTTTAGAGTTTGTATGAGTTTAATAAGCATTCATTACTTACGTAGTTTTTCTTTTACCTTACAGATTATCAGAAGCTTGATCGGGTTGAAAGCTAGTCGGAGATCCATCACACTGTCCATCGATTTTATTTGGTAGATTTATATGTTTTGGTCGTCGTTATAATGGCATGTATAGGTGTTTTGTGCTTGATGATATGGCCACTATATTGGGCTTGTAAATATGGTTCTATGATTGATGACATTTTGGCATTTTTGGGCTTGATGACATATGTTGAAATGGTTTAGTAATGATACGTTTTGAATGACCAAATTGCTATGCTTGTGTGAAATTGGCATGTAATGTTGTTTTGAATTCGTAAAACTTATTATATTTGATGCATTGATGGTTGGTGTGCTTTAGGCACTTTGATGTTTAAAAGTTGGTGTGTATAAGATCAAATTGATGTATGGTTCTATGGCCAAAGTGGTAAGAGTTTGCATGGTGGCAAAATGATCTTTTATGGCATGTATTGATATAGAATTAAATCAAATGTGTTTAGTTGAATTATGACCATTTGGACATTAATATGGTATGTATATATGTTGGTTGTTGGAACCATTTGGAAATGGCTAGATTGACAACATTTAAATGGTTGATGCATGTGAAAAGTGGTTCAAATGATAAGGTCATTTTGATATGTTTTCATATGGACACAAATAAATGGAGAAATAGTTAAATATGCACATGTTTAAGTTTGTTTAATGTATGTGTTTGAGGTGCATTTATGGCATATTGGTTGAATGAAATTTAGTCATTTGAAATTGGTTTTATGCATGGTTGAACATGTTTTCATACCTTAGTCATATGTACAAATGGCTGGTTTATATGTGCTTGAATTGGGTGAAAGAAATGACTTGAATTTGACCTATTTCTTGGCCACACGGTCTAAGACACGAGCACATGTCTCAGTCGTGTGTGACACACGGCCATGTGACTCGACTGTGTGTCCCTTGTAGATTTTTAAAGGTTACATTTCGAGATTTACATGGCTTGGACGTGTGAACCAAGACAGAGAGTTACACAGGCATGGACACGGTCGTGTGTCTCTACTTCGAATGTCCACATGGCCTGAGACACTAGCATATGTCTCAACCATGTAAGTCACATAGCTTGGCCACACGGCCATGTAACCTCTATAGTGTAAATTTTCTATCTTATCTATAAAGTTTAAAATGTTTTCGATTTAGTCTCGAATCATTTTTAAAGTCTTTCTAAGGCCTCGGGGGCTCGAATAAGGGACGACATGCATGTGTTTGGATGAATTATGCTATGATTTATGAAAAGATTTGGAATGAATGATTTAAGTTATGTTTTTACGGTAATGCTCCATAACCCTATTCTGGTGACGAATACGGGTTAGGGGTGTTACAAAAATACCAAAAAACATCATAGATTTCTCCATTGTCTAGCTAGATTTTTTGAGTTTTCGATCAAATGCTCAATTTTTCATCATCTATGGTAATGATTCGGCCCCTAAATAGTTTTAAATGTAATTTAGTCTTTAAAACTAAGTTTTTAGCCATTAAATTGCATGTTTTGAATAAAAGCCAAAAATTGGCTCGTTAATGGTAGATTTTAGGATTTTGGATAAAAACATGGTTTCAAAATGTTTTTCAATTAGTTTTGATGCAATTAGAAGATTTTTGAACTTACTTTGGAGTTTCGTTAAAGAATTATTGAGTTTTAATAAATTTTCGTTAAAATTTCCATGAACATGTCGAAAATTTCAATACCAGGAATTGAGTAGTTTTGTGTAGTTTAAAGGTTGAGAATTAGCCGTAGGTAATTAAATAGATGAATGGAATTAGTTTTAGATGAAAAGATTATGTATAAACCAAGATATATAGAATTCAAGTTTTCTATGTTGAAGGTTTCAGTTACTTGAGAACTTAGTTTAAGTTTATATTTTTTATTGCTTGAGTTGAGTCTTTAGCTAATTTTTGAATGTGTTGTTGTGTGTTTTGTTGTGTTAAAACTTTGGATTTGTCAAGACCATCTACGAGTTAAAGAAAAGCTAGTTTGGACTTTCGGCATTTTGACAAAAGCGTAATTGGTGAGTGTTTAGAATAGCTACTTGTGGACACGATTCAATACGTTAATTGGGAATTTAGTAGTAGCCTGAACCCCCACTCTAAATTCAAGTGTAAGCTTTCTCACACTCTTGATTTAATATGTGAATATGTGTTGTGAAATTGTGGATTAAATTGTGATATGATGACATGTGATATAAGCTTAGGATGGTTATTGTGAAAGAGTTGATTGTCGGCATGTTATACATGCCATATGACATCGATTATGTCGTGAATATAATCTGATTGTGCAGTGAAAAAGTGCAAAAATGGTAAGTAAAATATGTGTTTAATAATGAATATTTTGGCCTTGTGAACCTTGAGACCATTAGATATAGTTGGCATGCCATAGGATTGTGAGTACTCACCTATATGTGTTATGTGATTTGGGCATTAAGACCTTGAGACATAATGAAGAGATAAAAGAATGTGAACTAAGCTCTATTTAATAGGACATATTTGGTGTGATAGAGATTCTTAGCTATATGCTTCACTTTTGGGATACGTTCGACTCTATGAGTCATTTAGTGTGTTGAAAATCCGTGTATCCAGTGAATGGTGATAGAACCCACTTTATGTTTCATAAATTAAGTGACAAATTATCTTAAAATGTAAATATGTGTAATGTGATGTAAGCCTAAATGAGTATGTGGTTGCTATGTAAATGAATTAATGAATAATGCATGATAAACTATAAAAAGATATTAAAGATGAGATGTTGTAATTGTGTTAAATGGATGTTTCGATAATGCATGATGAATTGTTTACATAGTAGATATTCTAGGCATTCACTAAGCTTGTTAAGCTCACCCACTCCTTTTAAACCATTGTAGATTAGTTGTGTGTTGGTGTAGGCAATGTGGTTCCAAGAGATTGATCCAAGCGGTACTCTAGTATTACTTCGTAGGTGATTTATCATTTGTTTATGATTTGGGGAAGTAAAGGCAATTTGGTAGAACTATTGCATAAATGTTACCATGACGTTTTGGTTATTTTCATAACTTATTAATTCTTAGGATTTATGGATACTGCCCTTTTTATATTGCTTGGTTACTTGGACACGTTTTCGATGATTGAATTGTTATTGTTGTCATTTTGATGTTTATTTGATGAGGTATTAGTTATGTGTTGAATGGTTTATGATTGGGATGGATTATTTACCTTATTACATTGTATTTTTCGGTCTGGAGCAGAGGTATAAATATTCGAGTTTTAAAAATGACAACCTTTGTGATTTTTGAAAGTGTAGGAAGTTAGAATCATAATTTGGTATCGATAACATATCACGAGTATCGATACTCAGGGTAAATTATTCGATACTTTTTGAAATGTACCGATATTTTTTGAGATTTTATTTTTAGATGAGAAACAGAATGCTATTTTGCTATCAATTTTTCAATCAGTATCGATACCATTTAAAGGAAAGATCTGTATTTTTGTTTCAGTACCGATACCTATGTAGTCAGTTTTGGAATTTTTCTAAATAAATCGTATACATGTTTAATTATATTTGTAAGACTATTTGATGTATGTTTAATATGTATTAAGGATGATTAGAGTAATTTTGACTCATAACTTGTACGTATGTTAAAATAGGAAGACGTTTCTTTAATAATGAGCTCATTTGTATTGTGTATGTTGTGAGACGGTGGTGTAGCATCCTAATATTCGGGCTCAACGACCGGGTCGGGTATATGGTGTTATAGGTTTTGACACATTTTTCAGTCTATCATTTTGACACGTATGTATCTACTTCTTTGCACGCTAGTTGTCTGACGCAAACTTCCTTATCTATTTGTGCTTTCAGGTTTTTCTAGTATTTTTTACTATTCATTTTTGTGCATGGGTTTTGTGGTACAGATGCTCGTGGTTTGGTAGGATATAGAAAACGATGGAGGAGGATGATATGATTCAACTCCCAAGTTCTTCGATTGGTCACAGTTCTCTATATGATTTCTATTTTGTGGGGTGTTTTGCAACTACTAGTGTGATACATTTTTGTACTGTGCATTATACTTTGGAAAATTTATGGCATCCTTTGGAAGGGATACAAATTACAAATTTCAAGGTGAAACGGTTTTTATTTCGGTACTTCAATCGTGTGGACTTTAATAGGGTTGTAAAGGGCGCACCCTAGACCTTTAACAACCATCTTTTGGTTTTTCACTATCTAGGGCCTAGTGAAGACCTTCTATCGGTACCCTTAGTCTATTCCTATTTTTGGTGGCAAGTTCATGATCTGCCACCAAGATTGTTTTCAGAGGCAGTTGCTTGAGCATTAGGAAATTTTGTTGGGCTTTTTGAGGAGTATGATGTTAAACAAGTTCTTGATGGTTCTGTTTCTTTCTTGAGGTTGTGCGTCCATATTGATATCCATTCACCATTAAAGTGTCGAAAAAAGATTTAATTATCCCTCGGAAAGTTTGTTTATGCTCGATTTTGGTATGAGAAACTTCCTCTCTTCTTTTTTTGTGTGGACATCTGGGACATGGAAATAGTTTCTGCCCCATTCGGTTGACAAGAGATGTCACTACGGATGATATGGGTTGGGATATTTCTCTGAGAGTGGTGAGACGTCGAGCCGTAATTGTGGACAATATATGGCTACAGAAGGGAACTACTGATGGTTCTCCTAGGGCGGTTCTTTTGAGTACATTTTGAATTGTGGATTTATTGACGATTCTCGACGATTCTTTTGAGTACATTTTGACTTGCGGATTTATTGACGATTCCCTCAGCGTCTATTCAGGCGTCTCTTAATTTGATTTTGGGGGTAAATTTAGAAGGGCCTATGTTGAGGGCTATTGAACATATTGCAGGTGTGCACAGTACAATGCCTATAGTCCATTACTCGGAAGATGCTCCTTTGGCAGGAATTGATGGAAAAAAAAGACAATAAATTGTATATTCCTCTGGGTTTGTTTCTGAGGGGTCGGATTCACCAGGGGTTGGCGACAAGCGATCTACTGTAACACCTCAAAATATGGCCTAAGAGTTTTAAGGGTAATTTAGAAATTTTAGCTTTAGAGTTATCAAGAATTTCGTTAGCATGGTATTAGGAAATTTTTTTGTCTATGATCTTTAAAAAATAAAGTCAATTTTTGAAAAAGATGTTTAAAAGATCATTAATTTTGAAATAAGGACTGATTTGTAAGATAGACAAAATTGTGAGCATTTATATTACAGTTTTACCAAAGTTTTGAATTCACCTATTTTCCCTCATCATCTTTATAAAACCTACGTTAGATTTCTCTCATACTTTGTGTTTGTCATCCCTTGTTTCCTCTTTTTCTTTTTATTCAAGTTTTGATTCCAAAACTCTAATCTTTTTATTCCTATCAACATCCATAGATTCCCAAAAACACTATAGATTCCTCCATTGTCAAGCTTTCGAGTTTTTTAGGTTTTCAATCAAACGCTCAATTTCTCATCTTCTAAGGTAATGATTCAACTCCTAAATATTTTTAAATGTTATTTAGTCTTTAAAACTAAGTTAGTCATTAAATTGCACGTTTCAAATAAAAGGTGAAATTGGATCGTTAATGGTGAATTTTGGGATTTTAAGTAAAAACATGGATTCAAAGTGTTTTTCAACTTATTTTAACATGATAAGAAGGTTTCTAGACTTACTTTGAAGTTTCGCTAAATATTTCTTGAGTTTTAATGAATTTTTTAGAAAATAGCCATAAATATGCCGAAAAAGTTGATATCATGAGCTGAGTAAATTAATTTAGTTCGAGGGTTGAGAATTAGTCGTTGGTGAATAATTAGATGAACGGAATTAGTTTAGGCAAAAAGATTAACTATAGATTGAGATATTTGAATTTTAAGTTTTTTATGTCGAAGGTTTCAGTCAAAAGAGAACCTAGCTTAGGCTTGTGTTTTTGGACTGTTTGATGTAAGCCTTTGGCTGAATGTTGGTTGTGTTGTTGTGTGATTTACTTTGTTGAAGCGTTGGAATCGATATGACCTTCTTTGAACAAGACGAAAGGCAAGGAAAAGCTAGTTTAAGCTTTCGGCTTTTCAGCAAAAACATAATTGGTGAGTGTTAATAATTGCTTGTAGACATGATTCAATGTGTTATTTGAGAATTTAGTAGTAGCCTAAACCCTACACTAAATTATGAATGTAAGCTTTCTCATACCTATGTCATCTTGTAAACTATGTACTTATGTGTTTGTAAAAATGTGAATTGAGATGAGATGTTATAACATGTGATATGTGGTTATGATAATTGTTATGAAAGTGAAAATGTGTACACGTTATGTATATGTTAAATGTTAGTGACAGTGTTTTGCTAAAAATGCAAATATACAGTGATAGTGCATGAATAATCGGTAAGTGATATGTGTTTGAAATATGATATTTTGGCCTTGTGATCTTGAAGCCATTAGATATAGTTGGCATGCCATAGGATTGTGAGTACTTACGTATATGTACAGTGATTTTGGACGTTGAGGTCTTGGGACATGTTGGAGAGATAAGGGAATGTGAGCTAAGCTCCATTCAACGGGACATGTGAGGGAAATAATTAGAGTGTTAGCTTTATGTTTCACTTTTGGGACATGTTTGACTTTATGAATCTATGTGTTGTGTTGGAGATCCATGCATCCGATGAGTGGTGATAGTGCTCACTTTTACGTTTCATAACTCAAGTGCCAATTTATATATAAACATGTTTTTGAGTATTGTGATATATGCTTAAATGTTATGTGATTATATGGGTATTGTGATATATGCTTAAATGTTATGTGGTTATATGTGCAATGTGATATATGCTTAAAAATGAATATGGTTACCATGTAAATGAGCTAGTAATAATGCATAAGTATATGACACTAGAGTTAGAACTATTGAGGTTGTGTTATATGGTTTTATTGTTGATGCTTGATGAATTATTTGCACGGTAGTTATTCTAGGCATTCACTCTTGTTAAGCTCACCCGCTCCTTTTAAACCATTGTAGATTAGTTGTGTGCCGGTGTGAGCGGTGTGGTTTCAAAGGTGATCCAATCAAGTATATTTCCTTGATTTCGTAGGTGTTATTGTTATTTGTTTATGTTTTGGGAATAAGGCAATGTGGTATACTTTTATTGATATTTACCATGATGTTTTGGATGCTTCCATAGACTATATGCTCCTAAGTTTTTGAGATTCATCTCGTATTATGTTGATTATATCTCAGACTTACTTTCAATGTTTGAGACTAGTATTACGGTCATTTTGATGTTTATTTGATGACGATATGTTAGCATAATGGATTGGTACATGTTGGAATGGTTTATATGCTCAAGTATGTTGTATTTTTCTGGTTTAGAGAAAAGGTATCGATATTCGTGTTGTAAAAATGATACCTCTATGATTTTAAAATGTGTAGGGAGGCAATAACATAATTTGGTATTGATACCCTATCACGAATATTGATACTCGGGGTAGAAATATAGATACTTTGGCAGAGGTATCAATAATTTTTAAGGTTTGGGTTTTTAAGTGAGAAATAGTAAGTAGTTTTGGTACCAATTTTCCACGCAGTATCGATACCACTTGAGAGAATTATCGATACCTCGCCTTCAGTATCGATACCTACGTGGTTAGTTTTGATATTTTTCTAAATAGACCTTATGCATGTTTAATTATTATTACAAGACTATTTGATGTATGTTTAGCATCTAACGATGATAACTAAAGAGTAAGATTGACTTAAAACCTATACGCATGATAATATGAAAGACATTTCTTTTAGAATGAGATTTTATTTGTTGTGTATGACATAAGACGGTGGTGTGTCATCCTGATATTTGGGCTTGGCGATCGGGCTGGGTTAGGGTGTTATGTGACACCCCTAATTTGACCCTAGTCGAAAAGTGGTTTCGGGACCACAAAATCAAGTCATAAAAATAATTAGCCGTCATATTTTATGACTATTATATGTGAATATGAATGTGTGAAAGTTTTAAGCTTTGATTTAGTAAATTGCATGTGAATTTAGTCGATGGGACTTATGTGTGACACTTTTAAAATGTGATAGTTAATCTATAGGGCTCAATTAGTGCATGTCATATGAATAAAGGGTTTGCATGTCAAATATCCCTTATGAATGAGTAGTGGCCGGCCATGGATGGGTCATTGAGGATAATATGAATTCTTTTATTAGCACTATGAGTTTAGAAAATAAAAGAATGAATTAAGAATGATAAAACATGAGGTGAGTGGGAGGAGAAACCAAAGTTGTCTCCCCTTACTCCCCATTGCCGTGACTTGTGAAAGGGGAGGAAAAACAAAATCCTTTCTTTGTTGTTCATCATGGCCGAATAGAAGAAACAAAGGAGGGGAAGAATTTTTGGTCACTTGAGTCATTAAAAAGGTTAGTATATTATGTCAAATTGTGAAATTTGATCTTGTTTTAGGTAAATAATCATGACTCTTACTTAGCCCATGCTAAAAATTTGTAATTTTGATGGATGATTGGAGCATTCGGCTAGGGTATAAAGGAAAGAACACCAAAGGCACTCGGTCATTTGGTGTTGGGAATTAAGGTGAGATTTCATGTATTTTATTTTTAATATTTGCGAAATGTTGTTAGTTTTGAAGCTCACAACATGACCCATATGTTAATTTTTGTGAATTTATTTCATAAAGCATTCGGTCATGGCTTCAAGGATTAGATTGTGGATGTTTTGATGATAAGTGTTTATGGATGAGGATAGACTAATTAAATTTGCTATGAGGGGCAAGTTTGAGTAAAATATCATTCGGTTATTAAAGTGAAGTATGAAACTTGTGCTTAATTGTGGAATGCTATAATTAAATTGCTAATATATGTTTATATACTTGCCGAATTTGAATTAAGGTGAAAGACGAGGTAAAGAATGAGTTTGAGTTGAAAATTTATAATTGTAATTAAATTGATAGCATATATTTTTATATTAGCCAAATATGTGCTAAAATGAGAAATGAAATGAAGGATTAAGTTTGAATATTATTTGAGTGGTCTCAAGTATTGAAGCATGCCCATGGCAAAATCTAGTTAATGGAAAAAGATGACATTCGGCCAAGGAAGTTTTGTGATAGTATTTTTTTGGCTAAGGATGCTTTGTATGTTATGCATGATGTGTTTAATGTCTTGATGAACAAGTAGTCATTAAATGAGGCTAAGCTTGTGAAATTATGAGTTTGGATGAATATATATATGCATTCGACAATGTGTAAAATATTGATTGTTTTAAATGGTTCGTAGTTAAGTGGAAATGGAAGCTTGATAATAAGAAAAAAATCTGTTAAGGATGAGTAAGAGGTATGTGCATTCGGCCATTAAACATGTGCTTAATTGTTGATGAATGGTTGTAAAGAAAATACATATAGGTCAAATATAGCCTTGGATAAGAAGATTTTTATGTATTGAATTTGTAACATGGTTATGCCGATTGTGAACATGTGATAAAGAATTATTCAAATGGTTGTTTAAATAATATTCGGTTTATTAGTGTATGCATAATTAGTTAAAGTGTAAACTTTGCATGTGTATTAAAGGTTTTTATGTGATATTCAGCCTTGGGAAATCTAAGCTTATAAAGGTTTGAATGTTAATTGGGTTGTCTCTTTAATGGCCGAATGTGCTAAAAGCTAATGCATGATTTAGTTTAATCGATGTAATGATACAAATTATGATATTTACTTGTGGTTTTGAAGTATAGAAAATTTGTTAAGTTGATTAAGTGGTTGCCGAATGTGAAATTTAGGTAAGGAAATGTGTACAAATAATATTTGTATGGATAATTGGTTTAAAGGGGTCGGCATTATACATTGTTGATATGGTGTTATTAATGTAAAGCACTTTAGTATAGACGTATATACATATGGTCACTTAGAACGTATTGAGATGGCCGAATAAGACTAACGATGAGTATGCCTTGATTTTCTATAATACTTAGTAATTTGTTTAAGGTGATTAAAGATGTGTACGATTATTTTATATTGTACTAAAGAGAGTATTAATGCATGTTTGGTACTTGAGATGATTGAGGTGGTGATCTCGAAGCTAAATGTTATAAGGAATAAGTGTATTTCTTGCAAACCGAATTATAGTATAATCGAATGTGGTTTTACACAATAGTGATGTGATAAGTTTAAATTTGGTTCATTAGCTCAAGAACTCAAGGAAACGAAGTCGGATCATGGAAAAAAGGGAAATTGGTCGAATAGTCGGAATTGACGTACATTAGCAATCGAGGTAAGTTTTAAGTATTAATGCCTATAATGTGATTGAGTATGATATGTTAAGCACATATTAAAAGAATCATAACTCTATTGTAAATCTTTATGCATATAGCCTAATGGTTATTATGAAGTATAGGTAAGCTATTGATTAAACCCATACTTGAATTCTAAATCGTGATATTGTAAGCTTATGATAATTCGAATATGAAATGATAGTATGGCGTAAAATTGAATTATTCATTGGAAAGTGATGGATGTAGATTCGGTCAAGCCCAAGTCTGTACATGATAGTATATGTGGTATGTGAAGTCTAATTGAATAAATGTGAAAGTGTATATGTGTGAATAGGGCCGAATGGCCAATGTGATGAAAGTGAACATGTATATGTGTGATAAAGCCGAATGGCCAATGTGATGAAAGTAAACATGTATATGTGTGATAAGGCCGAATGGCCAATGTGATGAATGTGAACATGTGTATGTGTGATAAGGCCGAGTGGCCAATGTGATGAATGTGAGCATGTGTATGTGAGATAAGGCCTAATGGCCGATGTGATGAATGTGAAAGTGTATAAATGTGATAAGTCCCGAAGGGCAATTGTGGCAGTACTATATCCGGGTTAAAACCCCGCAGGCTTTATGCGAGAATATTATCACTGATTAATGTTCGTAAGCTTCGTGCTCGTATTATATTCGGGCTCTAAAGACCCGATGACTGCGTGTGGAGATTATGTCCGGGTAAGACTTCGTAATAAGAGTTGCTTATAAATATATTCAATGCGAAAGGTTAAACAGGTATGTACTCCAAGTCTATATGTGAGCTTGATTGCACTAAATCATAGGGTAGTTATGTGATGCATGTGAGAGCAATCTATGAGACTACTCTTATGAGTATGTGATATCGGATCAGTGTGAGAGGTGATGGGAAATCATACGATATATCTATGTCACATGAGCTCACTTTTACGTGAAAGTTTATCTGCCTATTGTATATGATGAGACGTGCGTATTCGGAAAGGGGATGGTATGCCCGAAGGAAGAGTGAAATAAGAATACGAACAACTATGTTATAATTTGATTGTTATCTATTGCCACTGCTTAAAACTTACTAAGCATTGTAATGCTTACTCCGTTTACTCTGTTTCCTCTGTTTTATAGATCTCATTGCGAAGCTACAGGCTCGGGATCGTCAGCAACTAGTCACACTATCACTATCCACGGTTTGGTACTGCTATGTTTTGGATTGTCTTATGGCATGTATAAAATAGACTAGTGGCGGAAGAATATTTTGGTTAATGTATATAGCCATGCGAAAATGGCTTACATATGTTTGAGCATAATGTTATAATCATTTGGTATGGAATGGTTAATCACTATCATAATTTGTGCTATTCATGCTAAAGGGGCTAGTTGAATCATAGAAACTATTAAATAGGTAAAGTCTACCTTAAAGGCAGATGTTGGCAGCAGCAGTGATGTAGATTTGGAAAATCACTAAAAATAGTATGATTGGAATTAAATAATGAATAAATTATGTAAACGAACCTTGATGAATCTATTTTCATAGGGAAGTAACGAAACGATCATATGGACAGTATGTTAAGAGTTATTGAGGTTCTCGTGGGACAGGGCCAGAACGGTTTCTGGATTCCCTGTTCCGACTTTGGAGATTTATTATAAATTAACCAGAGATAATTAGGAGTCATGCTATATATGTACAGATTCCTCTCTGAGTCTAGTTTCTATAGAAACAAACGACATCAGTATTGAAGCTCTGTGCAGGGAGATATCCAATTCGTAATGCGCAAGGGTCAGTGTAGTCGATCCCTGTAACATGGGAGACTTTGACTAATAAACTGTACTAATTGGCCCGACCAAAAATTCTAGAAAAAAATATGTAGATGGGCATATGAGTCTAGTTTCAGGGAAAAATCACGAAACTGATTTTCGAGTTGTGAAACTCAAGATATGATTTTTAAAGCGACTATTACGCAGATTGGCAGTGTCTGGAAAATTTTTAAGAAGTCTGTTAACACCTCGTGTTCGACTCCGGTGACGGTCTCGGGTTCGGGGTGTTACAATTTTATTGGTATCAGAGCTACGGTTTAGTCGATTCTAGGACTAACGTAGCACGCGTGAGTCTATTTATACATGCCATAAAGTGATAAAATGATAGTGTGATGATTTTTGGCTATTAAAATGTGTTTGCTGTATTGTAATGAATCTTGATCCCGATCGAGCTGTAGCAAGCTTCTGACTATGAGAATTTGCGATATAACTTCATTTAGATATGCCTAAATTATTAAGTTGATCAGGTACGTATCATGTACTCGTATTTGAATTTCGATTTGGATTGGATTATAAGGTTATAAGTGATGCAATTTTGAAGGAGTGTTATGACTATAAATGTGATTTTTGTATGTGGCTATAGAACTGGAAGTTAAATGGTCGATAAGCATGTTGTGTTTGTATTCAAGTAATGTAAATGAAATACTAATGTGTCATGATTTATTGTTAAATGCGCATGGTTATTCGAATGATGTCCGGGCTAAGTCCGAAGGCTTGTGCTAAGTGACCATATCCGGACTAAGATCCGAAGGCATTGTGCGAGTTACTAATCCGGGCTAAGTCCGAAGAGCATTCGTGCTAGTGATATATCCGGGCTAAGTCCCGAAGAGCATTCGTGCTAGTGATGTATCCGGGCTAAGTTCCGAAGAGCATTCGTGCTAGTGATGTATCCGGGCTAAGTTCCGAAGAGCATTCGTGCTAGTGATATATCCGGGCTAAGTCCCGAAGAGCATTCGTGCTAGTGATATATCCGGGCTAAGTCCCGAAGAGCATTCGTGCTAGTGATATATCCGGGCTAAGTCCCGAAGAGCATTCGTGCTAGTGATATATCCGGGCTAAGTCCCGAAGAGCATTCGTGCTAGTGATGTATCCGGGCTAAGTTCCGAAGAGCATTCGTGCTAGTGATATATCCGTGCTAAATCCCGAAGAGCAATCATGCTGGTGACGTGTATTCGGGCCTTCGTGCCTAGTAGGCTTCGTGCCGATAATTTGAGCAAAGTTTAACTGCTCACTACTATACAAATTCAAATTAAACGAGACGATATGTTTAAAAGTGTACATACATGATGTTTATAGACTTGGATAAGTCATATCAATGTGTATTAACGAATGAATAAGAGCGCTATGTATGTGAATAATTAGAGGCACTGTGTGTGTGCGAATTTCTTTAACCGAGCACTATGAGTGCGAGATCGGTCAGTGGGCACTAAGTGTGTGAAGTGGAATTCATGTAAGACCTCGTTTGGGACGAAGGCATTGATTTTAGATAGTGTGTAAGACCATGTCTGGGACATGGCATCGGCTCGATATGTGAGAATATGTAAGACCATATCTATGATATAGCATTGTAAGAGCTATATGTGCTATTGCTGAATGGACACTATTTTGTTAATCTTGTTCAAGAAATTATTTTGGTTAAGTTTCGACATTCGAAAGTTTGAAAGAATTTTTGATGAATGTTGATAATTTTGGATATACGAGTTATGCGCTAGAATAAATCACATGCCAGTGTATTTTATTAGGCTTTATGCCTATTTGACTGTATACGGGTAACGTTAACTATGATTGAATGTGCTAAATGAACTAAATGTTCAGGTACGTGGAAGTTGACTTTTCTTTTGGAAATGAGTTAAGTCGAATATTGAGTATATGTGTACTTTCGGTTGGGTTACAGCTTATACATGGATGAAATTGTGGGTTACAAATATGTGGGTTGATGATGTGAATTATACATGTTAATATGTGCTTAATGTGTGTTTGAAATGCATATATGAATTAAATTAAGTGATTATTGCTTATGAAATCAAGAAAATGAGATATTTGTGCATACTTGTAGAAATGTTTATGTATTTGTTTTAAGATAAGAAAATGACTTTATAGACCGATGGAAATCAATAATGAATTACAATTGCTATCAATGAGCTAATGTCTTTGTGGATATAATTCAAGAAGAAGACGTTATCCTAAACTATGCATCGGTAGAAATTTTCGGGGACGAAAATTTCTTAAGGGGGGGAGAGTTGTGACACCCCTAATTTGACCCTAGTCGAAAAGTGGTTTCGGGACCACAAAATCAAGTCATAAAAATAATTAGCCGTCATATTTATGACTATTATATGTGAATATGAATGTGTGAAAGTTTTAAGCTTTGATTTAGTAAATTGCATGTGAATTTAGTCGATGGGACTTATGTGTGACACTTTTAAAATGTGATAGTTAATCTATAGGCTCAATTAGTGCATGTCATATGAATAAAGGGTTTGCATGTCAAATATCCCTTATGAATGAGTAGTGGCCGGCCATGGATGGGTCATTGAGGATAATATGAATTCTTTTATTAGCACTATGAGTTTAGAAAATAAAAGAATGAATTAAGAATGATAAAACATGAGGTGAGTGGGAGGAGAAACCAAAGTTGTCTCCCCTTACTCCCCATTGCCGTGACTTGTGAAAGGGGAGGAAAAACAAAATCCTTTCTTTGTTGTTCATCATGGCCGAATAGAAGAAACAAAGGAGGGGAAGAATTTTTGGTCACTTGAGTCATTAAAAAGGTTAGTATATTATGTCAAATTGTGAAATTTGATCTTGTTTTAGGTAAATAATCATGACTCTTACTTAGCCCATGCTAAAAATTTGTAATTTTGATGGATGATTGGAGCATTCGGCTAGGGTATAAAGGAAAGAACACCAAAGGCACTCGGTCATTTGGTGTTGGGAATTAAGGTGAGATTTCATGTATTTTATTTTTAATATTTGCGAAATGTTGTTAGTTTTGAAGCTCACAACATGACCCATATGTTAATTTTTGTGAATTTATTTCATAAAGCATTCGGTCATGGCTTCAAGGATTAGATTGTGGATGTTTTGATGATAAGTGTTTATGGATGAGGATAGACTAATTAAATTTGCTATGAGGGCAAGTTTGAGTAAAATATCATTCGGTTATTAAAGTGAAGTATGAAACTTGTGCTTAATTGTGGAATGCTATAATTAAATTGCTAATATATGTTTATATACTTGCCGAATTTGAATTAAGGTGAAAGACGAGGTAAAGAATGAGTTTGAGTTGAAAATTTATAATTGTAATTAAATTGATAGCATATATTTATATATTAGCCAAATATGTGCTAAAATGAGAAATGAAATGAAGGATTAAGTTTGAATATTATTTGAGTGGTCTCAAGTATTGAAGCAGCCCATGGCAAAATCTAGTTAATGGAAAAAGATGACATTCGGCCAAGGAAGTTTTGTGATAGTATTTTTTTGGCTAAGGATGCTTTGTATGTTATGCATGATGTGTTTAATGTCTTGATGAACAAGTAGTCATTAAATGAGGCTAAGCTTGTGAAATTATGAGTTTGGATGAATATATATATGCATTCGACAATATGTAAAATATTGATTGTTTTAAATGGTTCGTAGTTAAGTGGAAATGGAAGCTTGATAATAAGAAAAAAATCTGTTAAGGATGAGTAAGAGGTATGTGCATTCGGCCATTAAACATGTGCTTAATTGTTGATGAATGGTTGTAAAGAAAATACATATAGGTCAAATATAGCCTTGGATAAGAAGATTTTTATGTATTGAATTTGTAACATGGTTATGCCGATTGTGAACATGTGATAAAGAATTATTCAAATGGTTGTTTAAATAATATTCGGTTTATTAGTATATGCATAATTAGTTAAAGTGTAAACTTTGCATGTGTATTAAAGGTTTTTATGTGATATTCAGCCTTGGGAAATCTAAGCTTATAAAGGTTTGAATGTTAATTGGGTTGTCTCTTTAATGGCCGAATGTGCTAAAAGCTAATGCATGATTTAGTTTAATCGATGTAATGATACAAATTATAATATAATCGAATGTGGTTTTACACAATAGTGATGTGATAAGTTTAAATTTGGTTCATTAGCTCAAGAACTCAAGGAAACAAAGTCGGATCGTGGAAAAAGGGAAATTGGTCGAATAGTCGGAATTGACGTACATTAGCAATCGAGGTAAGTTTTAAGTATTAATGCCTATAATGTGATTGAGTATGATATGTTAAGCACATATTAAAAGAATCATAACTCTATTGTAAATCTTTATGCATATAGCCTAATGGTTATTATGAAGTATAGGTAAGTTATTGATATGATATGTTGCCAAATGGATATGATATTATGAAGTGCTGAAAGGATATGTTAGAAGAGTAAAATTGTGATAACCTGCTCAGGACAGCAGCAGTAACATGAATTCAGAAATCACCATAAATTCATGGATTTGAATTAGAGGCTGAATGAGACATGAAATTAAAGCTTAATGAGTCTAGTTTCTTATAAAAGAAACCGTGTAAACAAAGGAATTTCTGATAATGAGAAATTTGATTCGTAGTGAAGAGTGGTCAGATTAGTCAAACAGTGAAACAGGGGAAAACTTAAGAAAAATCTGGTGTTGATTGGCCTAACCTAAAATTCTGGAAATTTCATGGATGGAAGATATACGAGTCTATATCAGGAAAAATTAACGGCAAGTGATTTGGAGTTTTGTAGCTCCATTTATAAACAATTTTGTGACCATTGCTCAGGAAAAACAGCTCGTAGTGAATATGTGATGTTGTTGTAAACATGGATAAACTTTTTAGTTACTCATAAGCTATTGATTAAACCCATACTTGAATTCTAAATCGTGATATTGTAAGCTTATGATAATTCGATATGAAATGATAGTATGGCGTAAAATTGAATTATTCATTGGAAAGTGATGGATGTAGATTCAGTCAAGCCCAAGTCTGTACATGATAGTATATGTGGTATGTGAAGTCTAATTGAATAAATGTGAAAGTGTATATGTGTGAATAGGGCCGAATGGCCAATGTGATGAAAGTGAACATGTATATGTGTGATAAGGCCGAATGGCCAATGTGATGAATGTGAATAGGTGTATGTGTGATAAGGCCGAATGGCCAATGTGATGAAAGTGAACATGTATATGGGTGATAAGGCCGAATGGCCAATGTGATGAAAGTGAACGTGTGTATGTGTGATAAGACCGAATGGCCAATGTGATGAAAGTGAACATGTATATGTGTGATAAGGCCGAATGGCCAATGTGATGAAAGTGAACATGTATATGTGTGATAAGGCCGAATGGCCAATGTGATGAATGTGAACATGTGTATGTGTGATAAGGCCGAGTGGCCAATGTGATGAATGTGAGCATGTGTATGTGAGATAAGGCCTAATGGCCGATGTGATGAATGTGAAAGTGTATAAATGTGATAAGTCCCGAAGGGCATTTGTGTCAGTACTATATCCGGGTTAAAACCCCGCAGGCTTTATGCGAGAATATTATCACTGATTAATGTTCGTAAGCTTCGTGCTCGTATTATATCCGGGCTCTAAAGACCCGATGACTGCGTGTGGGAATTTTGTCCGGGTAAGACTCGATAACTTCGTGTGGAGATTATGTCCGGGTAAGACTTCATAATAAGAGTTGCTTATAAATATATTCAATGCGAAAGGTTAAACAGGTATGTACTCCAAGTCTATATGTGAGCTTGATTGCACTAAATCATAAGGTAGTTATGTGATGCATGTAAGAGCAATCTATGAGACTACTCTTATGAGTATGTGATATCGGATCAGTGTGAGAGGTGATGGGAAATCATACGATATATCTATGTCACATGAGCTCACTTTTACGTGAAAGTTTATCTGCCTATTGTATATGATGAGACGTGCGTATTCGGAAAAGGGATGGTATGCCCGAAGGAAGAGTGAAATAAAAATACGAACAATTATGTTATAATTTGATTGTTATCTATTGCCACTGCTTAAAACTTACTAAGCATTGTAATGCTTACTCCGTTTACTCTGTTTCCTCTGTTTTATAGATCTCATTGCGAAGCTACAGGCTCGGGGATCGTCAGCAACTAGTCACACTATCACTATCCACGGTTTGGTACTGCTATGTTTTGGATTGTCTTATGGCATGTATAAAATAGACTAGTGGCGGAAGAATATTTTGGTTAATGTATATAGCCATGCGAAAATGGCTTACATATGTTTGAGCATAATGTTATAATCATTTGGTATGGAATGGTTAATCACTATCATAATTTGTGCTATTCATGCTAAAGGGGCTAGTTGAATCATGGAAACTATTAAATAGGTAAAGTCTACCTTAAAGGCAGATGTTGGCAGCAGCAGTGATGTAGATTTGAAAATTCACTAAAAATAGTATGATTGGAATTAAATAATGAATAAATTATGTAAACGAACCTTGATGAATCTATTTTCATAGGGAAGTAACGAAACGATCATATGGACAGTATGTTAAGAGTTATTGAGGTTCTCGTGGGACAGGGCCAGAACGGTTTCTGGATTCCCTGTTCCAACTTTTGGAGATTTATTATAAATTAACCAGAGATAATTAGGAGTCATGCTATATATGTACAGATTCCTCTCTGAGTCTAGTTTCTATAGAAACAAACGACATCAGTATTGAAGCTCTGTGCAGGGAGATATCCAATTCGTAATGCGCAAGGGTCAGTGTAGTCGATCCCTGTAACATGGGAGACTTTGACTAATAAACTGTACTAATTGGCCCGACCAAAAATTCTAGAAAAAAATATGTAGATGGGCATATGAGTTCAGTTTCAGGGAAAAATCACGAAACTGATTTTCGAGTTGTGAAACTCAAGATATGATTTTTAAAGCGACAATTACGCAGATTGGCAGTGTCTGGAAAATTTTTAAAAAAAGTCTGTTAACACCTCGTGTTCGACTCCGGTGACGGTCTCGGGTTCGGGGTGTTACACCACACTTCCGTTGCGCACTTTAATTCCAACTTAGGTAAATATCACACTATGGGTAAGTACGTACCATTATTCACCTCTGGAGCGTCTCCATCCTCTTGACGACATGCTGCATAGACCAAAGCTGGTTGTCTCGCCTCAGCATGACCATCACCTCTGCCTGATGCTCCATGACTCAAACCGTTTCCACCCCTGGCCTGATCACGGCTTCTCGACAGTAGCTGACCACCTTTCGGTGGCTGTACACCACCTTAGTCCACGACTGGCACTTGAGCTGACATTCTAGGGCAATTCCTGATCCTATGCTCCATAGATCCACAAGCTAGCAAGCTCCCGTCCTCTTCCAACACTCGCCTACATGACCTTTCCCATAATCAGCACAAAGTATACGACAGCCCTAATTTGACCCCGTCGAAAAGTGGTTCCGGGACCACGAAACCGAGTCATAAAAATAATTAAATGTTATATTCTATCCTTATTATAAGTGGAACTGCATGTGTGAAATTTTCATGCTTTGATTTTTGTCATTTGTATGTGACATTTAATAAATAGGACTTATGTGAGAAATTTTGAAAATGTGTTAGGTTAAATTGTAGTGGCCTATTAATGCATGGTAAAAAAAAAGTGGACTTGCATGTCAAATTATCCACTTTTGAGATAGTGGCTGGCCATGTTATTATTTTATACAAAATATAAGTATTTTTCTATTAGTATTATTGCAACTAAATGGCTTTATATTATAAAATAATAATAATTAAAATATAAAAGAGGTGAATAGAACAAAGTGTTCATCTTTGTTTCTTCTTAGCCGATTGTAAAGAGAGAAAAGGGAGCAAGAACCATTCGGTCATCTTAGGCTTGAAATAAGGTAAGAATTCATGTTAGTTCTTGAATTTTTAGCATATTTTAAGTTAGTTACTAAGTTCCTTACTTAGCCCATGTCAAAATTTTGAATTTGTGTGATGAATTGAGCACTAAGAAATTGAAGGGGATAGATTGTTGTCTTTATGTTTTAATGAATAATTGTTGATGAGTGAAGTTTGAGCTAGCTATATTTAATTTTCTAGTATTTATATGTGTATTAGCCGAATTTGAACTTGAATAGTGATTTGAGCAAATGTTGTGTATTAAAATATTAGAATATGGGTAATTGCCGAATGTGAACTTAGGTAATAGTTGAGTAATGTTTGTGTTTTAAAATGATGGAATGAAATGGATGTAATGACAATGAATGTGATTGTGTCTTACATTGGAATGATTAGTTAATTAGGTACGGTTGATAAAAAACAAATGATGAATATGTTATATGAATGATTTTATTAATATGCCTTGTTTGAGGTACGATAATAAAAGACTAAAATGTTAGGTTTGTGCCTTAATTGTGGTTCGACAAGTATGCATATTAGGTCATATATGTGAGTAAAGGTAAAACCATCGTAAATTATCGATAAGGGTGGGCTATGTGTGGAACCATCTTATAATTGCTAATTTGAACGGTTGGGTGCGAATCATTGAGCATGATGTATTGTATTGATATTATTCTTAAGTGAAATTATAGATATGTGATGAAATTGATTTGGTGATATACATGTTTAAATAATATGAATGCAAAGAATGTGTGAAAGAGTAATTTTTGTAATAAACCTGCTTGGGACAGCAGCAGTAATGTGATTTTGGAAAATCACCATAAATTGTGGAAGTTGAGTTAGAATCTGAATAAATTATATAATTAAATATTAATGAGTCTAGTTTCAAATGAAATCAACGAGAACATATTTTGAGTTCTTTACAATGAGAAATTTGATTCGTAGTGAAGAGTGGTCAGATTAGTCAAACAGTGAAATAGGAGAAACTTTAAGAAAAATCTGGTATTGATTGGCCAAACTAAAAATTCTTAAATTTTATGGATAAAAGATATATGAGTCTAATTTCAGGGAAATTTTATGGCAATTGATTTGGAATTTTTTAGCTCCAGTTATAAATAATTTAGTGACTATTGCTCAGGAAAACAGCTTATTGTGAATTTGTGATTATGTGGTAAACATTGATAAAAATTTGTTAATGAGTTGCTTAATGTTTTCTTATAAACTTACTATGATCTATATGTGTGAAAGTCGAATATATATATTATTTTTTGAAGTAATGCTTGAATAGTCGAATAATGACTAGTTTAAAATTTTTGAATTTAAGCTGAAGAGCATAAAGGGGCAAATTCGGATAAGGGAAAAGAGAAAGTAGTTGAATAGCCGATCCGAGACTGTTCGAAAATATTCAGGTAAGTTTTAAGTAGTTTTATATATATATTATTCGAAATGGCATGACTGATTATGAGAATTAACTGTTATTGTCATATATGTACATGGCCGAATGGCAATTTGTATTGGAAGTAAAAAGTGATATGTTTTCATGATCAATGATAGTGTTAGAAGAAATGAGTAAGATTTTTCGTGTAAACTATTATGTATTTAAATGTGAGTGATGAAATGAGATAAAAGTGAATGAAGTATAGGATGATATATTCGAATGATGATTGTACCTAAATTGGTGTGATTGTGTTGTATAAAACTTGTTGACTTGAATATTGTACAGTACTATTCGGGCCTTTGAGCCTAGCAGGCTATAATGCCGGTGAGATATTATTTGGGCCTTTGACCCTAGCAGGCTATAATGTCGGTGAGATAATATTCGGGCCTTTGAGCCTAGCAGGTTATAATGCCGGTGAATAATAGTCGGCCTTTGAGCCTAGTAGGCTATAATGCGGTGAGATATTATTCGGGCCTTGAGCCTAGCAGGATAAATGCCGGTGAATGAATTTGGGTTTTTAACCTAGCAGACTGAATGCCGGTGATTTGATAAAAGTCGAAAATTAAAATACCTCGTGTTAGAATGATGAATGAATACATTCAATACGTTAAGTTGGCCAGGTACGTATTATGTATTTATATGTGAGTATGATTTAAATTGAATCATAAGAGTATAATTTGATACATATATGAATACATGATATATTTATATCTATGATTATGATACATTCGGTCAAGGTGTGAATGTATGTGAAATGTTCGATTTATTTATGCCATATGAATTCAGATTAAGTGTAATTAGAATGCTAAGTGTGCATTATATGCTTCTGTATATTCGGCCAATGGTAATAAACATATAGGAAATGACCTTTTGAGAATTGGATAATTGATGTATAATTGAGTTTATTTGATGCATTGCTTAAAACTTACTAAGCTCATGAAAGCTTACTCCTTTTGTTAATTTCTTTGTTTTATAGATTGTTGATTCTAGTTACCTGCTCAGGGAGGGGATTGTCAGCAACTCGTCACACTATCTGTCTTTTTGGTACTGCTATATTTTGGAACTAGTATGGCATGTATAGAATAGACTTAAGTGAATGTTATTTTGAGATGTTTTTGTATATATGCCATGTGAATATGGAAAATTTTGAATGTCAATATAAGTTGAATTTCTATCTTTGATGGTGTTTAGCTATAAGTATAACTGCTAATTAAATTATGTAAATGTGTATGTACTAATGTTGAAATTCAGATTAGTAATTCTTCATAACCCATTCCGACGACGGATACGGGTTATAGGGGTGTTACAAAGTGGCACTCCTAGATTATCAGCAGGGGACCCTGTTCTATCTGGCTCTAGCCCTAGGCATCTGTCCAACACCAGGAGTCTCAGCCTCCCTTTTACTCTTACCCTTTCTTTTTCTCAATTTAAGCGCTCAGTACGCTTTACCTCCTCCGCTATCTTTTCCTTCTCCACCAACTCCTAGAAAACTCGATCCCTTTGTCGAACTATCAGTACCTTGAGGCTATCTCTATGTCTATCCTCAAACATAACGCAACGCTCATACTCCGTTGCCACCATTACTCTTGCATACCTACTAAGGCGGAGAAACTCCGCCTCATACTCCGCCACCGATTTGTTTCCTTGGGTCAGGTTCAGGAACTCCTTCCTTTTAGCATCCACATAGCTTGCACCACATACTTCCCTTGGAAGCAGCTTTCACTGTCAACCACCACTGGTAGGCTTCTTCCCTTAATAGTGACACAGCTCCTTTCAGCTTTTGTTCCAGTGAGCAGTCCAAATCCTCCATTATTCTTTCAGTGGCCTCCAACCAATATTCAGCCACGTTAGGAGCCGCGCCAACCACGCCTTTAAAGATCTCAGCCCCATTCGATCGAAATCGCTCAGGAATGGACCCCCGATTTTCACTGCCATTATTGGGCCCAGCGACCCTTTCCAAAATTCTTAGCATTGCCTGGGAGAATGTATCTTCTCCCGCGGCCCGATCATATTGTTCATTCCTAGCCACAGGTGAGGTCAGAGCCTCTTCTACTCCAATATCTGGCATATGGCCTGATGCCGACAATTTAGCCCTAACACTTCCGAGGCCTCAGTCACAGCCCCTTGCACCTCTTCTAGCACTCATCGTCGATTTGTGTATTATCTGGATTAAAATTTTTATGAAGTTTTAGCTAGTTTCAATAGTAACCCGATGTTTTATGGAAGTAATTAAAGAGAAGATTGTTTTTCGAAAATCCTCTACAGTTCCAAGATCCTACGGGCTTTAGTTCCATTCGAACAAAATCATCTAAAGTAGCCCTCTAACTATCTACTGTATAACAATTTAAACAAATTTAAGAGTAAAAGCACTTACTTGGTTCGATGTCGGAGACTCGGTGTGCCACTCAGCAAGACTTCCTTTTTCTAAAACATTGTGATTCAAAATATATATTTTTTAAGACACAAAAAACCAAGTAATAAGGCCCAATTCAAAGCCCGAGTTTGCAACCTGGGCTCTGATACAACTAAATGTAACACCCCAAACCTGACCCAGATGCTATGGTCGAATCTGGTGTTCACATTAAAGTGTTTTAGCAAAAACTGTGTTTTCATTGAAAACCCTTCTTAAAAAACCCTAATTAACTAAAAAAAACCTTTCAGTTCGAAAGCCTTGTTTAAATCATTTGATATTTAAAAAAAAACATAGTTGCGGAAGCGTAGAAAATATACTATAATTTAGGAAAACCATGTTCAACTTCTCGTATACAAAGAAATAGTAATATAATTCAAATAATAATAAAAGGAGCCTTATTACATTACGGTCCTAAAATACTTGATAAAATAAAGAACTTATATGCTTTTAAAAAGAAACAAGTCCAAGTTGTCTTACTAGCTGCCACCCAGAGTCCCTCCAAAATCGAACCTTCTACTGAGTATCACCTAAAATAAAATAAAAGAGAGGGGGTGAGTTTTCGCAAACTTAGTGTGTACAACCCTCAACGGAAAATAGGCATTCAAAAAAAACATCATTCATCAATCATGCAATGCAATCCCATCCAAATTATCCATCCGCTACAACACCAGTTCCGTCCCTGTCACAGCATGTGGGATATAAATATCAACCCACCAGCCCACACACCATGGTAGCCCAAATGCGGAACTACTTTCATTTATATATTAGGCTTTAAAAGCCGTCGGTGAATCTACGGTTGTCAACCAACCATGCGATCCTCGTATACTTTCTCCGTTCTATAATTCCCACCCATATGCAACCTAAGCAGAATCATATGTATGCATGTCACATCCATAAACTTACATTCTACACATAGGGGTATTTTGGTCATTTTTGCCCTTAGAGGCATTTCGGTAATTTTTTCTTAATTACGGTTTTCACTTACCTTGACCCGTTAACGAGTCCGTGAGCTAAGATGAACGAACACTACACACCAGGTACGATTCCAGAGAAGAGGAGGTGAGTCATTAAGACCGCTTAAGTACCAAGCTCTCCCTAGATCCAATCCTAGACATGCATATACCTGTTGCCACACCTTAACCCTTTGACTTGTCCACGGTCGTAATATATTAATTAAGTTTTATATAGTCATCATATACTATGCCCAAACCCCTTAGAAAGCCTAAACAATTTCACATACTTGTATCTGGCCCATTAAGCCCAATCATATTTGTATGGCCCATTAGGCCCAAATCACCCACATATGGCCCATTAGGCCCAAATCACATTATATGGCCTGTTAGGCCCAATCACATTCATATTCATGCTCACATACAAATTCCTATCACATAGCATCAATATTCAATTTTTGCCTGTTATGGGCCTAACAGCCCATCGGGCTTATTTAGCCCATTTTGGCCCATATGGCCAAATCACAACCCAAGTCCATGGAATTGCCCGTAAGTCTCAAACAACCTATTGGTCTCCCCCTTACGAGTGTTTTGCGCACTCGCAAGACTACCGTAGCCAAACTTTCGACTTTTCGGCATTTCGGCTTTTGCCGATTCATAGTGTATGTACAATGTATGTACACACCTGGTAAGCAAGCGTGATGCGATCTCTTTAGCCCAAACCTACAATCGATATCACTCAAAGATTATCTTACATACTTATCGAATACTTTACCAAAATCAGAATCTCACCTTAACATTACCTTGCGCGATAAGTATAACAACCCTTTACTAACCACGATCAACTCCTAGATCTGCACCAATCATAACTATTAAAACCAGAATAATAGGTGACTCGTATCCAACACAAGTCCCCTTACCTTACTATGGCTATTCGGTCAACCCTAGCCAATGGATGAGGAATACTTACCAAAATTGTAAACACCTAAAGAGCAATTCGGCAGAGAACTAACATCCGAGATCCGATACTAATTCCCTACCAAAGTTGATTGAAAGAGTGAGGACAATAATCGATACCTAGCAAAGAAACCGATTGGAAGAGCAACACTTACACCAGATTCGGTCAAAGAGTATTCAGCCTTGGGAGATTCGGCTTTTTCGCTTTTCAACTTAGTATGGTGAATAAGGTTTATTTGGTAATATTAAAGAAGAGAGTAGAAGAAGAAATCGGCTAGTGAAACAAAAAAATTGTGTAGAGAAGAATAGAAATCAGCAGGAAGAAAAAAAAGAAAAACAAAAGGGTTTTCGGCTTTTTGGATCTTGTAAAGAAAAGGATTTTGGCTTTTGGAGAAGGGGGTTTCTGGCAACAAGGTGAAGAAGATATCGGCAGTAGCCTGGCAACCCTGTATTCGGCCCCTATTATAGCCCTTATAGCTGAATTTCCATGCCCAATTCCCAATTCGGCTCCATCACTTCTCCCTTCTCATCTCCTCGTTTTTCTCCCTGATAACCCTGACATTTTCCTTAATTTTCTCTTCTGAACACTCCCCTTGGAGTCCATCTTCACGCCACTTCCATCCTTCTAGAAGGCCAAATTAAACTTCTAAAATACTAAGCTAGGATTCGAACCTTGGATCTCCTTGCTAGCTACTAACGCCACTTCCCTACTCCCTAAGTGGCGTCACTTAGCCACTCCTCCACAAGGCTTTTTGATGCTATTTTCCCCCTATTTTTATTTAAAAGCCCAACTACTTGCCAACCCTGATTCTTTTAATAATTAAACTATAATTTCATTTATTCCTCGGTTCGAAATCAACCTTAATTAAAACCTACTATAATTATCACATGGTTAGGAACATAAAACACAATTTTTATCTAAACCGAAAATAAAGAAAGTTGAGATTTCAGGATTTTTGGGGTTTCGATATTTTTGGGGCGTTGCAATAATAATCATCAAGTCCCAGAAAACTTCAAACTTCGGAAACATTTTCTCGGAGGTCTCCAATGAATATAGCTGAAATTTTACACGGATCAACTCGAATACCAGATGTTAATACAACATGGCCCAGAAACTAACTTCGCTTATCCAGAACTCACATTTACTGAACTTTGCATACAACTATTTATCTCACAAAGTCTGTAACACAAGTCTCAAATATTCGACATGTTCAGTTTCATCATGGGAGTAGATCAAAATGTCATCTATGAACACAACCAAACCAGTCCAGATACTTTCTAAAGATCAATTCATCAAATCCATGAAAACAGCAGGTGTATTAGTAGTCCAAAAGGCATAACCAAAACTCATAATGTCCATACCTCGTTCGGAAAGAAGTCTTTGGTACATCGGAGTCTTTTACTCGCAATTGATAGTAGCATGATCTCAATTTATCGTCAAAAACACTGTAGCCATTTCAGTTGATCAAAAAAATCATCAATCCATGGCAACGGGTATTTATTCTTTATGGTCACCTTATTGAGCTGTCTATAGTCGATGCACATTCTCATAGTTTGTCTTTCTTTTTCACAATACACTGTGCACCCCAAGGAGAGAAATCGGTCGCGTGAAACCTTTATTGTCTATCTTGCAACTGAGATTTTACTTTTTATTTTGTATCATTCTGTAGGAGCTATTGATCAGATCATCCAGGTATTAACTCATACACTCTACCTCCCAATATGGCCCGACAATGCTCAGAAACCATCCAGATACCGCACCAACAGTACTAATGCAATATTTCTTTTAGCCACTTTACTATCAAGCACATATGCAAAGCAAGCTTCGCACCTTTTTTCACATATTCGAGGTAGCATCAAAGAAATCACTGCTGGTAAACCATTTTGATCATTATTCATCCAAATAATCTCATTATTCTAGCACCGTAATCAATAGTCTTCTCTTGCAGTTTACAATAGCATCATGTAAGTCAACCAGTCCATACCCAGAATTATGTCAAATTCATCAAATGGCACAACATCAGATTATCGAAGCACGAATCTCGAATCATCAAGGGACAATTCTTACACACTTTATCAACCTAACAAATCGGTCAAGGGGTTTGACACTATAATCACAAACTCCAGTAGACTCAACAGGCAGAGTTTATTGAATACTAAAGTCCACACACATAAGAATAGTCGAACCAAGATCATCAATGCAAGTACATTAGTAT